>NC_053460.1:18961601-19655923 GCF_015227805.2 Hirundo rustica
TTTACAGACAGAGCCCAGCTTGAGCACAAAAGATTAATAAGAGTTCTTTCCAAGAAATGCCAGAGCAGTGCTGATGAACATGGAGGTTTACAAAGCCCCCACTCTGAGCCCTGGCCCAGCAACAAGGCAGTAAAATACCGTAAATCCAGGTTTGGCCCCCTGCCATCTGAAAATTCCATGGGACATGAGGAACGAGTCACCACACTTAGCACAGCTTAACACTTGCTCTTACCACATTTCTGGCACCATTTGGTGGCACAGCCTCTGCTGGGAGTTTCTGACTTCTCAGAATAATTTTGGGGAGGGTGAAATTGTAGCTCATGCCAGAAGATCCAAAGTACTCAACTATTGTTGGATCTGAAGATTTATCAGAAGATAAAATGCTGAAGTGTGTGTCTGCCCGTAGTCACAGATAATATAAAATGTAAAAAAAAAAAAAACCAAAAAACCAGTACCTAGTACTCCTAGGGCTTGGGTTATTTACCAACAGAGCACTTTCAAAGGCCCTTACAAGGGACAATTAATTCCCAACCCTCCCACTATGGACTGATACATAATGTATAAGGTTATAGGAAATGTGTATTCATGAGACTTGTTTGGCTTTTGTCAAAAAGAACTGTGAAAAATTATGATGGAACAATTTCCACTTCTGACACATTGTTTTTATAGCTCATTCTTGTCTGAGAATTGAGGGCTTTCGGATTTTGTCTGCTGCAGATGTCGCAGAGAGGAGAGGAGCTGCAGAGCTCCTTCCTTGCTGCTTTGTTGCTGCCAGTGACAGGAGACCTAAAGGAAATACTTCTCCTGACATTAAACATGATGAGTAAATCCCCGGGCTGCTCTGCCACTGTGCTGCATTAGGAAAGCCATGGCACAAGGCACTGGGGAGCATATGAAGTGTGTTTTATCACCAGAACTGGCAGGAAAATTTAAGTTTCAATAGGGGACCCTGGAATTGTTTACAACAATAATGGTAACAATGACAACAATACTTATAATGATTTTAAAATCTAGGTAAAAGCTCATAGAGCTAAATGAGCCTGGCAAACAAAGGGAATATTTGCTTTTTAGGCAGAACTTCTATTTAACTGCCTTCAGTATGCACACTTACCGTTCTCACTGTATTTCCTTCATCCAGACATTTTGTCTCTGGTTGCAACCGGCAGCATGACAAATTCAGTGACAATTAAGGAACACAAAGATCTTTAAAAAATACCAACTCCTCCTACAGAAGAAAAGAAAAATAACAAGACAACAAAAAGCAGAGAACCCATTTAAATTCAGATAGATCACTTTGATCCTTTTGTGGTGGTAGAAGTTCTGGAGAAAGGAACAGCACTGGAAAGCTTTCTGCTTTGGTCCCTATCAGAGCCAGACACGCCCACAGGGGAATTTGTGAATTTCCCTGCCCATGAGTTTTGCCAAGATTGCTGTGACCAGATGCAATATATTTGACTGGAAAATGGAAATGTCCCTCCTTTCCCTCCAATGCACGGTGTAACTGTAACGTTTAGTATTGTTTTATTTGCTCCACCTTTTTATTTTGATTTCAGCAGGTGTAAAGCATCCACGCCAGGCTCTGGTGTCGCAGGCCAGCTCACCTGCAGTGCCCCCAGCTCCACCAGCCAGCTCCCTCTCCTGCAGGGCTCCAGCAGGAATCCAGCCCCACCCAGAACCTCCCAGGCCTAACTTCTCCTCCAAGACCCATTCAGTGAAATCACAGCTGGCTCTCATGCCTCTTTGTCTAGGCTAAAGGATTGCTTGGGGCACATTTCCTCTTTCCAGGGGCATTGCTTTCCCTGGATCAATGCACTTTCTGAATATGAAACAGGATATTTTATGTATCACTCCAAGAGGACATCTCATCAATGCCCTTTCCAAGAATACCCATCCTCTCTCCTGGTCACCCTACCCTGTCCAAGGCAGTATCTGACATTCCTTTCTCCCAGCCACAGCCACCCTGTACCTCACAAACACACCCAGCTGTTTCATCTCCTCACTGCCCCAAAGCCCTCCCACACGGGACAGGAATTCTCCTGTTACACCACAAAGCTCTGCACTTCAGATCATTAATGTGATCCCAGCAGTTCTTTTACTCCCCAGACAATTCACTCCTCCTACACAATTCTCCCATTCTCCTCTCTGCTGCTGATTTCGGCTTTAGCATCAGCAAACTTCTCTGCTGTGTTCCCACCTTGGGTTCACACCGCTGAAGAGAGGACTTTTGTGATCCCAAGCGCTTTATTTCAAGAACTCTTTGTCTACTCTCCTTTCATCCAGAGCTCACCCTGGCTCCCAGCCTGTCTGAATTCACCATTCAGATTTGATCAGCTGAAGGAACATTTTCCCCCAGTGCAGCCAAATCAGCTCCTCAGATATAGGCACACCAGAAGTTCACATCCAGAAAGTTTCTGCCTCGCCTTAGAGATCAGATCAATCTACTCTGAACTGCTTTTCATTGCTTTGTGCACCACCATCTTCCCCTCCAGTTCCTTCGGGGTTTGTTCTTTTACAACACCTGGCCAGCCAATCCCTCCCTCCTTTTTAATATAAAATATGAATTCTCTGCTTTCTGCTTTTGCATTGTATCTAGTGATAGCCATACCTTTATACACAGTGCTACCAACCCTTTCACTCCCCTGTCCAAGTGCTGGATTATGTGTTATCCTCCTTCCTCAAACCCCAGGAAAACACTCCATTTGTTTTCTTTTGCCTTTTATTTTTTGTCCTTGTCTCTTGCCAAAGCAAACTCCTGCCCAGGTACAGCCAGGAGAAGATGTATTTCAGGATCCAGTTTCTTGTACTGATAAAAAGATATCTCGTGGATACCTGTCCAGAGCCAAAGGGCTGTGTCTCTACTAGAAGAGCCGATTAAGTAGACGATACGAAGAATAGAAGTAGAGAAGAGAAAGAGAAGAGAAGAGAAGAGGAAGCGAGAGAAGAGAAGAGAAGAGAAGATAGAGAAGTTACTCTCCTCTCCTCTCCTCTCCTCTCCTCTCCTCTCCTCTCATCTACTCTCCTCTCCTCTCATCTCCTCTCCTCTCCTCTCCTCTCCTCTCCTCTCCTCTCCTCTTGCCCTTTTTTTGTTTCCTTCTGTTCCTTAGAATGTTATCGCTTAATTCAAGAGGTTAATAAAGAAGGACATTTTTTTATTCTCTTGGCTGATTTTTTCATCTCTGAATTTTGAAAATGTGAAAAAGACACAGCAATGAGAGAACTTTGAGGGAGATTACTGTGCCAGCTTTTCCTCATATGCTGCCTCAGGCACTCACATTTTTATAAAGAAACAAAAGTAGAAATATTAAGTTTCAAGAGAGCAGTGACAAAGCCTAAGAACTGTTTCTGTAATGGGCACAGTTCAGGAGGCACAAAGACATTGACTCTTAGCTAAACAGAAATCTAGGGAATCAAAGACATCTTAATTAAAAGTTCAGTGTAAACACTGCAATTATTAACCTTCCCAAGGAATGGGCAATAAACAAAGGGAGCTGTTCGGGACCTGCCTGTGCGGTGGTTGGATTCATTGCTCTGCACCCAGCCAAGCTGGGCTGCTCACAGAAAATCACACAAAAGTAGCTGGCTCTACCTCACTGCAACTTGCTTAAATCTTCTGGGAATTAATTTTTAAGATAAATTCTACAGAAGTTTTTTTAAGCTTTGCTTTGTTAGAGACAAAAAACAAATGCAATCACTAGTTCACTGTCATTTTCCGTGCTTTTAGCTCATATTTCCAGTTTATGGAGATAATTAATATATGATCTTTTAATTCCTTTAAAATCTAATAAAACCATTCTAAATGAGCCTTACTCAGTGACTGTTTCACTTTATAACCTGCCACTGCTCTGACTCTCTTGCTATTTTTTTTTGTATTCAATAGCTTTTAATTTAACAATCAGGTTTCATCAAATTCAAAGGTTGGTTGTCGCTAGAGGACAGGAAGAGAAGTAATACTCACACTCACTGATTCCAAGGAAAGAAGGCTAACTTTATTATAATGACCTCACATATATAGATTCTGGACAATAACCAGGGATTGGAGAACAAGTTTACCACCTCTCCATCCCACTGGCCAGGCTGGAAGTCAATCAGATGTCCCTCATCAGAAAGGAATGTGAAAAACAACCACTTCTTTATGTTACAAGCGTGCGAAAACTCCACTACAGAATATAAACGTTTACAGAAAGCTAATAGAATATCGCAACAATTGGTTATTATTATTATTATTATTATTATTATTATTATTATTATTATTATTATTAAGGAATTCATTGGCATACATCATTCTCTTAAAGCAATACAAAGCTATAAAGATGTAACATTCTTTGTGAAAATCCAGTCTGGAAATTACTTTAAAAAAAAAAAATCTATTTTATCAATTGTTTCAATTTCCAGTTGAAACCCAAGTAGATTTTAGGAGACTTTTCCAAATCACGGCAAAGTGTTTGCACTGATAATCACAAAGTTCGAAAACATAAAAGTAAAATTATTGTTTTTACATTTGGTGCAAAAAATATCAACAGCAGAGCAACAATCTGGCCAGTGAGATCTACACTTTGTTTGATTTAAAAATTAAAAATATATCTGAACTGCTCCTAAAGGCTGATAATAACACATACACAACTCTAGTAATATATACATTTTTCACAGTAAATTCCCACTTGCTGGACTAAGCTGCAGCATAACTGGAGGGCTGCAGGGATGAGTTTAAAGCGTGGGCCAGTTGTGCTGGAGAAGAGAGAGTGCACGAGGGACCAGGGAGCTCCATAAAAGCAGCATAAAGACATTTCCAGGCTGTGTGTCATCGCTCTCAGCTGTCCCTGCCAGCCTGTGACATCTGTGGTGGAGCCCGGAAAAATCCCCTGTCCCCTCTTAACTGGATGCTCTTTTCAGGGAACATTATTAACCAGGAAAAAACCAACCCAGAAACAAACCTGACACAACATTAATTGAAGCCTGGTGATGTATGTTTGTTTTCTTTCCATCCAGACCAATTCAATACCTTTCTGAATCTTTTATGATGCTTGTTATAGCCTTTACACCTGATTTATTTCCTGTGCTATCCTCTGAATCATCCCAAATGCAGATGTATTTGTTTTTAAAGATTTTGCTGAGACTTGGAAATATTTTTCCCTTTCTGTAAAGGCTCCATAAGCATCCTCTTAAATTATTCTTTGCACAAGCATACAATGACAGCTTCTGCTATTACAGAGTTCAGACAGGTTAATTTTTATCTGTTCCTGTGGTAGTAAAGGGAGAAAGTACAAAACATCAGCTCCTTCTTCTCTTCCAAAGGCTGGCAGGACACAGAGACTGCTTCAGCACTCCCATGGAACTGGAAAATGATCCCTTGGGAGAGCACCAAGGACAGAGGGGTCTCTGAGGGGATGTGGCATCTTATCCTTCAGCTGAATTGGAAGAAACTGAAATATTTCTGCAAGATCTGTCAGTTCTATTATCTCCCAATCACCTCTCCTAAAGCTTAGTTCAGTGGGTGTTTATGAATGACTGATTGCTCAGTTCCAGTGGCAGTTTGGAATGAGTGACAGGTATTTTTCCAGTGGAAGATGTGAATAAAAAGAGCACCAAGCCTAATGTTCCATTAATTTCAAAGTTAATCTTTCACCTTTGATGAAGGTTTTGTTGTATTTCTCTGAGACTGTATATGTAAAGAAACTAAGAAGAATTTCTGGTAGATAAAATTAAATAATGGCAAATATTGAAAACATCCTGTGCCCACACTATCTCATCAGCTTTAAGATGAGGAAGCACTCTTTGTGTCAGTTGGTGTTTCAGAGGAGACAGGTTGTCTTCCTGTGAGCTTCTTGCTAAAGACAGAATGCTTTTCAAATTGATTGTGTACAATTTCTTGATCTTACAGCAGGAGTATCATAAGGCACAGTTAAAGCATAGCTTATTGTAGTTATACTAACTGCAGATGAACACAGAAAATATTCCATTTTTTTCTGGTGTATCCAGTCCCAAAATACTCAATAAATGCCCCTAAGTGACACAGAGGTGCCACCAATATCAACTTTGTGATGAGACACAACCTTTCCCTGAGCACTAAAATGTTCCATTGGTTCAGAACAAGACTCTCAGAGTATGGAAATCTCCAGTTTGGGTTTTCATGGAGATGTTGTTCCCTGGTGAACAAGTAGTCCTCAGGACAGCTGAGAAGAAAACCAATTCAGTTTACATTGCACAACTGGCCAGGATATCAGGTTGACAGCAGGTTGAGGAGCCCTGTGTGGGCAGGCTCACACAGAAGTATCCTAAAAAAGAGAGAAACAGCCAGAAAAAAGTGTAACTCATTCAGGAGACGTTCAAAGTGCTGCACCTGGCACCAATTAATGCATAAATACAGAGTGAGGAGCAGCAGTGGAGGTCCAACAGAGGATGCAGAACAGCTCCCAGGGGCAGGTGACAAAGAGTGACACAAAGAGCAGGAGCAGCAGTCCCAGGGCTGCCCTTGCCCAGCACTTGCCACATCTCAGCTGTTGTCCCCCTGAAGCAGAGCTCAGGCCCTGGGATGGGCTCAGGTGGTGCTGACAAAGCCAGGGTTGTGGGTTTGGTCCCTGGCTGTGCCATTCACTAGAGCCAGATTCTGTAGTCCAACCCAGAATATTCATGAACTCCATGAAGGTAAGCTGCCAGGGAGGGGATGGAGTCACCATCTCTGGGAGCGTCCAAGAGGGGTCTGGATATGGCCATGGGGACGTGGATTTGGGGTTGCCATGGCCCTGCTGGGCTGATGCTTGGACTGAGGGATCTTGAAGATCTCTTCCAGCCTTGTGATTCTATGCTCAGATCTGGGCACCAATAACCAAACAGAGGGGATGCAGTGATGCTGACCTAAAGAGATAAATGCATTTTCCACAGTTCTAATCCCAAATTGCCACTAAGGCTGTTTCCCACAGCAGACTGAACTGTAACTATAAAATATATAATAGAATGCTCAGTGCTGCTGTGCTCCAGAACACAGCATTTTTAATAAAGACAGGCTCTGGACAATAGGCTTGGCCTTTCAAACCTTTACCATAGTGGACAGACAGAAAAGCCAAAGAGTGTAAGAAAAAGCCCAGCATTTTGCAAAACAGCTGAAAATTTCAGTTATTTAATAAAATGTTGTTTCACAATATGTTCAATGTAGGTGGACACACAGGTAGTGCCTTGTAATAAAAAGTTTGATTGAAATCCTCTGTTTTACACAAAACCCCCACATTCCCCTTCTCCAAAATAAAAGGGTTAATAATCAGAAGGTAATCAGAGAATGAAATTATGTCAGTTGGATTTGCAGATTCCTCTCACAGCTATAATGAGGAAATACAGCTGGAGAGCGAAAACAAAGGAAGCAGAAATTCAAAAACACCCAGAGCACCTTTTGTTCCTTTTTGCAAACTCTTTGGGTTCTTTCAAACCCCCTACGTCTGCATTATTGGAAATAAATTAAGTGGCTCTACAAGAGTATTTGTCTTCCCAAATGGATGTTTTCAGTACAACATGTCCTACCCTCAGGAGTCATCCTGTGCAACCCACAAAGCCCCGTTCTGGAGGTTCAGATGTTGGACATCCCTCTGATTTATCTTTCAAGAAAAGCTTCAAGCTATTTAAGGTTTTGTGGTTTTATTTCCAAGCCCACATTTTGCTCCTGCAATCCTTTCCAGGCAAAAGGAGGAGCACAGGTCGCCAGAAAATCTCTGAATTTTGTTGCACTTGGGGGGAGCTGAGGGGAGCAGGAACCCCCACGGCTGCCAGGCGTGCAGTTGGGAGGAAGGTTCTGCACTCCCAGCTTGCACACTGGGTGTAAGCCCTTACTCACAACTGCTCCTGTCTGCACAGAGTAGGAGGGGTAGGAGTATAAAGCCTTTTAAATTATTAACATCTTCAAACCCAATATAACTGACAGAAACAGACCCCTTTTGTTTTCACTATCAAAATAATATATTTTCACATTACTCCTCTAAACTGCACCCAGTCAGTGTATAAAATATATTGAATAAAAACTATGGAACATGTAGACTGCAATAAAAACCATCTCAGGTATAAATTAACTCAATATTTATCTCATCTAATATGCAAATCAGGACAATGTATTCTCATTAACTTCGGCTCCATTCCCTTTAAGCTAAAACTAAATCTCCAGGCAGAGCAGGGAGAAAAAAATGATCAGTGGTTGTGTGTGGAGCTGATGAGGGGGTGCTCAGCCTCCTGCATGGTTCTGGAGAGGCTCAGGAGGACTGACCCAATGCTCACAGCCCAGCCAGCCAAGGACACGCAGGGCTGGGGCACCCTCAGCATCACCAAACACCAGCCCAGAAGGGCTGAGCTCCAGGTACCTTCTGAAAGTCAAAGGGAAAAGCATTTTCTTGCAGGCATACATCAAACAGAAACAGGTTTGACACAGCCCTTGCTGACAAGCTGGGAAGCAGCAAGAGGGTTTTCTAGGAGACAGGACATTTTATAAGCTCAGAAACATTTCACTTACTGCAAATCAGTGCATCTGCTTTGTAGAATAACTCTTAGTACTAACCTAATCTAAATGCATACAGTTTTCTGTTCAGATTTATAAGAAAGCCCAGCCAAAACAACCCCAAAAAATCAACCAACCAACCAACCAAACAAACAAACAAAAAAGCCCAAGAAAACACAGGAATCCCCACCAGAAGTAAGTGCACTTCGAAGGAATGGTGCTGCCCCTCTCCAGCCTCCAGAGATTAATGTGATGACTTGGTTGCTCTGCTAGAGAGGACATAATGCTATTTATTAAACCAGTTTAACCCATCGTTGTCCTAAATGATTGCCTTTGATTAATAATTTGAATTCTCCCACTTGCACACAGCTGAGGCAATGAGCACTGTGGCTCCCAGCAGCCTCAGGGCACTGAAAGGTAGGAAATGCTGAGATTCAGGATTGTTCTTAATTTCCACGCATTGTTGAGAGTTCAAGTGCCAGTAGCAGTGAGAGCTCTTGGCTAAAGCTGTGCAGGGACAGCAGAGGTCATGCTGCAAAACAAGACGGGAAGGGGAACAAAACCTCTGAGGATGCTTCTGCAGAGAGCTCTGGCTCTATCAGAACTAGGAACAGAGGAGCCCCTCTTCCCCTGAAGGGTTTCATACCCAGGCAAGGGATGAATAAAGCCCCAGGGGTCTGGCTGAGAGGGCAGGGACACCTGGCAGGGCTGAGTCTCATCCCCTCTGGGGAAAGCTGCAGGGCTGGCCAGGGAGGGACGGAGACAGAGCTCTGCTTGAGAAAAGACACAGATCCAGCTGGTTTAGAAGCCTTCAAACAGCTCCATGTGCTGCCCCCGGGCTGGGTTAGCCAGGGAACACAGCAGGGCCAGAGCAGCTTGGCCAGGGGCTGGTCAGGGGGCTGTGACACCCAGGGGGAGGTGGCACATCCAGGGACAGTGCTGCATCTCCCACCCTGTGACAGAGGCTAGCACACAGCTAGGTGGGTGTCCTGAAGGTTTCAGCCCTAAAACCAGAACCAAACGCCCTCAACATGTATTTCAGTGGCAGTGACTGATCTGTCCAGCGCCAAGCCCAGCTTTTGTGTTGTTACCAACCTTCCACCACCTGCTTTACTACTACTATTGTTATTACTACTGTTTTTACTAGTAGTATCACTACTGTTATTATTAACAATAACAGACATTTTCAGCTCAGGTCCTGGGTTTGTTCACCCCTTACACCCTCCAGAGCTGGGAAGCTCAAAAAACCTGCCCCCAGGAAATGCATTTGGCCATGTTATCCATACAAGAGCACCTTCCACATCCTCAGCTGGGGCTGGGCATTGCTGCTGTCTTTTACAACCAAGGCAAGCTGAGTTCCTGCACACAAACCTGTGGGGGTCACTGCCATGTATCCCCCAGGAGCAGCACGGGGGTGTGGGGCACATCACACTGTCAGGAACACAAAGCACCAGGATCAAGAAGAACTAAGAAAAAGCCACGTACAGCTTTAAACCCAGCAGCATTTTAAAAACCTGACAGTGTTTTTATGGTTTATAAATCCATTTTGTTTTGTTTTCCTTCATCCTATTTGTGGCAGACTCATGTACTGCTACTAAAAATTCTTTTCTACTCCAATGTTTTCCCTGTGCAGTATAATCTTGAGGAAAAAAAAAAAAATAAAATCACTTTTCACATTACTGAAAAGATATCTAGTGTGTTTTATAGTCTCCAGCACCTGGGAAAAAAACATAACAATTGAGTGATATGACATTTTGGGAGAACATGAAGGCAATCTCTAAATGAGATTTGAGCACTTAGGCAGCTTTAGCACACTCTGATACTAATCTGGATCAGATCTCACTTCCAGGAGTGATGTGAATTCAAAGCTAGGGCCACTTTCCAATTAAAACAAGGTAACAAGCTGCTTTTTCCAGGGAACTGGGAGATATGGACAGGTCCTGACCCTCCAACATCAAGCTTTTCAAGTAGAAACCTCCATTTAGATCTATCTTCTAATGTACTTCAAGTTTCATTTTTTTTCCCCTTGCCCCCTGTAACCCCCAGGCAAAGTCAGAAATTCCCTGTCCCAGGAGATTTCCCTGCCCTGTCGTTGTCACAGAGCTGTGCCCGCTTTCCTGGGGCCTCTCCTGTAACCTCTGGAGGCACCACAAGCCCCTGGCCAGGCTCCTGTCTCAGGTTTGGGAGCTCTCTGGTAACTCCTGCAGAACTTCCACCCTCAGGCACTGTGAAGGATCCATCACTGAGCCCATGTCAGGAGGAAATTTCCCCTTTTGGGAGTGCAGTGACCCCACAGTTCTCTCCGTGGTCCCTGCCCTAGTGACCACCGTGTGTCCATGGCCAGGAGCCCAGCCCTGTGTTCCTCACAGCAGAGAACATCCCAATACCATCTTCATCCTGGAGGAGCAGAGCACTGTCTCCTGTGAAAACCTCCCCTTTTTACACCTGGCTTTTGCCTCTGGAAACTCATCAAATGTTAAAGCCACTGTCTCTGGAGAGGGAGCCTCGTATTTTTCCAGGGTTTCACTTAACAGCTTTGTTCTAAAGGACATGAGACAAGACACCTGAAAAAGCAGATGGGTTGAATAGAAAAAGCAAGCCAGGTTTCTCTCCTGGCAGAAGAAATCCAGCCACACTTACAATAGCATATAGAACTGATTTAATGCAGGCAGGCATCTAAAAACATCTTCCAGCAGTTTGGGAGCAATGCAGAAATACAGGTGTCCTGTGGAATGAAGCCAGATAGAGGAAAAATACTTAACAAAACAACCCATGAGGTTCCTCAGTTCAAAGAAAGTGGATTTCTTAAGGAATCCAAAGCTTTCAATTTGTGGTGTGTTTTTTTTTTTGTTTGTTTGGGTTTTTTTGTTGTTGTTGGGTTTTTTGTTTGCTTGTTTGTTTGTTTGATTGATTTTTTTTTTCCCTGATGTCCAAGTAAACTCTGGAAATTTGCATTTAACTTCTGAGTTTTCCGGGTTTTCAAAGTGTGTACTTTCTTTGGAGGTGAGTTTTTTAAAAATGCTAAAATCAACACTACTGAGCAGCAACAGGCAAATAGTGAGGATGTCTTTATATAAACCCAGATTTATTTCTGACAGACATGATGGAAACTAGCAATTCAAATGCATGTAACATTGTGTATTTTGGCATTAAGGAAGCCCAAATCAGTGTGCAAATAGGGAATATTTGTATACAAACAATCACACTAGTTGGCTTAGGAAAATGACAGGCAAATAACTGAGAGATCAATTTTCCTGACCTTATGAAAATCATAGATTTCAGAAGACAATTTCTCCCCTGGATTCTTTTTGTTTAATATATGACTAGAATAATAGCTTACAAGAAATTAACTGATCAAGATACTTCCCTTTAAAGAAGATTTTTTGCATAATTAAGGGAAGTCTCCTATGCTCAGACATTACCCTATTAAATGTGACATGAAATGTAACCAATAAATAATTAAGCTTATGATTAGTTATAAATAAAAGATCAACAATATAATATTTTAAGAGCCACACTCAACCAATTATCAGTATTAGCTAGTAATTACTTAGAGATTAACACATTTAAAAATTAAACTAAAAATTCAAACAGAAAAAAAATCTTTTTGGAAAGGGTATGATGAAGGAATTTCTCCCATCTTGTGCAATCTGTGACTTCAAGCCCATGGATTTCATTCCTAGATGAGCATTTTGTTGGCTCGGCTAAAATGATGACACTGCATGTCAGCAATGACACGATGTAAGTGTCAAGTTACTTACAGCCCTGAACCCTGGCACAAGGAATGCACTTTACAGGAGGCAATGCTTCAGTACTTACAAATATTTTTCTATAATGCAAATGGTTCGTTTCTCATTAATTGATGCTGTCACAACACCAACAGCATTGAGGTGTCTTCAGGAGCAAACTCTGTGCAACAGACAGAGATGTTTCAAACATCCCCTCGCTCCTGGGCACAAAGGCACAAAGAGCTGAAAGTCACTGCTGAGTTTGTGTTCTGGGGGATCCAGACCAGCAAGGTCCAGGTTTAGTGTTTATTTAGGGGGTGCACATGAAGAAATCTCCACTGCTGGAGATGGGTTAATTACTGTATTCCGTAGCAAATTTTTGTTTTGTTGCTCTGGAAAATCAAGTTCCAGCATCCATAAACTCCTACATCTTCAAGTGTTGGGTGCAATATCCAACAAACCAAAATATGCATTTTAGTTTGCAAGAAAACAAAAGAAATTATTAATCAAGTACTTTCATAATGTATTTGTTCAATCTACTCATGACACGCAACAAAACTTTAACTTCTATTATTATCCCATATTAACAAACCTAAACAAGGCTGTTTGTATCTGCTTGTGTTACGTGAATGACACAAAATTACACACACACATAATCATCACTCTCTATCCTTCACAGTTCTGCAGTGAAAGGGAAAAAAAGCCCAAAAGAGATGCAAAACCCCAGAACGCATTGTCAGGCATGGTGACAATTCAGCAGTTGGCCTCCCATGCTCCGCATCTAAATTGCACAGCACCAGGAAAAGGCAGCAGCATCAGCCACAGAACAGGAGTTTCAAATTAGATGGTCTGTGGGCTGGAATTATATTTAAATGATTTTTATAAACAAACATGGCTCTTTTCAGGAAGAAAGGTTCTTTTCTCTCAGTAGCTAAAATAAATTCAGATATCAACATCTGCAGTTATGGATGCAGATGAATGAACACTATGTACTAACAGCCTCCAACAGAACTGATCTCAGTTGAACCTAATGCACAATAATTCACCATGTAATTATCTAAATCACAGGATTAAAATCCAGGGAGAAGAAATAGTAACTTTTAAGCAAATAAATGCACGCCCACAACGTAGACAAAGTGGTGCGTAGCATTCTCCCATTGAAGGACATGACCTAATGAATTCCATCCTAATGATAGGCAATATTTCCTCTACGAAGAAACTTCCTTGCAAAATGAGATGTTGTTGGAATTTGTGTTCCTTTTAGCTGAGATAAAATATCCCATGTAGGCAGCTGAAGTTTCAGAGCTGCCATGAGTTGTCAACATCTACACTGTTGTCTCTAAATTTGCTCAACTCTTTTGACTGAATTTTCTTTATTGATCCTGGTGCTCAGAGGTTGTGATGCTATGTATAGCACACGTGGAATACGGTCTTCCTCCATGCTATTTCTGCACACAGCTGCGGAGCAGAACTAATACATTTAACTGATAAATACATCAAAGGGAGCATGTCTAAAGCAATAAACATCTCCTGTGGTGAAGCTGTTTATGCACTGCAGGAGGTGTTTTGCTGAGCACTGTGGCCCTTTGATGCAGTTATCATTATTCTAATGAAAGCATTAGTTCATCTGATTGCTTTTTAACCACCACTGCTGTCCACCATGGCTCCATTAGACGTAGCTGTGTTCATTAACAGGGAATGAATGCCTGGGTGGGTTTGTTGGAAGCATGGCTGTCACACCATAAATCCAGCTCTTTCTGTTCTCCTGAACTCCTTATTCTAAGGTTATTACTGGGGATCAGCAAATTTATGTTTCCACACCTTACACCAGCAGGCTAACCTCGAGCATTCCTGTCATTAAAAAAAGATTAACCAGTGCACAGAAAGAAACACGTTTGGATTCATATTTTTGTATCTCTGTTCCTGAAAGAGTTCCCATAAATTTTCCATTAATTTCTGTTTATTAAAGCTCACTGTAAATACAAGCCTGGTAATATTTTTTCTGACTAAACCCTAAATGTTGCAAACCAGCCTCAGCACACCAATATAAGTAGTGACTGTGTGTCCCCACAAATGCATGCTCACACATAACATTTAGTGATCAAATATTCATGCTCAGGCTTCTAAAATTCCAGTGCTTTGCTCATAGTCAGGACTTCAGGAATGACATCTTCAGCTCCTAAGGAAAGAAATTTAGACCTACCAAAGTACTTTGCTTTCTAAAATTCTGAAATTCCCTAGGTTTTTCTTAGAAGTTCTGAGTGTTGGTCTTAGCAACCATCTCGTTCTGGAAATGAGTTGTTGCATAATGAACACCAGATAATCTCTCCTGAAGGATGTGGATGAACAACACTGGAACAGGCTGTTCAGAGGCTGAATATTGATGGATGGGTGTTTGAGAGCTGCAGGTTGAATTAAGCTGTGCTTGACCTCATGAAGTGTCTGTGACAGGCCCCTTCAAGCAGGAGGCTGGACCAGAGCACTCCAAAGGTCCCTGCTGTGACCACGCCGAAGTCAGAACAGCCATCCAGTGCCACTTCAACTAAAAACAGATTTTCACACGTCCAGTTATGCAAGCCAGCTTCAGAGAATGCTCCAGGAATATCCTGATTATTTTATTGTTTTCCAACAGGCACAAGTGAGACCAAGCAGAAAAGCAAACAGCAGAGCCAGCACAGCACAGAGCAGGAAGAGACAAAAGCACAGAATTAAGAAAATCCACCTGAGTCAATGCCTTGAGTCTGTTCCAAAAAAAAAAATTTGTAAAACATTTCTTGGGGCGGTCAGCCTTTCAGGGATGACTGTGATTTCAATGCACGTCTACAGACATAAATACACTAGAGACAGCAAAGACATTTTTGTCAGAAGCAACACTCTCCCTCACTGAAGTTTGGAAATGACTTAAACTAGGTTAGAAACAAGCTGAGTTAAAATTAATTATTAGTGTTAGAGGTTGGTAATTGATAGCAGCATGATGGAATTTATTGCCACTGAGTTCTAAATGCTTAGAATGACAATATTTAAAACTTTTATTAAGAGAAATTAAAACACTCAAAAGATAACATAATTAAACATCCTGATGTCCGGGTCAGCATGAATTTAAAAGCATGTTTTGCAAAATAAATTCATTGCTTAGGACAGCAATACAAATAACTTTATATTTACAATCACTGATTTAGAAGAAGGTACAAAGAGTTCTAAATGTTTCCTGAGTAGACAGTAAATTTTAAAAAGATTTTGAGGAAGGGTTAATGCACACCAGGCAAAATCCTGCCAGTCTGGTTGTAAGATACTCTGGAATTCCTCCTTATGTGTGTCCCTGAGAAGTTAATGGGGGGGGGCAGTTATTATAGCCAATTAGGAAAGTGCTGCTCCACATGGGTAGTTTTGAAGGAAAGTTTGCCAGAAATTCTCCAGACAGCTTCCAACTGCTCTGGTAATGTGAAGAGTGTTAAAAATGTACCCAGTGCCAATATCACATCTTCCCTGCTGCGGGCTTGGAACAAATGTCACCACCTGATATTTGCCAGGAAACCTTAGGTCAGTTGTGGTTGTAGCAATCCCAGTGCCCAAAAATCCCTCTTTTCTATGTTAAGCTGTTTCTTGGTGAACATGGAAAACATCCCATGAAGCATATGGAAATTTCAGAAGTCAGTTTTATTTAGAAAACTAGACAGATAGGAACTCAGTTACTGAGTTTTCCTTAAAAGAGGATCCAACTCTTTGCAATTGCTTGTAGTTTGTGTCCTGCAAATGATAAAACAACAGAAGAAACAGCACTAATTCATGGATCCTGGAATGCTGCCAGGAGATAGTGGCTATTCATGAACAAAAATGTGCTGCTCAAAAAGGAAGGTGTCAAAGGCAAATTAAGCTGTAAATCAGAGCAAAAAAAAGCAGTTGTTCAGCCCATGTTGATATATCACCTAAAGAAGTCAAGATATGCATTGCTTTGGTTGGGCTGCAGGCTTGCCCAGGGCGTCCCAGCCTGCCCCCAGGTCTCCTGAAGAAGGAGTTGGATGAGGAGGAGGAAGAAGAGCACAAGATCCCAATGCTCCTTGCGAGAAAACACTGCAGGACCATCCATCCATCCTTCCATCCCTCCCTCATCCGTCCATCCCTCCCTCCCTCCATCCATCCATCCATCCATCCATCCATCCATCCATCCATCCATCCATCCCTCCATCCCTCATCCGTCCATCCATCCATCCCTCCATCCCTCCATCCCTCCATCCCTCCATCCATCCATCCCTCCATCCATCCATTCCACCCATCCATCCATCCATCCATCCATCCATCCCTCCCTCATCCGTCCATCCTTCCATCCCTCCATCCCTCCATCCCTCCATCCCTCCATCCATCCCTCCATCCATCCATCCATCCATCCATCCATCCATCCATCCATCCATCCATCATCCATCCATCCATCCCCTCAGACTGCTGAACTCTCCCCAGGAATCCTTCTCCCAGGGCAGCACCTCGGCTGTGGCCCAGGAAGAGCCCCTGGCAGGGCCTGGGTGTGGAGCCAGCCCTGGGGAGCACAGGGGGACAGAACCTGGACTTGCGCTCCCAGCTGGAACCCATCCAAATCATTCTACAGAGCGACAGAATGGAAGCAACTTGTGTGGGATGTGATGTGCCATGGGTCTCCCTTCACTGCTCAGCAGAAGAAAGGAAAAAGACCCCCTAAAACAAGCCATAAAACTTCTGTGTGAGAATGAATGTGGATTTTCTTCTTTAATATTGCAGCTGCTAGGTGGGGATGACACATGACCCAAAGCAGCATGTCCAGGATAAAGCTGGTTGAGCATTCCCCAGAAAAGGAATTCTGTTGGCTAACTCCAGTCAGAATGTTTCAGAAGAACATAATAGCTTTGATTCCTTTTCTATCAGAAGTGCTTTCCTGCTGCACACTGGATTTTCCAGGGAAGACACATGCCAGGCACGTAGCTCTGTCCCAGGAGTAGGACGAGTCTCACTGTCCCCGCAGCCAGGCAAGCTCCAGGCGTGTCCCTGTGCCCACACCCCAATTCCTGCTGGGACTGAGGGCTCGGGTGATGTCGTGTGCAACCCTTGGCAGGATGTGTCTGCATGGTCCCTTGCTGGGCCCTCTGTTGTAGTGGCTGCTTCAACGCATTAATCTTCTCCAGCCAACTGTGTCTTGTATTATCAATCTCTCATTAATAGATCCCCTTTTTCCTGAATGTTGGGGTTGTTTTTTTTAATACAAGGGTTAGTGCAGCTGTGTCTCATCAGACCTCTTGTGTCTTTTTCTGGAACTTTCTAAGGGACCCCGATTAAAAAGAATCTCTCAGCTGTTGTTCTCTTCTGCATTTTTTTCTTCTGTGTTGCCCCTGAATATTAAGAATCTCATTGTTTCCTTTTATAATTATGTTAGTGCATGGGCACTTAAAAGGAAAAGAAAGTATTTTTTTCTGAATCCTTCCTTCCCTCCTCACCACCCCTCTCACATTTTGGAAACGCACAGCATGGTTTTAGAAGCCTCAGCAGACAAAGTCCTCGGCCACAAACATCTGCTGATCTCATTGTTTTCATGGATTAATCCTCCCTAATTGAGCTGTAACTTTGAACAGAGCCTCCATTCACAAAGAACGAGCTGCCCACCTCCCTCTGTGGTGCCTTTTGTATCTGTAGGTAGAAAGACAAGACAAGTTTGCAAAACGATCGTAAGATTAAAGCCATTAGAGTGTCCACTGCTGAATAAACCCACTGGCCAGATAGATGAAATGCAACCTGAAGAAAAGCCATCTAAAAAGGTCTGACAATTCTCCTATTTTTACCACAAACTATCCTTAGTCTTAACTGACTTGCTGACTTTATAGCCTTCACCTGCTGAATACAGTTATCTAATGAGCAGAAGGTATTGGCCATACAATAGATTTTAAAGCTATACATTTAATAATATGTACATTTTTCTTAAATTGTATTTTCATATGGAAGCACCCCTCCAAAATCAGGAGTTTTGTGCAGTGGCGTTTCTAAAACCTCAGAAGCAGTTTAGGGATCTTTGTCCTATTTATCCACAGACTATCTGGATTGCTCTTGAGAACCACATAACAAAAGTTCCCATTTTTTGTAAGTGACTACTCATAGAATGTGGATATTTTTATTCAGTGTCATCATAGAATGCTTTATAAGAAAGAAAATTAGGAGATATAATTGTAATACAAACTGCTAACTACTTTCAGCTGGCAACACTATGTCCTTGCATGAAAATCATCCTATTACATTCCATGACTGTGCATGAAATGTAAAGCTTATGGCTCCTATAGGAGACAAAAGGTGGGAAAAAAATAAATGCCAAAATTATTTGTGTTGCCACAAGGAATAAGGCTAACATTTGCTTTCCTTGATCCTTCTGTTCCCCTCTCAACATCAAAGTAGAATGCAAAACTTTATTTGGTCTTTGCGGATATTTCTATTTGCCCAACCTCTCAGAAATACCAGATGATACCTAGAAAAGCATTTTAATTTGATAAACCTAAGAACAGGAGATTGAAAGAGATCATGTGAAGAGGGCTAAAAACAGGGTTCATTTTTATTTCCGGGATGAGAACATGTTAATGTCAATGAGCAGTTAGCAGTGCATCTGGCCCTATACAGAAATAGCAGTTCCACAGAACTCTAGCTAGGAATTTTATCAATTATATAGGATCTGAACGTGAATGGAAGGCAAGGAATAAATTTTCAGTGCTCTGATGTGCTCACAGTGTAACATCTCACTTGCTACTTTCTTCTACCCTTGTGGCAAAAATTCATCCTCAGGGGTGTGAGAAATATCTGAATAAACTTGGGCACCACCTGAAGAGTTCAGCTTCTCCACACTGACTATTTGCTCTTTTGATGCACACTAAAAATGTCCCCAGAAGAATTTGGCAGCTGTTTTGAGCAAGATAATGATTTATGTACTTATCTTTAACAGGTTAAAAAAATCCCTTTAACACACAAAGTTTTCTTTGGAGATTTCTCCTTTGCATGTGCCAAACAAGAAATTCTCCTTGAAAATGGATTGTGATGCGCCAGTGTTCTGAAAGATTTAAAAGAAACCACCACCAAAACGAGAAATGTTTTCTCTGGGAGAGAAGATGAGAGCTGTTATTTGCTGTGTTCTTGGAAACAGTGAGCCAAGAACAAAATGCCACTGGAAAATAATTTTATCCAAGGCTCTTCCAACATTCAGCCTCTCTTAGTACACCTGGATTAATATTTTCCTTCATTTTGCACTAAATAACTACCCCATGGGCCACCTATTGCCCTTGATGTCAGAGGGAGTGATGTGCCCAAACTGAGGACAATCTATTGCTCCACAGAACTACAGCTGATGTTTTTTCCAGCTATTTTTGAGGCTTGGCCATAAATTCGTGGCAAAAACCCTTGAGATTTACTATCTTGTCCTGAGATACCTGTGAAATGTATGATAGTTTTTACAATTCATAAAGTAAAATATGGATGATTTACAGCATTCTGCAGTGGCTGGTGACAGCCAAGGACACTTGTGACACGCTGCTCCTGTACCACAGCCCATAAAAATGCTGCAGGTCCTCCCAGAAAGGGAATCCAGCCCTTCCAGAAAGGGAATCCAGCCCTCCCAACACCCCTGTGGCTGTGGGACCCGTCCTCGGAGGCAGGGATGAGGTTTAGTATCCTTTTTTTTTTTTTTTTTTCCCTGCTCCTCACAGCCCCGAGGAGCTGGCAGGCTTTGCACAAGGATTTACCTCCTGTTCCCCATGTCCTCCTGAGGACCAACACAAGGACTCACACAACTGGGATGGAGCTGCAGTGTGAGACTTTTGCTGAGATCCTCCTCATGCTGTTGCTGGTAAATCCCAATTCACTGCTCAGTCCAGGAAAAAGGATCCTGTTAGGAGCAGGAGCAATCTCATATCCTCCCATCAATGTCACTGGGGGTTGTAAAATCCCTACACCTACTGCCTTCTGCAAGCTGGATTTCTTTCCTGACCTGAGAATGAAGTGCCTGCTCTGTTCCTGCAGAAATAGTTTTTTGTGAGGGACCAATGGACAGATATAACTTAGGTTTTGTTAGATCCAAACTATCACAACCAAGCACCCTCACCTTATTTACGTGACCAGAGGAATAATCTCTTTACGTCCTTCCATGTCGTCGTCTCCAGGGCTGTGCAGACATTAACCACACTTTCCAAGCATTTTTCCCAGATACCAGGACCAAGAGAGGCTGATCCAACCAGAGATGAGTGTGCTCCTCTTTCTGTGCGCTGTAGCTGGGGAAGAGGAACAAAGCAGCGCCATTTTTCCAAAGTTTTTGAAAGCCTGGCTGCCCATAATGGCAAAGGAGGGAGCTGCAGGGAGCTCCTCCCAATTCCTGAGGGATCCCAGGGGATCAGGGCTGCTTGGCAGGGTCACATCTGGAGGAATGACCACTCCTACCTTAGGAAAACTATTTTCACCCCCTGTTCACTACACACATTTACTGCCTGATAATATAATATAATATAATATAATATAATATAATATAATATAATATAATATAATATAATATAAATTATATTATATTTATTATATTATATTATTATAATATATTATTGGCTGTGCATACCGCAACATATTCAGGACCCCACTCTTTCCTCTATGCAGCTATTTCCAGCTTGGTGAAGAAGATGCTATATTTAAATTCCTTAAGGGGACTATTTTAAAAGGATTTCATTTCAGGCATACACCACAAAATTGTTACAAATAACTTAATGTAGTTTATAAAGTCAGGGACAAGCCTGTGCTTTGAGAACTGAATTCATCCCAGAGAATTCAACATAAGGTTGAGCTTTCAGCAAACAAATTTAGCAGTAGTAGTCATGGCTGCCCCAGGAGCTACAGGTCACCCCCGCAACCTCATCAGGTGAAGCAACAATTCTTTGTGTTCACTGTCTTCATTGGCTCGAGGAAGGAAGGATGAAGGGCTTCAAATGATCATCTAAATTTTATTTTATCCAAGACTGTCACAGCAGCACATTACCTCTACATGCAAAAGGAATTTCCAGTCACAAGACCAGAATTGCCACACCCATGCCTTAGCTTTACTCCAGACAAAGTGAGCTACCCAACATCTCGTCTCTATTTCTCCATTTGTAAAAAAATAAAATAAAACAGTGAAACAAACCCTCACTTAAAGCCCTCATTCAAATTAAGCAATGCAAGGGTTAAAGAGATAATATTTTAGTGAGCTTTGAAAACAATGTCTGACGATCTAATGCTCTCTTTCCTCGACAGATGACTCAGAAGAAATCTGGGAAGCCTTACCCATGGAAAAAAATTACTAGACTTAAGAACAATTCATATAATATATCTGAACACATGGCTGCCTTTCAACACTTACGCTTAACTGGGAATAGGATTCAAAAGCCACCATCCCTGAGGAGCTTTTCTCTTTGCAAAGATCCCATGTCGTAGCTCTCTTCTCCCTCTCCCCAAATGCAGGCTGTTTATTGAGATGAGGGACTGAAATAAAACCAGCATCTCTATTACCTTATAAAACATTGAAATACTGCTTGGTAATTTTACAGATAAGAACTTACTATTATGAATGAATAGCCTCTAAGTCTTATGAGTGTTGGCAGAGTAGATGAAGTTTTTTCAACAAAAACAGCTTGGGGAAAAAAAATGGACATAAGAAAATGTCTCAGTTCACTAGTCAAAAAAAACCCCAACAAATCAAAACAAAAAAATGGTCAAAGTTTTGCACCTCCCTGAAACAAATATTTAATCAAAATTAAATTCAGGTATACATTTAAATAAAATTATTTCAATATAAACTGCACAAAAATATTTCCATTTAATCTCTTGTTCATTGTTAAATAAAATCCTCTTACAATTTCTAACTATTACGAAGCCCCAATAAGAATGACCATCTGTCCAAGGGTGAAGCATTTGGGTATTTTCAGTAATCCAAGCCTTATCTTCTAACTGCCCTCTCCCTTAAACTTTTCCAGTCACTGTCCTGTACTCAGGTATGGTGCAGCCTCTCCCATCCCACCTCATATCTCGTACCCCTACTGATCCTTCAATCCCATAAAACTATAGAGCAATGCCATTTTCTATTCATGAACTACAGAGCAATCCCATTTTCTATTCATGAACTGATTACTGTCTGTCCCTAACTGCTCTGCTGGACTTTGGTGGCCCTGTAGGTGTGGAGTGACCAGCAAACCCTCAGCCCAAGCTGCCCCTGGCTCTAAATCACCCCCAGTGTCCCACAAAAACCCTGGCTGTGCTGGCACCAGCATGCTGGGGCGGAAAACCCTCTAGGGCTGTGACTCAGGCAGCTGGGGACAGTCTGTGATAAACCTCCAGCTCCTGATGGGCACACTGTCCTGTGGGGATATTGTCCTGTGTGCACACTGTCCTGTGGCACATTGTCCTGTGTCACACTGTCCTCTGTGCACACTGTCCTCTGTGCACACTGTCCTGTGTCACACTGTCCTGTGTGCACACTGTCCTGTGTGCACACTGTCCTGTGTGCACATTATCCTGTGTCACACTGTCCTGTGTCACATTGTCCTGTGGCACACTGTCCTGTGTGCACATTGTCCTGTGTCACACTGTCCTGTGTCACACTGCCCTGTGAGCACACTGTCCTGTGTCACACTGTCCTCTGTGCACACTGCCCTGTGAGCACACTGTCCTGTGTCACACTGTCCTGTGTCACACTGTCCTGTGAGCACACTGTCCTGTGTCACACTGTCCTCTGTGCACACTGTCCTGTGGCACACTGAGCTGTGAGCACACTGTCCTGTGTGCACACTGTCCTGTGTGCACACTGTCCTGTGAGCACACTGTCCTGTGTCACACTGTCCTGTGTCACACTGTCCTGTGGCACACTGTCCTGTGTGCACATTGTCCTGTGTGCACATTGTCCTGTGAGCACACTGTCCTGTGTCACACTGTCCTGTGTCACACTGTCCTGTGGCACACTGTCCTGTGAGCACACTGTCCTGTGTCACACTGTCCTGTGTCACACTGTCCTGTGAGCACACTGTCCTGTGTGCACATTGTCCTCTGTGCACACTGTCCTGTGAGCACACTGTCCTGTGTCACACTGTCCTGTGTGCACACTGTCCTGTGTCACACTGTCCTGTGTCACACTGTCCTGTGGCACACTGTCCTGTGTGCACATTGTCCTGTGTGCACACTGTCCTGTGTCACACTGTCCTGTGTCACACTGTCCTGTGTGCACACTGTCCTGTGTCACACTGTCCTGTGTCACACTGTCCTGTGTGCACACTGTCCTGTGGCACACTGTCCTGTGTGCGCCGTGTCCTGTGTCACACTGTCCTGTGTCACACTGTCCTGTGGCACACTGTCCTGTGTCACATTGTCCTGTGGCACACTGTCCTGTGGCACACTGTCCTGTGAGCACACTGTCCTGTGTGCACACTGTCCTGTGGCACACTGTCCTCTGTGCACACTGTCCTGTGGGAGGGCTCTGTGCTTCTGGCCAGCCCAGGGCACCCCGAGCCCCCCCAGTGTCCCCCCAGCCCTGCAGGAGCCTGACCCCAGTGTCTGTGCACACCCACAGCAGCAGAGAGGTGACACCGGGTGACGACGCTGTGCCCAGGCCCCCCAGCTCCTGAGGGACTGCCTGACACATGGCACCAGCCCCAATGCCACCAGAACCACGGCAGGGTGGGCACTGGAACCCCCTGGGCCCTGCTGAGAGCCCCATGCCATGGGTCACCCCAGAGGCCTGTCACAGCCATGGCCACTCCCTGGGGACAGCCACAGCTGCAGCACGTGATGCAACTCAGGTATGCACCCAAAATCTTCACCTGCTCAGTCCCAAAACATCCCTGTGTGCTGCCACACACACCATCCCTGTGTCACACACACCATCCCTGTGTGTCACACATCATCCCTATGTGTCACACACCATCCCTGTGTCACACACACACCATCCCTGTGTCACACACACACCATCCCTGTGTCACACACACCATCCCTGTGTCACACACACCATCCCTGTGTGTCACACATCATCCCTATGTGTCACACACCATCCCTGTGTCACACACACCATCCCTATGTCACACACACCATCCCTGTGTGTCACACATCATCCCTATGTGTCACACACCATCCCTGTGTCACACACCATCCCTGTGTCACACACACACCATCCCTGTGTCACACACACACCATCCCTGTGTCACACACACCATCCCTGTGTCACACACACCATCCCTGTGTCACACACACCATCCCTGTGTCACACACCATCCCAGTGTGTCACACACCATCCCTGTGTCACACACCATCCCTGTGTCACACACACACCATCCCTGTGTCACACACACCATCCCTGTGTGTCACACACACCATCCCTGTGTGACACACACCATCCCTGTGTCACACACCATCCCTGTGTCACACACACCATCCCTGTGTGTCACACACCATCCCTGTGTGACACACACCATCCCTGTGTCACACACCATCCCTGTGTCACACACCATCCCTGTGTGTCACACACCATCCCTGTGTGTCACACACACCATCCCTGTGTCACACACACACCATCCCTGTGTCACACACCATCCCTGTGTGTCACACACCATCCCTGTGTCACACACCATCCCTGTGTGTCACACACACCATCCCTGTGTCACACACACCATCCCTGTGTCACACACCATCCCTGTGTCACACACCATCCCTGTGTGTCACACACCATCCCTGTGTGTCACACACACCATCCCTGTGTCACACACACACCATCCCTGTGTGTCACACACACCATCCCTGTGTGTCACACACACCATCCCTGTGTCACACACACCATCCCTGTGTGTCACACACCATCCCTGTGTCACACACCATCCCTGTGTGTCACACACACCATCCCTGTGTCACACACCATCCCTGTGTCACACACCATCCCTGTGTGTCACACACCATCCCTGTGTGTCACACACACCATCCCTGTGTCACACACAACATCCCTGTGTGTCACACACCATCCCTGTGTGTCACACACCATCCCTGTGTCACACACCATCCCTGTGTCACACACACACCATCCCTGTGTCACACACCATCCCTGTGTCACACACCATCCCTGTGTGTCACACACCATCCCTGTGTCACACACCATCCCTGTGTCACACACACACCATCCCTGTGTCACACACACCATCCCTGTGTGTCACACATCATCCCTATGTGTCACACACCATCCCTGTGTCACACACCATCCCTGTGTCACACACACACCATCCCTGTGTGTCACACACACCATCCCTGTGTCACACACACCATCCCTGTGTGTCACACACACCATCCCTGTGTCACACACACCATCCCTGTGTGTCACACACCATCCCTGTGTGTCACACACCATCCCTGTGTCACACACACACCATCCCTGTGTCACACACACACCATCCCTGTGTCACACACACCATCCCTGTGTGACACACACCATCCCTGTGTCACACACCATCCCTGTGTCACACACACCATCCCTGTGTGTCACACACCATCCCTGTGTCACACACCATCCCTGTGTCACACACCATCCCTGTGTCACACACACCATCCCTGTGTGTCACACACACCATCCCTGTGTCACACACCATCCCTGTGTCACACACCATCCCTGTGTCACACACCATCCCTGTGTCACACACACACCATCCCTGTGTGTCACACACCATCCCTGTGTCACACACCATCCCTGTGTGTCACACACCATCCCTGTGTCACACACCATCCCTGTGTCACACACACACCATCCCTGTGTCACACACACCATCCCTGTGTCACACACACACCATCCCTGTGTGTCACACACCATCCCTGTGTCACACACCATCCCTGTGTGTCACACACCATCCCTGTGTGTCACACACACCATCCCTGTGTCACACACCATCCCTGTGTCACACACACACCATCCCTGTGTCACACACACCATCCCTGTGTCACACACACCATCCCTGTGTGTCACACACCATCCCTGTGTCACACACCATCCCTGTGTCACACACCATCCCTGTGTCACACACACCATCCCTGTGTGTCATACACCATCCCTGTGTCACACACACACCATCCCTGTGTGTCACACACCATCCCTGTGTGTCACACACCATCCCTGTGTGTCACACACCATCCCTGTGTCACACACCATCCCTGTGTCACACACACACCATCCCTGTGTCACACACACCATCCCTGTGTCACACACACCATCCCTGTGTGTCATACACCATCCCTGTGTCACACACACACCATCCCTGTGTGTCACACACCATCCCTGTGTGTCACACACCATCCCTGTGTCACACACAAAACTCCTGTGCCACACACACCGTTCTTGTCCCCTGTCACACACACCACTCCTTTGTCACACTGCTCAGTGCCTTGGGTTTGATTTCCTTTATTTGCACCCATGCAGGGCCACCCAGAGGATCTCAGTTCTTGCAGTTCCAGCCTCACAATCCTGCAGGTTATTCAGGAATGCTGCTGGGGGGGATGGAGGTGAGAGGAGCTAAAGGGACTCTGGTTACTCCTTCACTCCCACAGCACATGCTCTAGCCAAGTGGATGCACTGCCCCTGGAAAGGACTTTCTTCCAGGCACAAAAAGGCAAGGATGTTTGTAGTGATAGCATAGTCAATAAAACAGATCTGGGATCAGGAAATTCACAACCTGTGCTTTAATAACCCTTCTGTAGACATAACACTGTGTTCTGGACCCAAAGTGCATGGGCTGCTGATATAAAAGCAATTTTATTCACTTAATTATTTACTAAAACTGCACTGAGTGACATTAATGGGTTCATGGATGAACTTGATGGAGAACTTCCCATTCCTTCCCTCATTCTGGCCCACTCCCCGCATTTCTGCCAGTCATTTCCAGCTGTGCCCTAAATAGGATGAATCTAGAGTGCTTGATTTATATTTGCTTCCCTCTCTTCTCACTTTCATTCATGCTTTTCTTTAATAAAAGTGTTGATATCATTTAGAGACTCATCAAATCTTGGCTTCCTATAGACCACCTATTGTGTTTTTTAGCTGTTCTCATCCCAATGACATGAAAGGCAGAGTCTTTTTGGGGTGATATCATTGTCTCTGTCCGCTGTCTTTTCAGCTAAATTGTTACAAGACAGATTAAAATCTTCTGTTTCCTTTAGGAAAAGGGATAGGGTATAAGACTTCCTTAAGTGCTTATGTGTGTGTGTGTCTGCCTGCAAATGAGTGAAATAATGACAAAACCCCTACAGCAAAACCCCCACTCCCCTCCTAGAGCCCTTTGTTATCCACCAGAAAAACAGGGGGTTCCATCCCAACTTTTTGTTGACTCCTAGCATGGTTAATAATAAACCTTGTAGCAGGCGATGATTATGACAATAAATTACACAAATGATGGATATAAAATTGAGGGGACCCCTCAGTGCTCCTGCTCTTGGGGGCAAAGGTCCTTCTTTCTATGTACTAAGTAGAAACAGTTCTCATTCCCTGGAGTGAGAACCATCCTCCAGCATCAGCTTTCCTTTGGCTCTTCCCTTCCCTTCCCTTCCCTTCCCTTCCCTTCCCTTCCCTTCCCTTCCCTTCCCTTCCCTTCCCTTCCCTTCCCTTCCCTTCCCTTCCCTTCCCTTCCCTTCCCTTCCCTTCCCTTCCCTTCCCTTCCCTTCCCTTCCCTTCCCTTCCCTTCCCTTCCCTGCCCTGCCCTGCCCTGCCCTGCCCTTCCCTGCCCTGCCCTGCCCTGCCCTGCCCTGCCCTGCCCTGCCCTGCCCCTCCTCCCTGTTCTCCAGCAGCTCAGCGTGCACTGCTCCTCCTCCTTTTCCATATCCTGACTTCCTAAAAGTTTGTGCACAGGTCCTGGATTTCAGCTCCCAGGCACTCTGGGGTAGCACGTAACAAGCCAAGGGAGCTGCTGCTCAGAGGCTGAAGGGCAGAGCTGCCCCCCCTCACCCATGCTGTGCACACACAACTCAATGACAGCCAAATATGCATTGGAAATAGATTTTCTCCCTTCTGCTACCCTTGCACAGCATGAGAAAACCCCCCAGGAAGCCCATTTACCTCTACTTTGGGACATCCCTATCACGAAAACCTCTCCAGGCAACATTTTTCCATGACAATCAGTAGCACAAACACCAGTCTGTCCTCCATACATCCCATTTCTCTTATCCAAGGTCCCCTTTTTCTTCTTTTTAGTCCTTCAGTATTGGACTTGTGGCATTTCTGAGTAGCTTGAGGACACAAAGTCACTTCTCACACAGCAATATTGTAATGGCTGTAGGGCTGAACTGTGCTGGCGCCTGGTTTGTCAGCCAGTGCCAGGAAGAGTGACCTGAAAAAACCTCCTCTGCAAACCTCCTACAGGGTCAGGGGGGATGAATAAGTATTCTTGTTTCACTAATTTCCTAACAAAAAAAAAAAAAAAAAAAAAAGGGAAGCATTTAATGCCAGAACTCAACCTGCCACATCACGAGCTCTTTGCTCTTCATTCTTCTGTGGCTATCAGAAAATTGTTCATTTTTCTTGTGGCATTTCCAAGTGAATAAGAATAAAAGGATCATCACAAAAGAGCAATGACAACAAGGAAAGGCCTAGCCAGCATCAAAATTGAATCCCTGGTTTAATTTTGTGAGACTCATCAAAAGGAACCATCTCTTGTTCACAGTATTGGTGCTTCTTCAGAGACCCATCCACAAAACCAAGGGAAAAAGTCTGGCGTGGCAGCCACAGGGCTGAAGAAACAGAAACCAGACTCTGCTGTGGGCACTCCTAACAACAAATACCTAAAAGCAAAGGGAAAAACAAAGGGACATATATCTAGAGAATAAACAATCACTGGCCTTCAGTTATTGTTCTAACTCTCCCATATTCAGAAAAATGCCTCCACCTTCTACATGGGGATAAGATCTGTAGGAAACCCTGGAGTGTAGAACAGGGTATTTGCACTAATCTCACTGGGATGGACACACAACTCACATCACTAATCTGGGGCAAACAAAGCAGCTCTGCGTGAAGCAGCTGAGGGGGTGCAGAGTCACTGATTTAGCAGACACGGCCTCCTAATAAACACAAAACCAATCTGTACTTAATGAGTTTAGGGTGACCTCTGAAGTAAAAAGTTGCCTCTCAGTGATCTAGTGCAGATTTTAGTGCAATTAAAAATATGTAAATCACAGGAAACACAGAAAAACACAAATTGCTATGCACAGTCAAATAACCAGATCCTCTTGTACTAGAAACCACATTGTGTTTTACATTTTTGTGATTTATTTCATTCCTTAGCCATATCATAAGCCTATAAAAACCTTTTCATTAAATTAATGCTCTATGTCTCCTTTACCATGATGTGCCTGATTAAAATGCCACTATATAGTCTTCCCCCCTTTCTTAACGGCCTAATCCCATAATACTTTATACTTATGTGGAGATTGAGTTCTTTTTTCCCCCAAACCTTTCATCTTATTTAGTCTGATTAGGGTCATAGGGCCAGGCTCATCCCAAGGATAATTCCACTGGAGTCAAAAGAGCCACTCCACTGATCAGAGCAGACCACAGAAGCAAACATTTGGTGCCCTACATTTGGCAACACAAAAGGATAATGTTGTATTTATTCCCTTTTCAGTCTGAACCACACTTTGATAGATCATTTGAAATGCTAATGAGTAAGACAGCATTTTACAAGAGTAAATACTCCAAATATAACACGCTCCTCAAATTATCTCCCTGTTCATCCTTTCTCCAAACCTTCCAGACACTGCAGTGAATGCTTTGGATGTTTGCTGCTTCAGCTCTCAGGATGGAAATTATCTCATGAAAGTTATTTGAACCAATCCGTCTGAGGCTGGGCTGCTGGAACCTCCCTCTCTGCTTAAAAGGCAGAATTCATCGGTATCATCTATAAGATCTTTGTCTCCCTACCAACCATGCAACAACTTTACAGTAACTTAAAACCGGTTAAAATTGTCCAGTTCTACCTGTTAGCTGTAATTTGAAATAAAGTTGCCTAAGGACAAAAGTCACTGAACTATTAAAGATCAACAATACTTTTTTATCATTTTCCCACCCAAACGCATTCCCAGAGTGCTGCAAATTCTGTCTTGTTTTACAAGGAGACCTTGTACACAGGGGCTTCACTGAACAATCCATGGCTCTTCCTCCTTTGGGAGGAAAATGAAAAAAAATGGAAGCTTAAAGGAAGAAGGGATAAGAAAACTGTGAAAGTCCTTGAAGCTGCACTATGTCTGAACTGCAAATATTTATAATTTTAATGTCATCCTATAAAACCTGTACGCTGCAATCCATTCTATTTAACATCCTCCTTTAGGAGGTTGACAGCCCCCATTCACTTCACAAACTCCAGGTTTACTGCTTTCTCATTCTGCTAATAATAAAAAGGTGCCATAGATAATTAAAAATAAACTCAGTCCCAGCATTGATTAAAGAAGAAACGACGAACTTCTGAAAAGCTGTCACATACAATAAAGCAGTGTTATCTGCCTAGAACAACGGTGATTTCAAATGGATAAGTCCAGAGAACAAAATCCACCAAAATGCAGTTAGATTAATTGCTGTCTTACAAGGAGGAGCTTAAAAATGGAGTAATTAATTGACCTACTATTTTTGACAATTTCACTGTAGTTAACAATCACTCCTGCAAAGGACAAAAAACAGCCCTGTTTCATTTGAAAAGAGGTGAATCAAATCAGTGCAAACCAACACTGCCAGTGTTTCTGTGACAGGGGAATTGTACAGGAGAAAATAAAGAATATCCATGAAACAGGATAAATTCCAAACTAATTTTTATCTTTGCAACTGCACTGCACCCAACAGCATTATTTTAAATTAGGACTGGGTTCTCCCAGTGCCCTAGCATTGGGAATATTTAGCCCTGGGCTCCTAGTTACCTAAGTGGAGAACAGTATAATTTGAAATTAATTGAAAAAGTCATTTTAGTAGTGGAGATTCAGAAAAATATATGGTTTTATTCACTATAGGGTAATTTTATTTACTTGTTCATTACTCTGAAACAGATTGTGCAAAATACCTTGAAACACTGTTTATTAACGTAGTTGCAATTGCCTGATTTGTCATGCACGGAATTCCTAATGTTTTAAACTAATTCTAGAAAAAAATAAATAACACAAAACAAACAAACCAGAGATTGCACTCATATTCCAAAGACCTCTAGAGCCTGCAAAAATATCCAGGCACGTTGTGTAAGTGCTGCTTGGAATGTATAAAACACACAGTGGGAATATTGGGATCCGTTGGGATTTGGAAGGAGTTGGAACACGTGGGTTGCAGTGCCCCGTGGAAGGAATCAAATAGTGACAAATTATGAATGGGGCACCACCTATAGAAAGGGCACTGCAATCCCAAATGTCAGGATTTCCAGAGCAGGGTCAGGACAGGGGAAGCACACCACACACAGGATGTGAGCGCACCAAAGCTCCATGCAGAACAGAGCCCCCGGTCCTATCCCTTCACTTCCTTGGGATCCAGGACACTCAGCTGGGATTTCTGGCTGCCACTCAGTATTGACTGATTTTGGAAGCAGGCAGTGACTGCAGCGTAGCTCTTTCTAAGCTGTAATTATTCCAAATAAGCAGAGGCTGGACTCTTCCCTTCTCACTGTATTACCCAAACTCGTGTTCGCTGCAGTTCATCTGCTCCTGAATTGCTGCTCACTTCCATGAGCTCCTCTGGATTTTCTTGTCATTTATAAAGGATTTGATAGCTCAAAGGAGTTTTGTGACACCTACAAAGCTGGAGATTTCAGTGCCCCCTTTAGTCATCAGGGAAAAAACTAAACCTATTTTTCCAAAGTGCCAGAGGGCAGGGTTAGATGGGACACTGGGCAGGAATTGTTCCCTGGCAGGGTGTTGAGGCCCTGGCACAGGGTGCCCAGAGCAGCTGTGGCTGCCCCTGGATCCCTGGCAGTGCCCAAGGCCAGGCTGGACATTGGGGCTTGGAGCAGCCTGGGACAGTGGAAGGTGTCCCTGTCATGGCTGGGGTGGCACTGGATGAGTTCCCTCTCAACCCAAACCCTTCTTTGATCGTCATATTGCATAAGACAATCTCTGGCAGCAGGACATGGACTTTTCCCAAACCAAGCAGTGACCATTGCAGTCACTAATCTAAGTTGAGGGGAACTGATTTTTTGACTTTTATTCAACCTTTGGTGCATAAACTCACAACCTTTTAAAAATGCAAGTAGACTGCATGCCCACTGAATCCTTTTTATTCTCATCCTTTACTGAGATCTTCACACAACTCCAACAGCCAAAGAAGAGAACTTCCCCCAGCAGAAGCCAACCTTATCCTAACAGAGCACATTTATTCCTGTGCTCAGTGGTTTTAGTCCCATTCCCCTCCCCAGCGAATGAAGTTGTGCTTATCAGTCATTTATTTATATTATATTATCATATTATCAGTCCTTTGTTCCTCTCCGGGACTCCATCACCAACTTGCCTTGAAGCTTCAATGTGCTCTCCGAAAATATTAGGACTGGAATCAACACGGGTGGAAATTCTGGTTTGGAGCCAGCTTTGACAGAAAATTTCAGAAATACAGCCTTTGTAAAATGCCTCCTCATATTTGTAAAACAAAGTAGGCTTGCCTTCGTTTAATGAAATTTTTCTTATAGTTCATAAGCACCAAAAGATTTCAGATCAAAAGTGGACTCTAATGAAGAATGTAAATTTCATAGGTGTGAGAAAAATACAAGGTGTGAACACCTTAAAAATGTGGGGGGAATTCTCTAGATGCTGTGGGTTTATCCCTTGAAAATAGTTCTATTTCTGCAAACAAGAGCACTGGAAATTATCACAGTTTCTATGAGGCATTTTAGTGCTGTGTCAAGGATTTAGATGACATCCTGATTCAGTTTAAGAGATATCAGTGTGTGGTTTTTTTGTAATGTAATTCAATATATTTGACTACTAATGACTCATTAATATAAAACATAAAATTCTCTTAAAACAAGTGTAATTTGTGGGTCTTGGTAGATGTTTGGGGGTTTATTGGTTTTGATTTTTAAAAGAAGTTTAAATCCACAAGTATGTGAAAAAAACATATGAAAACATCCCAAAGTACACTAAATATTTTATTATTAATTTCTCCCTTCCACACTCATTTACAAATTATGCCACTGGGTTTTACTTGAAGAGAGTTACTACACCATCTGGACACAGTTTGATGGGTTTTGGTGGGCAATGGTTGTGGAATATGTACCACCAGATCAGATCGTTCCATCAAACACAAACCTCAGAGATTGTTCCAGCTCAGGATTAATTGCACCCACTCTAGGCAGACAGAATATATTTTGGCATTGTTTCTGACAGATGAAAATAAAACAAACAAAAAGGATCAGCTTGCAGCTAACAATATGCAAAATTAAAGAATATAACAATTTTAAACTTTTATGGGAGTGCTGATTAGTTTTTGTTCTAAAAGCTGCAAAGAGATTTTGCTGTTAATCTCGTTACTCATCCACCCAGAAAAGAGAAGCAGGGAGCCTCAGAACCCTGCCCCTCACACAGGATCACAGACACTGAATCAATGCTGCTTGGCAAAAAATGCCTTTTTGTTTTAATTGGCCAGAAGTAGAACAGTAAGAAACTCAAATTATCTCTAAAGGCATTGATGACTGTGTAAGCTGATTATAATAAAGTGTGTCCTATGCATTTTCCATTTGAAGGTTAAATTCTCAATTAATTTTTCAGCGTGTTGCCATCTCAGCTGAATGTAGTTGCTAATTGCAGTGAAACAATAGTTTCCAAAAGCTTTGAATTCATGTACTGTATTACAGACACAGTCAGAAATCCCTGGGAGTGCTGCAGCCCAAACCAGAAAACCACTGCAAAAACCCCAAATTCAAACAATAACACAACACCTCAGATTTTTTTATTATTAGGTTTTTTTTATTCTGGAAGTGTAAAGATTTATTATTCTTGGTTATGTTTATCCCACATTTTTCAGATTCATTTATTTTTTTCTCTTGAAAGCAAAAGACTTCATTAGCCAACACCTTAAATACTCTCCTGTAAATCGTGTAGAGAATAAAGGGAATGCATAAAGCAATATTTCAAAGTTGAGCACCTGAATGAATTTTATCTACAAATAATAGGCTTAAAAATCTAATCTATGGTAAAGCCAGAATTAATGAGCATCCTACTGATGAAGAATGTTCCAGAACATACTTGTCTTTGTTAAAAGCCTTTTAATAGCTTCCTACTGTACCTTTCACAGTTTTGTGCCAGTGAGCATCACAAATCACCTATTTTCTCTTGGTATTAAAAAATTCCAAGTACCTATAAAATATACATACTCTCTACAGATTCCAACTCCTTCTCCCCCAACATTTAATCCAGGGCAGAAGCAGCTCTGGACCATGGGAACTTCAGCGTTGTTCTGTTCCTCTCTGAGGTTTTGTTGAGCCTGTCCAAACACATCCTTTTGTTCATAAATGTCAACAAGGAACGGTGACAAAACAGCTCCAAACTAGATGTCATCCTAGGGAGAAAGATTATTTTTGTGAAAGCACAAATTCTGATGGAACCCTCCCTGCTCAAAGCTGGAGCCCAGAGAAAAAGCAGCCAACTTAATTCAAATATCTTACTAAAGACAAAAAAAATAACAGTTGCATCGCCGCATGACAATATTCTTTCATAAGCTACAGGTACAAGTGAGATAGCTTGGAATTTTATCAGACAAACAAGGGAAAAATTACAAAGTTGAGGCCTAAAAATATAACAGCAACCTCTGCCACAGGTGAGCAAGGCACGGGTCCCTGCCCAGCTCCCCAGAGCTCCCAGCTTTGCCTGCTCAGAACAATTCTCACTGGTGGAAACAACCTCACCTTCAGAGAGCTGCAGTCCCTTAAACAGACTCTTTGTCCATTTTAAAATCAAATTACAGGTGAACAGACTGCACACTACGAAACAAGTGGCATTTTAATATACTTAAGACACATAAATTTCTCACCAGGGCACAGGTGAGGAACTCCTGAATCATCTCACAAAGATACCCGGTGAGTCAGTAAAAATGGTTAAGCTGAGGCACGGGCTGCCTGGAGGGATTTGGGGTGGACCAAGATGGACAGCTCAGCCTGGGGGTGGGGTGTCTCAGGTTCCAAGGGTCATTCCAGCCCCCAGATTGTCCCCTCTGTCCCCTGGACACCAAGGCAGCCAAGCCCCAACACACACTGGCCCCAGCTGCCACTTCCAGTGGACATAAAGCTAAAAAAAGTCCAATAAATAAGTGTGTACAGGGCTCTTAATTAACCCCTAAGGGGTCCTTCAGGTATGCTGGGTTTTTTGAGAGGAGTTTGGGGCTTTTTTAGGTTCTAAATTACATAATTTCTTTACATTTAGGCAATGTGAACCAAATTCTGTTGCTAACTCACCAGTGTTAATAAGGGAAGACATTTATACTTTTTTGAAGTTGACATATTTAATATTCCTTTGTTTACTCAAATACAATGATGAGGCAAAAAATAAAAATAGAATCACAAGTTAAGAGTACAAAAGGAGGAAAAAAATCTAGGCAATTAAAAAAAAAAAAACCATTAAAAAGATTGCAAGGCAGGAAGAGTAGAAAAAAATTTCCTAAAAATAGTATATCACATGAGGTAAGTTTTATATCCAAAAGTGGATTATAATTTTGGATTTCATATCACCTAAAGATTGAGTTTGCTTTTACAACCCACCTGCTCTCCTGCATAGCTGTGGAAAGGCTCCTCAATGTCAGAACATTCATCTTGTGACCCTTAAAACATTTCTTTGTTTAAAACTGTGAAGAAAGACCTTCACTCAAGCGCAGTTGCAATCAATGGAGAAAACATTAATCACTTGAGAAGTGGTGTTTTGAGACTCATGAAATTGAAATGAATCACAATATGAAAAAATGCAATTATTTTTGAGGGCTTTGTTTTGTTAACATTCAGTCACTCAATCTGCTCTCTCTGCTTGTGTGTTTTTAAGCGGGGAGAGAGGGGTCCCGGGGCTGCTTTGGTGCTGGGTGCCTGCTCCCTCCATCCTCCTCTGCACAATTCCCTGTTCCCACTCTTATCTTCCCATCCAGCACCTCAGCTCCATCCCACACACAAACAAGCCTGAGTTTCCCCATGGCACGCCAGGATAATTATCCATCCTTCTATGAGTGATTTTTTTTTTGTTTGTTTGCTTTCCTCAGAGACCCACTAAGACAAGCATTCAACCTTGGAATAAATAAAGAATTCACTTGCTGCCTATTTATTGACCTATTAGCTTTGAAAGGCTTGTTTATTTAATAGGTCTGGAGTCCATAAATTGGTGTTCAGAGGAATGTGCCAGAGAACCAGTTTGCAAGTATGGTTTGGGACAATTAAAAGCCAGCTGATGATGTCTGTAACTCCCCTTCTCTGGGGGGGAAAAGCAGCTCAGTCTGGGCAGAAAATCAGCATTGACTTCCCAGCAGCCAGACAAGAGCATCACATGGGACATCAGTCAAGTATATGATTGAGTCTGGATAGCTGGATAAATATGGGCTGCCAGAGCTACACAAATGTGATGGCCTTGATAGACATATTTGAGAACCGCTTGCAGAAAATGTTCAACTTTTTTACCAATTTTACTGATGGTAAATAACACAAACGTTTTAAGGGAGAGCTCAATTATTTTGAATAAAGTATTGCTTTACATCCTAGTAAGTCATGAACTCGTTGGCAAAGTGGTGCAAGGGAAGTGCTGGGTTTTGTCTGGAGCAGAACCATCAGGCTGTAATCGCAAAAGAGAAATCTTGATGTCTGTTGTGATGGTGATTTTGTTTGCTAAATGTGACAAGTTCCTGTCTCCCTTCCCTCTGAGAGCCCATGATCCCTGATTCCTGACAGACAGGGCTTTCCTTTCAGGCTGCCAGATTTCCCTGGGGTTCCCAGCACCATTTCAGTGGACAAAGCCTGTCCTTACCAAATTTCCAGGGAGTTTTGCCCACAAGTATCTGCTGACAGCCCCCACAATGCAGGAGCAGCTCAGCAGCTCTGTCAGGAGCAGTCCCAAGAATTTCTCCAGGACACACTGTGTGAACAGCAAACCCTGATTGTGTTTGAGGATCACAGGAGTTTCCTTTCCCAGGAAATAAATATCTCTGAAGAAATGCATAGATTGGAAATACAGATTGAGCAGATGATGCCCTCAGATGGAAGCTCTGTCCAGCACAGCAGCACCGAAGTTCCAGGTAGGGAGGTACAGGAATCTCTTTTCAGAATCTTGAGCTCTCAAAGGATGCAAAGACATCAGAGAGCTGGGGTTGTGGCCACCTGCACCATCCCTCCAGCCCCAAAGTAACAAAGAAGCAAAACCACCGCCAACAAAAGGAAATAAATTGTTTCTGTCGCTACTAAATTAGTCTGCCCACAGACCTGGCATAACCTAAATTCTCCAGGAAGACAAAAAAGATCTTTGGAATAAGATGAAACTTCATTCAAATGCCAGCCAGGAAATTGTGGTGACACCAGCAAGGCCAGAAACCTTTTCAATCCTCTCAGGCCACAGCAGCTGGGGAGGAAACTGGGTTGGGTTTGGGGGGTTTTATCCCCTCCCACTGTAAGACTTAAAACTGATTGTTCCAAAATAAACATTACCAATGGCTTAAATCTGATAGCCAAAAATGGACACTACCATAAATGATAAACGTAGAAAAGATACATTAGGAAGGAATGTTCTTTGCTGTCTGGTAGAAAAACTTAGATTTGGTGACAAATATGACCAACACCTTGCACTGTAACAAAATACATTAATTTGGTGGGGTTTAAAGTGTTAAAAGTAGCTTTTAAAGCAGTTTAGGTACATGTAAAGTTCATTTGCCTGAAGATCTCATGTTCTATATAGAGAATTTCAAAAAAAACATAAAAATACATATTTTGTTAGTTCTCCTCCTGGCAAGGCCTTCTACCATACGGGGTCTAACTTCCCGTCTGCTACAAAATTAACCAAAGAAACTCCAGCTGAATCCTGCAGTCATTATTCATATTAATCTTCTGTGCAGAACTTTCCTCATGACTCAAACTCCAGGGTGTCAGTTGGAAACCTTCCTCTCTAAACAGCCTTGATTTAATGAGACAGAAATCTGACTGCGAGCTCCAAACACAGAGCCCCCGTTCTGCTACAGATGTTTTCACCTGATGCTTTTGGAACCCATTAATTTAAAAATGTTTAGATTTCATTTCTTTAGAGAAGGCAAATTAGTACACATGCAGCTATAGAAGAACATTTGCTATAGAGATCAAAGCAGTATTTGCAAAATAATGTACATATTTGTCCTCATTTTTTGACAAACATCCCCCCCACCCTTCTTTTTCTTAAGGTAGTGCTCAGTAAATTCTTACCCTCCTGTGGCTGTTCTGCAAATCCCTCCCTTTCATTCAAGGTCTGTGTACTACCCTGGATATTGCTGTCAGAGCTTACCAGGGATTTATAGAGGGCCACATTACATTTCTACAGAGCGGCAGTTTCTAATTTCATTTACACATCACAAAGTCCCCCATGCTAAAGAGCAGCACAGAGAACTAGAGGCCAAATCTGGTCACTGAACTAAATGTTTATCTTCTGTTAATTATTTTTAAATTACATGCAATGGAAATAATTTATTTGTTGACCTATTTTTGTCTCATTAGCAACACTTGTAATTTCAATTAGGTTAATTAAGTGAAGTTCCACCAGCCAGGCAGCCTCAATCTTTTATTCCCTGCAAATTTTCCTCCTCTGACGAGTCAAGCAGAGTTTTGGTGTTGGTGTGGGAGGGGCTTTGGGTGGGGATGGTGGCAGTTGTTTTATTAAACAGAGGGATTTGCTAAAGCCTGGTGGGGTCAATTCAGTCATCAAATGAAAATGCAATTGGGAGGAAGGAAAGGGTGAAGGGTATGAATAGAAGAAACCCATGGGGGAAGAAATTATGCGAGGAATCACCAAAAAGAGGAAATGTGCTCATGGTGGCTCTGCTTGGTGGAGGATGCTGTGTCTTACATAAACCAAAAACTTAATTTTAGCAAGGCATTTTGCTTTAAATTGAGGGCAGAGTGGAACCTGGAGCACAAACAATTCTAACTCTGACTTGGGAAAAAAAAATCTTTCATTCTTTTCACTTCCTTCTCTGCATAATTATAGTGCCTAACATGTGTTGTCCTTGGATTTGTTCCTCAAAGTCCCATTTGGTAAGAATTGCCACTGCATGGGAATGCACCAAAGATCAGCTGGAAAGAGAAGCAAGGGGCTGCTTTAGTCTGCAAGTTCCAAACCTCGGCTACAAAACAGAAATAATGATCTCACTGCTTGCCCCAGAGCTGGGTGAAGCTCATTGTTACTTTAATATGTGACATTATTCCACGTACACATAATGAGTAACAAGCGCAATAAAAAAAGAGCAATAATACTTAGACAGTGAGTAGATAGTTTATTTAGAGATTTTTTTCAGACTGGTACCTGGTATAACAAGGATTTCACCAAAGCCACCTTCAAACAGGGATTAAAGCAGCAAAGTCTATTTGTGCACAGTTCTATAATGAGTGTACAGCAGCGGTTTATGGATTTTAAGGTCACACTTACACTGGAAACCCTACAGTAGAACTGACAGGTTCATGTGATTAAAGCAGGATAATAAGGATAATAATCTAAAAAAATAACAGCCTATTCACTACTCTAGGTGAGTGCAAAAATTTAGTCCTGAACACAAGCTCTGCATGCTGAACGAAAGTCCTTCTTAAAGATATTAAAGTGTATTTCAAGAACTGCTTATTGACTGGCTTCCACAATACACCCAATTCTGTACAACTCTGCACAAGTATATCTAAAACAAATTTTACTTTTGAATGAAAATGTTGGAACAAAGAGGCATTTATTCCTTTGGCTCTTTTCTTCCACTGTGAAAGCTGTAGCCATGCAAATATCCACCTGCCTTTAGTTTTAATAAGCACTTACATGGGGATAACTTGGTACTGCTGAGAAACTTCAGACAGCTCTTGGAACAGATGGAAGCTTTACAGTACCTGAACATTGCGAAATACTGTTCTTAATACTGATCTGAATTTTAATTCTCATTTTCATACTAACCAGGTAAACCTGAATTAATTGTATTCTACTCAGTGACAAATTACCAGGCCAGCATTCTGCTTTTATTTATCTTGAGGCAATTATCCATTTCTAACTTCAATAAGTGCCACTGAAGACTATGCTTATCTAAGACATGGATCATTTAACAAAATAAATAATAAGAACTGATATTTTATCTTAGCAGCTCCTGAAAATTTACTAAACATTCTTAGGATGAAACAACAATTCCCTTTTCAATCACCTAATCTTGAAGCATAAGAGCATCACAGGCACAATTATTTGCTTTCTTGATGGCATTTTCTCTTCTGTCACATTGTTGTGATACGTTCAGACACTCAGGAATAAGGAATTTTAAATCCAGAGGAAAATCAGTGATAAAGTTTTGGTGAGGAAGGATATTCTGAAAGCATCCCATCCTCTACAGAGAGCCTTAGCACTGTGGGTGCATCTCAACACGACAGGATATCGGTGGATAATCCTTTCTTTGGGATCTATTCCAAATTTACAGTATCATGTAACTCAGCTTGGAGCAGAACTGTAGCCCTGGGGATTATCTCAGGGGATTGGATGGAAATTCACTTTTCTAGAGAAACTCCTTAGCATTCTTTTGGAATCAAATATAAGCCAGCCTTATTTTCCACACCTCTCACCTTGTATTTCTCTCTGCTCCTAATAGTCTGGCATTAAATGCTCTACAAAGGAGGAATAGCAACCTAGACATGGGATTTTTAATTTTGCTAAACCTCAGTTACAGCCCAAAAGACTAAAAATGCTTTATTTGATTCTGCTGTATCCTCAGCTTTTTCAAGAACTTTGCCCTGCAGTATATAATGGACTTTAACACATTTGTTAGAAATGTGGAAAACTGCAGGATTTTTCCTCTGTGCTTTGTGGAAAACCATATTCTAGCATGGGGGAAAGGATTGGGGGTGTTATCGTTCCTTATCCCTTTTTTTAGTGCAACACTGAGTGGTTTCATAGGTGAATTAATGCACTGTTGCTCCCCTTTGACGAAGGCAGAGCAGCCATTTAACAAACCAATAAAGTGCCAGTATTTGTGAAATAGAACTGCCTATTGTACCTCCAAAACAAGCACGACAAAAACCAATTCTCTCCTGAAATAATATCCTAAACTGCATCATTTCTTTATTTTCAAGTCGTTCTAACCCTGACTACAAATATAGAGGCCAAATATTTGTATCACACAAAATATATGGGGACATTGCTAAACTAATGCTAGCTGGTTCAGGAGAGTCTTAGCTCTGCTAAAAATCTCAAATTAAGTTAGGCCCTATGAAAGCTTGGACCAGCTGATAAGGACAGAGATAAACACACAAATAAAAACCAACAAATGCTGGTGGAGCTGATGCTCAGCTCAAAAGTATCGTAGTGCCCTTCTCGGAACAGAGGCTCCGTCCACCCAAGCTAGCTCTGACACTGCGACCAGACGGGGAACACTCCTCTGGATCCTGGGAACCAGAGGAGCAGCTGAGGGGGTTTTCCCCTTATCATGGGAGAGACCTCGCCGAAGATGGAGGAAGGAGTCGGACTCAGCTGGAGGGAAAAGTCCAAGGTGTTTATTCAGCCCCACCCGGGAACATCCTACCCTCAGGGAAGCTGCTCCAGCTGAGCCCTCCGGGTGATGAGTTCTGGAATTAAATACAGGAGGAGACAAACCAACATCCAGTGAGGGACAAGGTGGGAGTGGAAAAGGGTTGGAGGGACATTTAAAGAAACCAATGAGAACATAAAGGAAGGAACCTCCTCGGGTCCTGCCCTATCACTCGATGCCCTTACCCGAACTCTCTAGAAGCCGGGAGGAGCAATCGAATGACAGGCAGGGCCCGTAGGAGGGGACTGGGAGGAATGTGGGAGGATTGACAGGGAAGGGGGGCAGGGACAATCGTCAGAACATAACATTTCTCAGGAGAACAGAGGAGTGCAGAACAAACCATTATAATGAAAAAAATAACATAAAATACAATATGAAAATAAATAACACAGAGCACAATGCAACACAAAAGTTCCAAGAATATTTGAGCATCTCATTTAGCTATAAATTTATATTTTTAACTCCTACTCTACTTTACTTATCTCTTCCTTTCAATAGCAGATGGCTCAAACAGAAGATAAACTCCTGAGTCCTGTTGTCACTTGCTCACCTGACTTCAGTGACCCCAGACCTCTGAAATTACTGCAGGAAAGAAACCCCTTGGCCTTTATCAAGTGGTCTGAAATCTGCACATGAGCAGAGATTAATCAATATCTTTCTCAAGCCCATGTCATTAAAAGAGCTCTCCTTATAAAATATTAATTGTTGGCACACAAATACTTCCAGCCAGAGATGCTCTTCAAGATACCTTAGGGTTTATTCACTTAATATTCCTTTTGGTAAGAAATCTTGCAGTGGAATTCTTAATATCTTAGGAATTTTAATTATTTTGATAATAGAAATTTTAATTATTTTCATAATATTTGGATTTCCTTTGAATGGCACCTAAACAAAGTAGATTTGGGTTTATTATTTTACGACTTCTTAAATGTTTTGTTCTTATGTCAATAAGGCTTAAAACTTTCCCATTATCTGGTGTTCCAACACTGAACTTCTGAAAAATGTTAAATGGCTTTAACAATAAACGCGTTCTTAAAAAAACATACACAAAAGCAGTAATTTTTAATGGTATTATTATGTAAAAACATCACACTACTCATCAACATTTTAAGAGCTCATTGAAATAATGAAGTGGCTCCAGTTATTTCTATTAAAAGGTTTATAAATGATTATCTGCTGTTTGGTGCATTAGGACAGCATAGCTGGGTAATAATTGAAATGTCAATATATCTTCCTGGTGAAAGTTTCTACTTCAGAAAGCAGCATCTGGCTTCCTGTAGGAAGGACATGGAATTCCCATGTACAGGAAGGTCATGGAATTTCCACCTCGTGCTCCTGCCTCATGATTTGAACAGTGGGGCAAAGCAGTTCTTGCCATTCCCACTCAATTGCTTCTCCAATATTAAATAAAACCTCATGCAAGGAAAACAAAAACCTATTTCCCACTCACTCAAGTAAATACAATCTCTTTAAAGACACACACAATCTTAGAGCCTTTTTGCCTGATTTTTCTTCCCTTTTTCATTTAGAATCAATGGCAGTCTAAGAAAGGGGGAACAAACAAGGCAAAGATAACTCAGACATGAAGCTGCCCCAACAGCATAATAAGAAATGACGAAGTGTCAGGTCCATCACCTCTATTGTTGTGAGCAGACTCCTCATTATGCTGAAATCTTTCCTTACAAAGAGTTTTCAGTTACATAATGGGATTTTTCATTTTTCATGAGCAATTCAGGAGCTGACGTTGTGGAGAAAAAGAAGAGCTTTCAGAGGCTGCTGTCTCTTTTTCATGATGCACCTTCTCATTTTCATCAAGCACATTTCAGAGCCCCTTGGACACTCTGTGGAATCTTACTGGTTATGGAACTGGGATGGTGATCGTTTTCTGTCATAGACCCAGAGATGAAGAAGAATTCTGGGATGGAATTTTCCACAGCAAATCAGAGAGTAGGAGAGAAAAGATGTTTAATGCCACTCACCAAGATGCCTTGCATCAGTGTCCTGCACCCAGATGAATGGTGAGGATGGTAAAAGCACATTGACCTTCATCCTCCTCAGCTCCTCCTCTTTGCCGAAGTGACCAAAAGTTCTGGGTGCTACTGCTGAAGAGTTTATGAATTCTTGGTTTTCACCCCTTTCTCCTGGAGCCAAACCTCTTGAGTGCTGATGAGTCAAAGAACATCCTGAAAGAAAGTGAGACACTTTTGCTATGAAGACCAGGTCTGATTGAAGTCTTCTTCAGTCTCAGACCTGCTGAGCAGGTAAGGGCATTTTGCTCCCTGAAAACTGATGAAATTTTTCAAAATATGCCAAAATGAAGTACCTTTTTTTTTTTTTTTTTTTTGATACCTAATCAAAGTCACATATCAAAGTCTGTTTTGTCAAGGAGATGAATACATAAGGAAGGGAAAGAGGATTTCTTATTTAATAGAGTATAAAAGTCTCTTAAGTCTTTTCCTACATGAAAATCTGTCAGATGGTTCTAAGAATGAGATTTTACATGGCTGATGTCCTGACCAAAAATTTAGAATGTCATTTAAGCATGAATGTCTGCAATGGCACAACACAGAGACCACACATGTAGATATATTTGCTATTATGGCTGCATTTCTGTTCTCTGAGTGGGGTTCATAACAGGAAAAGTCACAACAGAAAAATTCATCAGAACCCAGCACACTGGTGTGAGTCCAGTCCTCACTGTTGTTGATTAGAGAAAAAATTTGGTTTCAAGTATTCTTATGCAAATTTCCTCTTCATGAAAGGCTTTTTTAGTGAATGTAAATCTGGCCCTGCTATCAGTGTAAGTGGCCTGAAATGGATCTTCCCCACCTAGATAACAGATGGCACCACAACTGCATCAATGGGAATGGAGAAGAAAGGAAAAAAACAATAAAGCAAAAGAGATTTGGGTAGAAAACGTGATTTGAAGAGAGGCAGAAGCCCTTGGCAAAAAGAGCCAAGGCACAGAAAAGCAGGGAATCAGTGCTGCAGCACAACCCTGGGGCTGGCACTGCACAGGAGCAGTTTCCAGGTGCTCCCACACACCCCTGGCACACCTTGAGCTGCTCATCCCTCACCCACCTCTGCTGCAGCCCTGCTCCAAGGCTGGCCTGGCCATGGGGCAGTGCCCCACACAGGGGACACTCAGGGTCTGCCACCCAAGCCAGGACACCACAGCCCATGCTGCCCAAAGCCCCTTCTCTTCAAAGCTAAGCTCACAGGAGCTGGGCTTGGATCATCTGGCAAACGTGTCTGGATGTCTCTCAAACAGTGATACTTCCTGATTCCCACTGCCCCTCTCTTCTGCACTCATGCCAACAGAGAAGAGTTCTAACAGAGGGAGCTGCACCCAGATCTGAACAAAATTTTAATTAGTTCAATGGCTTTATAAAGAAATTGCAAGTGAAAATGTTAGGACTATCAGTGAAATGTATTCCATCTTTTTATTTTGAAAAAATGTACAAGTTTTTTCCTCCTCCAAACTAATTAGGCTGATAACCCATGCTGCAAACTACAGCTGTTTTCCTGACACCTCCAAGTTCAGCTGACTCTGAACTCCATTTCATTGAACCCTGTCCACACTTGTTTCAATGGCAACAGCCTGCAAACACAGAAAAATACCCATTTTAATTAACTTTTACTCCTTTCCAGGGGGTGTTAAAAGAAAACCAAGAGCTATTACAGAGACAAAGTGAGCGAGCCTTCCAGGCAGTGAAGGCTATTACATTCAATTGTTTGGCAACACTTCTATTCAAGACTAACCATTTCAGAGACTTATGTTCTTAATAGAGCAGGCTAAAACTCTTGTGATGAACAATTTGCCATCAAAAATGCTGATTTTCTGGATCAAAATGTTCTCTGGGAATGTTTATTCCACTAAAACTTGTGACAAGCAGGCAGGCTGGCTGGAGGGCTGGCAGCTTGGTTTGGAAGGCTGCCTGGGAGAGAGAGGCAGGCTGCCTGCCCAGAGTGTCCTGCCCAGAGCTGCTTCCCTCCTCCCACAGGTCAGACACATTATGCATTATAATCATTTTTATTAGGGAATTTGTCAACATTTCTAAGCAGAAAACACAATAGATCAATGCAGCGTGTTTCAAGATGTGCTTCAGTAAGTTTGATTTTGGCATGAAGATTCTTCTCTTCTCTTCTCTTCTCTTCTCTTCTCTTCTCTTCTCTTCTCTTCTCTTCTCTTCTCTTCTCTTCTCTTCTCTTCTCTTCTCTTCTCTTCTCTTTTTCTCTTTTCTTGAAAAATAGCTTAAATATTTTCTTGTGTGAGATATTTAAATTTCTGTTCTAACTCAAAGCAATAATAAAAAGCCCCAAGTGAAACACTGGAGCTTCTGCAGAATGGGAGCTCCTAGTTTCAACCCAACAAACAACTCCACATTCCCAAACAAAAGACATATTAAACTATGGTCTTTCTACAGACAAAATTTGAAGGCAGTTGCTGCACAATATTACCTTTATTTTTCCAATGATGTAGGGAATTGATTAATTTGTCCAAGCTTAAGGATTTAGGGAAAGGGTTCTTCTCTTCTTCATTCTGAGCTGATCTATTATTTTAAAAAGTGAACTGCTACCTTTAAAATTACCGTAGCTGACATTGGCAGGAAAACCCAAATTCAAGTTGGGAAGTCAAAAGGCCTTTGTTTCTACTTTATATTTTTTCCTTTATTTAATTATACTGTCAGGAACAATCATCTATCTCCAAAATCCTGACCACAGTTCAAATGACAATAATTATAATTTTAATTCATGAGGAACTTGTAGACGTTGCCCTTATTAGAATAATCACTGTTAAAATTTCCATGAACCAAAGAAGTTATTCTGATATGGCTTAATTTTCTTGCAAACTTTCAAGGAAAGTCTGGGGTTTTTTGTTTGGTTGGTTGGTTGGGTGGGTGGGTGTTGTTGGGTTTTTTTGTTTGTTTGTTTGCTTTTTTGAGGGGGGTGGGGTTTTTTTGTTTTTGTTTTGTTGTTTTTTTTGTTTTTGTTTTGTTTTTTGTCACTGGAGCCACATACAGGTTTTGGACATTCTCTCATATGAGATGTATTTCAGCTTTATTGTTCTGTACAGGCCACAGCCACGAACACACAGAACAGAACCCAGAGAATTCACAGAATTGCTGCCCAAGATATTTTACATCACTGGTGAATTGTTTCTGCCAGAAATAAAATGTCTTTTACCAGTTTGACACCACCATTATGAACATCTCCACAAACATTCAGCAGCAGCAGCAGAAACCTGGATTTGAAGAACTAAGACTTGACTTAGAGCTAGTGAACATCTGTTTGTTTGGGGCATTTTCTGTTCTGAAAACCCCTGGTTTCCATGCCCTCCACAAATCACTGTGTTCAGAGCATTTAAAAATAACTTTTCCCTTGCCCCATGCAGCAGCTTTGCTCCCTGTATTGCAAACACTAAATTTAGCAGCCCTGAACTCATGTGGAGATGGAAAGGTGACACAAGCACAGTGACACCATCAGGACATATAGATTAGGGAGTATTTATGGGCCAAAAAACCCAATAAACCCTTGCCAATATTGCCTGACCCACAAGGGAAAGACAAACCTGAAATGTATTTGTCTATGTGTTATTTCCACATACAAACTGAAATAAATTCTATCCCTGCAGTACCCAATTACCATGGAAAATACAAAATGCACTGCTGACACAATGGCTCTGCTGCGTGAGAAATATTAAAATATCAGAAATAAAACACCTAGTTGACAGAAGTCCCATTGCAAGGAGTGGTGTTGGTGATTGACACAGGGCATATTCACACAGCTCAACTTAGAGCCATGAAAATTACAAGAGAAAGAACTCCTAAATTAGGTATTTAAGCCTGGAGGTAAAAAGGTAAATATTCTATTCCCTCTTAGTGTCACCTTCCTTTGAGTCAATATTGAATCAAGCTTCCTATCACAACTGTATTGTTTTTATAAAATAAAGCCAGCTCTGGAGTTAATCACACCCAGGCTTTCAAAACCTGAAGAAGAAATGTTGTGAACATTTCAAACACCCAAAGATTCCATAAAACCCAGTTTGTGCTGGGTTTCCACTGCTTAGTTATCCTTCAATTCCCAGTAGAAACCAAGGTGTAACTTTACTGGGCACTCTTCAACGGCTTCCATGGGATGCAAACACCACATCTCAGCTCCCTGTTTTCATTCAGGACAACGGGACAGGACCCTCCACTCATCCCACCTTGGTGTGTCAGCCGGCAGAGGAGCTCCTGGACGCCACCTGGGCAGATAAAGAACAAGCTTCTTCTCAGAAAACCAAAGCCCAACTGCGTTGTTCTGCAAACCTTCCAGTGGAGCACAAGGCATGGCCAACATCTGCTTTGTGAATTAAGTTCAACCACAATTACAGGGTGAGGTCTCAACCCCTCGTGTGAGGTTTTGCCTTGGGTTTAACCACTGCAGGACAGAAAGAATATGTGACAGTGGTGACTTACCTTCTCACTGCTGGGGACTTCTGTTCAGGCAGAAACAGGATTTCTCCAAAGCACCAAAAAGCCAAATGCTCCTTTCTTCACCCATGTGAGCAAAGAGATGATGTTTGAGATTTTTGGACTACAGAAAGCAGAATTTACCTGAAGGCACCCACTTTAAAAACTGTTAAGCTTTTCCTCCTCCCCACTCCATCCCCAGAACCTTTATCACATAAGGATCTCCATCCACCTGCAGCAGACCCTCACCTCATCTGAATCACCACAGTCTGAGCTGATATAAATCTTCATAGTCCATATAAACAAATAGGATTCTGAACCTGCTAACAAGTGCAGATCTGCTGCAAAACTTACCCCACTTTAAATCTTCTCCTGGAAAACTCAGGAATGATTTGGAAAATTTGTTAGACCAAGGTGTCTAACAATATATAAATAAGTTTAAAATTCTGTGCTTTGCAAAACAGTTCCCAGTCATAAGTAGAGTTTGACAATGAGCTTTGGTGAGAAGAGTCCATGATAACTCCATTGGCTGAATTACCTGGGAGATTCTCTCCCATGCAGCTTTAAAAATGTGGGATTTCTGCCCTATACACCATTAGCTGAAGAGCTACAAAATCTTTAAATGTTGAGAATGACATGAAGGGAACAAAACCAATCAGATTTGGCACCCAGGGCAGCCCACAGGGCAGTGCCAGCTTTCAGAACTGAGACAATGGACTTCTAGAAAATTACTGTTTAAACTGCACAGGGAGCCCTTGTGGGTCTCTGTAGTCTCTTAATCAAATATAAGTTTTACTGTCTCATTACTGCCAATTAGGAAAGATCTGCCTTTCAAAATTTATTGGATGCTGATGGAGAACAACACAAACTCTTACGAAGCACAACATTTGATGTCAGACTCTCATGTAAACTCAGAGAATGCATAAACAAGACTAAATATTCAAGTTTTCCATTAACTGTGTGAGATCATTGGAGCCTCTACACTTTGCTTATCACTAAGGAAACATTTTCTTTAACCCACAGGTTCAGGGCTCTTACCTGGACTTCTGTCTGTAGGAACCAAGCAGCACATGAGGGACCCAGGGGGGTTTCCCCAAATTGCTGGAGTCACCATCACCTTTTAAAATCAACTTCTAATCAAACTTCTAATCAAAATCAGAATCACAAAATCATGAATGGTTTGGATTAGGAAAGCCCATCCAGTGCCACCCCCTGCCATGGCACCTCCCACTGTCCCAGGCTGCTCCAAGCCCCAGTGTCCAACCTGGCCCTGGGCACTGCCAGGGATCCAGGGGCAGCCACAGCTGCTCTGGGCACCCTGTGCCAGGGCCTCAACACCCTGCCAGGGAACAATTCCCTCCCAATATCCCATCCAGCCCTGCCCTCTGGCAGTGGGAGCCATGCCCTGTGTGCTGTGCCCCTCTGCAGGCTCCTGTAAGAGTCCCTCAGCCTGCCTGGCACAGGGTATTTTTCTGATTACAGCTGCCTTGCTCCCGTGTCCTAATACAAAGCACCTTCCTTAAAATACCTGTAACCCTAAAATCCTTCAAGGCAGATTTTCTTCTTTCATGTTCCCCTGAACAAGCTTCGCTGTCCCATTAACAGCATTGTATCATTTTCTAATGGTGTTTCTTCCATGGAGGGTTTTTTGTTGCTGTTGGGTTTGTTTTGGTTTAAAAAACCAAAACAACCCAAGCCCAGTTACAGTTATGACTAAATATCATAAAACTGTTCTTGTCTCTGGCATTTAAAGTGCTTGGGTTAACATAACGTATGGCCTGCTGAAGCACCTTGTCTCTGAACAACCCCCAGTGTTCACAACTCAGGCTTTTAACACACAAATTCTTAAACTCACATAGAATTATTTTATTTACACAGCACCTTTGACATCTTAGACTGGATTTTATTGCTGTGTAACATACATTGAGAGAGACAGTTGACCAATTAGTTCCCAGATAATTGGAGAAAAAACTTCTTTCTTTTTTTTTTCCTACCTTTTTATTCCCTCATCCCTCCCCAGTCCATGACTTTTAGAATTCCCATTAAAAGGAATAACTCAGAAACTTTCTGAGAATCTATTTTCCATGGTGGAAAAAAACCCACCACAGTATTTTTAAAAATCAGTTTTGAAAAAATATAATCTAGAAATGTAGTTATGGACACCACTTTTGTCTGTAAAATTCTTCAGGCTCAAGAAAACTTCCAGGCAGAAGTTAAGCTCAGAACAAGGAGCAGCCCAGCGCATAGGTCAGGACATGACCATGCTTCCCGGCAGGAATTAGAAGCAGCATTCTAACATTTGAAGCCTCAATCAGTGGGTTTATTGACTTTCTGTGGCTTTTATTATCTGCCTTTTCACTGACAGATAAATGAAATTAAAGGCTTAGTTTATCTTGATGTAGAATAAAAACAATTTAGGGCTTATCAGAAATCTTGGGTTTCAGCCATCAAGTATTCTCTCTGAATTAGTTGCTGACAGGATGGTGTGAGTATTACTTATCATCTTTATACTTTTTCAAGTTAACTCTTACTGCAAAAAATATTGTCATAAACCAAACAACCAAAAGCAAATAAATTTAAAAATTGCAATTAAAAATCCAAATTCCCTATGTATATATGATTAATCTGCATACACATCCTCAAATCCTTGCTGGAAAAAAAAAAAATTAAATCTTCCTAACTTAGAAAGGCAGCGCCAGCAATGTTGATCTGCACATGTGCAGATGTGTAATTCTTGTTCATAAAGGCCCAAAATCAAATCTATGACCTGAGCTGAGCCGAGGAGTTTCCTCCCTTTTATCCAACATTATCACCCTTCCAATACTAGTGACAAGTCATATAGATTCCTGGCGACATTAAAGGGCTTCTCAAGAGCAGCCCTCAATTTATAAGAGCATTAAGTTGAACTTTAGAGTGTTTGTAGAGTGCAAATGCAAATGGAGCTGTTGCTAATGTCCCATATTTCAGCTGGCAGCCCCAGCCCGTGAATTTCCTGTGCAACACAAACACTCTGCGCTAATGAGAATGAGGCAGAGGAAGCTCGTAAGTCTCTTGTTTGTGTTCTAGTATGAAACCTACTCTCAGCATTTGCAAAACCCTCAGAAGTGCAGCTACTAAGATGTATTTATTATCAAGGAGTGTTATTTGTTCCATAATTTAACACTCAAGCTGCATTTCTAAGGGCAAACACTGTCTTTTGAGTGGTCGCCTCCTCTGCCACAGCTCCCTCTAAAAGGGAATCTGTTTCTCTGAAGTGTCACATCCCACAGCACAGCTGGGATGAAAACCTTCCTGACATTCTTAGGAGAAACAGAAAAAACAAAGAAAGGGGTGAAAATCCCTACTAAAAGGTTCTTTCCTAAATAATATATATGGCCTGAAAAACCTTATGTGTCTATACAAATCCTTCTGTACAACTCCAGCCCTCCTCAGGTACATCTGGAGCTTTCAGGAAAAGACTTTCTAATACTGAAAAATCAACGTGGAGAATTGTCAGGGGCTGAACAAAGCGAGCTGTAAAGGGTAGGGATTCAACTGCCCCCAAATTCATAGCGATGGGGAAAGCTGATTACCTTTGGAGGTAACATTTTGGCTACAATTTGAGGTTTTTTATATTTTTTTTTAATACCCTTTCAAGTAATGACTGTTCTAATGAGCAATAGCTGGAAATTCAAAAAGTACACGAGAAATAATCTCCTGTGTGTATAGGAACACCTAGCTCTGGCTGCAGATGTCTCCCTGCACATTCCCTGGGACTCATCCTCGGTGGCTTTGGACAGGCTTTAAATAGCAGAAGCAATATTGTCCTCCAAACCAATTTTAGCTTTAAAATTTTCCACAGTTTCCTGGCTACTCTCTGCCTAATCTGCACCCTGTGTTGAGCTGGTGATTCAGTTCATACCTCCCAGGGTACAAGAGAGAAAAGCTTGTTGCGGAATCAGAGGTGGACATGCATTTCTACAGGGTTTATATTCAAAAGGAAAAAAATGTCATCCTTTAAGCCATCCTTTGATCAATTTATTCTCCAAGCACTCTGAGTAAATTTATCTGACCTTCCTGTTAATTTTGTCAAACAATATTTTCGTCTGACAATGGCTTTGCTCTTCTGATTATTTCATCCTCTGGAGTCAAATCTTGTGATCTTCCTGCAGAAAAGTCTCATATGGGATTCCAAGAGTGCTTGTCCCTACAAGCATTCCGGAATTCTACTTAAAATAAAAGGAGAAGCTGCATCACAAACATTACCATAGAAACAAAGTGCCACAGACAGAGTTATTAGTGAGAATGAACAGGAAAAGCTAATTCATAAAGAGAATTCATAAAGAGAACTCCCAGTCTTCAGTCTGTAACAGACACAATTATAATAGAATAGAAACAGGTTTTATTAAGCACTGAACAAACCATCAAAAAATACTACTATGTCCTTTATTCAAACAGGGGCCACCATAATTGAGATGAAGCTCAAATAAAGAGCCTAACATTGCAACCTTCATACTCATTCAGGAACACCCTCCTGCTTGAATTTGTCACATCTTTTCATATCAGCCCTGATTTCCTTTTGCCCAACCACCCCACCATCGTCTCCATGGCATCCTCTCCATCAACTGCAAATGAAAATGTGATCCCAATAAGTCACCAGGACTAGGAGCAGCAGGCTTTATCTAGAAGTTATTTTTCAGCAAGACAGCACTGTGCTCTCTTTGTTTTAATCTCCTTTGGTATATTAAAAAACATCCTGCTTTCCTCAAGGAGGAGAAACAACTCCTACCCTGTAATAGTCTCAGATGCAGACAAGTCCAAATTAAGGGCACAGGAGCTGTGATGAAGCCTTGTCCTCCCTCCTGCAGCTGTTCCCATTTGCAGCTTTGGAGAAACTACAGCTCAAAGGAAGAACTATGAGCAAGACCTAAAGTAAATTCTGTTCTTGTTTCAGATTGTGCTCTGGCTTGAACATCTTCAGGATGCCATAAATTCATCCTAATAATCACCTTGCCCCTGAGCCTTGCTGCAGATTCCAGGAAGCTCCACATTCCCAGTCCCCTGCAGAGGCTTTACTTCATTTCTTCAGCATCCTGCTATTGACCTTGATGTTCATGTAATGATAAATGATTTCCAAACCCATCAAAATAACGGGGTTTTTTTCTCATAACTGGGCCTTCAAAACTTGGATTTTCAAACTAAACTAGTATCTTGGTGTGACTATGATAACTTATTTAAAAATCAGAACAAATCAAATCCTCAACAGAGAAATGTTCTCCATTTACTTTTATTTGTGCTGACAAAGTCAATTTTAACTTGGGAATGAACATTTGAAAGTCTTTAATGGGCCAGAAACTCAGCTCTGGATTGGATTTCACTGAATGCATTAGATACATACAGATTAATATGTAATAGATATATAATATAGATTTACCACATCTTAAGTATTTAATTACTTCAAATTGTTGGCAAAAAACCATTCAACTTCTCAATAACAGCAGAACTAAAAAATCTCTCTGATTTAACCACGATGGTGGACAAATCTTTCTGTTCTCATCCACTGTTGAGCAAGTGTATTTATTCTCCAGTTTTATCACTGGATAAAGGAAAAAAAAAATAAGAAGAAACCAAGGGACAAAGGCAAATATGCTATATTTTCTATTTGGGAAAGGTAATTCTTCAATCTTGAACACTTCAAATTTGCATTTGTGCTTTAATCTTTTACTCTTAGAGATTCTTTTCAAATAATACTTGTTTGGTACAAGAAAGTTTCAAAAGAAGGGCAAAATGAAGACCTGTTTATAGTGGCTTCAGTTTCATCCCACAACGGCCCGATAACCTGTAATCCCTCAGCCACTGTCATTCCAAGGTGCTCATAAATATGAACAGGGAGAGCCAAAAGCCCTTGTAGCCTTTTTTTTTTTTTTTTTTTTTTAGACATATCCAAGAAAGAATCAAAGATAAATGTAGACAGAGAACAGAGGAGAAGCTTTTAATTTTTTACTCCCCACCAGCCACTGGTTTGATCATCACTATGCCAGAAGACAACACGCTGTAAAGCACGTTTTCCTTTTGGGAGCCTGCAAGTTCAGGACTTTTTCTAAAAAGAAAGGCAACTGAGGCCCTGATTCTTCAAAGCTTTCTCCAGATTGGCTCTTTTAGTACCTCCTGCTACATGAAATTATAAACAGAGATGAGTTCCGCAAACCTTTTATTGCAGCAACACTTCCACAGCAATTTAAAAATAAAATAAAAATAAAAATCACAAAAGTTCCCAAGTAAAACACAGATGTGTGATACCCAAATTCTTGTATAGTCTTGAAGTGCCTGGGAATTAAATTTTTATTGCTCTCCATAAGATCTTGTATAACATTGCTGATTTCTGCAGAGGGCCCAATTAGATCTTTCTCCCACTCATGCTGAGAGAACAGCAATGGAAACCTCAAGGACTGGGACAGAGAAGTGCCCTGCCCAGAGATCTACCTCATCATCAGCTCTCTAAAACTGAACAGCAGACAGAAAACAATCATGTATGAAAAAATGAGAACAGAACAAAGCGATGCTTTTGTGATGAAATCTATATTTATGCTATAGATGTGTGAAACACCACTGATAATGATGGGGTTTTTTTCCTTTTCCTTCGTAGCTATGCATAATCATATATTTAAAATCCAAGCAAATTGAGGAACTGGTAGGTTAAAGAGGATCAGTGTTGATTGAGCAGGAATGGGTTGACATCTTTGGACAGGGCTGGATTGCAGCAGCCAGACTGCAGGACATCTGACCCAGCAAGAGCTCCGGCTAACCTGAGATGGGACTGCAGTAGGGTTCCCAGGATGTTCCATCTGCTGGGCTAAACCCATCCAGCCCTGGCCCTTTCCCCTCCGTGTCCCCTCCCCACCCTGGGGTGGCACAGCAGGATTGGCACCGCCCCAGGGGGACACCAAAACCAAACCAGCTCTAAGGAAAAAAATATAAATATCAATGTCAGGGCCTGCTCTTCACAAGCTGGGGGGTCCCCAACACAGCAGGGCTTTAATCCCACTCAGGTCAGTTCAGGGAGCACAGATTTCCTCATTTCTGCAGGGAAAAAAAAAAAATAAAGGGGGAATTGAACATGAAAAAACCCAACTTTCTGTTGCCAAGGGATTTTTAATGGCTAAATATTGACCTTTTCCTCTGAGCCACAGTCCTCACTCCACATTTACTTTCCTTTAAAAAGCTGGGAAACACAATTATATTACTATTTCTTAAAACTTTAAGTCATAGAAGAAAGCTCACATCAAAGTTCCATAAATCCATATGATATTTTGAACAAAACCCTCAGATTTTATGCCATTCCTTCTCATTTATGTTGTCAGATGTAGCGTGGCATTAGGCTTAAAAGGTAGACAGCACATGCAGCACAGGAAGAAAGAAAAGCAATTAAATTTTGTGTGTTTACAAGTGTAAGTCTGCTGTAAATAACCATGTCAAGTAGATCTTGCTGTGGGTAGGTGGCATCTGAATACTGAGAACTAAGGAAGGAATGGCAATCAGCAGACTGCACAGGGCAGAGCTGGAATGAGAGAAAAGTAGATTTAGTCAAGCTGGGGGATTCAGAAAAACATAAAAAGGAGAAAAACAGCAAAAAGTAAAGAAACGCTGTTGAGATGGATTGGGGAAGGTTGAAGGTGACGGGGCAAGAGAAGAGGTCACAATTCTGTGTTTTTCCTGCTGCTTTGGATTTTCTCTACCTTTTTTTTGATATTCTACAAATGTTTGATTCCTCATTTATTAAGTCAGGTGCAGCAGTCAGCTCCACACTGCCAGCACTGACCCTGGGATATCCAGGCTGGGGGATCTCCCAGCTCCATCAAGGGTTTTAATCTCGACTGGGAGAAGAACTGTGCACACCCCGTGCCAGGCCTGAGGAGAAGGGCAAAGCAAGCCCCACTGTCCTGCACAGAGCTCGGGGCTCCCCACAGGGCTGGGGGGCATCTCCCCTTAGGGCTCCTCATCCAGAGATATCCCTTTCTCCCAGGCATGGCCAGTGATGAAGATCCTGTCACCTTGCCAGTTTCCACCACGCCAGCAGTGGGAATGGCAGGATGGATGGATGTACAAATGTTAGGATGTAAACATGCACCCACGTCAGTGTGGAGTACTGACAGGATTCCTGTGAAACCCTAAAGGCTTCCAAGTCCCAGCATACTTGTATTCAATCTTTCTGTCATTCCCCTTCCTCTCTCCCTTTGAAGAAGAGAACAACTGATCAGGGATGAGAGTGGCCTTTTTAAGGGTAAAGAAAATATAAAGTAATATGAAATAACCAATGCCAAAAGGAGCCAGACTGCAAATTCTGTACTCTTAGTCTGGCTTGGCATTTAGATATAATGCAATAACACAAACAACAGCATTCATTGCTAAATGTTTTGTCAGTAGACTTATTTAAAAGGATCACATTGTACCTTTTTTTTTTTTTTTTTTTTTTTTTTTTTTTTTTTTTTTTTTAATACTCATAAGGGTTTCATAGCATAAAAACCCCTTCCAGTTCTACTCAAAGCTTACACTGCCTGATAAAAGATCTCACCACAAGAGAGCTGGCCATAGCTCATTCTCTAATCATTGTCTGGCATTAAGAGTTGTGAGGAATCAATTATAATCACTGTTAAATAGGGTCACCATCAATATGCTCAGAGCCTTGACAGAAATGTGTTACGAGCTCAGTTGTTAAATATAATTTCATAAGGATATCTTTCCCATGATCTGTAGAAATGTGGGAAACTGAAGGGGGAAGGAAAATAATTGCTGTATGAAAGTGTAAAATGACAAATAAAAATTAGGTTTATTTAACAATACCCAACATGGCATCATCCCTGCAATTAAGGTATTGTCCACAGCTGAAGAGGGAAGATCACAGGAAGCTTTGCAGTCAATCTGATGAGGCTGCAAATACAAAAAATACAGCAAATTTTGGGGTCCAGCATAAACACCCAATAGCATGTAAAGCATCACACAGTTTAGGCTGGTTCATCTTAATGGACAAGTGTCCATTTGGCCATTTAAAATTGAGCTTTTACTTTCTAAAGTTTCATTAAAGTAGGGACTGGTTTTACCCTATAATTGCACACAAATATCAACTGCTGCTGAATAAAAAGAGCAGCTGAAAAGTACAAAACAATTTTGTCCTTTTCCCTCTCTCACCCTTCCTCCTCAACCTCTGTCTCATGTTACATTTGCTGTTAAGTCTCCTCATAGACATCAGGTTCTAGTCTTCTCCCCTCTGGAATACTCACCCTGAAATCCATGTGATTCCACTGGTAAATTCTGGTTTAGTTCATCCTACTGTTTACAAAGCCCTTAAGAAAAGGCCATCTGACAATAATTCTACAGTACAAAAAGCTGTGCCAGGTGCCAACAGTTCCATCACCAGGAAAATAAATCGGGTTATTTCAATACCCATCTTAGATTTTTGCTGATATTCTATTAGAAATTTGAAGTCTCAAACCTGTCTGCATCCAAGAATGCACCTCCACCATAGCATGTGAATAGCTGGCAGATTTGGGGACATTTGGGGCTTGGTTTTAAATCTCCAACTATGTATACAGATTATAAACTGAGCCAGTAGCAGAAGAAGCAGCCCCATATTTTAAGGAACAGGAATTCCCAGTATATTTGCAAGGACAGCTGACCCATAGGCAGCATGAGAAACCCTGGATCATAAGGGTGGTTTCTTTTTCCGCCACCCCAGTAAATATGTTTCTTCAATATATGCCCCAGTACACCCCACTGAGCGTTCCCCCTGCCTGGTGTTGTATTGATGCCACAGCTCACACACACAGCTCAAACTCAGCTCCTCGCTTTTTCCAGGCATTCTCGGAAGTTAAATCCCAGTTCAGAACAACCTAAAGGTACTTACTCACACCCTTAAATGACAGAAATACTTCCCTCAACTCTGCCACTTCACTCCCACATACATTCTTGATGTCTTGAGCTACAACTTCATTTATAGAAGAGCCCACCCTCCAAAGCTGGCAATTTAATTGTGAATAGCAGCACCAAACATCTCCTGAGAAAAGCAGGGCTGAACCAGCAGATGCTGTCCTTCTCTTCCAATTCTGCCTCTTGAACAACCAGGATCTGGAAGCACTAATTCACACAAGCTCCTCCTGCATGAAGGAACAGCAGAATACTTCTGTGCAGGTTGGAATCTCAGGATGGAGCCTTCGTTTGTGTTTATTCTGCAAAGGAATGCTGCACCCTGGGTGTGTGAAAGCCACTGGGGCAGTGAAATGTTCTGTGCAACGAGAGGCACCAGGTGAGCCAGGAGGCAGGGGAAAGATTCCACCAGAGCCACACCTAAAGCCCTTAGTGCTTGGTTTCGTTGGATTTCTTTCCAGCCATCTGTATCTCATCTCCACAGACAAGAATTGTCTCATCTTCCCTTGATGAGACATAAATTAAGACACACTACAAACACATGTTCTAATTAAACAATGGCAGAGATTCTCATTTCAAAGGACATTCCAAAGCCATCCTCCCTTACAAAACATTAGCATGTGCTTCTTAAGTGCTCCTGAAATAAAATTTGTATCACCACAGTCACGTGGCGTTACTCTGCCTGCAAAAGCTTTTCTCAGCTGCCTCCCAGTTAAGGCTTGCACCAGAATTTCCTTGCTGCAAATGTTTTCTCTCTAGGGTGGATGAATTTACCTCTCACTCCTCCTGAAAGTTACACAACAATCTAAAAACATCTTCCACTCCTCTTTGTTTTGTGAGAATCTCTTTTACACCAGACCTCCTTCCAAACAGGAAAGCTGCATAAATTCCATAAGAGAGGAGAACAAAATTTCTGGGTTCTTCTCAATAAATAAGTATAAGGTTTGGTTTTTCATTGACCTTAAAAATAGTATCATTATCATAATAAGCATGCTTATTAAAAGCAGTGAATTAGCAAAACAAAAATGAAGGAATTATGTGTATGTTATATTATTTTGTTTGCAAGCCCTAATTAGTAACAGTAAATCTTGACAAGTTATTGTGTCTCAGCTTGCAGAGCTCCTGACCTTGGCCTTGCAATGTCAGAACCACCATCCCCAGAAGAACATGAGCTTTTGTATTTGGCTTTAAATTACCCAGTGTTTCACCTTCCCAGGGTTCAGATGGATTGATTAAATAAAGGTATTCGTATTCATAATATTACTTTAAGAGCCAGGGATAAACCAAACCATTTCTATACTTTCAGATCAGTCTCTATTCTACTGAAATTCCAATAATAGCTCATGTGGGCTTGAATTAAACTTCTATTTCCCCATCAGCTCTTTAGGAGAGATTCCGTTTCCATATGTTGCAGAATTATGCACCTATAATACGTTTAATTCTTAAATAAATAGGCTTAATTTCAGAGTCTCAAAAGCAATCAACAGTACATTATTTACCACATTGTTCAGCAATAGATGTAAATAAGCTCAGATTTTGGCTACCTATTTAGGATTCTGACAATTCCATAAAAAATAGGATATTCACTTAAAATAGGCGATTTCCCTTGGGTTTTTGTGCCAAACATCAATATGGTGTGGACCTGCTGCACAAACAGCAGAGATCCCCTCAAATTTAGGTTTAATCACACTTGAGTAGTTGAAAAAGAGCCTTGCTATTTAAATGTGGTACAAAGGAGGGGGACAAGGGGGAAGGAGCAGGTGATAAAGTACAAAAATTGGTAAGTTAAGACAGTATCAATTTAGGAAGAGAAAATCATGTTTCTTTAGAAACAGAGTGATTTTGTGCTGCAGATTCAACCTGGATGGTGAAGTTCTGCAGGAGCCAGAGTAAATAAACAGGAATCTTTCACTGGGAGGAAAAGACATGGAGCTCAGGACATGAGAACTGTTCCCCTTTATCTACCACACACCCCATGGATTTCTGCAGATCCACATAAAACTCCTGTGTTTCCTGAGCTGCTCCACTGCCAGGACTCTGCCCATATTGATTAGGGATAAAACTTTGCAAGGACAGCCAGCAGAATTCAGCAAACATAAATCATATCAGCAGGACTGCACCGATCCAGTGGAAAGATTCCTACTGAGCCCATTTTGCCACTCATAAGGCCCTGAGTCAGCCAGACAATGCCTTGAATTTGTGCTTCTATAATGAATAAACGTATCAAATTCAGTCCTTTGTGGGGCAGAGCTGCTGCCACAGCACACCTTTCCCGCATCAGAATCTGGGGTGATAAATTTACCTTCATTGTTTTTCATAAATAGCCATTGTGTGAAAAACATCACCAACATCTGGAATATTTAATTGTCATCACATTGGTCTATTGACTCCCTGGAACAGCAAGGTTCAATTTCAAACGTATCAGCACAAGGAGTGAAAAAGTTTATTCCAGACTTGACTGGTGAGCAGGGCATGATTTTGAGGACACTCCAAACAGCAGAATGAAGGTCTCAGAGAGACTGGACTGTTCCAGGTCCAAAGGGAACATTCCTAATGAGCAGTTCTCCTCAGGAGCACACACAGAACAAGCCCAGAACAGGAGAAGACTCGACCACACGTCCACTCAGACACACAAACAGGTCTTCCTTTAATGATAATGATAATGACCTCAACTCAACAAATTACATTTTTTTCACAGGGAAAAAAAAAAAAAAAAGGAAAAGCACCAGGTAGAACAAATAACTGCTCATCTTGCTGGGAACTTAAATGTCAAAACTTCTGCCTTTTTTAATCTGGGCTTGCTATTTTGCTGTAAAACATCTTTGTTTTCATTTTTATCCTTTTCATTGAGATGGATTGCAGGCTTGGCTGACAACATAAACCTGGTCAATCAACTTTCATGCCACGTTTGTGTTGCAACAGGGAGGTTTTAGTGCAGTTTACCAGTGCATACTATGGAGCACAGCCAGTGCTTTATGTACCCTTCAAATTGCAAGCTGCAGTCCACTTTGTCATTGGTGACCCCAAATCTGCTACTGACAACCAGCTCTTGTCTTTGCTGAATAAAGATTTAGTTAAATTTAATTAAAACAAAACAAAATGAAGGGAAAAAAAGAAAACAAAACAAAACAACAACAACACTGAGCCAAACAAGCAAACAAAAACCCCAACCCTATCACTCCAGGAATTATGTTTCACTTATCAAAATTATGAATTTTTAAACCTACCCATTTTCTTGTGACAGAGAAACCAGTTAAAAGTCAAGAATCGTGTATTTCCTAATTCATTTGTTTTGACATCACTACATCATCCTTAGAGCAAGTTTTGGCCAAATAAAGAACTCCCTTTCACAGAAGCTACAGTGTAGCTGTGACTCTGTCATGTTTTGATGGTGCTGCTTTCGTTTTACTGGAGTTATTTTCCCCAGCAAGCTGAAGGACTTGCAAGGCAAAAAAAAACCTGTCAAAACCTTCTCTGGCATCCTGTGTTTCCTAAATCACTCGTGGACATTTATGGCAGCAAGGAACTTGGTAATTAAAACTCACATTCTATGGCTGTTCAGAAAAGTCAAGGCTCTGATACAAACGACAATTAACAGCCCATTTTTGAACCGCACCAATTACACAGAGCTGGTAATTACCATTATTACCCATAAATTATAATGGGGAATGTGTTTTGCCTAACATGAGCAAGGAGGAGAAGGAGGAATTACGCATGTTCCAGTTTTGCTGCTCCCCCATCCGCCAGGCTTTGGCACCAGCCCAGTTCTCCCACACCCCAAAGGCCACTCCAGGGGGATTTGACCAATTCAATCCAATCAAGTTTGCTCTCAATGGCTCTTTTCACCCACACATGAAACCTGGACAACACCAACCTCTCCCAAATGGTGTTTAGGGTATGTTTTCCTTACTCTGTTTTCTATTTTTAACAGGATTTTTATGTGGTTTAGCATGAGTTTGTGTTTTTCTATTTTTTTGTGTGTGGTGTTTTTTTTGTTTGGTTGGTTTTTTGGTTTGGGGGTTTTTTGGGTTTTTTTTTTTTTGTGTTTTTTTTTTTTGGTGTTTTTTTTTTTTTTTTTTTTTTTTTTTTTTTTTTTGTTTTTTTTTTTTTTAAATGTAGCTTAGCATAAATCAAGTTCCTACGAAGATTCTATGTAATATATAACTTTGATGGTATTTAGATTAATAACAGTAAAATATTTGAAGGTTTAATGCAACGCAAGGTTATTTATTGTAAACTAGGCATAGTTTATTTCATTTGCTTGAAACACAGAGGCAAATGATACCTGCCACCATAGGCACTGCAGTTTTTTCTGCAAGGAAGAAGCATTCTGCCATTTGCAGTGATAAAAAATAAAACTAGCATCCTATTTATAGTTTAAAAATAGTTGTAGCATGGGAGGCTATGCATTCATAATCAGGACTAAGTATTATTTTCAGGTGTCCTGGATTAATTCGATTTTAAGAAAAATAGGAAGGCACAAAATCCTGAAAAATTTGGGGTGGTGGCATCATCTGAATTGCCTGCAAATTTGGAAACTCCAGTGGGCTCCAGCAGCAGGGGTTTAGCAGAGAGCAGAGGATTACAGTGTACTTTTAGTCACATGGTTCTGAACTCCACACTCTTATCTACAAATTGCTTAACCCCCTTCCTACAGTAGCCATTCCTGAAATTTCATTTTCCTATTCTTTTCCTTTCTCCATCAATTTCTTAGGTTGCACTTTTTAAAGCCAGACAAGGCCAAGTCATACTGTCTCACTAGCTAATATGAAATTTAGAATATTGTAATGTCACAACAAATTTTGGCCTTTCAGATTTCAAGGATGCACCTGTTTATACCAAAGCTCATTTTCATAGCTGGACCACTTTTATTGTAACATGTTATGTTTCAGTTAATACCTTTAAAGTACAATTCATTTCTTTATAAAGCCTTTTTAAAAACTGAATTGAAAAATATGTTTCCTAGAGTTACAGCCCAGTCTAAGTAACAAACACAGCTGCTGCTGGTGCCTCCTTGGTACAGGTTCTCATGCTGACACAGTGTTCAGAACTGCTACAATTTTAAGGAAATTTGCAGTCATTTGGGGGCAATAACACAATGTCTAAACCCTCTGACATGAGCAATAACCCTGGAAAGCATGAAAAGGAATAAAGCAGTGTTGATTTAATTAAGGAGAAAGGTCTGCTGTGCAGAAGTCCTGTGCTGAGCCCAGAGGTGATTTCTTCAGGACAGACAGCCCGGACATCGGGACTGGCCTGAAGGCACTGCCCTGCTCCCCTCTTTAGCTGTGACTAGGGAAAGGGACACAAACCACAGCCAGGGAAAATCCCCACTTCAGCATGTGTGTGTGGGATTAGCTCAGGACCAAAACAAGAACATTAAATATGCATTTATTATTAAAACAAAAGGTGCTTTTATCAGAGTTTAAGGGATGATTCCTGAACAAGTTGGACACCACATCCACATAGAGCACCACCTTTCTTCTGGGGTATGTAGTCACACCAGTTCAGCCCCAAACAGGAACAAGATTGTTAAATATTTCCTCAAATCCCTTACCTTCCCTGCCAGAACACTGTCCTGCTTTGCCCTGATTCTGTCACTGATTCTTTTCCTCCCATTAGAGTTCCACCCTTCCATGTTTCTCTCCTTAAAAACTCAACAACAATAAAAACAATTCTTTCTTTCTTAATTGAAAACATGCTATTTCCACATCATTTCATATTTCCACCTCATAATAAACCTGAGCACTGCTCCCCTCCTTTTGGCTCTGGTTGAGACATTCAGCTCCTTACACCAAAGAATGTGAATTTGGGCAAACCCAGCCCAAGACTCATCTCAGTGACAATCTAACTGTTATTAGTGCACCCTTCCTAAACTTAGCAGCGTAATTGTGGTTCAGCAAGGATTCACCTCCAACTGCAAAAAAAAATCTCTTTAGATTCATCTGATCCTTGTTTGTGAAAGTGAAAAAATCACCTACATGCTCTTTTTGGGAGCTGCTCAGTGTTCCACTGTGGGGAAATGGTGAGAGACTCCCAATTCCAGACCAGCAATATTTCCAAGTCCAGGATCTGCAGAATTGTTCAGCTTTTGATACAGAGACATACTTGCTGTCAGTTGTCATTTTTTGCTGATTCATTAATCCTAAGAAATCCTATTAGGAATAATAGATGACACTGCCTTGCAAATTCCTGTTCTCTTATGCTCCAACGTCTTCATTTCCACAACTGCCTAATTGTGTCATTTCATACCAAATTCTTTACAACCATCCTGTAGTAAGAATTATCTTCTCCTCTATAAATGGAAGGCCTGGATTTAAGCAATATTGAAGAGAATAGGTTCCCTCATGTCTTGGTAAGCAATGAGAAGCACTAGTTTAAAGGTTCAGCAGAGTTTCAGACATAAAGAATGGCAAGCAGCAAGACAGAAACCCAAAGCTGCCTGTACAAGCCTTAGTGGAATAGGCAGTCTTTCTTCTGCTAAAATCACTTCTCTAGAAATGAACCAATAAGATCTATCTTCAGGATCGTGTATATTTTAAACTCTTGTTTTTATCTTTTCTTTGACATTTTTATTAGTTCTGCTGAGACATTTCTATAGTCATGAAGAATATAATATAATAATTATGTTATGTTATGTTATGTTATGTTATGTTATGTTATGTTATGCTATGTTATGTTATTTATTATATACTCTGTGTACCTGAATGGGAAAGGAGAGGTAAAGAGCTCCCAAAACACATGTATATCTATGGAACTCCTGATTTTGTAACATGAAAAAAAAAAAAAAAACAAACTGAGAATTTACAAGGGTTTCTCCAGTGATCCTCATTCAGCCTTACACCACATAACTAGAATCAGGAACAAATTAAAACCTTAACTCATATGCCCAGACTCCATCACATAAACTATTTTAAACACCCACAGTATTAGGAGTTTTGACCTCCTCCTATCTGAAAAAAGGGATCAATCCAACAAATCAGCCATACAAGGGGGAAACTAGAGCTTTTCAAAGTGTGGTTCTTAGAGTAACTTAATATTAAGCCAGACAACACCACAGATACAGTTTCTTTAAAATATCCTCTGTGAGTCTACAAGCAAAGATTTCCCCTTAAATCACAGGAATTCTCTTATGGCTTCAGACCAGCCTGACGATTGAACTTTTAATGGCAGAAAAATACAGAAGAATAAAAGCAAATGTGATTTGATTCATCTGGGCATCAAACCCACAACCCCTGCATGTCTGGGTGCAGTTTGCTGCACAGGCACAAACAGAGCCTGAGATCTGGATCAGCAGGTTTAGCAGGTCATGTTATAAGGAAAGAGAATTAGAATCAAAAGAAACCTAGTCTTCCCTAGAGCTGAGGACCAGGCACAACATTTTGGGTGTTTTATAAGGCAGGGGAATTCATAATTAAACATCTCATAAGTAGGAGTATTAGTCACTTTAGAGGAAATGAGCTGCCATGGGAATCAACGAAGAACATCAGCAGGAGATGCTGAGATGCCTCTTAAAGTCCCATGCCCCTCCAGAAGCTAAATAATTTATTGGTGATGCAACAGAGTAATCCGTTTCAAAAAAGACTCAGAAGTTTGCCAGACTCTTTTTGCCAAGCACCAGTAATAGTAATGAAAGTATTGATTCCTTTTTATTAATAACTCAGGATAAGGGCAGAGTACAGAATATTCATCTTGGCTTCCAACAAGCACCCAGGTCTAGGCAGAATGCACTGGCCTCATATTTGAGTAGTTCTCAAGTTTTGATGTTGAATATTCTGCTGTTTTACTGATGGAAATATTCTCCTTCTTGTGTCACATCTCTGACTGATCCACAAGGTTTTGCATAACACAAAACAGCTGCAAATGGGTCAGACCAAAAAGTGACATAGCTACACGTCAGCTTTTTCTGTTAATATGTCAATAGCCATAAACCAAAGAATTTCATCTATTTACAAACACTTATTATCTAAATCAGTTTCAATAAAATTGATGTTGTTTAACTCATTGATTTATTTAAACAAATTAGCTAAGACTGTTAAATCTAAGTTATTTTACCATTTTTTTATAGTCCTTCCCTTGATATCAGTGTCACTGATAGGCTCTAACTACATATTTAGTATTCTGAGACCCAAAGTTTTTAATTTTAGCTATTTGCCTCCTTCTCTTTATCTTGGATCCATCTTTTCTGAGAACCTCACACAGCCCTTAAGATATACTATATCAGTCCACAGCTGTTTTCAAGTACAAACTCTGTGTTTTAGAAGTCCAACCTATGGGCATGGGGAAGGTTTTCATGACTTTTCCCTGCTCCTGCCCACCCATGGGTCTCAGTATTCCACAGCCATCCCAGCCTCCAGCCCCTCTGGAGCAATCAGCACTTCCACTACCTGTCCCTGACACGGATCACATGTACGCTGCCAGGATTTCTTTCACCCTTTTAACCAACCAACTCAACTAGAAAAGAAAATCACACTCCAAACCTCTGCTTCATTGCAAAGTGATGAAACTTTCGAGAGGATTACAGCCCCAGAGCCTATAATAACTCTTCTATTATTGCTGCTGGTATTTCATCCCATTGTTTTCCTCCTGGTAGGATATACAAGTCACAGCAGTGGGACTACTTTGAATGAGGCATCTATTCATAGCTGCAGGGTCTCCACAAAGCCAGTGGTCACTTTTAGTCCTTTTCTGTGTCCTAGGTTTTTATTATCTATCTGTCTAGATAACAAGAAGGGAAAAGCTAAATTGGGAAAGGAGTAAACCCCAATGTTTCAGGATTTAAGCCACCATTAAATAACAGAAATGAGGAGTCAATCTTCCATTTAAGTGTAAAGTCCCCTGTTCCATATTCTCACGGCAACATTTTTGAACCTGTCCCTAAAGCACAGCTTGCTCTCCTCAGCATCAGACACAGCTGATTACATATCAAAAGACACTTCCAAGGAGCCCTAAATTATGCCAGAATTTTTTACAGCCCATCTCTTCTCAACATCAAACACATGAATGTCATGGAGAGACCTACAGGTTTAAGACTCTTAATGTGAAAGAGAAAAAAAGAAAAAATATAAGTGGCCACATCTAAGTTGAAGCAAGAGCTGGGTAATTGTGACAGGGAAAGGATGAACTTCTAAGAACCTACCTGCAGCTATGGAGGGCATGTCTCACTGTTTGGCAGACAATAGTGATACTGAGGAGGGTGGGGTTTTGGGATTCAAATGTTGTTAAAGGTTTCATAGACGTAGTAGCACATAATGCTGGCTTCCGTTTGCTGACTCAAGAGAAAAAACTCAGTCTGGGTCAGAATCAGCGTTGTCAAACGTTGGTGTTGATCATCTCTCACCCCTCGGGTGTGGGAGGTGACCTCTCTAAACACACAGTGGGATGAGGCTGCAATTCAGTCAGGAAACTCCTCTCCTGTATTTTAAAGCCTGAGGACCACAGGCTAACCTGTGTCCTAACCAGACACAACACATTTCCTGGCATGCTGTGTCTCTAGGTGCATTTTCCCTGGCATAGCCCATACTGGACAGGGTGGATTTACAGCCGTGGACAACCCTGGATTGCACGGCCCTTTCAGAGAGACCAGAGAGCTCTGCACAACCCCTGAGTGTTCCCTCTTAGGAAGGAACTGAAATTTAGAACATTTAAATGCCTTGCAAAACATAGCCTTCCTCCTAACTGTACCTCGTGTATCTTTACAAATGATGCTACAGCCAAAGGCTGTGGTGCACTCTGAGGTCCCCCCCATCCCTGGGAGGAGCAGGACAGAGCAGAGCTGGCTTTTTAAACAGAATTCCATCCCAAACTCCTTCATTCCCTCTGGGCAGGGATTTCCAACTGGCCTCAAGCACAGCAATGGAGTCTCCCTGTTCTAGACATTACATATTCAGGCTATGAATGATTGCTTAGCTGTTTCCTTTCACCTCTCTCTTTAGGAGTTGCAGCAGTGGGGGGAGGCAAGGAAATCCTGCTTTCACTAGAAGAAAAATTATTTTAAGTTGTATCAAGGTTCATCCACATAAATTTAATGTTATATATGTTTTTCACATGACACTCTCCCCTGCTCCTTCCTGTTCTCACCTCAACAAAAAACAACAGCAGGCAGAGGGCCAAAGGGCTTCAAACCCCAAGGTTTACTGTGACATGGCATCAGTTCTTGTACCTCTATAAGGAAAAAATGTAGAATATTTTCCAGAGTACATCATTCTCTCATTTATTCTGTTTTTCCTTAGCAGAAGAGCTTCCATGGACAAGCAGCCTTAAAATGGGTACTTTAAACAAAGATGCATCTTGTTGTGTGTTTGTAGCTCCATAAATGAGCACAGATTTTCTTTTACCCTGACTGTTAATGGCCAGGGTAGGGATGATAACAATAAATACACAGCGATGCTCAGGAAGGTAGCAAAGACATTAAGAATTTCTATACATGGAAAAAGAGTAATAAAAAGGGATTCTAAGTCCCAATACCAGAACCATAAAGTATAGACCTAATTTGCTACAAAGGGATTTGTTGTCTAAATAAAGCCTAAAACATCTAACTCTGTAGAGCTTCTAAAATACTTGGAAACTCTGATCAGTAAATAGTGTGGGTAACCAGACCTCTGCTCAATTTTTTCCTTTTTCCCATATTTACACAGGATTTATTAGGGACTTTTTATTCAGAAAATTGCTCAGCATCTTAAATGGTTTCAGAAATGGGCCATCCTCCCCCCCAAAAAACCCACTTTAGTATAAAATCGGCAACATTTTCAGAGATAGTCCTTCTACTCATATTATCTATAAATTACAGAAATATTGGCTTCATGTTCCCATGAAATGCACAAAATTGGGCAAGAATTGAAAGTCATGTCAGAATTCCATACACTCCCAAACTCTCCAGTATTAATAAATACATTTGCTAATTTGGATATTTGAAAGTAGAAAGTGATGATGAATTAATTGTAAAGTGGGTTTAGGACCCCCTAGTTGTCCAGGCCTTGTGGTTTTTGTCAGTAATCTCATTTATTACAGACAAATATCTGTTAATGCATGTAAGTCATGTGGCACTCATGGAAACTCGGTAATAGAACTCATCTGCTGTGATTTCCTGTAGAGTCCATGAATCATTCTGGATCAAAACCAACTTAAATATTTTCTGCTTTCAGTTAAAAGAGATTTATGGCACAAAATGTTAAAACTGATTAGTTTTACTGTACTTATAACCCTTTTCCTCAAACCAAAAAGCCCTCAAAATGCAAGATGCCATCTACAAATTTGGTTAAATCTAATTAAAAAGTAAAACCTTCATCAATGAAGCTCCAACAGCAAAATTTATACTTCACTGAAGGTCCCAATGCTAAGAGCTGTGGAATCCTCACATGGCAAAATACTCACTACAGAATTTAACAAGTACTCAGCTACTGAGGGGTTATTGCACCCAGCCAAAAGCAAAAAGACAAAATGTAATGATTTGGCAGGGAACACACTCCATTTGTACCTCATGGCACTGAATGTTATTAAAAATGTTTTAACAACCATCTCCACCAGATTGCTTTTGAAAGCAGACTATAGAGCAGCATAAAACCTTTACATTTTTATGCCCACTCAACATTTAGGATCTCACACCCCCACACTTGTAAACTAAATATTCAGAACTCTTCCCTGGTCAGGAGCCAGTTTAAAACTTAGGACCTGCTCTTTCAGCTCCCAGGAGGAACCATGGAGGGTAAGGAGCCATGAACCCCCAAAATTTGGCTCTATCATCACATGGTCAGTGATGTTGCAAGGAGACCCTCAAAATCATATTACCATGTCACAGATGAGAAAACAAAAACAATACATGGAGTTGCTGAGGATGAAAGTCTACCAAAAGAAAAAAGCCCCAAGAGATGAGAACTACTGGCAAGCCCATATTTTTCTTGAATTGATTGCTGGTGTTGTTTATATTTATCATTGCTAATGCTGTCCTCACCACAAATAAACACATTCTATTACTCCAGCTTTCCACAGAAAGGACCATGTGCAACCCAAATCTCTCAAGGTTTCATCTACTAAAGACTAACCCCAACATTGGAAAAATTATTTAATTTTTCATGTAGAACTTTCTAGTTTTGTAGTTACTCTGTCCCCTCTGATGACTTAAATAATACATTGTTTCATCTTTGTCAACGTTTATGTTTCTTCTTAGTATCAAATAAAGCTGAAATCCAGGGATCCTAGGAAATATTTTTGTTCTCATACAAGCGCCTGTGCAACCCCAGGTTTCAGCTGTAATCCTGCTGCTTTTATTTTTCACACTTGATTAATAAATAAATACAATATTTTTCCTATTTGTAGCTGGCAAATCTCTTCTGAGATGAGCAGCCATCCTGATGCAGATAGGAAACAAAAGCACTGGAAGTTTATTGTAAACAGGCTCTGATTTTGGACTTGTGCATTCTCTCGGGTTTTAGAACTGTAATTTAACCCCCTGGACTCAATAAAATTTTAATGATTACATTACAGTGAACTAGTAAACATACATATAATTTGACACAGATACCCATCAATCTTTACAGTCTTCATTTGAACACATTCATTGTACTGTGTAAATAGATTCAACTGGAAAAACTAAATTCTGGGTTTAGTAACATGCAGTAATGTATAAACCCCTATTTAGAGATGTTTTAAAAGGACTTGAATTTTTTTAAGTACAAGTAATAAAAATAAAACCATATCTTCTTGCATAAAATAAATCAAAGGCAACCTCTCCTGCATCATTTATACCTTAGATATGCTCTGCATGCTTCTGGATTGGATCAAAGAGCAAAAATACCCAAGGAGGCATTTGGATTTCCTCCATTTGCACAGAATTAAAATTCATTGTGGCCTTTATAATTTATCAATAGCACTTAAAATATTATTTATAGCACCTTTGAGAAACTTCATGGCAAACTTACTTGGTAAGTTCATTGCTCATAGCTTTGGTTTGGGGCTGACAAACCTTGTCAAAATCCAGCGTTTCTAATTTTGTGTGAGGATCTACATTCTACAAGAGTTTCTCAATAAAATTGGTAATCATCATGGTCTTCCAATTTCAACCACCAGAAACTCAATCTACTCTTAAGAATTACAAAACTGTTCTTAAAAATAAGTATTAAAACACTTAAGATGAAAACCCAAGAGTGTTTTTTGTTTGTGAAAGAAATCAGAACAGGACACGGCTTCTACACTGCGAGAAACTCCTCAGTATACAGAAGAGAGAGCCAAGGATCAGAGCACACGAGGCATCACTGACATTGTGATCTTCCATTGTGAGATTCCTTCTGTCCTGGGATGAAGAGCAGTGAGCAGATTGCAGTGCTTTAATCCCTGGATGGATTTGCACAGCTGGATTTGCTGGGTGCAGAAATGCTGAATGGTGGGCTCTTCTCTGCCTCAACAAAACACAGCAGCCACTGCTCGGCGCTCCCTCCTCACTGGCAGGGGCTGCTCATTTGTTGGGAAGGGTCCTTGGCCATGGATGATCTCAAAATGCCTCAGCCTGGTGTCAGAAAAAGACTAAACACACCTTTTTTATTGAGTTCTTAAACTCTTCACATTATTCTTATACACATCTCGGTTTGGGCTAGCTCTATGTCCTATGTGAATACTCTACATACATGAAAGGCAAACAAAACAGTAAAAAAAAAAAACACAAAACAAAACAAAAAACATTGTTACCTTCATTTTCAAATATTTTTGAACACTGATTTTTAGTCTGCACTCCTAAACCTAAATTTGAACCAAGGGAATGTTGTTAGGTACTCAGAGGTCTTCCTCTTTGCTTAGGACATGACTTTATTCAGGCTTTAGAGACACACTGACAGCCTGGATATATATCCCAGTGTTTAGAAAGTCTGAGGCATCACAGGACCATAAATTAAATAAAATTTCTCCTCCTGCAGCTCATAAAAAGACCTTTGTTTATGCCACTCTCATCACCATTATTTGTAAACCATATTACTTGCCACATAACTGGCCCAGAAATAATTCCATAAGAAAGAAACGAGCCCACATTTCCAGAGAAGAGCTTCCAGAAGCTTTATCTTTCCATTTCCCCACATCATTTGATATGCTTGGCTGGACCTCTGAGTAAAAATAAATTATCACTTGAAGTTTGAAGGTGTACTTTGGTAGCGGATTAAAATTCATGCATCTTTTCATTTGATTACTGCTTCAGGTTTTCTTTTTAGGCTGCTTCATAAGGGGGAATATATATATATAGCGATGAGCTGCCTTTTTAATCTGGGCAAATATGAAGTACAATGTACTTCAAGGGAAACAAAAATGGAGCACATTAAAAACTGTCACTTGTATAAAGAAAATAACTCCTGAAACAGGCATTTCCATGTTTTCAGGACAAATTCATCACTATCACAAATAGACTTCTTAAATATTCTTCTTAAATTTACTGGGAAAGTAAGGCACCTATACAAAAAAAAAACCCAACTGCTTTCAAGTTTAAACATAATTTTGCTAAAAATCTAACTCATTATGAGGAACTAATGACTTCTGAAGCCTAAATAGTCATAGATTTTATCAACAGAAAATTTATGATTTCATTATGATTCAGCAGAATTACCCAGAAAGGCTTATGGTCTTCAACTTGGTTTCTAAAGTAATTCTGTGCATAATGTTTAGTCATCCATGCCTACAGAGAGAAATTTGATCAAGTGAATTGGGATATAATATGGATAGCTTCTTGAATCTTAATTTGTTTTGTTAGTGGTGGAGTTTTCACTGTTGTACTCCTGTCCCGCTTCTGTCCCCAGAGCAGAACCCCAGGCTGGGTGAGGCTGGAGGGGCCCCCAGGGGCTGCTCTGGTGCCACCTCCGTGCTCCAGCAGGGCCGTCCCAGAGCACAGGGCACAGCAGTGTGTGCAGAGGGCTCTGCAATATCCCCAGGGAGAGAGGAGCCTGCACAGCCTCTGGGCACCATCTGCTCAGGGCTGGGCACTGCCAGGGCAGCAGTTGTGCCTCCTGTGCAGGGGCAGTTCCTGGGCTCAGCCCCTGCCCCTGGCTCTGGTGCCATTGCTGGGCCTGGAGCAGAGCCTGGGCCTGCTCTGCCCTCCCTGCACACAGGGACAGACAGACAGACAGACAGGGACAGACAGACAGACAGGGACACACAGGGATGGACAGGGACAGACAGACAGACAGGGACAGACAGACAGACAGACAGGGACACACAGGGTCACACAGGGACACACGGGGACACACAGGGACAGACAGACAGGGACAGACAGGGACACCCAGGGACACCCAGGGACACCCAGTGCTGAGGGCCCCTCTCCGCTGAGCTCCTCTCCAGGCTGAGCAGCCCCAGCTCCCTCAGCCTTTCCTGGGCACGGAGATGCTCCTGGCCCTTCCTCAGCTCCAGGAGCTCCTGTCCCTGCTGTGCTGAGGATCCAGAGCTGGACACAGCACTCCAGAGGTGCCTCCAGGGCTGGGCACAGGGGCAGGATCCCTCCTGTCCTGCTGCCAAGGCTCTTCCCCATGTCCCCAGGGCACCCTTGGCCTCCTTGGCCCAGGACACTCTGCTGGCTCAGGGACAGCTCCGTGTCCCCCAGCACCCCCAGGTCCTTCCTTGCAGAGCAGCTCCAGCCAGTCCCCCCAGTAGTTCTGTTCCTCTGAATTTACCAGAATAGCTCACTCCAGAAAAAAAAAACCTTTCCATAGAAAAATCTGTACCCCTGCATGTGAAAGGCTCTTTCTATCAGCTCTTACACAAAAAAAAATCACACAATATTATGTTTTAGAAATGTTTGATGTCTACCCAACATACTTTAAACTCACATCTCATGGGGACACAGAGAAGAACCAGAGTCAGCAACTAAATTCTTTCAAACAAAATGAAGCCTCAGTTTCACAATTAGGTTTTGGAAACAACTGGAAAGGCAGACAGGTCTGATCAGTAAGGACTCATACACATTCAGCTAAGAATTAGGGTCCATCAGGAGCAAAAGAGATGGAAAATCCTGAAGAATGGGGCAACTGGTAAATAGATTAGGAAGACAATTTGTTATAAAAATTACAGATGAATAATACTTTCAGAAGTCTTTTATGCAATATTAGTTTTAATGGCAGCTAATACAAATATAATGCTTTTTCAGCAGAGCAAGTGGGACTTTATCATTAAGCAGTGTTACAATATTTTTCAGAAGCAGACTTTAGAATTTCACACAAATGTTATTTTATATCACTATAAAGTGATAGTAGAGCTGTTTCTTTCTGTGTTGTACCAGAAATGCCCCAAAAATAAATAAACAAACAAACAAATAAATAAATAAATAAATAATCAATGTCTGCCTCCATTCATGACTGGTTTGAATATTGTTCACGCAGACAGGAGGACTGTCTCTGCTTTAAAGGACTCCAAATTCACAAGATCTTCAGAAGATTCACTTATAGGTGGCACAGATAGCTTCCATCCCCAGCAAGGGAAGAGAAATATAGCAGGAGGTACCAATAGTACATTCTGGAACTCTTTGGTTAAATAGCAAACTTCATTTTGTCTGCTTTTACTTCTGGGATGTTTCCCAGAAAATATTTTGTGAGACACTGGGGCAGTGTCTTCAAAGAATTTTCTTTTCAGCAGAGCTGAAGTGCAACAGCCCCACAGTGAGAGACCTGTGCAGAATTCCCGCTGCTGCACATCTAATTGCAATTATGAACCCCCCACCTTAAATGGATAAACGCCTTCAGAAATTCCCAACAGCGCATTTAAAAATAAAATTAAAAAATACCTTGGTAATTACCATCTTTCAATTCTCAGGAAAATAATCTGCCTTCGACAGAATCACCTGACAGATGTTGCCATCTACAAACTCCAGTGAAAAGGGTTGTTTTCATGGACAAGATCCCTGACCCTGTTGTTCTACAGCTGCCAAGAGCTCCCAAAAATGCTCATGTAATTTAGCTGAGACCAATTCTTTTGTCTAGCAGGGAACCTCAGTATTATTTTCCCTTCATCTTCAAAATGATGTGTGACCTTCTGTTGTTTCATTGGTAACTACTTATAAAATATAATAACATATAACTTAAATGTGCAGGCATTTACTACAACAATTCCAGGTCTGGCCAAATGAAATTCCCAATGCTGCAGCCATGGAATACATGAGCAGGCATCACAAATCTAGAATCAACTGTCTATGCTGGCTTGTGCAAATAAGTTCAGAACAAACACAAAATCCTCTGAAACTGAGGGATTCAAAGCAAACAAGGCTTTGGGATAACACCACAGTCATTTAATGTTCTGATTTTATAAATGTTGAATAGCAGAAGAGGGAGACAACTTGCTCCTGACTAATACATTAACCCAGGAGTAATGAGACAGAACTGACAGATGAGAAAGAAGGTCATGCTGGCATTTTCTACAGACACACTGCTTTTTTTCTGAGTAAAAGAAAAATAATGATGCTTTCCAGGGAAAAGACAGTGGTGTAGAGCCATGTTTTAAAAAGATTCAACCAGGACAAAATATTGACAAGACCCAAAAATCAACCACAAGAAAATCGTAAGAAACTGCTAAGGGATCTGAAATTAATAAATTAATTTTACTAGGCCCAGTAAAATTCTCTGCTCTGTACATCAGACAGTCATTTAGGACCTACTCCACTGGAGCTCATTAAATATTTCTTTTGACTTCTGTGATCTTTGGTAGAAGAACTGAGATTTTTGTAACTATAAAAAGAAATCATCCCAATTTTCAGAGGTGCAAATTACAGTAAAAGGCAGGGGGAAGAAAGAGGTAAAATTAAGATCTTAATGTATTATTTTGTGGCATAAATAACAATTTTAAAGGTTAATCTAGTAGCACCATGCACTAGTCTCGTTAAATGAGACCTCTGAGTTGCTAAAGGTGAAGAGCTCTGGGGAAAATCCAGAAGCTGTCCCTGTGTGCTGCTGGATTGCAGTTTTCATATTATAAGACAAACCTCTTTTCCCTGGCTCAAAAAGCGCTGAACTCCACTTTTTTGGTGTGTGACCTTGAGAATGGTATCTCTACACCAAGAGATTTAACCTTGATAAATCACTTTTTTTATACACACCTCACATGTTTGGACCTACATCCACTCATTTGCTGGGATTGCTGAAAGAGCTGGCTTCAGATTTCTGTGAAAAAGTGAAAACCATCCAGTGATGCCCCTTTTTGTCATGGTGCTGGTCTCCTATCACAAGAACTCCCCAGCAGGAGGTGCTAACTAAAAGATCACCCCAAATCATGTAGGCCAGAAAATCCCCCCAAAGATCACTCAGTCCTTCCCTGGACCAGCTGAATGTCCAGGTACAGCAACTGACCCACATTTTTTCATCCTTCCTCTTTGCTGTCAGTGCACTTCTGTGCAACATCATGGTTGCCTTCACAGCCCTCTTTTCTTTCAGCTTCAGCAGAGCTTTGAATTTCCAAATTCCCTCCCTGCATGCCAAGGCAATGTCTCCGTGTTCCTCCGGGGTATCTCATCTAGTGCTTCCACTTTCCCCGTGCCTCCTCCTTGAGCCTGAGCTCCTCATTTAGCCGTGCTGACCTCCTTCCATGCTTGCTTGACTTTCTAAACCCTGCAGTGCAGCTAGTCTCTCTCTCTTGGAGCCTCGGCTCTGTTTTCACTCCGCCTAGCTTGAGAGACAAACCACAGTTGGAAGGATTTTTCCTCAGGGCCCCAAAAACCAGCCAGGAGTGGCCATGAACCTTTTCCTTTAGAAAGAGAGCAGGTCCCCATCAATGGCAAAGAAAGGCCTGCACTTGATCTGGGGGGAAGTCAGGGCTTTATGCAGTCTTTCACCTGTGGTCCTGCCCCACCTGGGTCAGGAGCCCCGGTCCCAGTCCCCAAGCCAAAAGAGTTTTCCACGTGTTCCTCTGGCTTATATCCAGGGAAGGGGCTAAAGGTGGGGACAAGCCACTACCCCATCAGGGATAAAGTGGGAGTGTAATAGAGTTTAATCACATTCCAGTGTGGGAGAATGGGCAGGGAAAAGGAGCAGGGACAAACCTCGGGATGTTACATTTTCCAGAGGAACAGGGGATACAGAAGAAACCATTATAAAGCCCAATATAAAAATGAAATACAATATGAAACCAAATAATACATAGCAATATCTCCCCCTTTCTTATCAAATTGAGAAGGAGGAAGGCTCAGTCCGTGGGAGATGCTCAGAGTTCAGATCTTGAGTACTTTTAAAGCTGAAAAATAAAAGAATGACATCTAGTGCAAACAAACTGTTCAGAAAAACTCCGTTAAGGGAAAAAAGATAATTAGAAGGAGAGGGCTCAGCGCTTTCTCCTCTTCCAGGCAGCACTGGCCAATTGTGGGGCCTCTGCAGGTGACTTTGCAGTTTTAGGGATGAAAGGTTTCACCCAGTTGGCTGGCACCCACTTGGGACCTGAGGGAGTGGACATGCAGGCGTACCCACGACCCCAGGTGACCTGATCAAGAGTATCCTCTGTTTCCCTGGTTGCTGGATCCTTTACCATTACCGGTGGCTTTGCTTTCAGCTGCAGTTGGCAGTTCTCTCTGAAATGGCGCACACTTGGTGGGTTAAGATTTTCAAACGTGCAATTTAAAAAGTGCAGAGTGAATAAGGCTTTGGACAACTGGATTTGTGGTGTTGTTGGCTGGTGTTGTTGGCTGGTGTTGTTGGCTGAGGACCCTTTTGAGGTTCTGGTGAGTCCTTTCCATGATGGCCTGACCTGTCGGGGAGTAGGGGATGCCTGTTTTGTGCTCTACTCCCCATTGCTGCAGGAAGCTTCTGAACTCCTTGGATGTGTACGTGGGTCCATTATCAATTTTTATTGCTTTGAGGATGCCCAGGAAGGAGAAAGCCTGTATTAGGTGTTTCATAGCATTACTGGACTTCTCCCCTGCGTGGGCAGAGGCATAGACAGCTCCAGAAAAGGTGTCTACAGATACATGGACATACCTTTGCCTACTAAAGGACATGATGTGGGTCGCGTCTGTCTGCCATACCTCACAGCTCTTCAATCCCCTGGGATTTGCTCCTGCACTCAGGGCTGGGAGTGCGTGTTGTTGGCACGAGGGACACATTGACACAATTGCCCGAGCCTGTTCCCAAGTTAGGTGGAACTGGCAGACTAGGCCTGGTGCATTCTGGTGAAGAAGCTGATGGCTGATTTTGGCTTGTTCAAAGATGTCTGGGAGTGGGGCCATCTCCACAGGCGCAGCAAGAGCATCAGCCCTTCTGCTGTCCTCGGCTATGAATCCTGATAAATCGGTGTGTGATCTGATGTGCATCACATAAAATTGTTGCTCTTGCTGGGAGATCAGATTTACTAGTTTTGAGAGCAAGTTGAAAAGTGCAGCATTGGAGACCTCACTCCGTACAGCTTGTTCAGCTCTGGATACTACACCTGCTACATAGGCTGAATCTGTGACCAAATTGAATGGTTCAGGAAACTGTTCAAAAGCTCAAAAACAACTGCAGCCAACTCAGCTACCTGAGGTGATCCTTCCACCTCGACAATATCTTTCTCCCGCTGCTGAGTTTGAGGCTTTTTCCATGTTATTACTGATTTATGAGATGTTCCAGATGCATCTGTAAAAACGGTTAAAGCCTTTAAAGGCCTCCTGCTCTGAACACTTTTTAATGACAATTTGAACTGAATTTGTTCCCTGAATAATTTGTGAGCAGGCCGATGAATTGAAATTTGACCTGTGTAACTATCCAGAGCGAACTGCAAAGCTTCATTTTCATGAATCAGGTGCTCCAACATTGCTTTTGTGATTTGGCCCGAATTTACCTCAACTGGGATGTGAATGCACTCAAAATCATATCTTGCCAATTCCCTGATCCAGGTCCTGGCTTTCCGGATCAATTCTGTTACCAGTTCCTGTGGCCCGGTATCATGGGTTGGCACAATTTTGTTCTTTAAATATAGAGAAATGTAAAATGTTTTTTTCCTGCCCTGACCGTAGCGTGGGCTGGGGGGGAGGAAAAGGACCTATCAGAAAGCAGACTGGGATATTGGCAGCCAAGTTGACCAATGAGAAGTGTCAGTGCGACTTTGGAAGGAACATTTAAAACTAATCTGCAGCTGACAGCCCACTCTCTCGCTTCGGTGCCTTGCCATGGGGTAACAGGGTAGTCCGGGCCTGGCCCAGATCGAGCTTTGCTGCCTCTCTGGGTGGCCGGGCCGGGCCTGGCCGGGGTCAGAGGGCCGCTGCCCGCACAGAGAGAGCCCGGGCCGGCTGAGCCCTTTCCCTCGCTTGCTGGCAGGGGAGAGGGGGCAGCTGCAGCTCAGCAGCTGGGCCATGTGCTCAGACCGCGGCAGAAGGGGCCAAAACATGGCCCAGCTTAATCACCACTGGCAGCGGAGAAAGCAAGCCTGCAGCTCCATAACAACTCTGAGCTGGACTGCCCTAGATGAGACCGAGGGGTGGAAAAAAGGACATTTACCAGCTTCCTCCATCAGCACGGCCTTGCATTTTTTTCTTTAGCCTTGCAGCTCGGCGCGTGCACGTGGCTTTTTGCAAGCCTGAGTAAACTTAACCCTTTCTTAGCAACACGGAACTTTTAAAGCACAATTCTTCCTTGAGAGAAAGAAGAAAGAAAAAACAGAGGGTACATGGAACAGACACCGCATGAAGTCAGTTAGATGAGAAGTGAAAGAACTAATAATATTGGAATAGCATTGAAGAAGTGGACATTTTTAACCGGACTCTTCTAAGGTAAATTATGAAGAAATGAACTGTTCTTTGCAGCATCTTAGTATTATTTAGGTAGAATGCTATTCTAATCAAAATTAAAGACTGGTGTAATAGAGATTTATTTGGGAACTTTGAAACCCCCACTCTTAGGTCAAAAAGGAGGTCTCAGCCTTTTGAGACAAAGATAATTTTAGATAAGAAGAAGTGTTCGTAAATAATAACCAAGATACACTGAGAGGCTCTGCTGATAGAACATCACAGTCTGCAAAAACTCCAGGCAGTAGCAGAATGTGTTACAGAAAGCATTTGACTATTTTGTCTTATAGCAAACATCTTCATAAAAAGATCTTAGAAGGACTCTTCTCCTTAGTAATAAGTAGTTATGTCTAAGTAGTGAAACTGACTGAAAACCCTAAGTTGTGTTTTTCTGTGTTGTGCAATAAGAAAGTTAATAGTTTGTAAGAGGAAAGAAGCGTGTTTTTGAAGTTTCATTCTGTTTTAGGTTTTGGGGTTTTTTTTCCCAGCTTTCCTTTTTTCTATTTTAGTGCATGTTAATAAAACTATTTTTTGTTCATTTTTAAGCATAAGCCTGCTTTGTTTATTTTTCTCCTAATCTCTCCCTCCCACGAAAAATATTAACACTAAAACCCTTACATTAATTAGTGTTTCTGCCCGGTTTTATTAAATTAAAACCATTACACCTGGTCATTCTTTGGACCGGTGGTGACTGAGGAAAACCCACTCTACGATTAAGAGGGGATCCTTACAGTCTTTGTCCTTTTTTGATTTTTCCACTCTTTACCACTGAAAAATCATCCCATGTAAGTGTGGCAATTTGCCTAAAATGATGAATTTGAATGGCAAGTCTGATTTGCCCCTGTTGGCCCGTCTGGTGGCCATACGGTCCTGTACCTCTTCTAGGGCTGCTCTTGCCTCTTGGGTGAGGGTCCTTGAAGAACTGAGCTCCTCTCCCCCTTTTAAAAGATTAAAGAGGGGGTCTAGGTCCTCAGTGGTCAGACCTAGCCAAGGTCTTACCCAATCTAAAGACCCACACAGCTGCTGGACATCTGCTATGGTCCTGATGTTATTTTTGACAACTAATTTTTGTGGCACAATGGTCCGCTTACCAGTCTCCAGACCCAGTTACTTCCAAGGTGGCATCCTTTGAATCTTTTCCTCCTGAAGCTCGAACCCTGCAGCAACCAAAGAATTGATTGTCAGGTCAAGCTCTGGGACAGTAAGTCATCATTGGGGGCACACAGGAGCACATCATCCATGTGGTGCAGGATGATGGCTTCTCCTACAGCTGCACGCACTGGGGACAGCAGGGAAGAGAGGCACCACTGACAAATAGATGGCGAGTTTTTCATCCCTTGGGGAAGAAATTTCCAGTGGTATCTTTTCCTCGGTGCTTCTCGGTTGAGGGTAGGGACCGAGAAGGCGAAACGTGGGGCATCGTCAGGGTGCAGAGGGATCTGGAAAAAACAATCTTTGATATCAATAATTGCCAAATTCCAATGTTGGGGGAGCATCGCTAGGGATGGCATCCCTGGTTGGAGAGAACCCATGTCCTCAATGACATTATTAATTTGACAGAGATCATGGAGGAGCCGCCACTTGCCTTTGTTTGCCTTTTTTATAACAAAGACTGGGGAATTCCATGGAGACGTGGTTTCCACAATGTGGCCTTTAGCTAGCTGTTCATCCACTAGCTCCTGGAGCGCCTCCAATTTTTCTTTACTGAGCGGCCACTGCTCTACCCAGACTGGTGAATCAGTTTTCCAATTGAGTTTCTGGGTAGGGCGCTCTTCAGTGGCCGCAGCCCGAAAAACCAGGGGGGCATCTGGAATGCCGATCGTGACCCCCCACTGGGCCATCCGGTCTCTCCCCCACAAGGGCTCTGAATAATCTAAAACAAATGGACGCAGTGTAGCCAATTGTCTGTTTGGCCCCTTAATTTGCACAACACTTTTTGATTGTTTTGCCCATTTCATCCCCCCTACACCTTCTACGTGCCCAGCCACATTTTGCAGTTCCCAATGTGAGGCCCACATCCTTTCTGGTACAATTGTTATATCCGTGCCTGTGTCCAAAACTCCTTTGAGGTTCATTACTTCCCCACCGTGTCGGGCCTCACACCCTGTTATGAGTTTGTCCCTCCCAATAACTCGTGTGGGGCAAACATCAAGGTGTTTGTTCCTTGTGCTGTTTTTTTTCAGGGAACGGGTCAGGCGCTGGAATTGCCTGAGCTATTATCTGCCCCTTAGGCAGAAATAAAGGTGGACGGACACAGTGCAGCCAGAGAACTAGTTGTTTGGGGTTTGATGAGATGAGATCCAGAAGGATCTTGATCTCCTGAGGGATGTGCTTGGAGTCCCCAAGGATGACATACTTACTGCCAACATGTTGCCAGGAGCCTAGCACCTGTGGATCCAATGAACCTAAATGCCAGTCTGTGTCGCTTAGGTGCAAGGACTCTGTCAGCGGCAACCTAAAAGGCTTTTGGAGACATTCTGTGGTTAGACAGGGTCTGCTCACATCATGATCTGGAAGGGTCACGTCCAGTGACTTCTGAAAAGCAGAACTGGTTATAGCAGGATTAGTTGTGTTAACATTTGCATTTTTCAGTTTTTTCTCCCCCCCTCGGACTTGCCCCATTTATGTCAGCACGCTGGGCAAGCCAGCACTCATCCTTTAGTTTTCTGAAAGTTTCCCTTTGGGTCCTTGAGAACCCCCACCCCCATTGTCCCGAAAATCCAAAAATTGTCTCTTTAAAGGACATTGAGATGCCCAATGTCCAGCCTGATCGCACAGGAGACACGTTGTTCCTCTCTTGGGTGGTGGTCATGGCACAGGCACCAGGGGCATGGTCATGGTGTCTGCAGCAGTGGCTCTTCACGGTGGTCTGAATGTATCTCTGGAACTGTGGCTTTGGCGAGCTGTCATGAAGGGAACCTTTCTGGTACACACCAGGAGCATGTCATCTAAGGCTGGCACTGGTTCCAAGGGAGGCTGAGGATGGCTGCCTTGCACTGTTCATTTACATTGGCTGGAGCCATTTCCTCCAGGACCTCTTTCCGGGCTCCTTCATTCTTAACCTGTAACTTGATAGCTCGGGTTAATCGCTCCACAAATTTTATAAAAGGTTCTGATGGCAGTTGCTTTATTTTACAGTATGGTTGGAAAGGGCCATCGGGCTGGATTGAAAAGAATGCTTTGAAAGCAGAATCTTTAATGCGCTTCAAACAGCTAAAAGAATTTCCTGAGCCTGCTTGAGTGCTGAGACTCATTCACCATCACCACATAGATGTTCTAAACAAATTGGCAAATTATTATTATTATCAACAGCCGTTTCAGGATTTGCCACAGCTCGGGAAGTAAATCTCTTAACAGCTTTTTCCATGCTCCTTCCCAGAGTCTAAATTCTGCGGATGATATGAGGCAAGAGAAAAGCTGCCTCAAGTCAAATGGGACTATTACATTGCCTGCTAAATTTGCTTTTAAAAGGTTGTGAAAGTATTCATTTTTGCGTCCAAAATTGGCCTGAGCTTTGCATAAATCCCAAATCGCTTGTTGGGGAAAGGGGTCCCAATCACCATGGACAACACCCCCCCTTTTTGACCACCGGTATGTGACAGGGGTGGCAGAAAAGCTGGGATCACTTCCTGCTTCCAGGTTTCCGGCTCCTCCCCTCCCCCCCAGAGCGTGGGAACTGGGACTGTGGGTGGGGAACCCATGGGAACCAGAGGCAGGGCGGGGCTGGAGGCTTGAGTCACACGGGAGGAGTTGGAGGGTGGAGTCGGAGGAGAGGGCAGTGCTGGGGGCAGCAACAAAGGGAAGGAGGGGTCTGGGAAAAGGAAGGGGTTGCTCAGGTTACAGAAGGGATTGTGGGAAGAAGGAGGGAGAGGCAAAGAAAGAGGCTCCACATGGCTTGGTAGCACATGGCATCGGCCGTCTTGGGGAACAAAAAGGAAAAATGCCGCATGGTCCCGTCCATTTTGTGACACCCCCACGAAACCAAAACTAACTTGGGGATCACTAAAATGGGGGTTTTGAGCACTGTCTGCAAAAGTAAACTGAACATGGGATTTATAAACTGGGGAGGAAGGGAGGTTTGGGGTAGGTTTGGGGGTTTTTCGAGCAGTCTGGCCAGCATTACTTGAGCAGAGGGAATCAGGAATTTGGGGAAAGCCAGGGGAGCTGCAGCTTTCCTGCAGTGTCTCGTGGGTTGCTTTCCTCAGAATACCCAAGCTTGGGGAAGGGATTCTGGGGTCGTGAGAGGCAGAAACTGGGGAAAATTCAAAAAGAACTGGCTGTTTTTTCACTTCATTTTGCTTTTGCAAGGCAAGCCGAATTTGCAAACTCCAGAGAGCAAAATTTGCAGTTTCTGGGTCCCTAAGAGTGCCTGATTCAGCCAATTTATTTGCAACAGCCCCTCAAAATTCCGGGAAGCTTACTTGTTCTGAGGACACATGGAGAAAGTGAAAAAACAACCAACGAATAAATTTTTTCAACTCTTTCTTTGAACAATGGGTCTCTCCATCATCCAAGGCACCTAAAACTTGGTAAAAGACCTTCTTCTGGGACACAGACAGCCTAGCACCCATTTTTGGCTCAGATTTTAAGATTCTGTGTCCCCCTTGTCTACAACTGGGAAACCAAGAGAAAAAAAACAAAAAACCCCACTGGAGAGAAGAAAAACAACAACAACAACAACACAACAAACAAAAACAAACAAACAAAACCCAAAAAAACCCAGGAAGATAAACCTCCCCCGTAGGAGCTGCACAGCATAAACCAATTAGCTTTCAAAAGCACCCTGAAGGTTAGAACCTTCCCCCAAAGGAAAAACCTTTCCCTGAAGTTTGAAGCCTCTGAAAGATTTTTTTCCTAAGATACCTGAGTGGGAATACTTACCAAACAACAGCATGGTGATGAAAAAACTTCCCAGTCATTCTTCTCTGCCTGAAACTGACCTTTTGGGGCAAAAGAGCTTCTAGTTTCGGTTCCCAGGGTCAGCTGGCCACGCACTGGTCACTTTCTTCTGGGGGAAGCATGCCATTCAGGAGAATTCTTTGCAGCAATCCGATGAGTTTTTTAAGTCCAAAGGGAAAACCACAGTTTCTCTCTGTGGAGTCTGGTGTTTCAGGGGCTCCACAGCGAATGCCAAACCTGAAGTGTCTGTCTCTGCGTGGATGGGCCATGTGCCATGGACTCACGTGCCTGCACAAGGTTCCTTGGCCATGTGCTCCACGCTGGTTCTTCAGGCCTTCTCCTGGGAGCCACGCCAGTGGCTTCGGGCCCCACGTTGCAGGCATCACTTGTGGCAGTCTCTCTCTCGGAGCCCCAGCTCCATTTTCACTCCGCCTAGCTTAAGAGACAAAACACAGTTGGAAGGATTTTTCCTCAGGGCCCCAAAAACCAGCCAGGAGTGGCCATGAACCTTTTCCTTTAGAGAGAGAGCAGGTCCCCCTTCGATGGCAAAGAAAGGCCTGCACTTGATCTGGGGGGAAGTCAGGGCTTTATGCAGTCTTTCACCTGTGGTCCTGCCCCACCTGGGTCAGGAGCCCCGGTCCCAGTCCCCGAGCCGAGAGAGTTTTCCATGTGTTCCTCTGGCTTACATCCAGGGAAGGGGCTAAAGGCAGGGACAAGCCACTACCTCATCAGGAATAAGGTGGGAGTGGAACAGAGTTGGATTACATTCCAGTGTGGGAGAATGGGCAGGGAAAAGGGGCAGGGACAAACCTCGGGATGTTACATTTTCCAGGGGAACAGGGGATACAGAAGAAACCATTACAAAACCCAATATAAAAATGAAATACAATATGAAACCAAATAATACACAGCAACACTGCAGTTCCTGTTTCTGTGCTCTGAGGAGGCTGTCTCTGAATAAATACCAAGCAGCTGTCCTGTGTCCTTCTGACTCTCCAGGGCAGCCTTCCATTAAGCCTTCCAAGAAGATTCCTGAGTAAGCCAAAATTTGCTTTCCTAAAATCCAAGCTCATGATCTTTTTCTGTATTTGTCTGACAGGATTTAAAGCTACAATCCTGTGGTTCCTGCAGGGAAAGATTGCTTGATGTGCCCTTGATGTCTTTGACCAGTTTTACCTTGTTTTTGAGGAAGAGATTGAGCAGAACATTTCCTGTACTCAGCTCAGCATTCACCTACTTTAAGAAATTCTCTTCTGCTGCACCCAAGCCTATTATCCAACAGATTTTGGGACAGCTGGAGTCTCCCAGGGGTTCAAGAACCTGTGCTTTCCTGTACTTGTCAACACAAGAATTTATTTCACTCTCACCAGTGTTTTGTCTGTGTCTACTGGCAACAGCACCAATAAATCCACTTCCAAAGGTGGCAGTGCCACTACCTTGTCCTGCTTGTCCCTGTGACTCTGTTGCTCAGCTGCAGGCTGGACTGCCACATACACCACCTCCTGAGAGTTACAGGTGTAAGGTCCTACCAGCAGGAATGGGTGGAATTAATGGAGAATTGATAAAGTGCAGTTTTATTTTCTCTTAACTTTCACTCCTCCTCTTCCCACTCTGATTGTTAGATCAGAACTGTGCTCAGACCTGAGATGCTGGGAATTTCAACCAAAATTCATACCTCCTGGTCTTCTAACACACCCACACCCAGGAGAGTATGTCACTGCATTTCAGTGCAGCTACAAAAAGGGTGATAAAAACAACAATTCAGGAGAATAAATCTCTAGGAAATGGCTCCTGGTGCTTTCAGAAGGAAAACAAACACTACTCACAATTTTTTTAACAGTATAAACAAGAGACTTGCAAGCCTTTCCTGCTATATCAGCTCAAAGAAGAAACATTTTTGTCTTCTCACTGCTCTTATCCCTTCATTTTGTAGTGACTTTTTCCTCCTTGGTGTTCAGCATTGGAATAGAATGTGGATGGGACAAGGGCAGGTGCAGCACCAGACAGTCTCTTTCAGCCTGATTCCCTGAGCTGTGACCCTCCCAATCCAGTTTGTTTTGTTTTGTTTACCAAACTGCCAAGAGTTTAAAGTGGCAATGAGTTCCATTCACACAGTCCAGCCTCATCAGATCATTCTCTTGTTCTTAATCAGAGATTAATAAACATCATTGGGTTTAGGGGACTGGACAAAGAAATATTCTTAACAACTTTGATTCACATATTTCATCTTTGTGAAAGAGGCACCAGTAGTCACACAGCCAAATCCCACTGATATGCCCTTCTTATGAGGAAGACAACTCCCAAAATATCAAATTATTTTCTACTACTTTTACCTGAAAGCTCAGCAAATACCTGTGACAAACATTTTAAGGCTCCTTATCCAATGGCAAAGGTGCTGTACTGACACATCCTTAGTTTTCCAACAAAGGATAATATTGACAGATCATCATCACCCCAATCTAATAAAGCAACTCATAATTTATTGAAAGAAAATTCAATAAATGATTAACATTGGAATCTCTGCATAAAAAAACTAAAACAAATAATAAAAAAAATACCCCACATATCCACAAAAAAATTTTTCATTGTCTCAGTTTCAAACTTGCTGACCATAAGAAAATCTGGTAAAAGTGCCAGAGACTTGCAAAAAAAATATCAAAGATAAAGATCAAAGTATAAAACTTACCATTTTAAGTTTAGATTAGAAAACTAATGCCGGGATCTGAATATCCAATCAGTAAAGTGCATCTCATTATTTAATGCCAAATAGAGCATAAACCCCTTCCCTCAGTTTTCCAAAATTTACATTCCTATTTGGGTACTGTTACAAAGCTCTCATGATGAGGAACTAAAATGTAGGGATTCTTTCTCTGGTTTGGAGCCATTTGAAATGTGTTGGCTGGAAGAGTAGGAAAAGCACAGAATTTATGAGTAACAGAGTTTCTGAATAACTAAAATTTTCATTTCTAAAGAAGTGAAGTATAAATACATTAGGAATATTAAGTTGCATTGTTTCTTTTAAAATAGCATAGAAAGCTATTCCAGAACTTCATTTTTCTAACAGCAATGGAAACATTCTGTTTTCCAGTTTAACTGTATTTATGCTTAATTTATATCTGGTTTATCTCATAGAATTATTATTTTTAATTTAAAGTAATCCTTTAATTTAAAGTTTATTGTCCATGGATCTTCAGAAAGAGCAGCCATTTCCCCTCCCAACCTTTATTTTGCTACTTGAATAAGTCAAGACCTTTTTATCTGCTCAGATAAGACCTGCTCTTTATTCCCCTCATAACACTTGTAAGTCTTTTCCGAAAGTGCTCCTGTTTCTCTGCACATTTCTAAATGGCCACACAACTACTAGCAATAAATTATTTCCTTAGAGAAGTTAATAAAATGTTCCAGTTACAAGAAAAATACCCAAAAGACAACTACACAACAAACCAAGAGTCCCCTACAGAGTTCATTAATTGGGTTTGGAAACTCCATTCAGGCATGGGGATTTTAGTGTCATTAGCTAAGACAATCTCAGAATACACGTAATTCTAGAATGACTGACTGTGACAGCAAAGTTAAGCAAAAAAAAACCCCAAACATACATATATATATATATATATATATATATATATATATATGGTGAGGTGGTAGAAATCTTAAATTGAGAGAAAAAAAAAAATCATCCATTACAATATAACAAAAATCTATAAATTACATTCCTCATTTTTTCTCTGGTTTTGATATACAGAAATTGATGGAAATAGATCTGCACATTTCCCAAGCCCTGTAATACAGTTTTGCTTTGAAAGTCAGTTTTGCTCAGGCTTAAATAAAAGGGTTTAATCTCTGCATCTGCTTGGGTCATTAATATGGGACAGTTCTGCTTTCCTATATTCAGCTTCAGAACTCTCCAGTGATACCAACATCCCCAAAAAATGCAGCTCACCTAAGCAACAGTACCCGGGATCATTTCGTCCTTCTCCTCCCCCACGCACAGACCACAGCTGTAATTTTTCTTCTGCAATTCAGATTGTGATAATCTGTACAGAACCCAAAGTGTTCTCAGGAAAGGCTGTTGCACAGCCTGTAAAGACAGCGAGAGAGTGAAAAAAATAAAGGCTGAGGGAACAGGAAAGCCAAGCCAATGACCATGCTTTGAATATACAAACATTCTTTAGGAAGGTTTCATTATTATCACTATGTATATTTATGATGCATGTGGTTTAAAAATAAGAGGGACAACACACTTGAGGTAACAAACTTTAAAATTATTTAGATTGATTGATTGTAAATAAACAATGGAATATAAGCAAATTGTGTCTTTTGGCTACCAACACAACTGTCATTCAATGTTCAATATTAAAGTGAAAAAAGGAAACTTTTATACAATTTTAATCTACCCAGCATAAATCCCTGCAAGCACATATCAATCACTCGGGCCTTCCTGCTGTTAAATATCCACATGCATGTGTGGGTTTATGTAAAATAAATAAGGGTGCTCAATAGTGCAATTTCTATTCAAATGTTACTTGGAATTCTGTTTTGAAAGGATCAGTCTCCTATGAATATATTTGATCCATATTTGTAAATACTCCTTGAAATTTTAGGATTAACCAGACAGCCCTCAGAACTTGATTGGAAAAGAACGATGTTGAATTTTTTCCCTAGGGTGAGGTAAACCAATGTGTAGGATCAGAAGCAGTTCCTTTCCAGCTTGTAAAGTGCCAAGTGTGCCCTCCAGCACACCCCCAGCACAGCTCCAAGCCATCCAAGATGTAACAGCTAACTCAGAAAGGGGGAAAGGGAATTAATGAAAGACCTTTTTAGCTTTTTGGAAGAAGGCTCAAGTGACGTTTCTTAAGTGTCCCATACACAGCTTGGCAAAGGAATTTAAAAAGACACTGGTATTGTGAGCCAGCAGAAGCTGGCACATCCTTGACCCCCTAAACCCACCCCTCCAGCATCAGTGCCACCTGTCATCCTGTGAGATCCTATCCTGCTTTGCTGTGAGTGCTATATCAACCACCTGAGAATGAAGATTATTTTTCTTCTGCTATTAATTGGTTCTGGAAAAAGTAGTTCCCCATATAATTGCTGGGATTCGGTGTAGAGGGCAAGAGTCCAGATGCAGGATCAAATAAGTGCATGTTTTCTGCACATTCTGCACAGTTCCCTGTGCAACTACAACGGAAAACGGTTTTGAGAGAGGATTTCCCTTTAAGGAGGAAAATAATGTGGATTTTCTATTGCTTAACAGAACAAGACTCTGAAATTTCATATGAGCCAAGACTCAAAATGCACACAAGACCAGGGCACAGTGGTCCCAGTAATAGACTGTGAGGATAACACTAGTCTTCTACTTGATTAAAATTACTTAGGAATTATGATCTGTGCTGTATGAACTTCTGCCAGATAGTTCTGTGCAAATTAAACTGTGAAAGTTATGCCTTAATTATGCCACATTCTTTCCAACTGGTCTGTTTGCCATGAGCCTTAGACAGGAGGATATTTGTCTCTAATCCTGACCTCAGTCTGACAAAGCTCAGGTACCCTGAACATCTCTGCCCTTTCACCAGGTGTGCAGCAAAGACAAACAACTTTCAGAAACATTCTAGAGCTGCAAAACACATTTTTCAAAAGGACTTCCCATTGTTTAAAGCCTACATGAGTATTAGTAGGTTAAGATTAAGAAAAGGAGCACGAAGAAAATATATTTTAATTAACACTGATTAAAATTACAACGCAAAGCAAGCGCATGAATATGAATTGCAATTCCGAAGCAGAAGAATTGTCCTCTGTAAAATACAAGTAACATGCACAGAAAAATATTACAAGAGAAAAACATATCCCACCTCAGCTATTATGCAGAGTTAAGGCCATGAAAGTAACCTTTTCAGTTTGTTATGCCTTCCTAATTCAATTAAATGAGAACAAAACTGAGATGACGATTAAGTGTGCAAAGACATTTAGCATCATTAACAGTGTCTACCAGGGAGCTTTTTTTCTTTTTTTTTCTTTTTTTTTCTTTTTTTTTTTTTCTTTATTTTTTTTTTTTTTTAATTTCTTGAAAGAGAAAAAAAGATCATGGCCTTTTGAAACTTTCTATTTTTTAAAGCAGAAAGAAAAGCACTTAAAAGTGAAAGCCTGTACAACAAAATTTTAACCCATAAACAGTTTATGAATTCCATGGGTGAGGAACTCATCTGACATGACCTTTTATTTCTACAATGGCATTAGCTTGTGCTGACAAAGAAAAGATGAAAACAATGTCAATATTTTCAGAGCACCCATTTAGCAGTGCCACAATTTTTTGTCTTTTTGTTGTTGTTGTTGCTAAACCTAAACCATAAACTTCCTCTCCTCCAACAGTGTGTCCTCAAAAGTACTGATTTACATTAATTTAAGGGAATTGCAGCCCTTCAAGGGTACAACAGACAAGGCTCTTACAACATTTGGGCGCACAGTGAACTGCTGACAAACACAGAGGTAGTCAGCTCAGCGAGAGCAAACTCCCTGCACTCTGTGCTCCAAGGTGCGCCAGCTGAATGAGCCCTTCCCTGGAAATCCCTGGCATGAGGAGCAGCCTCACTCTTGGGGCTTAGGTTTGTTCCTTTTTGTCTTAAAGATTTTTTCCCCATAAGTTACTAGGAAACAAAATGCTGGTACTTAGAGAGGATACTTGACTAACGGGGGGGGGGGGGGGGGGTGGGGGGGGGGGCAAGTTCGCATAAGTTTGGGGGAGGGAAAAGGACAGTGCTGGGGGAGCTGAGGGGGCTTTTTCCTGCGCTCGGATGGGAGAGGACAGTCAGGCTGCTGCTTGCTGCGGGAGGAGTCCACTGTCAACAGAAAGTCCGGTCCTGGGAATTTCTACCACCATCCATCATCTGCTGAGGTGCCCAGGAATTCTGAGCTCCTTTGACTTATTAAAGAAATATGGGTATTGATCTAGTATCGATACCCAACTGTGATGGACAAAAACTCTCTAACAGTTTAAAGTTAGAAAGTGTATGTTTATTACGGCTGGGCAGCACGCGGGATAGCTCCCTAATATACACTGCAAAATTCACAGGAATTACAAAGTCTTTTATTTACAAAAGTGTTGAATACCCAAAATACAAATGCATATTCATACCCCTGTCACCTCCCATTCCTCGTTTCGTAAGTTAATTGGCAAAAAGGCTATTAAGCATGTGTAGTTTGTTTCCTAAAATGAGTCGGGGGTCTGTTCTGGGGAGGGGTCACCCAAAATAAGGAAGTAAGATGAGTCTTCCTCGTCCTGACCTTTCTACCTTTTCAATGCATTTGTGACAAAGAAATCTCGGTAGAACTTACAGTTTCCTGCGCTGAAGGGGTTCTTTAAGCAGGAAGTCTACAGTTATATCTTATTTACTGCATTTTGGTTTTTTGTTGCAAGCAAAGATACATAAACATAAAGCTGACAAGCAGTGAGTTACTAAATCTGGGATAGCTTATCTAAGATCCGGCTTCTGTTAACTGCGAACAAAGATTACCTATCTACTTCAGCTAATTCAGCAACTTATTATCTTAACTTTTCTAAAATCCTTAATCCTTCAAAATTAATGTCTCACCTTCGCCTGCCCTGCTGGAGCTGGGCCAGCCCCGCCCAGCCATCGTGGATTCTTCAGCACTGCTCACTTTGCTGGGACACCCCCCTGCCTGCTGGGGACACACTGGTGTTCCAGCACCAGCCCCGGAGCTTCCACCCTTCCAGCTCGGTGCTCTCGGCGTCCCAAGGGATCAGACTGCCCTGGGCTTTGTGAGACAAAGCCCCTCGAGGTTCCTGGTTCTGTTTATTACTAATGCTGTAGTTGTTGTTTGTTTGCCTTGTTATTGTTATAAATTGCATGACTCAAGATTTAGTCCCAATTAGAATTTTATTAATTACAGCAAGCGGGGCATAAGCAAATGCAGCGCTGGGCGACAGGGGAGTCTGCACTCCGCCGACTGCCGCCCGGTTACGGTCTTCCAGTTCCGTTTTATGCAGTTCTTTTCTTCTGTTATCATGTCGGTGTTATCTTGTTGCTAGGACACCGTCTTCTATCTTCTGAAAACAGCCACAGTTCCCCTTCCTGGAGCTCAAAAAGCCTTGTTAAGCAATAGCATATGTGTCTAAAATATCATGAGTCATGCTGTGTTTGCAAGTTCAAAGGTTCTCTTAAAAGTCACGAGTCATCCTGTGTTTGCAAGTTTAAAAAGTCATGAGTCATCCTGTGTTTGCAAGTTCAATGAACAAAGCATTAACTCGTTACATTATACTTACTAGTAAAGAGCTGTTATTCTTTTCCCCATACCTCTGCCTGAAAAGCCTCTTTAATCTTCTAAATTATAATAACTTGGAGGGAAGGGATTGGAATTCCCCAATCCTAGAGAGGCCCCGCCCCTCCCTGGCAGATACCTGCCTTCCAAACCAAGTCACTCACCCAGCTGCAGCGCACACCTGGGAGCACAGCACAGAAACAGAGCTGTACTTGTGTGTGACTGCATGGAATTCTGTGTGTCAGCCTCCAGCTCATCTAAAACTGGCTGTGTGAGCAAAGAAACTCCTGTGGAAGATGCAGAAACTTTGGAAAAAAACAACCAACAAATAAACAACAACAACAACAAAAAACGCCAACAAACCAAAAAAAAAACAACACAGAAAACAGCAGCAAAAACAAAACAAAAAAATCCTTGATCTCTACCCTTAACCATAGAACTAATTACAAGTCTGAACTGGAAGTAATATATCTTTATTTACACCATTATCCTGCTAAAATTCCATGCAGGAGCATCTCACTGCATACCCCGTAGGCAGCACCAGCACATTGTGTGTAGACAGCTCTGCTGTCTGCTCCTGCACAGGAATCACCACAAGCTCTCATTTTCCTTTTATTACAGTCAACAGCTTAATTTCCACTGTGTTTTTCCTATTCAAGTTTCTTGCAGAAAACATATTTATAACCCAGATACTTCAAATAAGTGACACTGCATTTCTGTTCCTAGAGAACAGAGACAACTAAGCATCAAAGAATTTCCCTTTATGTTATTTGCTGTTGCATCTCTTCACTCTGATGCTCCATTCCCCTGGAGCAGGCTGCACGTTACATAATGGTGTGGATTTGATAATGCTGCAAACAATCTGCAACAACCTCATAAAACCTGATCAGGCAAATCTGTTCTTCAGAAGTTCAGTACCAGCCTAGTGACACTGCTCCCCCTACCCACACCTGGAAAAAAACTTTAAAAATGTCTGATGGATACTTAACCTTCTCTTGCCACTCTTGGATTTCAAGCTAAAGAATGATTTCTGGTTATTTTATGTAAAAGTGCAGTAAGCAGCAGAAAAAAAGTCTTGTGCCTTTTGATTCCCTTTGGATGACTGATTTGACTGCAAAGCATCTCTACAGACTTGCTACCAGAGTGTCCTGGGGGTGCTGGGGGACACGGAGCTGTCCCTGAGCCAGCAGAGTGTCCTGGGGCCAAGGAGGCCAAGGGTGCCCTGGGGACATGGGGAAGAGCCTTGACAGCAGGACAGGAGGGATCCTGCCCCTGTGCCCAGCCCTGGAGACACCTCTGGAGTGCTGTGTCCAGCTCTGGATCCTCAGCACAGCAGGGACAGGAGCTCCTGGAGCTGAGGAAGGGCCGGGAGCATCTCCGTGCCCAGGAAAGGCTGAGGGAGCTGGGGCTGCTCAGCCTGGAGAGGAGCCCCAGATGAGAGGGGCCCTCAGCACTGGGTGTCCCTGTGTGTCCCTGTGTGTCCCAGTGTGTCCCTGTGTGTCTGTCTGTCCCTGTCTGTCCCTGTGTGTCCCTGTCTGTCTGTCTGTCCCTGTCTGTCTGTCTGTCTGTCCCTGTCTGTCCCTGTCTGTCTGTGTGTCCCTGTGTGTCCCTGTGTGTCCCTGTCTGTCTGTCTGTCCCTGTCTGTCTGTCTGTCTGTCCCTGTCTGTCCCTGTCTGTCTGTCTGTCTGTCCCTGTGTGCAGGGAGGGCAGAGCAGGCCCAGGCTCTGCTCCAGGCCCAGCAGTGGCACCAGAGCCAGGGGCAGGGGCTGAGCCCAGGAACTGCCCCTGCACAGGAGGCACAACTGCTGCCCTGGCAGTGCCCAGCCCTGAGCAGATGGTGCCCAGAGGCTGTGCAGGCTCCTCTCTCCCTGGGGATATTGCAGAGCCCTCTGCACACACTGCTGTGCCCTGTGCTCTGGGACGGCCCTGCTGGGGCACGGGGGTGGCACCAGAGCAGCCCCTGGGGGCCCCTCCACCCTCACCCAGCCTGGGGTTCTGTGAGTTCCAACATTTGCTGACTAGAATTTCATTCCCAATGCTGGTGGAACGCTGTTCCAAGCTCCTCATTCCAGTCCACACTGCCTGTGGCTCTGCAATACACAGAAGTGTCTGGCCCAACCCAGGACACGCAGCCGTGGCTCTGGGGACAGCAGGATGCTGTTGGCTGCCTGGCACGCCCTGCTCTGCGTCGCCCCACTCCCTCCCCTGTCCCTTCTCCTCAGTCACTGGAGGCGTTTGTCTGCTGAGCAAATCGAGGCTGACAGGGAAGGTCACTGTGCCCAGTTGTGAGTCTCAGCATACAAATGTGCCTTTTGGCTCCACAAACAGCGACCGTGTCCTATTATTGATAAAGCCTTGAAATACTCCAATGCATCTTCATTTCACCAAACAACTGCCTTCAAGGTTGCTCCGAGAAAATAAGCAGCCAGAATACTGAAGAATTCTCCAAGTTGGCATTCTCCCGAAGATTAAAAGATAATAATACTTCTATTAGAATCACTCTGCTACGCTGTATTGATCTCATCAGGGAGGCCACTGCAGGTCTAATATGAACAGAGCAGTTTTAGAATTAATCACAGGAGTTTTTATTATGGTTCACAGGGCTCCTCATTCAAATGGCATCGTTTGCAATATTTATGGCCTAGACTGGTTGCCATTATTAAGTGCAAGTGTGCCACATGGTGTCTGGCCTGCTGTGTTAAAACACAAAGTCATTCTTCTAAAGTAAATCTTATCTAAACTATGCACAAAAAGCCAATTACTTTTTGATTTACATTTTAATTTCACATTCAGCTTTCTCCTTATATACAAACCTCTTACTTAATCTTTGTTTTGGATTAACTAGCACAGGCATACAAGGTACACTCCATAGTTTCCAGTAGACTGTTACAGCATATTAATGCACTCTGCTCAGAAAGATGTATTTGGTCAGTGACAAGGCACACACTCTGTGTGAGAGAAGCAAATGTAAAGCTGGAAGAAATAGAGCACCCTGCAAAGTGGAGTGGCCACTGATCTTCAAGATAAAACACACTCATTAAGACTCTCAACTTAGACTGTGAACTTGGAAATGAAAAAAGTGTTTGTCAGCATCAGAACAAGCCCTCAGTGACCAGATCCAGTAGTGATTTAAGGTAGAACTCTTTCATTTCCATGTTCCTTGCTTTGCTGTTTTGGTTTTTTTTTTTATCTTCTTTGCCCCCGCTTCAGCCAAGCTCAGGTTTCAGTCATGCTCATTCCTTTTTGCCTGATCCCATCAGCATCTTCCTGCCACGTGGGTGACAGAAGTTGAATCTCAGCAAAGGTGAATGAGCAAATGTAATTCTGATGCTAAGTTATTAAATTAATTAAAGTCCTCGGAAAATACGAGTGGGGAGTTCTTTTGGGGTTTGGTTCATTTCTTTTAAACCAGAAAGAACATGAGAGAGTCTGGTAAGGTATGTTGAAAATGCTTGTCCTAAATCTCAGATTCTGTTGCATTTTTAGTGAATCTTGGGCAAGAAAACTGCATTGACCCTTGCAAGGCCATGTAAGGAATGTCCAGAAAAAAATCCCATTAAACCAATCATTAACCTACAATAAAATGAAAAAGAATTGCTTGTATAAACATCTCTGTTGACTTTAAAATCCCTCATATTCTCTTAACCCTTTTGTTATGACATTCATTTAATTTGAGGGACTAATTATATGTAGCGAGCACATACCTAAATGCTTTGAAGGGTGGAAAATCATTTAATGAACTTAGAGAAAATTGTATTTATCTGCTTAGTCAATGCAATATAACAGGTCTGCTCATGCTTTTTTCTCCTGACAGCACAAGATAGGAAGCAGCAATAGAGAAAAGACAAAATAAAAATGAATCCTTGAAAGCCTCCCAGTTTATTCAGCCTGTAAGGGATATACATTTACAAGGATATACATTTACAAGGGATATTCACTTATAAGGGATGTAAAAGTTCTTAATTGAGTAGGGAAAACTAATGCCAAGCTGTGCTGAGAATCCCCTGCTCTCCAGTCCCCAGCTGATCCCAGCATTCCCTGTCTCAGCTCAGTCCTTCCAGGATTCTGCTGTGAAGCATCTCCACCAATTCCTGCATTCTCCTGGACAAAAGGACCTGGGAAACCTAGGAATGAATTTAACAATGGTACTGTACACTTGAATACACATACACACATTTATTTTCATCTTGCACCTATTCCAACCCATTCAACTTCCATAAAAAACTCTCCCAATGAATTCTTTGCTAACAGAGACACCAACACTCCTAATTTCAGCCTGATGGCCAACAACAGTTTATCACAACATGCTGGTAGAGCTGTTTGCTTCTGCTCTCTATATACTCTGTGCTTTGTGTGGAAAATAAATATAGTCATATTCATAATTAAGTTGATCACTGCACTTTAAAGCCAACAAAATCTAAACTGTGATTAGAATACACCTCTTTCACAACAACCTAGAAATCCATTTATGCTTTTATTTTGATAGCTAGTGAAAAATAATTGTTTGAAGTTTGATTTGGTTTGGTTTTGGTTTTGTTTTTTTTAAGCAACTACCTATCTACTGTACAGCAGAACTCTGCAAATGAACTCTTGGATCACAGCACCACCTTATCTACTCCTCTTTACCAGCCAAATAACATATTGACTATTGTTCTTACCTCTGACAGATCTAACCCAAGTCTCCCAGAGTGAAAGATTAAGAAGTTAATCCATTTTGAAGCCTTGCTGCAAGATATTAATGATTTCAGAAACAAAAGTGATGGATGAATATTATTCAGGTCAAATAAAATCAGAGTTCTAAGAAGAGCTAGCCAGGTTTCAGTTCCAAGAAACAGTGTATGATAAAACCAAGCCATGAGATAGGGCATCAAATGGGAATTCAAGCACATTTATTCCTAGTTTAGGGAGATACTTTAACTTCAAATTGGTTTAATACTAGAATGCAGTTTTCAGCAAGTCTATTCAAAATTTGCTATAGGATGCTTTGGGAGAGATGGCTCTGATACCATCTCTGTTTTCAGTATCATTCTTTAATTTCATTTTCAGACATTTGCAGCCTCTCCTGCATGTATGTTCCTAGACACGGCATGTGTTTGTGTATCCTGATACACACACAGATAAATACAGTCCCTTTCCCAGCACTAAATCCAGATTTCATACCTATATATCCACACAGATGAAAATACAGCCTTCTGAAATCCTCCAAGTGCTGCATTCAGCACCTCAAGTTCATATTTCAGGCTCTATTGAATTTATGCATTTTTTAAAAGTGAAATTGCCTATGCAATACTGTTCAAGTGATTGTCATTAATTATACACTTGTATTTATGTCATAATTTAGAGTGCACTTGAGAACAGTAATTCAGATTCACTTAGATTTGGTTCCCCAGCTAAAGGGAATGAGACTAATTGATACAATAATAGGGTGACATTTGGCTGGCCAAGATGGGAATCCCCAAACAGAAATGACCAGGAAACATCTGCAGAGGGTATCAGGAAAGGCTGAATACATGGAAACTCGCCTGAAAATAGAAAGCGGGGCAGCATGGGGCAAATCACCCAGTTCCACATAAGATTCGAGCATTCTCTGTGCTTTTACACATATTTAAGGTGTCCAGTAGAGATTTAAGTGTGCAGTACCTGGGAGTTACTGCTATGCTTCCTGCAGCTTCCCAAAGGAAGAAGGGAAAACAGGGAAGGAAGAAGGCAGGAGCTGCAGAACAGACAAAAGAAATACTACCAGACAATGTTTGTCCTGCACCAAGTTTTAAACAATGCTGCCCTGAAACGGAATATATTTCAGTTAAAAAAAAAAAAAAAAAAAAAAAAAAAAAAAATCAGCAACCAAAAAGCCCAACCCAAAGTTTTAACTCCTAGAAGAGGGATCTGTGGAACTAAAGAACAGGTATGCCCCCATTTTCCCTTGAGGTTATTCTCTAGAAAAAATGGTAAGGAACTGTGGAACAATTATAGAAGCTCCTCTTCGAAATCTTTCCTTTATTTTCCTTGTTTCTCTGACACATTGCCTCAGAAATTCTGAGTCAGTTCTGATAACTCTGTTCTCTAGAATGATTTTCAAATCACCAACCAAAAATCGGTTTCAGACAGAAGCTGATAGGCAAAATCCACCCCTCACAGACATGTTTTTATTTTACTGTTAAAGTAAAATAAAGTGAAATCATTTTTACTGAAAGAAGAAGGAACTTAAGTGTAGCAGCTGTTTAAGTATGGCAGATAAACACAGCTTACACCAGGCAACATAAAACAGCACAAGATTATGAACTTCTGGCATAACTGTGACTTAACAGAAGTCCACAGGTAACAGCATCCTCCTAGGAGGAATTACTGACAGCACAATGGTGATTAAGAAGGAGCAGATTCAAGATACATTTCCAACCCTCAGCAAAGCTTGTTAGTTCAGGTCTTGTGGCAGAATAACCCAGAATCCCAACCCAAACGGAGTCTCAAAATTCAGAACACAGCCTTTGCAGCCGCCACAGGAGTGAGCGTGGTTTGGCCAGTGCCCCACGCACACGCCACGGCTCTGGGTTCAGCTGGCACACAGCCTGGGGGTGCAGCAGCTGATGGTGGCACTGCCAGACAGGCGGTGACAGGCAGCAGGGGCACAGGGTGTGGTGGTGACATGCTCGGTGTCAGCCTCAGCCACCCTGCAGCTCCCACCTGCTCAGCCCGGCACAGCCTCCTGGGCAGCCAGGGACAGCCACGGGACACAGGGGCACGGGGACGTGGACAGGGACACAGGGACACAGGGACACAGGGACACAGGGACACACAGGGACACAGGGGCACGGGGACGTGGACAGGGACACAGGGACACAGGGACACAGGGACACAGGGACACAGGGACACAGGGACACACAGGGACACACAGGGACACAGGGGCACGGGGACACAGGGACACAGGGACACAGGGACACAGGGACAAAGGGACAGGGACACAGGGACACAGGGACACAGGGACACAGGGACACAGGGGCACAGGGACAGGGTGTTTTAATTTTGGTGTAAAAAACCCACAATATAAATGATGGCTTCAAAGTCAAAGGCCACTTTTATACTTGGAAGAAATCCCTGGAATAAGTTGTCTCCAGTCAACTGACGATGCACTATTTCAGAAAAATCATTTTGAACTGTCAGTGATCTGCTTATTACATGCTTGACTAATTCCTTGAACAGAGGAAAGCCCAACATGACTGCAGAACAGGTAGTGGAGATGGATGATATATAGACTCTCTTTCCATAGAATCCAATCGCTGGTTTCTATAAATATGAAAATATATTTTTGTGATACAAGCAATGGCAAAACATGACTTGACCTCCTGGTCTGTTTGAAAATGCAAAGTTTTTTTCACAGTGAGAAAAATCCTGGAATGTGCCTAGGATGCAATGATGAACTAATGCCTCAAATCTCTGTAGTGTGAGTCAGATTATAAATTTCTAATTCCCATTTAGGGTTTTAATATGGCAGAGATTTACTGGCAATGCACGGACTGAAATTCATTTGCATTTTCCTACTGGGAGGTGTTTACTGCTAAGAATCTCAGCTCTTTGTATTGTACATTGATATTCTCCCCAATTATTTTTTTTTTATATCCCATGCCCTCTGTGATCTGTGTTGAGGGACCACATCTCAAACCCAGCCATCTTAAACTTTTAGATCAAAATGTGCACTGAATAGACCCAAAGTCAAATTATGGGATAAACTATTTTCAAAGCAAAAATCAAAAATAATAGGCAGGAAATGAGTAGCAGTGGGAGGTTACAGAGCACCTTTCAACTGAAGAACAGGAGATTTTGTGTAGAGTGCTCCTTATTAACAGAGTCACAGGTGAGGACTACCTGATTTAGTCCCCAAATAACAGGACATCTTTAGAGGGGGGAGTGGAGGTACTTGGGGATAGGCTGGGGCTAGTTAGACTTTACAAACTCACGGAGTTTCGAAACCCTATGCGGTGAGAAATTTATAATCATACTTACACTATGGAGATTTGAGACCTCAGTTCATCATTGCTTCCAAGGCACATCCCAGGCTTTTTCTCACTGTGAAGAATCTTTACATTTCAAAAACACTTTCCTCAGCTTGAGTTGGAAACTGGATACACTTTTATTTGGGTTGCCTGGCTTCCTGTTCACCTTCCAGAGCAGAAATGCACCTGCAAAGCTGTTGGACTGCGGGTGAAACCCTTCCTCCGGCTCCATGCCCAGGAGCAGAGCCCAGGTCAGCACAGCACAGTAGCTGCTCACTCCCTCCACACACACTGACCCAGAGCATCAGGGAGACAACACCTCTACACCTGGAGTAAGGCACTGTCTACCCAAACTGCTGGGGAATCTCTGCCCAGCTTTCCCAAACCCCAGAGATGTGACCAGCACAACTCAGGTTTGGCTTATCTGCGACCACCAAACCCACGGAGTTCACCACCCTCAGTAGTTATACCAGCTGAACATTGGGATGTTTCGACACCAAACACACTCAGTCCTCACCACCTGTAGTAGAGCTGCGTTGTTTCTACCGGATACAGCCTTGGTGCTGCTGCTGGAATTATTAGAACTTTATAATCTCCCCAAAACACCCCTATTTCAGAAGCCGAAGACCATATACTAACACACATTTCTAATTACAAGAGATGGAAAAATTGTTCTATTCCACCTCCAGTCCTGACAAGGACATCACACCTACTGAATTTCAGCTGCTTCTGTTTCTCTGGCATGGTGAGAGTCACTCACACCCCAGAAATGCTGAGCCTAGTCAGTGACAACTGCATATGTCAAATTATCCACTGCCAATTCCAACTGGTTCAATTCCTTTCCTCAGCAGTGGTGAATCACTTCTCTTAGCATATGGTTACACATCACGTGTCTAACTCCGCTTCTGCCCTCTGAAAAAACAACTGAGGAGGGATTTACTGAAGTTTTAGATATGGGGAAATTCAGCAGTGAAAATTATTGATGCTCACCATTATCTGTTTGCATACACAGTCAGCAGGCTGGGCAGGGAATGTTCACATAGCAGGGCTGGATTAGTATTTTTAAAATCTTTCTATTATTGATTTAACCACTTGAAGCTGCTGGAAGCAGAGTTCCTGTCACAGCTGTTAATGCAAGAGGCATTAGGGAAAATCCCTACTGTGGAGGTGTGCAGAAATGTTCACACATTAATGGCGAGATTTCACTTTTCATCAGCATCATGTACAACCCCAAATCCCCATTTTTATTCTGCTCTGCTAGATAAGAAACATGAAAGGGGAAAAGTTTGGGGTTTTTTGGGGGGATTTTTTTTTTTTTCTCAATTCCTTTAGTCCTTTCTAAAGACCAGGATCCTGCAGTCTGCCCAAACTGAGGAGCACTTTTTTTCCTCAAATCATTCCATTAAAGTTAATGCAGCCACTTGCAGAGCAGGGCTTTTCAAAGAGAGCAATGGTATCAATGCAGCTCTGCGTGATCACAAGGCCATTAACAAGATCCTTAAAAAAAGAAAGTGGCTTTGCCAGAAGCTGAAATGGGCCAGACTATGCAACTCTGTTAAAAGTACTCTTGTCCAAGGCAGCGGGCAAATTCGTTTCTTAATTTAAAATAAAAATTAAGGTAACTGACTTCCAGACAACATGAATCAAGAAAAAATCCATTTAAAATTAATTTTTGTCTTCTCTGCAGCTGAAAATTCATTCTGATTGAGGCAGGATGTGGATTCACAGTTTAAAATCCATTCTAGAAGTTCCACACTTGCCATGCCTTTCTTTGAACAGCCCCTCTCTTAATTAACCCAAAAAACCTTCCCTGCAGAGAAGATCTTACGTGGCTCACAAAGGAAACACTCCAAAAAGAGTAATGATTTTCAAATTCATTGATAAGTATTATGTCCTTCACTTATTTTTCATGTCCCTGCATCTCTGTTCTAAGTGATTGTTTCATTGATGCCAACAAAAATTAGCACATTATTGCCATGAATCAAATATATTTGTTGCCTTGACAATGCTGCCCTTTCGTTCTGTAAACACTTGAAAATGAAAAAATTCTAAACTATAAACAATAGGCCTAAAAACCCTCTCACCACCCAAATCCAGACATATTTCACTTGTGCAGGATAAAGAAGCAAGGTAACTCTCATTGTACTCTTCCAGTGCCTGAAGGGATCCTTCAAAGGGGGTGAAGAGGGACTGGGGACAAGGGCTGGAGTGCCAGGACACAGGGAATGGCTCCCACTGCCAGAGGGCAGGGATGGATGGGATCTTGGGCAGGAATTGTTCCCTGGGAGGGTGTTGAGGCCCTGGCACAGGGTGCCCAGAGCAGCTGTGGCTGCCCCTGGATCCCTGGCAGTGCCCAAGGCCAGGTTGGACACTGGGGCTTGGAGCAGCCTGGGACAGTGGAAGGTGTCCCTGCCATGGCTGGGGTGGCACTGGATGGGCTTTGAGGTCCATTCCAGCCCAAACCAATCTGGGGTTCTACACATAATTGCAAAACCTCATTTCAAAATTACTGAATATTTGGGTGTGTCTGTGCACTGATTAATGTGCTAAACTGCTTCCCCTGTCCCACCACCACCTGCAGCTTTGTTGGCTTCAAAGATCACTCAAAGCATCACTATCATGGAACAAGGGGCATTTCATTTCCTACAGACTCCAACTGAGCAGAGCTGAAAAGCGCAGGGAAAAGACTGAAACAACTTGCTTTTTAAAAGCATTCTACTCTGGATTTAAATACAAAATTCCTATGATAAACTCTATGGTTCAGTACTAAAGTGCTTGTCTTAAGCCCACATGCTTTTCTTAAACCCACTTGGTCTGTGGGTCCAACTGATATGTAAAATGGTTCCATTGCTGCTTACAAATCCATATCTGGCACTAGTGTGAGTTTGAGAATGATTTTCTACTTCAATTGAAAATGGACAAGAACAAAAAATTAAATTAGCCACTCTCAGAAATGAGATAATTGCCCAAATTCAGCAGCTACTCAATGAATTTATTACAACTTTGGTCTGGAGAGTTCCAAAAGTGCAAAGCACCAGTGAAATACAAAAAAAAATGGGATGTTTCAGAGGTGCTGCTCAGAAAATAGAGCTTCTGAACAGCAGCAGGGCTTGGATTTATGGTGCAGTAGTGAGGCACCGAACTCCTGGCTCTCTGGGAGTGCTGCTCTTTGACAGTCCCATGCTTGATTATACTAATTTTCTACTTCAGCAAGCAGCAAAATTTTATGAGATCCACCCCCATAGATGTTTGTTCCCTGACAATCTGGTGTACAGTTACAGAAGTTGCTAAATATGATTATTGCCTGGGAAGCAAGGAGAAAACAGAAATATTTTAATCCAGTTTGTTAATCCCAGTGATTCCCCTTCGGCCCCCCCACAGCAGCAGTGCCAGTTCAAGGTGCTGCCACTCAAACCCCACGATCAGGGAAGCACAAACCAGTAAATTAAGTTAATGCCTAGAAAATTATTTAGTTATATTTGAAGATAGCACATGGATAATATTGCTTTATGCCTTGTTCCAACAGAAGGTAGTTTTTGTCTCTTTAAAGCAGAGGGCAGAAGGTTTGTAATTACCCAGCTGCAAAGGGGGCACAAGTATCTGCTCCTGTTGGAACCCAAAGCTTAATACCTGTAGTCACAAACACCTGAAGATGCACAGAATACAAAATCAATTTGGGTGCAATTCCTTCATTCATTATTTCTGTGTCTCTGCTTCAGTGTATTCTCATCCTGTAAATAAAATTATTCCCTTTTTCTTCTGCTTGACCTCTCAGAGTGATTTAATGGGGGGCAGAGCACTGCCCTGATCCCCCCCCAGTTATTTTTGATAAATCTGAGGCATTCAACCCCCTGCATCAGGCAGGTATGTCTGTCAGGGATCCTTTTCCCTGCCTCATGGAATTGCATCCTTTTGTTAGCAAATGTTGCCAAACAAAGCACTTCTCCGACAACTTCTCATTTCCAGGCATATTATAGGGTTACATCTTAGACCAACTTTACTGTTATAGATTTAGATTGAATCTGCCTCACTAAGTTGTCCCATTCTGGGCTGATGACAAAACCTGAGCTATCCATATGCCTAATTGCACTTATAAATGGAGCTCTTAGCAGGCTGTGGTGGTGATGGTGCTACAGTTGCTGTTTATGGAATTGTTTTCTAATTCCCTTTTTTCCTAAGCTGAAATATTTTTTCCAAGGACTTGCACACATTCTGATGGAGAATGGTATTTTTCATGAAATGTACTTGGCCTGCAAACAGCAGCAGAAGCTCCCTGTTACAGGGAGTGTAAGTGAGAAATAATCAAATAAGGGAAAGAAAAGGTAACTGTGTACCCAGCCTGGGAGGAAATCATCCCAAGCATGACAGCAGCCACAGCCAAGCTCCACAAAAGTTGCAGCAAGGTATCCAAGCTCCCAGGGAGCCATCTGGGCTCATTCATCTCCTCACAAACTCCTTCCAGACAAACATCACCTGCCAAACTCCCTGCTAGGGCATCTCTGTTCCGTGCCAGGGACAGCACCCAGGGCACGGCTGGAGCTGGGCCAGGGCAGGCTCAGGCTGCACAGCAGGGAAAGGTTCTGCTCCCCCCAGAGGGTGCTGGGCACTGCCCAGGCTCCCCAGGGAATGGGCACGGCCCTGAGGCTGCCAGAGCTCCAGGAGCCTTTGGACACCAGGGATGCACGGCGGGTCTGGGCAGGGACAGGAGCTGGATCAGTGATCCTGGTGGATATTCCAGCTGAGGATATTCTGTGCTTCAAACAATCTTCACTCACACAGTGATTCCTTCGAGGTAAATTATCCACATTCAGGATAATTCAATGGGGAAATGTACAAATTTATATGTGCACCAAAACTTTCAGGCCATAGCATTTGTGCTTTCTTAATATTCCTTGACATGAAAATCCCCCTGGACTTGCTGCTTGCTTTTTGAGTCTTTTCCCTGGTGTATGCAGAAGCTGTAAAATTGCCCAGGAAATTCCTTAAAGCAGCATTTTGACTGATGCTTTGAAATTAACATTCCCATTTCGAACAGGACTCAATTTTGAAATGGAGCAAAAGTTTAACAAACAAGGAAATAAGGAAATCAATGAGTCACTTAAACCATTGTGTGTCAGATTAACATAAAACGTAACAGAAAACATAAAACAAAATCATTAACTGGAAATACTTGTTCTGGGTAGGGGAAGGCAGTCTGGGAAGATACTAGTTCTCACTAACTGAAGTGGGAATGACAGAGTGGCTTAAAACACTTAATGAGAATTATTTCATAAACACTCTTGTGAAAGAGCACACACCCTTGAAAAGCAAATTGTTACTGAATTGCTTGACGTGATTAGAATGATGCTTTCAAAACTTTCAAAATTTTTAAAAAATCCAAACAACATTGTCCTCTCTTTGTCTCTCTGCTGTACTGGCTCCTTCCTCCTCACAACACCAATATTGAATTTTATCGTTTGGGGTGTAAATGCATTTGTTATAGCTAATGAATTCGTACAGCACTGATGGTCTTTGGAAGATTTCTGAAACTATGGCTGTGACAGACCTCAGAGAATCCCATTCCTCTCCCTCAGAACGACTCTGTCAGACGGGATTGGCCCATCCCATTCTGCAAGTTTAAACAGTAATTTTATCAGAATTCCGCTGTTCAGGGTATCACAGTCCAGATGACAGGATGGTTATTCCGATATTTTCAAGCTGGTTCAAGCCCTCAGCCCGTCACTGCTACTGTGAGGTGCCCAAGGATGTGATGCCAGCAAGACCTGGGTGCCTCAGGGAGAATTCTGTGCTCATTTATAAGCTGGTCAATGGGTTTAAAGGCATTCAGACATGCATTAAAATCTGTCTGAAATGGGACTTGAAGTTAATTTTCAATTGATTTTGTCTTGCAAATGCCAATTAAGTAAGAACCTTGGTCTTTTTCTTTTTTCCCCTTTTTTCTTCTTCCTCCAGAAGGCAGAAGCTTAATTAGGAGGATGCCATCCTGCTTTGCTTCTCCCAAAGAATGTAACTGCCACATTCCAATAATCATTTTTACTTGTGGGCCATACTTGAAGTGACTTAAAGAATTTAATTCCCTACAAAAGAGTGATGTAATACTAACTAGATGTATTAATGTAATGATGTGCACCAACTAGACTGCAAAATCACTAAATATCATTGTTCACCTGAGCCTATTTCACCTCACAGATTTAATGCTTTTCCACTGAGAAAGAACAGGTTAGGGAGAGTGAATTCCACAATTTTAATATATAAGCAAAAAAAAAAGAAAAATTATGACAGCCTAAGAGGTGGAACGTATCGATTTTGCTGTTTTACACAGGAGTGCAATACCAATTCTGTTTGCAATTATTTTGCATTACTAATCAGCTCATTACCAGTCAGTCAGACAATGTTAGTTTATGCTACAATACACTCGTGGGTCATTTGCCAAGAGCAATAAAATTTCACAGTGTACCAGGTGAAATTTCGTGTCACTCATGGTACCTGTGGAGGCTCATCTGCAGATCTGCTTTATTGAGGATGAGAAAGCTACCAGAGACAGTAAAACCATGGTGCACATAAGGAAATATGACATTTACAAAGGAGGAAACGTCTGCTGGAGTGGAAATTCAGCAGCTGAAAAGCAACAAGGAACATCCAGTTAAAGGGGCTTAAACTGAATAACTATTCAAGCAGCAGCCTGGCTTTAGTAGGAATAAAATATAGCTTAAATCTAGGTCCATAACATGTAAAACTCAGGCACAGCCACTGGAATTGTTTTATTTAATCAAAATGCCAAGCCTGTTAGCAGTAAATACGTGGTTTGTGACACTGCAAGGGCCACATGGCTACAGTACATTACAAAAATGTAAGCAGCATGGTTGGGAAAATTTAAACTTTCTTCATAAATGTATGATCCTTATACAGAGTTGGGTTTGGAAGCTTCAGGCACACTTTAAATATGCTGGAATTTTCTATTTTGTATTCCTGCAGTATTATTTTCTCCATATGAAAGCATGGAGCTTTCAGTACAAAGCTATTCTTTAGAATGCAAAGAAGCAAGTAAAAATTGCTATATTGGCTCCTTCCTTATTTTTATAATCCATAAAACTTATGAAAAACGGCTCTCTTGAAATTTATTTCAAACAATGACACAGAGTATGAAGTGGAAAGACAAATAGTCCACTGCACAACTCTATTAGAAAATAAAATGTATGTATATATGTAAATACTCTCCCCCAAATATCAGTTAGGATTGAAGAGTCCTTTCAGCATGAGGTTTGTATTTAGAATTTTCAAGAAGAATTATTTTCAAAGTTGACAGTAAAACTTATCCTCTGCTCTCCTCCATGTATGTTGAAAATCTTAATTACTTGTTTCAGTATGTATTATTTTTACTTCAACATTTCTATTTTGATTCCCAGTATGATAACTATATTTTGAGAAGCAATTATTCTATATTTCTCCTTATTACCTGCTCAGTTTTATTTATTCCTCTATACTGAATTTGTTCATTGCTGTAGGACTTTGTGGTTTTCCAAATAATTTACCTTTATGAGAATACTCAGAGTCAGAAAGGTGCTAATACAGAGATTAAAGTCAAAAATGAGCACCAGACTATCCAAGACACCTCAAGTAAAAGAGCAACATGCACTTCCCAGTGAGTAGAATTACATGAAAACCAATTACATGAAAACCAAGAACTTTCAGTAATATTAATACCCAAAATGTCTCAAGGCAGATTTGGACCCCCAAAACTTCTAACACACACTCACAAATATGGAGACCTGAGATTCAGCAGACAAATTCCTCCTTTTTTCCCCAACAATCTGCCTTTGCAGTGGCCATCCTGCTCTCGAGGAATTCTTTCCCACATTCTGACTGAAGATCAAGGTTTAGTAGGGAGCACTAAGAGTTGCCAAAGCTAAACCCTGGCAAGTTCCAAACCTCTGCTGAAAAGAACAGGGACATGTTTCTAGAAAAGCACAACAAGCAAATGTTTAAAAAATTAAATAATGTCTTTTTCTGGTTTGGTCCTAAATAAGTCTGCATATGCAAGTGTCCATTCAGGTAAAGCTTTCCAGAATGGCTCAAGCTCAGGCTCGTTCCCAAACAGATGAAGACAGATGTTCCTCAGGGGAATCAGAAAAGGGCATTCCTCAGCACAGGCTCTGTGTCAGCTTGTTAGAACCAGATTATCTGCCTGTCAATAGCTTTGGAGTTATTATGGGAGTGTATAACAACTGCAGGTTTCATACTGAAGTGCCATGTTTTTCAGTCCTTCTCTCAGCTCTTTTATTACTTTTCCAGGCTCTTCATTCCCCCATCCTGAATGAGATGCACTGAGGAACATCCTCAATTTTCCATCAAACAAAGCAATTTGGATGCCAAAACCACTCACCCAGATTCAAAGCTTTAACAGAAGATGCAGATCCAATCTTTTTCATCTGACACTGGGCCATTTTGGCCTTCAGACAGAGCCACTCAACAGAAAAGCTGAATGATGTTTCTCATTGGTCATTTCTTTGGACTTTCTGGTCATGTCCCTGCTGCTATTAAGATGTACTTTTATTGTGCCCTGTAAGATTGCAACTGCATGCTTTATAATACTGGTATATATTTTAATACTGTGCTATTATCTGCTAGATATCATCCTTATTAGACACTAGACAGAGCATTTATCACACTTAAATGCTTCACAGTTCCCAACCCTGAGTGTATTTTTATTAATGTGTACAGGTGATAAGAAATACAGAGTATAGCAGAAATTCAACTGAGAACCAACATTACCACCCATTTCAGAATTCCTAATATTTGTTTCTATTGTGAGATGTGAGTTGCCCTGAAATGAAATGTTTATCTTGGATAGCTCTACCTCACAGCAGTAGCCCTTCTAAACGCTCCTTGAAAATACTTACAGATATTACCTGGCTCTTATTCCTCCTTCCCCTGTTAGATTCTAAACAAAGATTTGTTCTTCCTATTCCGTGCTTGGTGTGGGCAGACTGGTGGTATGAGGAATTCCTGTCCTGGATATTATACCTTGCAAGAGGCACCCTGATGTTTTCCTAACCCAGCTCGGTTCAGTGCCGCGGCACCACGGGGCTCCCTGAAACAGCCCTGCTCCCCAGGAGAGGGAACAGGATGCAGGAACAGCTATTTTACACTTGTTTATGCTCAATAGTCAGAGAGAGAGAGTCAACAAACAATCCACAGAAGCCTCATATAATAATATAATATTATCCCTCTCTCTTCCTTTTAGGCAATAGACTGCACTTCCATCTTTGCACAGAACTTCAACATTCAGTGACCCTGCTGCAAGAAAAATGCCTTTCAAAGGCTCTCTGCGGTGCTGGGAGGGCTGAAATATTACATTTACTGTGGGAACACATCCATTTGCTAATGCTGGTGGGCTAGGAACACCCACACTTACCAACTATGCCTAAGAAAAAAAGACTTTTGTCCACACAGAATTTCACAGTAAATAATATATTTGTAATTTTCAAATTTTACTCTCTTGGACCTGATTTCTCTCTCCATCTCCCTTGCCCTGTAAATTTGGAGTACACACCTAGAATTTAAAAGGCACAGGATACACCAGAGAGTGTTTCTCACTCATCTTCCCAAGTTCCTGCTGGCATGGCACAGCCTTGGGTATTTCATAGCATCATGGCAATAAAATAGTACAACAAAAACATCAGAAGAATTAAAATTCATGCCAGATCTATGAAAAAGCACATTTTAACTGGATTATAATTCATTAACTGGAAACTCAAAGTTGGTCAGGTGCAACACTAACCAGACTTCTCTGTGTAGCAACCACAGCACATCAGCACACTTTAGCCTGATCCGTGATGGCTTACGTGGTCAAAAGGAATATTTTCCATAATCAAAATAAAGACTAAACTCAGCAAAAAAACTCCCTGGACAGTGGCATTTCCCTCTGCTGTAAACCTGCCTTAGGATAAAAAAGGGAAAAATTAACTTTGTGTTGAGAGGCGTCCATGTGGTGATTCGGTTTTAAATAAATTGCACTGTCACAGCAGGGACAGCACGGCTGGGGGCAAAGGAACAGGCTGGGATCACACACCAAGCACACCCCAAAAGGGTGAAATGGAGCAGATTACATTGACAATTCCCAAAACATTCAGCCAGGCATGCCCAAAGTCCCTCATGCCGAGCTGCCATGACAAGGAAGAGCTCCCAGGACAGGAATAAGGGGATGGATTTTTCCAGTGGGAGGATGAGCACTACAGCAGTCTGGGCCAGTCAGCAACACTCTCAGGGATCAGGAAAAAGGGCTGGGCTGGATGGGGAGCTAAGCTCCTGAGAATTTCCTGAGCAGTCACCATGGGTATTGGGCATGGAATTGCAGAACGCCTTCCCAAAAGCCCTTGACAATCAAACAGATCCATTCAACATTCCAGAAGGACAAAGAGAAAGTAAAGCCTTAGAAATTATAAGGGGAAAACCTGCTGAATATCCATGTGCAGTCACATCCCAAAGGCTGTTTACGGCTTTGTGCCCCCATCCCCAGAGGACTCTGGATTCCCTGGACACACAGAAAGGTGCAGAGAAGGGCAACAAGACCAAGGGAAGGAGGGGAAGCTTCAACGTTTTGCAAAACAACTACAAGTACTTGTGTACGCTGGAATGTATGTCCAGAATTAGCACAAATATCTCACACAGAGGTAAGCAGCACACTGTGCCGCTGGATTTTAGGGATGTTAAAAAAAATACCCAAAAAATCCATTAAATTAGCAAACCAAAAATCTGTCAAGTGCCTTTAAACACAGCCACAGAGAAAATCCAGTGCTGGAAGATAACACACCAGTCTGGGAGGCCTTCCTGGGGAATCATCACTCCATCTGTATCCTGCTCCCTCACAAGAGAGGAGGAAACTGTGAGAGGGCAGGAAGCCTTCGGTGGAGCACACAGCTGGCATGGCTACAAATGCAACCAGCTCCCCATATGCCAATCCAGACAACCCTTATTTTTTCTCCTTAATTCATTTTGTGAAATTTCAAGAAACCCACTCACAAAATTAAGGGCAGTTTCACATTTCCCATTTTGTTTTTATTTACCATTCATATGTTCGCATATCTGTGCAGGCAGGGCTGCCACTTCTTACCCTAATAAAGTGGAAAAATGGAAGGTCTCAAGCAATTAGCTGAGGTACTCTGCCAGTGCTTAAATGAACCATCTGTTCCAAGGTATGCAAGAGCAGCGTGCCTGCAGCCACGAGGCAGCTCTGCAATATGCAGTCCTGCTCTGGAAAGGTTCTGGGCACAGATGTTCCAGAATTAAACCCAAAAAGGGCACCAGCATCAGCCTCATCTGCCACACACAGATGAGGCTCTGCCAGAGGCTCCCTTTGGCTTGTGGGGATCTGGGGTTTGGCAGAGCGGGGATGGAAATGAAGGCACAGAACACCCAGAGCGGCGTGGGGAAACCTGCTCCAAAAAGTTTCCTGAATGTATTGTGCAAAAAGAGATGGAAAATTAAAGGTCAAGACAGTGGAATTAACAATATTTCACCACGGCACAAAGGAATTCTTGAATGAAGAAAATCAGCCTTTGCCGCCGAACTGCAGCTTTTATCTTGGATGGAAAAGGCAAGCCAAGGGGAGGAGATTGGGGTTTTGTGTCCTCAAAAACAGACCTAAAGGGTGAGCACCTCCAGCATCCCCTTCCAGGAGTGTTTTATTAGTACATGGCTGACATTTATACATGCCAAGACTGAACATGCTCATTAGAACTGTTTATTAGACAAAAGGCTACTAGGAGAATGATAATTAGTCAGTTGGCATTGATTGAAATTCTTGATGAAATGAAGCATGAGCTGTTGAAAAATAATTGAATGTTATCATAAAATCCATGAATCATCCATAGAAAGCACATTTATTAAACCAGAATTCCTAAGATATTTTGTCTGGCTGTTTTTCTCCTCTTTGGATTCTGTTCTGTTGAATGAACAGGCAGCTGTTCCTCCAGCACAGCTCCAAAGAGCAGACAACAGGTAAACATCCCACGCAAGAGCACAACAGCAGTTCTGATATTTGAATTATTACCAAGCTCAAAGAGCTTTTGTAAACCAAAAACCTAAAACCTGGTATTTGCCATGAGAATTCAGGAAAAGCAAATTGGTTTTATGCTGAGAAGCATTAAAATCTTAGCAGCCTTCAAGAGGAGTGAGAAAAATTTTCATTCTACAGGTGAAAAATTTAGAGTTAAATCAGGATATAACTGGCTACTCTTTCTCAATACCAATTTCTAAGGAAAAAATTAATAATGCAATGTCAGATTTTCAAAAGATTTGGCAAAGGCATCCCTTTGGACACAGAAATTTAGTTGCTGGTGGTTTTTGTTTCGTTTTGTTTTTTTAATTTTAAATCTATCATTAACTAAACACAGATACAGCAAAGAAAAATAAAGGTCCCAGTAGAAAAAATTGCTGACCATATTATCATGGAACACATATTTAAGAACTGAGGTTGGGTTCAAAAGGAACCCCATTTTCTGAAGCTTGCAATCAAATAATTTTATATAAATTCTGCTTTTAAATTTCCTAAGTAACAATCAGTGCAACCATTATATGAATTGAAATAATTCTCCCCAACACTGACTGATATTCAAGTAAACATGAATTTTGCCCTGAGAGAACTAAAATATTTATATAACAGGCAAAATTGTAACAGTTAATCCCAAATGTTAGCTTAGACAAAAATGCCTCTTTAATCATGTAACTTTATATTTAGCAAAATAAAAAGTCCCATGTTTTAACAGAATTTCAAAGAGAATTTGTTTCTACTCGCTGCCTAAAATTAAACAAAAATCCAAAATGCGAGCAGACAAGGGGCCGATTTATCTGTTAAACCACAAAAACCTGTATCAGAATGTTTGAAGTACACAATTCTGTTGCAGTGGATTATCTTAACTAGAAAATCTTACATATCCTGCTTCTCACGTCCCCTGAGAGCAGGAGCAGCTCGCCAAGCCAGGAAAACAATTCCTCCTGCTAATGCTGTAGGCACAACTGAGATTATGGGTGGGACTAAGGCTGGCAGTGACCGAAACCATCTTTATTTCTGACATTTCTCCTGGATGAAGAAGCATCTTCTCCATGGGACACAGGCACCACAGTGAGTGAGACAAAGCCCTTAACTGCTCCCACCCACGGCCAGCCCAAGCACGAAGGGTAAATCACACAGCACAGCCTCTGACCTACACGAGCAGCATTTTACCATCCATCAGCGATGCAGAGAACTGCCCTAGTACTGCTGGAAAAACCCTTTGCAAAAATCCCTGTGAACAGCAAAATGGTCATTTTAAATGCCAGCTGAAGAAGTGGGAAGAAGGGAAAAACACTTCTGTAAAAGCTTGTAGAGCACAGGATTCTCCAGGCAGCAGCATCCTCTCTGCTATGGGACATCTGCACTGCTCCCAAGGCAAGGACATGGCAAGAACAGCACCAGGACTGATAAACTGACTGTAGTCTCACAATGTCTGGCTGTTTTCTTCGCAGTCTTAGACTGAAAAGGAAAAGGTTTTAAAAAGTCCCAAGCGTAGACATTACAAAGGAAAAATCATTGGACAGGTTTTAATTATTACATTAAACACGAACCCCACCACCATGAATTGGTTTCAACTATAGCTGAATCCTACAGAGGCAGCAATAAACAAACTTCTGGAGCAAAATCTGATTTTGGTATTCTTGTATTTCTGCTGCTGAGCTGCACACCCCCTCACATACCCTCTCTGATATGCACATAGACCCTTGAACAGGCAAATATTACTGTGAAATTGTTTCAATAGGATGCTCAAAATAGATCAAAATGAATCCTTAACTTGTGACACCCAGAGAACTTAACAAGTGAGCAGCTAATTTTTATTGACACAGATTTTCCTCCATCAATGAAGTGATGCCACTGAACTCATTTTGGGGAAACTTGAGGGGACGCCACTGCTTTTATGCCATCACCAAAGAAAGCCACGATGGCAGCAGAAACAGCGCAGCAGCTGCTGGAATTGTGGGTGGTTGATAGCCACTTGTGTGAGCAGAGTGATGTGACACAGGGACTTCTGCCACCCCTGGAGGAGCTTCTACAGCAGGACACAACGGGCACGGGCTCAGCCTGTGTGCTACAGATAAAGACAATACAAATGCAAGCTCCAGGAATAACCTCCTGGAGAATTTCATCAAATAGACTTTGTTTCCATGCATTATTTATCCACATCTAAATTTCAGTGAAAATGGCCTCATTTCAGTTAACTGATGCTTTCCTATGGGCATTTGTTAGAAATCAGTACTGCACATCCCCTAGTTTATGTTATATTTGTGTCATCACAGGTACCCAGTAATTATAAGTTCAGCTGTTTAAGGCAAATAAATATCAAATAAAGACTTTGTTTACTTGTTTCAATCATCAAATTATTGCTGCGGGGTGTTTTTTTGCTGAAGTGTGAGTAAAAAATACACTGCCTTTTTGGTCCTTCCGCCTCTATTATTTCTGAAGCAGTACTTTTATTTGAGATGGAGTGTTCTACAGTATTAAAAAACAAAATGAGATAGCTCAGAAATTAAAAATTTAACTTGTGAAAGATGCTGCTATAACTGGAATTCATAAGCATTTAATAAAAGTCCTCGTAAAGTTCTTTTAATATGACAACAGCAATCATTCCTCCTCTTCCTCATCAGTGATCTCCATTTACACAGTGTATATTGAAAAAAGCAGCCCAGTTTTGTAGGGAAAAAACACCTTATAGACCCCCTTGTCCCCTTAATGGACCCCGTGCCACAACACTGCTTAACCCCTCTCAAAATCCATTCCTGCCCCACCACACGCCAAAGATTAATGGTTTCTCCCCAGGTTTTGAGCGAATTCAAGCCAGAGATGAATGTGCAAAGGGATTTATTCTCATTTCTGGTCAATTATACCTGATGCCCCTCAAGAAAAAAGTCTCAGCAACATCCAGCATGGCTCAGTTGATTGGTTGAGCCAATTTGTTATCTCATGTCATGTAGCAGGGAAAAGGAGGCAGCACTGATGATGTTAAAGGAAGGATTCTTGCAAAATTAGAGTTCCTAAACCTCAAATTAAGGCCAGAAAAAAGTAAAAATCCAAATGCATACTTGCTGATTTTGAGAAGCCCATATTGGAGCGAAGTGATTGACTCAAACGTGACTTGTGCCCATGGCTATGCTCTGATTTCATACACTGCTGTCCTGGGTGCTGCAGGTGCCTTCAGCTTTGGAGGCAAGAGCCAGGAAGGCTGAGGATGTCAGCGCGTTCTCACTCTGTGAGGAGCACAGGAAGGAGCAGGGAGCCAGGACTCCTGGGAAAGCACAGGGGACAGGGCACGGGGCAGAGAGCACAGGGCACGGGGCACAGGGGACAGGGGACAGGGGACAGAGCAGAGTGCGCAGGGCACAGAGCACGGGGTACAGGGCACGGGGCACAGAGCACAGGGCACAGAGCACAGGGCACGGGGCACAGAGCAGAGAGCACAGGGCACAGAGCACGGGGTACAGGGCACAGAGCAGAGAGCACAGGGTACAGAGCACACGGCACAGGGCACAGGGTACAGGGCACAGAGCACAGGGCACAGAGCACAGGATACAGAGCACAGGGCACAGGGGACAGGACACAGGGCACAGAGCACAGGATACAGAGCACAGGGCACAGGGGACAGGACACAGGGCACAGAGCTCAGGGCACAGAGCAGAGAGCACAGGGCACAAAGCACACGGCACAGGGCACAGGGTACAGGGTACAGAGCACAGAGCACAGGGTACAGGCCACAGAGCTCAGGGCACAGAGCAGAGAGCACAGGGCACAAAGCACAGGGCACAGGGTACAGAGCACAGGGCACAGGGTACAAGGCACAGAGCAGAGAGCACAGGGCACAGGGCACAGCCCCTTCTTGAGGAGAACCCTGGGATCAGAGGCACAGCAGTGCTGCCCCAGGGGCTGGGCGGAGCAGGGAGGAAAAGCACAGAGGCAGGGAGAGAGGGATTTTATTTGCAGCAGACTGTGGCAGGAGCGCCCAAGCTTTAGTGCAGGGCCCAGAGTTTGGGTACATTGTGTGTGGTTTCACAGCAGTGTCACAGGTGGGTTCATCCGAGGAAAACACTGGAGTTTAAAGGTTGAAGAGCACTCTGGTAGGAGATCGCCATGGCACCATTGCTCTTCATGATCCTGCAGGTGTCAAAATACTCTGCATTTGTTTCCAGCCTCCCCTCCCTGCAGCAAACAAGCTGTCTTTGCCTACCTTGCTGTTTTTGCCCTCCTCCCTCCTCTTTAACCTACATCAGCTGTGGAATTCTGGAAGTTTACCTCCCATGCCTACCTGTACAGCACCATATTTTCCCTCACACTCCACAAGCAGCTCTAAAGTGCAACATTCTTAGTGCAGGGAGAAATGCTGCTCTCCTGGTACTCTTATCAGTTGTTTCAGCCTGACCATGGACATTTGGGCATGAATGGATCTGCTGGAGCACCACACAATCCTTTCTGTAAAAGCTTCATGTTTCTGGGAAAGCATCCTTTGAAGAAGATGACAAATTCCTGTGTGTGTTTCCAGCAGCCCCAGCCTACCCCCTCTGCCCTCACACCAACCTGAACTGTGCTGTAACTCCCATGTTCCATATGGAGCAAACATGACTCAAAGTAGTTCCATGATTACACCTCTAAAAGGGATGAGTTTCCTGATCAGTGCCACACATCTCCCCAGCACCCACGGAAAGGAGAAGATGCGCTCCTTGTCTTTCAGGCTGTATCTAACACAGCACCAGACCCAACTGTAGGAGGGATGTTTTCCTTTTCTGGTCTGAGAATGGAGCACCACATGACGCTGTCCTGCTGCAAAAATACCATCCTGCTTTATCAGGACTTGTTTTTCCTCGCCTTTTTTAAACTTTGTAGCAGCCCTCAGCTGCTGGCAGGGTGCTCTGCCCAAATACACAAGGCTGGATTCTGCCTGTGGTAGAGGGAATGGAGCTTGGGAAGGATTTTCTACCCAATCTTCCTACAGCTCCTGTGCCGCACAACCAGTGCAGGAGCTGAAGGAGCTGGATCCATGCTTCCTGCCGCTGGGAATGCTGCTGCCTCCTGGGCACGGCAATGACCTCTGGGTGGAGGGGAGGGAGGATTTCTGCTTCAAACTACGACCCAGGGATGAAATAAAGGAATTGTGCTGTTGCTGAAGATGATCTGCATTCGTTTTAGCTCGAGTGAGGATTCAGTACCATCCTTAGGGAGTCCTACAAACTGGAAATTATCTTGTTTTACAGAGCTGGTTCTGGTCATATTGAAACGTTTATAAAGGGGGTTGATGAAACAAAGAGGTGGGCCCTGCATTCAGCAGCATAACAAACATTACTCGTCTGTAAACAGGGGCAAAAGCTTCCATGAGGCTCACTACATCAGTATCCAGGGGGTTACTGCTTTTGCTCCTTTTCATTTTGAAGGACAGAAATGGGAAATAGTCTTCCTACAGTCCACAGAGGCAAATAAGAAAAATAAGGTCAATATTATTCATACAGCTACACATTTGCCTCAAAAAGTGGAGAATGCATTCCCGATAATGGCAAATCAGAAACAGAAAATAAAAAGTCTAATTCTGAACTTGTTCACTTTATAAATAAATTGCAAGAAGATAATGCATTTCTCCTATATTTTCCAGTGGAAGCAGTGCTGCTCCCAGCAAAGCAATGAAAGCTGCAATATTAAACTTGCTGCTTACTCATCAATTTTCACGTGAGAGTCTCATTGGCAAGAGGCCCAGGCACAGAGAGGATGCTATTGTAATCACTATTTCTACCCCAAACAATGTTGACTATTTAATTATTAAAGTATTTCTTTCTAAGTAGTTATTTTCAACCACTGAGTCTGACAGAACTGAGAGAACTCCTCTGTGCACACATTTGCTCAAAGAAAGGTTGATCACTGAAAAATAACTTCAATTTTCATGTTTTAAGTTGGCTGTGTCCTTAAATACAAATTCAGTTCCTGTGCCAGCAAGAAGCTGATATGAAGCATTGAACTTGTTATCAGGCAATGAAAAAGCTGAAGTCCTACACTGTGTTCCCAATTTCAGTCATATTTTCTCCCACATTGCATTTTTCATTCCCCAGTTAAGTGAGGCAAACAGTATTGAGAGTATTCACAAAGGTTTGGAAAACCATTTCTGTTTGTGAAAACAGGCATTTGTTTTTGCCTGACAACCCTGTGTGGCTTGGTGATAGGCAGGAGAAAAGAGAACTAAATGCACAAATATTCTATTAATAGATATTTTGCTTTCAGTGTTTTCTGTACCTGCCAGGTAGTTTTAAATCTGGGGTCCATGCATGCAGTCAACATGGAAAGGGAAGCTTCTAAGCATCTAAAAATGCTCTAGACTTGCTCATGCCCTGCTGCCTGGGTGTGTGTTGGAGGTGCTGCTCCTGTTCCAGGTGACAGCAAAAGGCCCCTCACAGCACCCCTTGCTCTGCAGAGCAGGACATGCAGCCAGGGACCAGGAGAAATCTCTGTAACAATTTAGATCTATGGCAAACAGCTCAAGCTGCAATGCCTCTGTAATATCAAGAACCTTATTCCTTCAGTGCATTCAAGCATTAAACTCGTTCAGCCTCTGAAGGCAGTGGCCACTGTCTTTACAAGAAAATATGTCATTTCAGCAAACTCCACTGCTGCCAGAGCCTCATTTATCCTGATATTAATCTGGAATAGACTCCTCATTTCAGGCTTCCCTTGACTGAGAAATTCCAGCAACTAACTCAACTCCTGAACAATTTGGGGTGTTTGGGGGTGTTTCAGCAACAGCTGAGCAATGACCAAAGCTCACAGCATTTTAATAACCCTCACTCAGCTGTGCTGCAGCAACAACCAGAGTATGAAATAAAAGCTCTAGGCACTCTTATTAGCACATATATTATAATTACTGCATTTGCAAAGGGTTTAAGCTTATCTCAAGCTGTCAACTTGTGGCTTTTGTGTAATTGTGCATTCTGCTGTGTGAGCCTGTGCAGTTGGGCAGTGCCAGGCACACAACATCAATCCTGAATAAACAGGAGGTCACAGTACTCACGTCCTCAGAGCTATTACAGAAATTGCAGGCTTCATCCCATCTCAAATCCCAGCGCTCACTTAAAAGCTCCAACCATATAATTAAATGTAGGGCAGCTTAAAAGTGGACAATTCTTTTCAGGCTTTGCACAGTGCTCCTCGGTGAAGCCTTCAGCAATTCTGCTCTTTTATCTCGGAGGGCTGACAGATGGTTGTCAAAACCAGGGACTTGCTGGCAGAAAGTTTTAAGGCAAACAAAAAGGTACAACAGTGTAGGAGGAGATACTTAAAAGAGAATAAATCTCCAGCTTGCTTTCTTCAAAGCTAGAATCCATCCCCTGCCTCAGACACACTGAGGACAAGTTTAACCGAGGGTATCTCTTCTGTAGTCTAATGTCCTTACACCAATGAGTATTTTGACCCAAACCGCTTGAGACATGCCTGGAAAAATAACCTTCCATTTTGCTCACAGTCCTGCCACACAGAGGGAAATCTTTCTTGTAACTCCCTCCAGCTCTCACCTCTTAGGTTTTGTGTAGAAACTCTCCCCTGGCTTCCCTCAGCCCTAGCAGCCACTCCTCACAAGAGCAGGCTGGATTAGCCTGTCCTTTGCTCCTGCGGATTCCACTCTCAGATATATTGCTGCAAGTGTTGGAAAAGCCTGGCCTTGGGGTCCTGCCACAGCTCCTCTTCTCCTCACAACAGAGAGGGACCATCACAATAAATCAATTGCCTACCTTGAGGCAGGCGTGCTCACACAGGTTTCCACTTTTACTGCATGCTTTGAAAGCTCAGTGGCACACAGTGTACTCGGGCTATTTTTCAGCAAGGAGAACTCTCCCTGGGACATGAAGGGGAGAGGGGGAACACCAAGGAGGAAAATGGAACATCTGGGGAGAAGCAGCCTGCTCAGGAACAGACACACTGGGGTGTGGCTTTACAAAGCACAGCACAGCTTGTTTCTCGCTCATTACTCCTTTTCAACTCAGATCTGCTTTAATCTCAACAGAACTTATCCTTTGTCCATATTGCACGACTAAATCAACTCTGTACAATAAATGAATTCATATTCATTTGCCATTCTTCAACATATCAATTTAAGTATGTTTAATACTTCTAGCTGTTAAACTGTTGTTGAAGTTGCTTCAGTGTGAACGGACTACACTCATTTAAATTCCCTTTTACAGTAACCTATACTTTTTTCTTATCTTTCAAAGGAAAAAGCCCAATGTGTTCTTAGTGTTAAGTATTCAGATATTCATTATCAATCTATTCTAGGAGACATCTACACATCTTTCATTGTGAAATCAAATCATAATTTAATTACTGAAGATTAAAGACTGCTTAATCTAGCTGTAATTTTATTTAGTCAGTGTAAAAACCAGCGAGACACTGCACTATTAAATGAGAGAATCCAATCCATGGCAATAACTAATAAACATCATTCAAACCAAAACAACAAAACCATTTAAGTGGACACCTAATCCTCTCATATTTAGACATGTTTTCTATTTCAGATGTTTTATCATTATGCAGTAGGAAAAATACATTTTCTACCCAATTCAGCATTCAGCTAATTTTCAGGCCAAATGAAAAAAAAAAAAAAAAACAAAAAACAAAAAACAAACCAAACCAAAAAAAAAAACCAAAAAAAAAAAAAAACCACCAAAAAAAAAAAAAAACCCAAAAAAAAAAAAAAAAACACCACCACACCACACCCAAACCACCAAGGTCCTTTGTACTGGACAATTTTCATTTCCACAAGGAATTTCCATGTAACTCCAGTACTTAAGACATTTAGGGGCAACAGTTTATCCAAGATATGAGCTACAACCAAGAAAAGAATGCATATTTAAGCACTTTCGTAGTGCATGGCTCTCCTTCCCCAGCACTTTTACTGCAGCCAAATCTGCTCTGGATCCCATGCTATCACTGTGACTAATCCACATTATTTCTGTATTACTAAAAGCAAATTCCATATTCTCCTCATATATGGGCATGATGCACAGATCTGAAGTCTTCAGCAGGATGATTTAACCCAAATTCACACCAACTGCAGCTTGAGGTTTTGATTCTTGATACAAATGTCTCTTATTCATGCAAACAGATCAAACTTGAGGAAGACTTCATTTCCCACATCTGTGTCCAGGACTTTCCAGGGAGATGTGCAAACAAGGAATAAACCCCTGCAGCATTTATCTCACTCTCAGAGTAGCCTGACTGTCTGGATCCATCCATAATAAACCAGCACAGCAGGCATTCCATTGCCCAGAACTCCTGGGAATCATGCAAATCCAGAGTTAAATCCAGAGTCCAGTCCAGCTGTAGGTGACAGCAGGACAAACACACTCCTGCCAGAGCTAGGGGGAATGCTGAGTAAGAGAGAGAGAAACATCTTATCCTTCCACTGCACCAGGTTTTGACAACTTTTATTACTTTAGAATTAGATCCTCTCTCTCTGCTGTCCTCTCTTTTTTCATATCAGTATGAAAACACAACACAGAGCTTTTCAGCCACCTTGGGTATGGCACAAAGCACAGCCTGTGCCACAAGTGGGACACCTGAGGTGACACCTCACACCTTCATTCTCTGATACAGAGATCAGGCAGTGGATACAGGGTTGGAACATTGATTTCTCCTGGCTCCAGCGGAAAAGAGCCAATTCCTGGCTCTCCACAAGTCAAACAACTCATTCCCCACTTCTCATCACCTCAGAGACACAGAGGGCACTCTGCTGTCTGCCACCCAGCCCGGGCCACCTTCCCTTCCTCAGCAACACATTAAATTGAACTAAATAAGCTCAGGTTTCCTTGATTCCCTACTGAAGGTGCTTTCTTATTCCAAACACTTAGAATTATACATAATTCCAGTCATAATTCTGAGCAGCCCTTCCTGATAACAAAAATCCCCAATGAATGAGGACATCCTGTACACTCCAGTTCTGCTCCCTGAACACATTCCCACTGCTATGAGTGGGGGGGAGCAGAGCTGCCAGAGTGGAGCTGGAACTGGGACAGCTCAGTCAGGCCAAAGGGGAACATACATTTCATGTTATTATTACACAGAAAATATTGAAATCTTGAGAGGAATATAGGTCAAAGATAGTAAAGCAGAATCAGTGAGTTCTGTTCACCCCCTTGGCACAGATGAACAGAACTTTATCCGTGGGTATATTGTCTATACACTCAGCAAACACCCCTGTACACGCCTCTCAGAAAGCACCTCCTCCTTTAATAAAGCAATTATCCAAATTCAATCCATCACCCATTCCTTCCAAGTTATTTTTGCCACTGGAGACATAAACTATGAAAAACTTCCCAGCACTGTTTGCAAATACTGAGCTTGAATTTCCAAGTTAGGCACCAGTCCATGGAAACAAACCAGTGCAGAACAGAAATCCTGGTGATGTATCCAAACATCCTGCAAGCAGCAGGTGTCCTCTCAACTGGTGCAGCATCATTCACACACTTAAAAGAAAAAACCTTCTCATGTAATGGATATGGGCAACAATTTAAAACAGTGGTTCTATCACTACTCTCATGCTGTTTGTCCTGCACTTAATAGCCACAGGCACTTGGAAAACTCAGAACACTCAGCATTTGGGAATTAAAGTGAGCTGGAAGCTGGGTAAGTGGCAAGCCAGAAGTAACAGCTGATATTAATCTTCATTCTGATTCCCAGGGAATTAATAGTGAAGAATGTGTATTACTAAGATTTGCTAATTTGGGATTTCTTCTTTTCTTGGTCCTTCACTGTTCTTCAAATATCTTTCTCAAAAAGACATATTCTTCCTGTCAGAATTTAACATCTGTGTTTCAGCACAGAGCTGAAATTATCACAAGGGCAGTAAATTAAAGTCTTAGATTTTTGAAAACCAGAAGGGAAAACCTGAATTTAGCAGCAAGAGACAAACCAACCCCTTCTTGCCTCCCTCACCTTTATTTATTTTAAGAGAGAGCAAAATCGCTACAGTCTGTCTTTCCTGTTCTATTTACAGAACAGGGTTGGTCTCCCCAGACTCATTCCTTTGGCATTCTCCTTGGGACACACTACAGCTGGCAGGATAGAAGTCTCATTAGGAAAATATTTCATTCTGTGGAAATGAAGAGTCAGATACGGAGAAACACAAACATGAGCTGTATCTCTGTATTCCAGCAGCCAAGCAATCTTCAAGGAAACATCTGAACCAGAGTAACAAAGGTAAATGAAAACTAGAAAATGGATTAAGGAACCAATTTTTTTTTTTTTTTTTTTTCAGAACCCTTGAGATTCTTTTTGAAGACAAAGCAGCATTTTAATTTAAATTATTAATTAACATCTTGCATGTGACAACTCTGTTCCAATATCTGGGGTGTGTGGTAGAGCCCAGTTATGTTTCCTCTGACTTGCCGTTTTCACTTAACCTCTTGGAATCTTCTTCAAAATACTGGGAATGGATGATCTCAGGAAACCAGTTTAAGTGTTAACAGCAGAAAGATTAAATTATTATTATGTAAACATAAACATATCATAGACTCCTCTGCAGGAGTGGCTGCTGTGCCTGCCTACCAATTTGCAAACATTTTTTCAGCAATATCCCTGGGCCTTATTGCAATTTTCCTGACATACCCCCAGCATGGGCTGCACCCCTGAAGCTGCTGGGCAGTGCTTGTGTCACTTCCAACAAATTCCACGTGGTTTTCCTGCTAACATCAACTCAAAAGGGAATTCTGAGAGCACTCCCAGCTCCCACTGATCTGCACCCAGGTGACAAAGCCAGCAACAAACCCAGGTGAAAAAGGACTGCAGTTTCTCCAGGAGGAAAGAATTATGCCCTTCCCATGGACTCCATTTCAGCTGGACACGAGGGATATTACAAATTATTCAATGTTCATTCCTCAAAAAATAAGGAATGGAATTTTGTTCCATTCCAAATGCCCTGAATGATTTATATTCTACAAATTTATATAGTGCAAACAGAATGGTTGCCAGATGCATTATTGATTTTATACCTAGATTTTATACCAGCACAGGATCATGGAACGGTTTAGGGACCTTGGAGATCATCTTGTTCAAAACCCCCTCCATGAGTACAGCAAAGGGAAAACTTCATGGAAGCCTCTCAGGAAAAACAAAACAGAAAACCAGAGGAATTTAGTGATACTAAACAACTGCACTGGAAAAAAGGATGCATTCTGAAAGGGCACAAAGTTGGGAGGATGGTTTCCATGGCGTTTCAATTTAATCTTTCATCTATTTTCACTTTCTGTGGTCTACTTCCATTCCTCTTGCTTAGAACCCCAAACATTTCAGTAGCTTCTGTTTCTCAACATCAAGGAAAAAAATTCTATAATGCTACTTTAAAGTTCTGGTAAATTTGTGTTTCAATCATCACAGGGAAAAACTTAATTTATTCCCAGGCCAAAAGGAGCACAGGGTGCACTCAGAGTGCATTAGAGTTCCATCAAATGGGCTCCAGCTCTGCAGGAGCCTATTGATCATTGCCAATAAATGACCATTAACTGTCTCCAATTAATTCTTCAATGCAGCAGAAGCAAGTGTTCTTGTCACCACAAGAGAAGAATTAAAGAGCAAAACATGAAAGTTTGGCCACAACTTATACTTGAAGAAGAAAAGCAAAATATCTACTTCCAACAAAGAGGAAATTCTAATTTTTGTTAAAAAGATTATTTGCCAAATTTCTGTGACAAGTACTCATGCAGCCCAGTATGGCCAGTAATAAAATTATTCTTATAAAACAGAATTTTAAAAACATATTTAAAATATGTTTTACAGCTATATGTAATCAAAGTGAAAGTATACACAAGAAAGATTTTTTTTTCAAACTATTAAAAAATGTTTAAAAAACCATCAAAGCTGAGTTTCCATTCATCAGCCAAAATTTCTGAGGTTTCTGCTTCAATAAGGTGTGTGGATGCCATCACCCTGAGAGTTTTAAGAAGCCACCATGTAGTCCAGCTCAAATTAACTTGGTCCAGCTGTACCTCAGCATGGCCAAGCTGGGCTCATGTTAGTCAGTGCTACAAACCAAAAACTTCATGGACCCTTCCCAGCACAGAACACAGCAGAGAAATTCAATATAAGGGATCAAATTAGGAAATTCACTACTGAATAGAATTAAACTATTAATAGTATTCCTCTTTAACACTGTGCATTTCTATTTAACCTGGCATTACCCAGGACAGGGGGATGGATTGGAGAGTAGAGACAACAACCAATGGTTTGTTTCTGATATTAAATAATAAGTTTAAATAAAAGAAGAGAAGAGAGAAGAGAAAAAAAGAAACACTGAAAATGGAACAACCTTCAGCATTTGGTGTTAAGTAATAGTAAGTGACAAACTCAGTACTTCTCATTCTTTTTTCCCTGCTCTAATACCAGTGTGACTGACATTTTTCCATTTCCATAACATCAAGTCTGTAATGCTTAAAACATCTTGTGAAATACAGTGCTCAACTTTGTCAACTCCTGAGTTATCAGCATACAGGGAAAATAATGCCTGTGTCATCAGCAACCTTGTGTGTCACCCAAGGGTAAAACATCCAGCATTCTTCCTTTTCTCTACCTGCTTGATAAATTAAAAAAGGCAGGCACTGCTCATCTGTTTCTCAGAATTATTTCTCTCACCTCTATGGACTTGCTCAAGAGTGAGAATGAGTCTGAGATATTTGTGTGCTGCAAACCAACCTGTCCCCAGCTGGATCCACTCGGACATCTCTTGCTCCTGCGACACATTATAGGCACAGACTGGCACCATTTGCTTTTTCATAGCAGAGTAAAAAGATTCCTTCGGTCACTAACAGATAATTCTACCCACTTTTCCCCGGAAAAAAAAAAAGTGAGACTGCCATCCCTGTGAAAGGCTGCCTTCCAAGGCCTCAGCAATCCCCACCAAGTGCTTTATGCTGCATTTTCCCTCACATTTTGTTAGAGGATGAAGATGGCTGGGACAGCAGGAGGAGGGGGAAAAAAACTAAGAAGACATTTAAAAGAAAAATATTATTTTCCTCCCCAAAATTCTCATTTAGCCTTCATGCAGAGGGAGAGGCCTGTGGGAGGCTTGTGCAGCATGGTGTTTGTCCTAGGTTACAATGTCAGATGTGCCCAAAGTATGTATTCTGTCACCATCTACATGAGCTGTTGAAGCTAGGTTGGGCAGTGTTTCCCTTGCCCCCTCCCTCCAGACTCTCTTCTGTTCATGGCCCATCAATGCCCTGCTGCATGACTCATAGATAACTCCCTCCAGGAGCTATCTCTGTTTAATGGGCAATCAAGGACCCATTGCAAGACTGATAAAATGATATCAGCCCATTGTGAGATGCTCCGCCCAGGGGGAGGAGCCAAGCATTCCCACCTGGATACAATCTGGGATTTGAGACAGCACAGGCAGCCTTACCCACTGGATTCCCAGAGGACAAGAGCTACCAGATGTTTCTGTGGGAACACTGCTTCAACAAGACCACTTCATCTGGACTGCTACCACCACGGTGTCAGGTTGTATTCTGACTCTGTCAGTGATCTTTTGTACTACTGCATGTGTTTTATTTTATTTTACCTTTTTTTTTTTCCTCTCCTATTAAAATTGTTTTTTTCTGACTTGGAGTCTCTTGCTGGTTTTGCCTTCAAGCCAGCACAGGGTTCCACAGCCAGCAGCTCATCCTGAAGCACAGACCTGTGGTGCCACACAGCCTCAGCCTGCAACCCAAACCTAAATGGTACTAGGGCAGGGTTAGCTTGGACATTGGGAGCAATTTCTTCCTAGAAAGGGCGATTCAATGTTGGAATGAACTGCCCAGGGAGGTTTGCAGTGCCCATCCCTGCAGGTGTCCCAGAAGGGGCTGGAGGTGGCACTCAGGGCTCTGGGCTGGGGACAAGGCGGGCATTGGGTACAGCTGGGACTCCGTGGTCCCCAAGGTTTTTCTAATTTAAATGACTCTGTGATCCTGGAACACAGCCAGGAGCCTGAAGACTGAAAATTTCGTCTCTCACATGAAAACAGGATTTGGTCCTTAGAAGGGCTGAGTACACCAAACTCCTGGGGACTTCAAATCACAGATAACTGAGGCCAGCCTTTTTTCCTCTTTCTTCTTCTCTCTTTCTGTTGTTGTTGTTTTTTGTTTGGTTTGAGGGTTTCCTGTCCTTTTTATTGTTTTAATATTTAGCGCTGCCTAAGGCTGTTTTCCCTCATTTTCACATGAATTCTACTTCTCTGCACTACTATTCAGTCCAATTTGCCATACAATGACAAATAAGCTGTCCAACCACCTGATATTTGTGGAACTGCTCCTAAACCTGCTTTAAAACTGTCTTGAAGTGTGTGGAAAGCATTCCACACACTAAAAAACTAAAAAGCCTAATAACACTCTCTTCCTTTGAGTCTGCAATCCCCCATGAACATCCGCAACCTCCTCCTCCCTGTGTACCTCAGAACGTGTCCTCTGTTCAGAGCAGAAAACTATGTATGGGAAGGAAGTCTTATGCAGCTTAAATCATGACCAATATGATTCCCTTTTTCCCTCATTCCCTTTCCACCAGTGTATCTGGAAGTGTGTGCTAAAAGCACAAATCCATCAGGAAAAATAATTACTTGTACTGTTCACAGGTGTTGGGCACAGCTACCTGAGAAATTTTATTTCTGCCTAACAAAGGAAGGTGAAAGCACATCCTCTCAGAAGCTGGCTCTGAACACCTGAACATTACCAAATCTGTGCAGCACAGTCATCTTGGAGACACCAGTGATTCATTGCCACCGAGATGAAAGAAGCTACTGTGACACTGCTCGTTCCAGCACACTCAAAAATGCTTTTTAGGAAGATTGGTAGGAAAAGAAGCACCTTGAAACGTCATGAGAGAAATTAAATACTCCTCTCCCAGCAGCATTAGGTAAATAATGATGAAAGCTGAATAACAAAGTAATTATTACTACTAAAATTAAAAACAAATTGAAAAGTACCATGTCTGTCTCAAAGGCCCAGGTGTTATAATCTTTGCTTACTGAATTCAGACTAACTCAGATTAATTTGTGTGAGCTGACAACCTAACACAGCTTTAGTGCTTGTAGTGCATTGGAAAAGATTTTTGTAACATGTACAAAAAGGCCATCCTATGCAGACTCCAGGCAGGTTCACATCAACAGAACTGGCTTTATTCCAGAACAGCTTTTCGGTGTTTAATCAGATATCTGCAAAAATTTATGAACAAAACATTTTACAAGACATCTGCATTTGGGAAGTGGTTTTCCAGCTTTTACACAACAGGTTTCTTCTACTGCATGGTTTTATTTCATTAGAACCACAGAGTGGTTTGGGTTGGAAGGACCTTACCATGAGATCATCTCATTTCAACCCTGCCACGGACTTCCACTAGACCAGGTTGCTCAGAGACCCATCTTTGACAGCTGAGTTTCCCACTTTTTATATAAGCTATCTATAATTTCACAACATAAAGAAAGTTATAAAGGGTTTTTACAAAGACTTTGCACAGAACAAGTTCCCCACATGACACACTGCAATGCACATCTATTCAGTTTATTGCTTCCAGCCCAGCCAAAGGGAGATTTTCTAAGAGGAAAGAAGGTGACAAATTGCCAGTGAAAGCCCAAGATAATCTTTTCAGGAATTCCTAAAAAAAACAATTAAAAAAAGGTTTTCAAGTAGATGGAAAGATGTCAAAGTTCATAAAAGGTTTATCACAAGCCAGCTGAGAACAGGTTGATAAAAGGAATCCCAAAGGAAACCTGAACTAAATCCCCTGTCCCGTGGCTGAGCAGCTGCCTGTCCTCACCAGGTGACATTTCAGTTCCCTTTTAACTGGGACAGGCAAAGGAGGAGTAAAACACACATTAAATGGAACAGTAACACCTAAGCCTGGCTTGCAGCTTTTGGCTCCATCAACTAAAGAGCCAAAAGGATCAGCCAAGATCAGGGTGGGTGCAGACAGCATCTCCTCCCCTGTGTGCAGGAGCACAGTATCCCTGACATTCTGCAGGCACCAAGAACTGGGAAAAACAAGGGAAATCTTTAGAGCTTCAGCCCTGCTGAGCCCCAAAAGCCTCCTCAAGTTTCTGTGGCCCAGAAGCGGTGCAGGACGTTTATCTTATTGCAATGAGTCTCATGGGAGCACGTCTAATTTCAGTCTCCGAAGTTAACACCATTAGAGGATACATTTCCTTGATGATTAAAAATTAACCACAAAAGTATTTCAAAGCTTTTGAAATAACTATGAACTAATGAAGTACTAATTGCTTCACTACATGTCTTCATATAATAATGTATAAAAAATTGGTGTCAACTGTCTTATGTCAACTCCTGCATCAGTTAATTACATGTTTGCCATCAGTCATCCACAGTCACAATTACAACAGGAGAATATTGTTATAATTAGTTTTCTGGAGCAAGAGACAATTGAAGGAAGCATTACAACTTGGTTGATTTTTTTGTTGCTAAGTTGCCACAGTCATTAACACCATTTTAGGAATCGGCTCCATGGGCAGCTGGCTGATGGGAATGAAATCTCTGAGCCTTGATTCACCCTTAGGAAACTCTGGGACTTTGCAAATGTAAGTTTACTAGTCTGAATTTGTTGCCTCTTAATTTCTGAAATATAATGAGCAACGTCTAGTTATTTATCAGATTAAATGCACTGAAATTTCTTGTGGCAAAAAATCTAAGACATGAAATTAGCAGGCAACCACTGCCTCTGTTATCATGGAAATAAAAACCAAGTACGGCTGGAGAGGAGGAACATTTATCCCCCTTGACTGATGGGAGAAAATCTGCATATCAGAAGTTTGAAATCAGATGTAGCAACTGCCCAAATGTAATTTGAGCCCCAAATTGTGAATAAATTCTATGAGAACAGCTCCACTGAATTACCTGTTTCTTACACAAAGAATTAGCTTGATTTTAAAAGCTGATTTACTTTGTTGGGTTTTGGTTATTTTTTTTTTTTTTTTTTTAAACCAAGTATGAATATGTTACAGCATCTCCATCTCAGAAGGTTCCCAAATAAAAATAATCAACTTCAAGGAAAAAAAAAAAAAAAAGGTCTTTTAGAACCAGAGCTGCTGCTCTCTGGGTTCAAGCTGAAGTTATTGCTCCAGCAAGGCTGGAACTCAAACCCAGCTGATATCAAACAGGTAAAGAGAGACAGAGAGAACACCAGGAGCTATTCCAGAGTCATATGGCAAGGCAGTATCTTGGACTTTGAAGTATTCCCTCCCAGCCTTCCAGAGAATTAAATCCTTACAACAAAATTGAATAAAACATACACAGAACAGAAGAATTACCACCACCACCATAATAAATGCATGCATATCTGAAAATACAGATGTTTACCTACAGGGCCAAACCTTTTTTCTCAGAAATATCTTACTCTAAAATTGTTTCTGCAAGGAGACAGTCAGGACCAAAACTGGGGAGAGTGTAATTTTGATATGAATGGAACTAGAAATTGGATATCAAAAATCTCCCGACACAATTTCTATCTTTTTAAAACAAAAGCTTATATTTATTTTCAGTTCCCCAAAAGAGAGTTCTAAAGTTTAAGGAGAAGAATGATTCCACACAAGAACAGCATTTCACCGGCAAAGCTAACTCAGGAGTTTTTCAGGTGCCTCAAACAAACATTTCTGCCTTTGCTATATAGAAATACAACTGCCAGACAGAATTTCTGAACAAAACCCCGGCAGGTACCTACCTACCTACCTACCTACCTAAATAGATAGACAGACAGACAGACAGACAGACAGACAGATAGATAGATAGACAGACAGACAGACAGACAGACAGATAGATAGACAGATAGATAGATAGATAGATAGATAGATAGATAGATAGATAGATAGATAGACAGATAGATAGATAGATAGATAGATAGATAGATAGATAGATAGATAGATAGATAGATAGATAGATAGATAGAGAACAGAGGACACGCGGTCCTGGGACTCCAGGAGCCTTGAGCCCAGATAGATGCAGGATCTGTGAGATAAACAAACAAGGCAGGCTTTGGTGCCCACACAGCTGGCCTGAGTACAAAGCTTTCTCTGGCTCCAGCCCAGCCCTGACCCCTCTGCAGGGGGACACGGCTGCAGGACCAGCTCCTTCCCCCGTGCCAGGAGTGCAGGCACTGCACACCCAGCAGGGCAGGGCAGCCGAGCCCAGCCCAGCCCAGCTCAGCTCAGTCCAGCCCAGCTCAGCTCAGTCCAGTCCAGCTCAGCTCTGCAGGGCCAGGTATGAACAAAGTTTTCCTGCCAGCTCTGAGCACGCCCTGGCACTCGAGGCGCTGAGCTGAGCGTGAGGATGCCACAGCTGGAACAGTCACAGGGGCACCTCTCACTTCATATTCAATTTTTGCCTCCTTTTACAGGTTTGGTCCTCAGACCTCAGGAGAGAGGATCCTTTCCAAACTGCCACGGAATTCCCTGGAGTGAAGGTTAAACGTAAAAAGGAATAACAAAGGGCATCAGTGCAGCTAGCAGCAGGGATGTGCAGGGCAGGACCCTGCTGTGTTGGTGCTTCCCCCTTTCCCCAAGTTTGCACAACTGGGCTGCTCTCTGCAGCCAGGACTTGACTCTGGCGCAGCCATGGGAACTCCTCTACCCCTGCACACACCCCAGACACCTCAACAGAGAAGGGGATAAACATCAGCAAGCAGAGCCTGTCTCACATTTTAAGCCATCCCAAACTGAAATTTAAAAAAAAAAAAAAAAACAAACACAGAAACACAACAACAATTTGATTGCCATTTGCACATAGAGAACTTCGTGGGTGCTGGTCTCATTGGACTGCAGGACAGCCAGATCATTCTAACACAGGATGCCATTTCATCACCACCTGAAGCACACGAGCTGCTCAGAGGCCATTTTTGGATAAAAATGAATTTGGAACTTTCAAAAAGGCTGAAAATAATCATCAGAGTGTGGGGAATGCCAGAATCAGGCCAGGGGAAATCCCTGGTGTAAGCGACTGAACACATGACAACTTTAGACACTCACCCCTCAGACCTCTTGGTCATTGTCTAACACGTTATTTTTGAAGTAAGGCTTCAAAATCAGAAACATGATTAGAAAAGTTGTTTAAAATGCTCCTCCCAACCTCCCCTGATGTTTTAAAAAGTTTCTCTGAAGAAAATGGTTTAAAAAATCATAAAAAATCTTTAAAAACTAAACATTGTCTCTATTTAGAGTTACAAATTATCCATTTTACCTTCAAAACTGTACATTCACTGTGAAGGTGCAGTACATAAACCACGAAGAGATATGCTCTTACTCTGTGAGGTTAAAATGCAGTAATTTGAATGGCTTTTAGGAAAATATACCAGTTTTTGTTAGTAAGGCCCCAAAGAAAATACCATTTAATAATTTGTATGTAAAAATAAATCCATAGCCCTGGCTGGGATTTGTGCTTTGTTCCCCAAGGGAGCAGGAGCAATCCTGCTTTTGGTTCTGCTGCTGAGGATGGGACAGTCCAGAATGGAATTTCACACAAAATACATTGATGACAATTCTCTCTTGGAAGGATCTAAACAGAGGAAACTTTTTGGATAAAAACCTGTGATGACTGATGTTGCAACACTGAAGCTGAGGAGAATTTTGACATAGTCATTTATGAACCCAAAGTCAGATGATTCTTTTTCTCTCCATTTTTTGTATTTCTTTTTCTTTTTTAACATACAATTCATAGAAGTTGTGCCAACAAGAACTGCCAAAAGAGTGTGCTGAACAAGTACTGGCTCTGCAGAGAGCCCTGGAAACTGTAGATATATTGGATTTTATAAGCTAAGAATCTAAATGGGCTTTATAAGATGAGAATATATAATTGAGGGGGGGAGAAGAGAAAAATGAACATCTTTTCTCACAGCTTGACAAGCTGAGAACCTTGTGCCACCACAGCCAAAAAGCCAGAGATGAATCAATCTTTATTAAAAAAAAAGACATTCTTGGTATTCTTATAAAACTGATGTTTATGCCACTGGGTTCAAAAGTCAAATGCAACAGATTTAAAAACTCCAGCACGACTCAAGTGTTGCTGTGACTCAGGGCAGCAGCAGGTCCAGGGGAGCCGAGCTCCACAGGCTCGGGGTGATTTTCAGCTCTGTGCCATCCACTGCTGCTCAGAGCCAGGGCTGCACGAGGCACGTGGAATGGCTTCCAGTGCCTCCCAGTGCCAGGGCATCCCCAGCTGCTGCTGTGAGAAAGCCAGATCATGAGCAGAATGATCATCAAAGCTTTTACTGTGGAGCCGGTGCAATAAACCACCTTAAACTGACATCCAGCATTTCCACCAACAAAACTTCCTTGGATTGTAGCGCCTTACTCCATGTGCTAGCACTCAGTAACTTGAATTGAACTTGAATTTAATAAGTATCTCTGAATGAAGAAAGAGAGGAACAAATACACACACAGAGATTTAATAAATGAAGTTGGAAAGATCCTCAAATACAATGCAGTTCACAGAAATGGGAGGAAAAAAAAAAGAGAAAATACATGAATCATTTAATATCATGTATAAGAACAATGAGATGGAGTTGTGTAAAAATAGATCTAAGATGGATCATTCAACTACCTAGCTTAAAAATCCTAATAGTCAATAAATATAATAGCTGTCCCGATTTGCTCTGCTTTTAATTAATAAGTCCTTTCAAGAAAACATCACCAAACAGGCAATAGAATTTCCCGTGTATTTCCTCTGAGAACAGTTTCAAAGAGCTGTTTATTGCTAAAGAACAGTTTGGTGACGAGATCAAAATATAGAACAAAATCAAAAATGTGATTAGGTAAAACTCGAATATACACCATCTTAAAAGTCATCTTTCCCCCAGCAAAAAAGCAGAAACTTCCTTAAAAACCAAGCCTGCACTATATTTTGTGTTTATTTATATACCTGACTGCATCTGCTGTGAGCAGTTTTGGGTTTTTTTTTTCCCCAAGAAACCTGTTTCACAGGTTTCCAAGTATCTGTTTCCTAATACTTGGAATTATCATTTACAAGTCCCTGGTGCTCAGGTATAGAATGTCAAAAAGCTGCTGCAAATGCTAAATGCAAATTTTCATAACCTCCTATCAAAACTAAAAATCTCATATATAATATATATATTATATTATAAAATATATCATTTGAGTTTTATCAGTCCAGTCCTGGTCCTGCCTTGCAAAAGAGGAGTTACTGGCCGAATTCTTATCCTCCTGAATTCATTAAGGGTTTGGAGGTTGACTGCAGTAGAAACAGGGGGCCGAAATTTATTCACTCCAGTTTTACTGGTAGTCTTTGCATACACAGGATTTGGCCTGTATTCCAATTTTCCAATTTCTTCAGTGCTCAGGACAGTTCCTTCAAACTGTCATTCATTCATACATGAACCCAGGATCACACATTCTACCAACTTTTGGCTTGATCCTCTGCAAAAAGATGCTCAATTCCTTATGGGAACAAGGTTTCTTTTGCATCATAATTTAAAGAGCTGCAGGGCCCCGCTGTGAGCTCAACCCTCTGTGTGCCCACAGTGGGGTCCTGGCACTTCCTGCAGCAAGAAAATAACCCCCAAACCAGCCCACAACTGCAGCTCTGCATCATCCCCCATTCCAGTAATTAAACTACTTCATCCTCCCCCTTAATAAACAAATAATGAACTGTAGAGAACTTTAATATGAAATTAAAAACTAAAGTGAACACTACCTAAAGGGACATCTCCTCATATATATTTAAGGTTACTGTGAGACCAGACACAGGTGGCACCAGGACAGTCCCAGTTTATTTGACTAACAAATTCTCCTTTTAACAGCAAGGCATTTTTGCTTCCAGCAGAGCCACATTTAAGAAAGTCTCGATGTGACATAGCTGTTGCCCTCAGGTGCAATTCCTTAACCTTTATGAACTGCAAGATGTGAAGCTAGGGTTGCTATTCTGCAATTAAAATAATTGTAAAATAGCGTGTGTGCACAAAGAAGTGACTCAAGGTTACAAGGGCAAGCTAAGTTGTTTTTTTTTTTTTTTTTTTTTTTTTTTTAATTCTTAACCTTTAAGACCTAACTTTCAAATAACTTGTAAGGCTGCAAAGCAGTTTTATAACCTTGATATTACGAAGATAAAAGTCTTTTCCTAATACGTATTTAGAGTTGGAAAAATACCTCTCTCCGAGCTTATCTCCTACAGTGCTGATTGGAGACGAAATGCTGTACGTTATTTGAAAGCTGCTGTATCCTGCAGATAAGTGTTGGCAAAAGGGAGCAGATCGCAGCTCCAGGTGCCAGATGAATTTTGAGATGAGGGCTCTGGAGCACAATGCCCAGAAGAGGCGGGGACATGTCACATTGACAAGTGTCAGACATTGATTCACGCACCACACCCAGCGAGCTGCTGCCTCTTTTCCAAACTTTGGGTGTCCAGAACTTCTGCTTCTTCCAAGCATTTGATACCCTCTTCTACGGTGAAAAGGAGATGCTTTAAGCTTGGCAAGAGGCAGCAGTAATGAGCACAAGCTGCGACTCCCGTTCTGTGCTGCTTTTCCCCGCTGAATTCCCACTCACGGGCAGCACTCGGGGAATGACAAAGGAGCTTCTGCTCGTGTTCCTGCACACCTGGAAGGGAGAGGGGAACCATGGACATCTCACACAGCTGAGTTTGGGGTTAAACAGAGCCAGGAAGAGGGTCTGTGGTGTTTATTCTCTCCCAGTAAGGGAAAGGAGCACAATTTTTATTCTCAGGCTGAAATAGCTAAGTGAGGTGGAACATTCAAGAGCAGAGCTACCAGGCAGTGCCAGGGCTTGGGCTCTCCTCAGCCACACATTCTCCTTCTCTGGGGCTGTGCTGGGGCAAACAGCACACTCAGAGATCCAGGATGCGAATGATCCAGCAGAATATAACCCAGCAAAAAACATAACCAGTCAGGCACCTCTCTGATTTGTACAACAGCAGTCCTTCCAATACCAACAAGGGCAGAAGGCAGAGACACTGTGAGAAAGAGAGAGAACCATGTCTCTGAAGCCAGAACTTCCATCAGGAGTTATTTGTCTCAGTGGATCAGGTAATCCTGTCTGGAACCATTATATTTCAATAATATTCCTTTAAGAACATCATTTTGATGGGTGTTTCTCACAATGACCCAGGACCAAATTCCTGATTGCAAGTTTTCTTTCACCCTTGCTTTTAGACCTCACATGGTTATATTCAAACCTAAATATCCCAGAACAGTCAGAAACCAAGCACACCACCTCAAACAAAGTCTGATTAGGAGACCTGCTTAACATCAAGAAATGTATTTTTTTATAAAATGTTTTGAAGTTACATATATATATATATATATATCACTGCATAAACCATAGAGGAGTTTTAGGAATTGTCATCTCACCATCCTAGAGTGGAAGTTAATGCAGTTTCTTAATTCCCCTCTCAGACATCATTTTTGGAAGTACCCTCTGTTTTGGCAGTTCTAATCTTGCTTGGGGTGTGTGCTGGCAGCCCTTGAGCGTGTCACTCGGGAATTACAGTGCTGGGACTTCCAGCAGCGCAAACAAATGGGACCAAGGGCTGCTCTCCCTTCTGCTATCTCCAAACAGAGAGAAGAGCCCAGGCACTCCTCGTTCCACAGCCCCGCTGAGCCTGCTCAAGGTAAATCTGCCTTCAGCTGCCACAGCTCCATGCTCTGGGTCTGGCTTTGTGGGCCTTTCACTGCTGCAGCTGTCACATCAGAGACAGTTCAGTGTGCCTGGTGGATGTGCTCTCCCAAAAAAGTACAAGCACGGCTGGGCCCATCTGATCTAATTTTTCCTCCTTACACTGCTCAGAACTGACACTCTGGATGTGTTTCCTTCCCACTCTTCAGGGGAGCGAGAACTCCACAGTGGGTCTGAGAGGTTCAAGATAAGTTCATTAAGCCAATTTGTTAATCATTTCCATGAACTGTGCTCTCATTTCTTATGAGGATTTGTGTAATAGATTTTATAAAACCTTAATGAAAATCTAATTAGAGCCAAAAGTCTTGGAAAGATTTAATTTTTTTTTCCTCTTTTCTCCTCATCCTATTTTTTTCCTCCCTTTTAATTATGAATTGGAGGAATGGACAAAAAGGGACAGTAAAGGATGGGACAGTAACAAAGAACACTGCAGATTAAGTTTCAAACTTTCAGACTTTTTCTTTCATATTCAAGCGCATCCACAGCTGCTGTTTCTCTGCACTGATATTGCACTGCAGGAATGACTGTGATAGAAGATACACAAGAGTCACAGCGCCAGACACTGAGCTCTTCTTCAAACAGGTCAGTGTTCCACTCAATGAACTCACTGAATAAATAAAAATGCCACTTTTTAAAGATGCATTTCAAGGATACCATTCCACAGAGCTTGCTCTGCCCTCAACAGCTCAGGATCAGTCCCTTTCAAAACCATCTCAGTCACTCCCCCTTTCCTCCAGCCACAAACTCTGCGCCAGGTTTTAGAGGGGATATCCAGGCATGCAAACACAGCCTGAGGATCCCAAACTCACTGCTGTGGGATACACATCATATAAATAAATCATCAAACTGGGCAAGTTGGGATAGTGGAAGGTGTCCCTGCCCATGGCAGGGCTGGAAACAAGACAACTTTAAGATCCCTCCCAACACAAACCATTCTGTGATTCTGTTTGAATAGGTGATTCTATATAATGGAAAGAGACAAAGCCACTGATTTTACCTCAAGAAAAAAGAATCAGTGAGAAATTCAGTCTTTTGATATAGATTTTGCAAAACACCAGTATTTTGTGACTGATTTAAATATCAGCTCACAACATGGTCCGCCAATGCACATATGTATGCCAGGAGATACAATTACTTAAAATATTTGCAGATTACATGTAAATATGGAGAGGAAATGTGTACTATATAACACAATTCTATGTGTCATCGTATCCAAAAATTGAAGCACAAAGTAACTCTTTTCTAGCTCTTTCCTCTTTCCCTTCATACATTTATTTCTAAACATGTAAACATAAAGAGTCTTTAAGAACACAAACTGATTGGGGACATTTGGGATTATTTTTTTCTTCCCTTCATACCTTTTTTTCTAAACATGCAAACATAAAGAGTCTTTAAGAACACAAATTGATTTGGGACTTTGGGGGCTATATTTTTCTCCTCCCCGTGCCCCCCCAAGTACATCTGTGTGATCCAGAGTTTTTTCACTTATTTTCTTTGGAAGGTTTTCTCCCCACCTCCCTGAAAAATCCAGGTTTTCAGCAAGCTTTTATGATTAAGAAGCTACAAAACAGACTCTTCAAAATATGCAAACATACGTTTAGAATGCAAATACAGCAACCTTATTATTGCTTATTATTAAATATAAGAAACTAGAGAGAAAACTGCCAGGCTTTACACCTCCCCTAAACAGTTAGCAAGATGTCAAAGACCCTTGAGGGACCAAAATAATTAAATCAATTTGTCCTATGATTCAATAGAAACAAATAACAAATAGTTTCAGCTGAAAGGAACAAACAAATGCACCGACAAGGAACCAAATCCTAAAGTCTTTGTTCAGTCTTAATCTGGCAACTCCCACTGAGATCCACTGACTTTGCTGGGGGATGTGAGGAGTTTAAACTGAGCAAGGCTGGGAAGATTTCCCCCGTGAACAGATTCCATACAGGAGCATCACAGACACAGACCTGGGTGTCAGGCAGGATGATGCACCGAGTGCAAGCCAACAACGAAACCCTGGCACATTAAAAGTGATGCTATTTAGGTCACAGCACTGAGTATGTCAAATAAGCATATTGATTAGCTGAGTCCTGTTAGAGCTCAGCCTGTGCTTGGGAGATGGACAGATCCAGGGACCTCAGAGAAAAGCATCTCAGATGATAAAAGCTCTGGAAAATAAAAACTGCTCTGAGAAAACACAAGTTAAGGGAAGTTTACAAAACTCTAAATGGGAAAAAGTAAAGAAGTTACTGCAACAAAGTTGTCAGGGTTCAACCTGATAAAAAATTATTTTCTAAGCCATGTCCTGCAGAAAAAGGCACTCATGCCATGCAGGAAAATATACCAATATATATGAAACATATTAAAATATTCATCCACTGCCCAAAGTATCACAGTTAGTTGTAAACCTGTAAATTAAGACTAGTTGGTGTTAATCTGTCCTGTCCCATCCAATACGGATGGAGAAACACAGCATTTCTCTGGAAATAATCCTACAGATTACCAACTGTAGTAGACTGGAGCCTACTAACCACCCTCCACACTCTAAAATCACAGAATCATTTAGGTTGGAAAACACCAACCAAGGCCATTAAGTTCAACCATTAACCCAGCACTGCCAAGGCCACCACTAAACCATGTCCCAAGTGCCACATCCACATGGCTTTAATCCCTTCAGGAATGGGGACTCCACTCCTCTCTGGGCTGCTGTGCCAGGCTGGAGAACCCTTTCTGTGAGGAAATTGTTCCCAGTATTCAATCCAACACTCCCCTGGCCCAGCCTGAGGCCGTTCCCTCTCCTCCTGTCCCTGTTCCCTGGAGCACAGCCCGACCCCCCGGCTGTCCCCTCCTGTCAGGGGCTGTGCAGAGCCACAAGGTTCCCCTGAGCCTCCTTTTCTCCAGGCTCAGCCCCTTTCTCAGCTCCCTCAGCCCCTCCTGGGGCTCCATTCCCTTCCCCAGCTCAGCATCCTTCTCTCTGTTATGCTTTCCAGGTTTTCAAGACTTATAAAACCTCAGAAGTTTAAAACTCCTTCGAGCTCATTTTTGAATCTCAAGAATGAACTTATGGCAGGGCAATATTAGATGCCTGGAAAGACAAAGCTTTACACTTACTCTCAACAATTTTGGTGTGTTTAACCCATTAAAGCAGCGACTCAGGGCCATCTTAAATGCCCCTGAGAGCCCTGCCAGCTCTGAGCTGCAGCCCTGCTAATTAAACACAGAGAAACAGGAGAGAGGGACCCAAGACAGACTAATTAGATCAGGAGCAGCATCCCACTGGCATGTCAATACTTTCCCTGGACTCTCCCAAAGACCTCTGCAGAGCTGCACTGCACAATAAAGCAGAGAGAGGCTCCTTCCCAGGAATGAAGTGATGTGGATGTGCAGTAAGGAAGCTTTCTAATGAGGTGAGAGGACACTGAATCCAAACAAAAATCAGTCTGCATTAAGGCAAACATTTTAAGAGTCAGGGCAAGCAACTAGTGGAGCAAACTACCAAGAGAGATGACCAGAGGACTTCAAGACATGATTTTCTTCCTTTTTCCCCTCAAGCTGAGTTGCAAAGCCACATACATATGTCCAGCTGGGCTCAACACAGCAAAAACTTACAGATGAAGTCATATTAGAAATTATACTAAATTTTCCACATCTTTCTGGCCTCAATACTTACTAACCTAAATTAAAATATATTTGATGCCGTGCTGCAGGTCTGGAAAATGTAGTCTTTGCTACACTGGCTGCGAGCAGGGGAAGTGTCATACTGCTTTTTAAGTGCCCTTTCGACTGAATACAGGAACATAACTTGGTGTGGGAGGCAAATTGAGAACACTGCAATATGGAGGAGAGGAATAAACAGCAGCTGTCTCTACACACCGAGCCCACACCAAAGGAGATCCCAGGCTGCCCCATCCCTGCTGGGAGCTGCTCCCTGCGCATGGCACCGTGACCTGAGGAGGAACCCGAGGACACGGTGCTGTCCCTGGGTATGGATGGGAAATGGTGTTATTTATACAGCAGTGCTGACAGAAGGCATTGTCATAAGGGGCTATTTTGGGATCCGTGCGACCCCATCGGAACTCCTCAATGGCCGAACTTTGCTGCTTTGCTGGGACTTGAGGGGCTGGCGTTGGTCACAGCCTTTCTCAGCATTCCAGAAAGCGTTCTCTGTTTGATTCGTGCAGACTATCGGCACCCGCAGTGGGATTTGAACTATCAGCGCTAAAGCTCTCCGCTTGTGGGGCAGTAGCTCACCCACCCAGCCAGGCCGGCCCCAGGCAGAGGGCCGGAGCGCCCCCGGAAAGGCGTTCGGCTCTGCGGCCGGGAGCGCCGAGCCCCGCAGCCGGCCCTCTCCTTGTCACACCGGGCTGCGAGTGAGCTCCGCCCGCTCCTGACCTGCCTCCGGCAGATGGTGTGCTATGAAAAGAGCAGAACAAACGGGTTTGTTTTCCTCCCGGAGCTTTCTCTAACCCCCACTGACGAGCACAGGGTCAGGAGAGGACTCCGCGCTCTCCCACAGGCCGCATGGCTGCTCCCCATCCCTGCTGCCGCTCGCTGCTGGTTGTAGGGCAGCGCTCAAAAACAAACGCTCTTACTTTGATTTGGCTCTTGGAGCAGTTCTGGGAGAAGGTCCAAGGGTTTCTGTGACGGTATTTTGCATTCACAAAGGTACAATTTAGAGGATCTGCATCTCAGTTTGTACCTACGGTGTGACAGCTCAGAAACCCACTGCTCATGTCCCCAAGTGACTGAGGGACAGAATAAGAAGTCTCAGTTTTAAACTTGAAAAATACACTCATAAAGGGAAATCTGTGTTTAAAACTTCCCCATAATCCTGTTCATACCGAATTCAAGATTGGAATTAACTCCATTTTGAACTAAAGCTGACCCAGGCCTGCGAGCTGGGATCAGCCCTAGGGTACACATATTTCAAAACTATTTTCTCCTTTTCAGTAAAGACCTTTGCCAAAAAAACAGGTGTTTCACATATCCTGGGGATGCAAATTAGCAGTTTCACAGCTCTTTTAACATTTCAAGTGCAAAACCAAAAGCTTGGATCCAAGGAAATATATTTTTCCTTTTTTTTTGTTACCACCGAATTAAAACTTTACAGATTATTATCCGTAAACATTTTCCCTATAATAAGCAGGATTATAACTAAATCAGGTCTTCTGATAAATCTTGCAAGATCAAAACAAATATCTCAATTATTAAGATTCTGAGATGCAGCTTATATTTGTGCTGTCTGTTGCAGCAGCACATATTTTAATTTAAAAAAAAATCTTACCTATGTGCATTTATGTATCATAGATATTTTTCTTACACATTTTTCAGTCTGCTGCAAATTAGCAAAATATTCCTGCACAGAGGAATATTCCTGCACAGAGGACCCACACAGATCCAAAGCAGACAGAAAAGTCGGTGAAAATGTGGGGAAAGTTTGACTTGCATTTTCTCCTGTAAAAAAAAATAAATATCTAAAAATAAAAATGAGAATTATATGCATTTATGCAAAAGTTTCACCGTGATTTCAGTAATCCAGCACTAAAAAGACAAAGGGCCAAGTAATCAACCTTTCTGCTGCTTGCCACTGTTCCCAGAAGCAACATCACACAATGTTACCTGTTGCTACTTGATTAAGTTATTTTAAAGATTACCTGCTGGTACAGTATCTGGCCATTCTTCTCAAGATATTTCAGGTAACATGTGATGAATATTTCAGTAGCTTTTTTTTTTTTTTTTTTTTTAAATATCAGAAGTTCCTTGGAAGGTTCTCTTGACATATTTGAAATATTTGCTAGTGTAATGTGTCTGTGCTTAGTGTGCCTTAAGAAAAAGCTTAGAAATAAACCCACTTTGGAAAAAAACCAAACAACAGAATAAATAAAAACAAACAAACAAAAAAAAAACCCACCAAAAATCAAACCACCAAAAAAAAAAAAAAAAACCAAAAAAAAACCAAACAAAAAAACACACCAAAGAAACCAAGCCCAAACCAATCACAGAATTAATCCCAAAAAGTTTTTTCAAAATTGTTTTCAATAGCAAGGAAACTGCTTGTTGTACTTCAGGAGCCCTAATCTCAGTAGGTCAGATGGGGTTTGCTGATGGTTTGAAATGAGCTTCTCAGACTTGAGGAACTGGAAAATAACTTGCTGCAAATAGGGGAAAACAGAGAAAGGAGCAATCCAGCCAAAAAAAAAGGCATATCCCAGGCTAGAAAAGCTGTGTAACTTTGTGGTTTTTGTGTTATCAATATTGTATTAACTCAATGAAAATGTGTTGAAACAGCAGAAAGTGAGAAGGGCCACAATGGTGAAAGGCAGCTGTTTGGACACATCACTGGTGCCAATTTTAAAGCCTAATTTAGATTGCAGTGAGTGGCAGCCTCACAGATCCAGGTTCTGCACATGCTGGCTGCTCTCTGGAACCACTGAGGATGTGAGGAGCCCCTGTACAGGAAGGATCAGCCAGATCCAGGAGTTCACAGCATTATTACATTTTCAATTTCTATCCAAGTGCAAGTGTGTGATCCCATACCCTTTGGATTTCAAAAAGCCATTGCATTGAATCAAACCTCAAGAAGGCAGATTAAATATAAATAACAAAGTATTTTAACACAGCTCTGAAGGAGGGCAAAAGGGTCTTGAAATATGTTGTTTTCAGTAGTTCCACCTGTCACTCAAAGCTCTGAGGAGAAAAGCAAAGCTCACATGAGGATAGTGCTGCAAGTACAGAGACACCAGTACTGCAACTGCTCAGGTCTGCTAACAAAAGCTGGCAGGAGGGAAGACAGAGGACACCTTTGAACTGTAAAATGCCATGGAAAGGTGGAAACCATTTCCACAAATCCCTGTCTCTGGTTAGCAGCAGCCCTGAGGACTCTCACATCACAATTTGTGGTGGGTTCACTCTGCTGCTTGATGGATTTAGCAAATTTTGGTGCAGTAAGATCTTAACCACATAACAAAAGTAGGATCTTGTTTTATTTAATGTATTTTTTTTTTCTTAATTTTCAGGCAGCTATGGCAGTTTCTCAGCAGATAAATCTCTTGGCCAACAAATCAGAACTGGAGGCACTGATCAGTCCCTGCATCACAGGCTGCTCTGCTTTAACCAGTGGGATCTGCTGCTCCAGCAGGGAATGACCAGAGCAAAGGGACAAACTTGCACAGTGTCTCTGGGCCACTTTGACCCAGCTGGAGAAAGGCCAGAGAGCATCTCTGCAAAATCCCTGGGATGCTCTGAAGCTCATTTACCCTGTCAGACTTATTCTATTCATTGGTGAGCCACCACTCCTCATGGAATCTCTTCTGAACAGGAAGGACCCTCTTCACACCCTCCCTGCACCACTCGGGATCTTCTGGGAGCTCTGCAACACCGGCTACTCTTTTTCACTACAACGCTGATTAGAATGTGTTTTACAACACATTAGAATGTGGACTTGTAATCCATAAAGACAAAAGAGATGCAAAAAAATAAAGGAAGAGAAAAATTGGACAGAGCAGAGACTACAAAAAGCAGGAGGTGCTCAGCACCCCACGCACAATCTAAAAGCTCTATGGGGTTCCACTTTATGTTAACGAGGGTTGAACCCTGAGCAATCCTGTGACTGAGCACACATTAAAGAAGCATAAGCACATAATAATTATTGACAGAATTTTTCTGAGAGAAATTTCAGGAGGTTGTGGGTTTGGGGGGTAAGGTCTGTGGCATTTAATTTTCACCAATTCCATTGTCAGGAAGTCTTACACAACAGATAGTATAAAATGTGTTATATGCTATAAGAAACATTTCCAAATATTTTTATTTTTAGGGCAGACACTACCAACTTTGATAAAGAAAGCAGGAATGGGAGATACTGGAATGCTGTGCCTATCCAGTCAGAAGCCCATTCAGGACCAGATTTGAAAGGAGTTGAGGAAAGTTAATCAGTACCAGCGGATGCTAAGAAGGAGAATTCTGCGTGGATGGGAGAAAACACAGGGACAGGAATCCAACACACCTCAGTGTAAGGTCTAACACCTCTTTTCTGTGGTTTTGGACCAGCAAACCCATAGCAATGCAGCAGATAAAACATTGCAGACAGAGCAGTTAAAGTTAAAACTTCCTGAAGGGATTCTGGTGGACAGGAAGAATCTACACATCTGATACTGGGGTCTACCTGCTCAAGGTGTTTCCTGTAGCGACTGCTGCAAACGGTGGGAAAATGTACAGATATACAAAACAACCCCTAACTGCCTCACCTCTCACAGCCCTGAGACTCTGCACAGCCTCCTCCCTCAGCACTGTGGATTTTCTTGGATCTTGGTGCAGTTGCTGCCCTTTCCCATCCCCACCCCCTGCACCCCTCTGGTTTGTCCCTGTCCCCTCTGAGCACCCCTGACCTGCAGGGTCAGTGCTGCCCTCAGCCCCTGCCTCTGCTGCTGCCTCTTGCTGGGTGCTGACTCCCTGCAGGGACAACTGATCCTCTTAAAAACCAGGATCCCAAAGGGCAAAAGGAAAACCAAACCCACTCCATTCCTAGACACGCTCCTGCTTGGTGGGGCCTGGCAGGAGACCTGCTGCTCGTACAACACATTTCTGAGCAAATGCAACCTCACACAAGGGTCACTCCCACTCCCAGGACACATTTCCCTGGTGAGGTGCAGCTGGAGCAGTGCTGGCATCACAGCACTGCTCACAGGGTAGGATATTGTGCATGAATAGCTGAGAAATTTATGAGCTTTAAACCTGATGTTGAAAAGCCACTGGTTGGTTCTGGGTACTTGGTAGGCATGACAACTTCTTTTGTGATTAATTCTAACAATAACTTAGTTTTAGGATCCTCTGACATAAAAGTCTTGGCTGCTACAATATTAAATAGGAGATAAATCCAGGGTAATATATTTGTTACTAAATCTTTTCCTTTTTTTAAAACATCTTTATAATATTGCCAGATGAAGATCTCAATTTGGAAAGCACTGAAGCATCTGGAAATTTTATCATTTTTTGTCAGGACACAGCAAAAGAAATTTATAAATCTTGAAACCATTTTTTGATAACCATATACTATATTTTCAGAAATTCTCCAGACAGCACACATTAAGGCCAAAATTTTACAGCTGCTTCACAATGTGAGCAGAATTCCAAGAGGGGATTAGCTGCAACCGTCACAACTCGGGACCCTGCTCATCAAGGACAGCTCTTGTGTGCTTGTGCCCAGTGCTTTCAGACATTGTAATTGAACAATTCAAAGCTGACCACATGGCTTTGTACCCCCCTAGAGACTCACAAGACATACAGAAACTACAGCTACAATGAGTTCAAATTATATCACTGGCAGCAGTGAGAGGGCACTTCAGTCCCAAAATGGCCAAGAGATCCCTCTAGGTATTGCCTTGCTTTTTTTCACCTTTCTACCAGTGATTTTTCCTTGGTGCATCATCTTTAGAACACCCAAGCACAGCTGTGCCTTCCCTCCTTTGGCATGCTGACACCTGCAATTCAATTTTCAGATTTAAACATGGGGCAAAACACCCCACACTGAACACAAGAGAGAAGCAAAGGTTATCCCCTGAAGTGCTGTGCAAACTGACACAAGTCTGCATCACTGGAGGCACAAATAAAACCTCATGGTTTGAGGCAGTCTGGAGGCACAACCAGCTCAGAGCGAAATTTCGGAGAGCTTTCACATTCACAGGCAGAGGAGACTGGACATTCCTAGTTGCAGGCGTCCCTGTAGCTCTGCTGGAGTCCAGCTTGATGAAATCCTGTGAAAATTGGGGAAGGGATGGTCCATAACTCCCACCCTGCAACAAGGAGGGAATGGCAGAGATGACAATTGGCTGTAGCTATTTTAAAGCACATCAGTGAGGCTTCCCAGAGGATATTGCAGACCAAGGTGACTGGCCAGCACTTTGTCCAGTTGTCCAAGCATTTATGGAATCACAATGCCTGCACCTCCCTTCCCAATGCCTTCCCAGTCTGCTGGACAACTGTAAAAAATCTGAAAACCTTACATATCTTAACCAAGAGTGGTTCTAACTAACCCTGAATCCTACTACATTTTAGATGGTAATGATAATGCATCTATCTGAATTGCTATTTGCTGCTCCACAGAGATAATAGGCCAAAGAGAGAGAATTGGATTTAAAAAAAAAAAAGAGAAATACATGTATAATTAATAGCTCAAAGCAATTTCTTGTTCAGAGATGGCGAGTGTAGGGGAAGGTTTATTAGGAGAAATTACTGAGGCAGAAACACCACGATGATTGAGGAAATTTTGGTTTGCATCCCCTACTTTAGAGATAACAAGAAATGAAATAGGTAAGGAAAGGTTTCTTAAACACATTTTCTTATTCTCTCATGTATATCTCTTATGTAAAAATAAACAGTGCTATTAAAACTCAACATTTATGTTTCTTAATGCATCGAGAGATCAGTTGGTTTATTATGACAAAGCAGGTAATCATATTTTAAGGAAAATTAAGTTTCTTTGTTAAGACTGCAATAAGAGATAACTGAAGTGTGAACTGCTGAAAAACACAGACCAAGCCCTGCTCCTGAAATGGTTTTTGCTGTTAAATTCAGACTCCAAATGAAATTGTCTGTTCTCAGTACAGACCAGGCTGGATGACCCAAGGGGGAAAGTGTGATCAAGCTGTAGTTACCTCAAGTTCTGAACAGCTCCCCTTCTTCCTAATGTAAATTGAAAGTGCAACACAGACTAAAATAAACAAGCGTATTAATTTGATTTCAGTGCAACTGCTGAACAGGATATTTTGAAATTATCTTCAGTCATCTTTGGCTACAACATTCAAGTGAGTGAACAGCAAAACTCCAGAGCCAAAGTTTCACTGCTTAGAGGTTTTCTGTGTGTGGGATCAGCTGCCAGTAGACAACCACACACAAAGATAATAAAATTCCTTTTTTCCCAAAGATTAAATCCCTTTCTGAGACAGTAAACACTAAGAAGAACTATTAAGCTGTTTAATTTAAAAGACTGGAAAGGAAAATAAGGTTACTTTGCTCCTTTGATTAAAATAAAAGTATAAAAGAAATTGAAAAAGCAAGGCTTCAACAATCTAACCTACCAAATTAAAAAAAAAAAAAAAAAAAAAAAAAAAAAAAAAAAAAAAAAAAAAAAAAAGCCAAACAACAGTAAGGGGTTTGTGCTAACTATCATGTGATAAACACTAAGTGTTGTAAGCTGACCCAAAATCTGCAGGGACAATGCCCTTCACCTTGTTTTGAGTACTCTTAAGAGCTCTCAGATCTAAAGAATCTATTTCATTTCACTTTTTGAATATAATTCAGTCCTTTACATGTCTTTAATAGGATGAGAATTTACAAAAACACAGTCATTTAGTCACAAATTAATTTTAATCTCTCCCAAACTCCATGAGCAAGTTTATAACAATCACTGATCACTTTATAATTCATTCATTTTGTCACTAACATGCAGGCAATAAATAATATTGAACTTCCAGAACATTTCCCTAATTAGAGCTGAAAAGAAAAACCATTGTAAAATCCTCTTGCTGTAAAAGGAGAAGGGATACAATTAGTTTGTCCATAAATAAATGGCCCCACCCAACAGGGGCCAACAGCCCTGGCACATTTTGGCTTTCACATTCCAGTGTTTTATTCACAGTGCCAAACCGTCTTTAAGCTCTACACTGGCTTCTGGTCAAGTACAGGTGTCTGGGTCAGAACCACTTCAGAGATGTAAAGAAAAGCCCTCTCCAAGGGGATCCCAGGGCTGCCCAATACCACCAGCCAGGACCCTCCATGGACAGGAAGCTCATGGCTCTGACCTCCCGAGCTGGGAACTGAGGTGACACTGACAATCTCCAGCACCTCTGAATTCCAAAACAATTCCCACCTCTGGCCACCCTGACCCAGAACTGCAGCTCCTTTTTGCTGAGAAACAGAGCTGGACACCCACATGTTCATTATTTTCTGGCAAATCCCTGCATCACACGTGGCCAACAGTCAGACATCCGTGAATGACGGTCATACTGCAGGAAATGGTCCTTTCCTGATGCAGAAAATGGCAAATGGGTTAAATCCTGTGACACCAGAGCAATCTGAGCCAGCACTGCTCATCTGCCAAGCACAAAGCCGTGTTCCTGAATTCCCAACCTGCTGCTTGAGGCTCAGAGACATCTCAGTGAGTAGGAGGAGGATGCCTGGTCTAAGCACATCCCTCTGCCACCTCAGGAATTCCCTGGCATGTGGCTTATTGCTGGGTACTGGGAGTGGCTGGATGAAAAACTTTGTTAAGAGAACCTCTTTGAAAACAGGTTAGATCCACTGAGCCCCTGCAGTGCTTGGAGCAGAGCTGGAGTCAGTTTGCAGACAGGCAACACAGTGATGTCAGATGGTGACAGAACCTGACACCAAGGAGTGGCCCAAGGACGAGAACAGGAGGCCCTGCAGAGGCACAGACCATCTGGGGGTCAGAAACAACTCATAACAGAGCAAAAGTGTGGCCACGGATCCCTTGAGAAGATACACATTTCTACCAGTAAATAAAATGTACAGAAATGCTTGGCTATCCAAGCATTAAGCGTGTAAAATCCTAGTGATTCATTGAACAGTAGATTTTGACCTTATATGCAGAATAAGTTGTGTTCATCAATTTTTAATGTGAAACAGTCCTCGCACTCCTTCTGCGTCCCACAGAGCGCTGGGGGCACTCTGCTCTACTCCTGGTAAAGGTCAATTAGTTAAAATTAGTCACAATCACAGATCACAGTCACGGACCTTTCTGAGTTGGAAGGGACCCACAAGGATTATCGGGTCCAGAGCTGAAGTAAATGGCCCACACAGGCTTGAACCCACCACCTTGGTTTCATTAAGACCAGTCTCTAATTTAATTTTTTCTGGTTTTTCTTTTATGTCTGTCTTGTGGGTTTTTTCTGTTGTTTGTCTATGGTTTTGGGTTTGTGGGTTTTTTTAAGCAATGGGTAAAATTTGATTTCCCACAGAAGGAGATAGTGAACCTTTGTGTGCAAGTAGATAAGGACAGATGGATTACATGGTCTAGATCTCACTCTCACCTATCACATAGAGGGAGTCCATCAGCAGGGATCCTGTACCACAGAGCAGAGGTTTCACAGACCCAATAAAACTTCTCTTGCCTTCACTGACTTCTGACAGTTGCTCTTTCTCAGACACCAGACGAGTGGAGACATGGCACAGAAACGAAGCAGACAAAAACCTCAAAGATCAAGAACATTTCTACAGCTTGGTTGAGAGCCACCCATATGTACTTTTTACATTCTTGGCAGCATCCTTTTCTCAGAGTGCAAGCACTTCCACTTTCTCTTCCCAGGGTCTCCAAATGTCACCTTCTTTCCCCTGGTTTTCAGCTCTCCACCACCCTCACAACTGCAGCTTAACTACAGCAGGAATTCAATGAGTCAGCTGTGCTTCCACCACTGCTCAGAGCAGTGTTGGACAGAAGGGACATTTTCATTGCTGAACAAAGATTCCCTCACAAACAACTGTAAATGCACCACTGCTCCTCCAAAGACAGTCAGAGTTTCTGAACAACACAGTTACATCCCTCGTTAACCAAACGTTTAACTAATAGCAGCACCTGTGCCCACTGTGCACATAATGTCCTTCCAGTTCTAAGGACAAAACAGGGAATATGTAAGTGGGTCTTAATTGTAGCCAAAGATTTATTTTGTGTGGGTGCACACTTACACCTTGCCTTGAAGTTATTCTGAATTATGGTTTGATCCCAGGCCTGCAGGTATCAGATGTGGGGTCAGAAGGGAAAAAAAAATGCTGCTTCCTTCCATCCTGTCCAGTGTTCTTCAGTGTGAGGGGCACTGTGTTCTCTTTATGGCACCTGCAGTGCACCTCCCATCACCAGAGCAGACCAGGCTTCTTGAACCTTGCACAGAGCTTATAATGAGGTCTCCTTGTGGTTCCAGCCTGCTCTCTAGAGAGACATTAGCCAAAACTCTGCCCGACTCTTTTCATAAAGAGCTAGTCTTTGGTCACAACTTCTATTTTTAGTATTTCCCAAGTCCTGAATGGATAGAAATGTGTGTGAAAATCTCTGAAGGAAAGCAAACCCAGCAGTTTGAACACTTAAAGCATTCACCAATTTGGAAACTACAAAGAACTCCTACAAAGAACTCAGCACGGAAATACCCCTTTCCTTAGCTGAAAGTTGCTTCTGACATCACCTCACCCATCACTAACTCTCACAAAACTCTGGTATTAGTAGACAGCAATTTAAATAATCATGTATATACATGTGTATTCTTGCCTGAGCTCTGGAGCATCGATCCCTTCTTTGCTGAAGCTGTAGAATGCATCAGAAATGATCAGAATGCATGAGCAAGAAAATGCCTCTGGACTCTGTTCACAGCCTGGATGTGCTGGTGCATTTCCAGGCACAGGGTAGTTCTAAATCCAGATCTGGATCCCTTAAACACAAACCAACACCATGCTTTTGAACTGTCAACTGATTCAAATGCAGCTGCTGAAAATTTAATGTTGTAGGCAAGCTGTATCACAAAGTGGCTGGAGACCACTGGTCCTGAATTATTTGAAGCAGACAGAGTGAATAATAGAAGAGGTTTCATATGGTTACACCAGTTCAGCAGAGATCAAATGCCTATAAATACAGCCCAATTTGCTCAAAGGCTGTTTCCTACCTGCCTGCTGGTGGAGGCTGACCAACAGAGAGAACTGTCTCCCTGCAGAACTCACTCCTGCAGATACTCAGTTTTACCTTAAACCTCTTCAGTTCTGACTGGGAAAAAGAAACATTAGCACTACCAAATACTTTAGGTGGAACAGTAGTTTAAGGGGAAAAACAAAAACAAAAACAAAAACAAAAAAAAAAAAAAAAAAAAAAAAAAAAAAAAAAAAAAACAATAAAACTAAATCTCCCACAAACCTCACATATCCCACTCCATCGTGGGGGCCTGAGCTTGCAAGTGACAGCCAGTTTTGGTGCCTGTCCATACCCCAGGAGCAGCTGGAGGTCCCAAGGCAGCTTCTCCTGCAGCTCTGCACCACTGCTGGTACAGGCACAGCCAAACCCCTTTCTTGCTGTGGACAAACCTTCAACCTCAACAGACTTAACAGCAAAGGCACAGAGAACATCAGAGACCCAACAAGTGTCTGAAGGATTTATGGCACTGGTCCTTCTCATCCATTTACATCCCAGACATCTGTTTAGTTGGAGACACATGGCTTGATGAATTCGTTTATTATTTCAGATGCATTCAAAAATAGGATAATTGGCATTTTACGGTGTAACTATTCACCAGCTTGACATTACTAAGCATTTTAATTAACATGAATACCTAGAGCTTGGGATTGAAGAGAGAGATAAGTCATATTAAAGTCTATAACTGTCATCCTTCAGTTCAAATTCAGACAAAGAACAAAACTGGATGTGTCTATCAATGCTGACATTTCAACAGTATTGGTTAAAGGGCACAGGGCTGATACAGTGTTTTTAAAGAATCTTCCACTAAACTCAAAAGCAGCATTCAGTCCTCTTTGAAAAGATGCTGGGTCAAGCACAGTGCGTGTGCACATTACCTGAGCTCTGTTAAACTCGACTTTAACCAATAAAGTCAGCAGCAAGGCCACCCACCTTTCATAAATCAGAGCTGAAGTCTCACAGGGGTCAGCTTGGCCAGATCCAGCCCCTGTGCACACAACCCCCACACAGGGATCTCCTCTCCAGGGCACTGGGGTGAGCTTGGGCTGCCAAACTGAAATCAAAAATGAAACCAGACCAAACCCAACACTCCACCCTGCGCCTCCCAAGGCAGGGCAGGATTTCACCAAAGGAATTCTGAATATCTTCCAATAAAGGATATATTTGGATTTCTCCAAAGGAACACTGACTACATGCTTCAGGCACAGGATGTTTACATTTTGTGTTTAAGTTGCCCTGAGTCAGTGTTCCTTTGCTGAAATCCAAATATATCCTTTAGGAAACCCTTCAGCTTTCTCCCATTGACTGTGCAATTCCACTCTGGATAGTTTTTCTCCCTCAATAACTGTTCCAAGCACAAATCCACTTCCTACTTACTAAGTTTGGCTCCAATTCATGCTCGGCAACAATCAATCTTTAAAGATAACTTGATAATCATGCCATTTAAACATGACAGGAGAAAGATGCACATGCCCTCATCTGCAGTTTGCTCTTTAAACAGGGAAAATACAATTCTTAAAATATAAATTTTAAATAGCAAAATAAAGGGGTTTTTTTTGTTGTTAAGAGTGTATTGTACCATCATTAGGTTTCTCATGGAAATGTAGTATACTGGAGGTAAATCATAAACTTATGGAAAGAGAAACATCCAGTGGTGGCTGTACTAAATTTTCCATGGAAACGCTATTATATCTAATAAATGCAGATATAAATTAGATGGTTAGCATGTTATTAAAACATATAAATCAGTAAATTTAATTAAACAAACACCAAATTTGCACTGGGAGCGGCAGGGAGGAAAGAAAACCAAAGTGGTTCCTTTTAGATTAGGGCTGTAAATTTGTACTGAGACAGGAGAACAACCCTGGCCAGTCTGTGGTGTGATGATGGGCTCTGCCAGGCCCAGAATTCCAGTTTTCCCCTCAGCTTGCTCCCACACCCACCCTACAGCTGCATATCCACACAGGGTTCCCCTGTGTCAGAGCACTCTTATGCCACTAATTTAGGGAACTTACTACTTAGCTAAACCATTGTGATGCCGGAAAGATAATTATAAAAATAAATAATTTTCAAACCCCCCCAAGTCTGTATCCTGAGAAGCACAGGAGGGCAGGCCAGGAGGGGCGTATGAAGCAGGAGGAGCATCCCAAACTCCCAACCCACTGCCATCTTCCAGCCATGCGGGGGTCCCACAGCGTCCCTGGCTGTCCTCTCTCCCTGCCGTGGCTCCTCCCAGCAAACCTGCTCCGGCAGGGGCAGAGCAAGAGGTGCTGAGCCAGGCTGGGCTGTGACAGCACCGGGGGCTCACACTGCGCTCCGTGCTCCAGTCACTGCTTCCCCACGGTAGTGAATGGGGTGTGCTTTCACCGTTGAGAAGTGCTAATCAGGGTAAACACCTTCCTGCTCCAGAGGAAGCACGTGGAAGGGCCCCAGGAATATTTTCCTGCCTTTTCTCTTGCAATAAAGATTTATTATCCAGTGACATAATCACAACGTTGTAGCTCCAATAGCCCTGACCTTTTAATGTTCTTTTCTTTCTGCTCTAAATTCCAGGTCTGCTGTCCCTGAGCCCAGGACATTTTCAGACTTGTTATTATCCATTCTGCTCCCAACTTTGCTCAATAAGAGTGCAAATCACTTGTGGGCAGCAAGGTTGGCAGAGAGCAAGATAAAACATTCTTTCCAAGGCTAACTGATTATGGCTGGAGGATGCTGTGAATGAGGATCTGACCCTGGGCATTGGCTGTGCTTTAGCCATGTTTGCTTCCACCTCTTTCTCCAAATGGCTAAATCCTCACAGCACCACTGAATGCAAACTGCAGCGATGGGGGCTGCAGAACACCATCTTAAGGGACATCTGGTGATGGAATAGCAGCTATAAAATCCTCTGGGTTTGTATTTCCCACCTGAAGGGATGTCTGAGAACAGCCCCATCATATCCCAACACAAAAACCATGCAAGCTTAGGAAGAGAATAACTTTAAAAATGACAATGGAAAGCAAATGCTGCTGGTGGAAAACAGGTGAGCTTTTTCTTCTACTCAAACAAACAATGACAAATAACCCACATTTACAAGCATTTCTTAAATAGTTTGTCAGGTAACAGCCCTGTGCATTTTGGAGTAGTGCGAATGGAGTTGTTCCACTAAACTCTTCCAGTCAGTTGGTTCAAATCTAAAACATCTCTTGCAGTCCAGATGGAAACCTCACCACCAAGTGACAGCAAAATCTGGGAGCGAAGAGGTTGTCATTGCTGCTTACATCAAGGCCAGGAATCAGGTTAGCAGTTTGCTCACTTCCCAAATAATTTTTTTATAGCCACGGGCTGTCAGGTGCTCTTTGCTCCTTCCTGAGGGAAGTCACTCCTCTGGTGGTGGCAGCTGCCATCCCCCAAAGCCCCCTGTCAGAGGCACAGACACAGAGCGGCTGCCAGGGCTCCAACCCTCTGCTGTCACTGAAGGCTGGAGGAACAGCTCCTTCCCCAAACCCAGATTAATTTCCCCTTTTTCCCCAGCTGTTTCAAACCCACTCGTGGGGGTCTCAGAGCTCCCCAGTTGTGCCCGGCACCAGCTGGATTAAGAGCCAGGAAACAGAGTGGAGCTGTCTTACCACATACCTCACACTCAGGTCAAATTTTCTTCTTTTTTTTCTTTGATTATTTAGAAGACTCTACTCCACTACTTTGAACTACATTGTTCATTAACATTTTATTTTAACATTATATATTTTATTACATTTTACTTAAATGTTACACCAGAAGCTTACACTCCCATAGACCAAATGAAGCCTCAAATTAGCAATCTCTTGTTAATTTTTACCCCGACTGTGGTGTTCTCCCTTCAGGAAAGACCTGTAGCTAAAACCCTGCAAGGATATTGGGCAGGAGTTGTTCCCTGGGAGGGTGGGGAGGCCCTGGCACAGGGTGCCCAGAGAAGCTGTGGCTGCCCAAGACCAGGGCACTGGGGCTTGGAGCAGCCTGGGGCAGCGGAAGGCATCCCTGCCCATGGCAGGGGATAGAACAAGGTCTGCAAGGTCCCCTCCCACCCAGATAATTCTACAGATCTTTGATTCAGTGAAATTCAGTCCTAAATCACAGTAGCAGTTGCACACTGCATGTTTATTTAATGATCTACTGACCTTAGCTGGTACTCACTTTCTATGCATACCTTAAACATTAAGTACAGCAGACCACTACCCTCCAACTAAATTTGGCTTCAAACATCTTCTGAGGACCTGCATGTGTTGAGACAGACCCTGAGAAAGGCTTGCAATGCACAGCCTCGGGACCTGTCAGCACCAGAAAGACAGATATATATTTATTTCTCCTCACGTTATTTTTTGCCGCTTTGTTTGCATCACCATCTAATGCAGTAAAGAGTTGGCTAAATTGGCCATCCTAACACTATAGATAACTTGTGGAAATGCAACATGTTGCCTTCCTTTAAATTGGAATGTTTTTTAAAATTAATTGGGTTCTAATAGTGACACTGTGCACTGAGTAATTGAGTGAAAATTGCTATTACACAGAGCCTGCCATCAGCACATAATTAGTGCACTCCCAGCTCCCACTGCAGGCACGAATCTCCATCCCTGCAAGCGTGGAAAGCAGCCTCTGCAAAGCAAGGAGGGTCCTTGGCCAGCTGCTGTTTCTGCTCTGAAACAGGGATTTTCCTGGGGAAACCAGGAGAAAGGCTGGGCTGAAACACGCCGTGGCTCCCACTGCCAGGGTTGCCACCTGGGCTTCCCCTCTCCCAGCCATCCCTGGACTTCCTCAGGCTCTGGTTCCCTTTAGATCTGGCCCTTCACACCTGCCCTGTGCTCTTCTAAGTGTCATTTCTGATTTTGAAATCCCATTTATCCCAAAGAAGTTGGAAGTCCCAAGTGGGGATGAAACCATATCATTTGATCTCAGCTCTTTTGTTTTCACCAAACATGTAAATTCTAACAGCCTGCAAGGAATTTTCATTGCATCCAGCCCAAAATTATCCAGTTCTCTTTCAGTTCAGGGTAGCACTCAGATATTTCAGCAAAGCTGATATTTGTTGGTACTGATCTGGAAATTATTTTTGAGATGACTGAACCACTTGGTCTGCATAACCGTGGGTGAAGCATTAAATGAACTTTCTCTCATCCCACCAAAATCTAACAGCATTCTTCAGTCACCTCCCACAGACTTGACTTTAAAACCACCAGTGTTTCCACAGAAGCACAACAGCATGCTGGAAAACTCCTGTCAGCACATCCCAGGTTCTGCTGAATATATTAGAGCCCCACCAAGGCCAAATTATTTGATTAGCATGGTATTATTATTATTCAGTTTATTTGTGCATTTTCAAGGAGGAGTTTGGGTGTTACTTCACTTTTTTCCTGCCTGTGCCAGACCAAAATTTTGCTCATCTCTTAAATAAAATAGTAATAAGAAGAATTTAAAAAAGGCCACAAACAGATTTCATCATCTCCAAGGTCGGGAAAACAAAGTGGAGTGATTTTCACGGGAAGAAAAGCTAATACATTTTGGAGCACCTAGCACTTCTCTTAATGCCCAAAATACAATACCTCAGATCACTGACCCATTTACCAAGAGTGCTATCAAATTAAATATAAGCACAAAAATGCCCTCACTCCCAAAGCACATTTTTTCCAGGTTGACACAGCAGATTAAACACAAATTCTCTTAGCCCACTGTTCTATCAATACAGCAATTATTACACACAGCAGGAATTTAATCACTCTCCTGATATGCTCAGGCTGTGCCCACCACTTGTTGGGCTGAATTCCACCCCAGCCACACACCAGGAACAGGTCCTGGCCCTCCCTTCCACAGCCTGCTCAGCCGGGAAGCCAAGAGGCAACCAAGGTTCACAGAAAGATTTTCATCATTTCATAAAGCCCAGTGAAAGGAAATTTCAGTATGGACAAACACACCCCCGCAGTTTGTGTGGCAGATTTTACTCTACCAACAAACAAAGAAAATATACATATTAACCCTAAGAATAAGAGTCTCATTTAGTTCTTTCATCCATCAAAAAAAGTCTCTTCAGTAAACATCCACCTGTAAGAGCAATTAGAACTCCAGATAACTAATGAAAATATGCCTCTTACATAGCTAAATAGTCAAGTGTTCTGGTCTCCTTTTCAGGTCAGATTTATTTCCAATCCTTCAACATCAGAAGAAATTTAGGAAATTCATGTGAGTTTTTGTGGAGAAAAGATCACTGTCCCTCAAAATCACTGGATGTCTTCTGTGTTGAACCATATGCAGGTATGTCTAATTTCATTTCCAGCACCCTGAGATCCCCAAACAATCAGAAAAGTTTGTTTTTCTAAATGTGGACTTTCTTACGTCATCAGTAAAAAAAGAGAAAACCCTCAAAAAAAAAAAAAAAAAAGGATTATTAACTTTCAGCGTGATAAATATGTCATTGCATGAAAATAAATTCTGAGAGTGACAAACAGGATTTGTACCTATTTATCTACATCTAATCATTTCTGTTTATTATCACTAAACAAAAGAAAAAGATTCTATAGACAGTAACTACAGAAACTCAACCCAGAACTGGGGTTATGGCCCAGAGGTGTCTCCCAGGGAAAAGACCAGAAGCACAAAAGCCCCTGTAAAGTTTTAAATACAAACACTGGAGCTTTTTCTCGTGTAAATTATTGACTCTGAAGAGCTTCAACAGCTGCAGAGCAGACTCAGTTTAATGAAATTCTGCCAAGTGAGACCCATCGAAACACTAACCAATAAATATAGATTTATCAAATCACAGCTGAAGAATTACTGGTTTTGACAAAGGGATATCAACTGTGATTACGCTGATGCTTGATCTTAAAGCAGACACCTCTGCAAGGAGCACTGCTTTTGCTTGCCAGTCCTGCTGGCTGTTATCTCCCCCCTGTGCCTGTCTCCTGTTTTAGGGTTTGCAAGAGGTCATTTCTGCTTAAGCATAGAGCTTGCAAGTCCCTGGTGAAACTCTGCTCTGCTTGGCTGTGCTCTAACAACATCTCATCTTATTTACCTGGAAGTTACTGCAGCACTCTCTGTTTCTCTTGGAAATAGAACTCGTTTCATTCTTCCTTTGGATCCTACAGGTGGGATTTGAGCATTAGAACTGTGGGGTACAAAAAAGCATCCCTCAGACCTTGAGAGAGACCCTGCCTGCAAAGCAGGGCTGCAAAGCCCAGCTCGTGCTGCAAGAGTTCTGCAGGAGCTTGCTCTGCTTTCCACCATGGTGTTAATTAAAACACCGTATTAAGGCTGCTCTGGAGAGTCAGTTAATTGATTATAGATATCCTTTCAGAATTAGCTTTAGAGGCTATACTGCATTTCATAATAATGACTGGAAAAATTTAAGGCGCCTATCTGGTAAAAATATGCATATATATGTATCCATGAATATGAAAACCATCCTAAATGCATTACCATAGCTGCTGTTTATGGAATAGGAGCCACTTGAAATGGTAAAATAATGAAAATCCAAGTGCAAATCAAGCCTTGCTCCTCTTTACGTGGTTCTGCAAGGTACATCGTCAGTGCATCAATCATCCCCCTATAAACACTTACAAGTGCAGATCCATAATCAGTAATGACTTGTGGAAATTCTGAAGTAGCCCTCCTGAGTGCACCCTTCTGTAACTATGCCTCGGGGCCATGATAATCAGCGTGAGCAGCACAGAACAGATTTAAGAGCTTTCATCTTGAAGCTGATTCATATTCTTGTACTTATGTACAGTTCCTCCCCAGGTCTGCATCACCCTGCGCTAGAGTGCCACGGAAGAGCATTTCTCCAGAATTCCCACCAGAGAACACCTCCATCTCCAAGAACGTCTTCTAAAAATGTATCAAAGAGCAGAGGACACTCTGAGGACACTCACTGACTTATTTTATCCTCTCATTTCCTTGAGAGGTTGCCCTGAGACCACACTCACATAATTTTTTCACTACACAAGGGGAAAAAAAAAAACAAACCCTTACTGTACAATAATTTATAATAAATCACTCATGAACCCATCAACTTAATCTTCATTACAATCTATTGCTACCAAGATTTCTATAGTCTGACAGAAGACTTACTTGAGTATAAAGATTTGCCAGAGGGGCTGAATGTAATCAGAGAGGGACAGAATAAAAACATAACTGGCTTGTTAGTACTGCTATATAAAGCACAGGAGGAACTATTAATAATGGGGAGCTCATGGGAAAAGATGGATTTCTCTTACTCACATTTCCCAGGACAGCAAGACCTTGCCACATTCAATTCATTTTTCACAGGGATATTCCCACCGATTTGGGGGAGATATCTGATTTGGTCTGTGGAAAGTTTGTATTCCTCAACACCTGCTTTTTACAAAGTCCAGGAAAATTTAATACAGTTAATCAGGGAGACTGGAGAATGATCACATAATCTGAAACTGCAAAATTACCTTTTCTTTATCCCTCAGTAAAAATACCCCTCAAAAAAACCCAACCCCACAATAACAGAGCAACAGACAGGTGGATAATAAATAATGCTGGTGCTTTTGTGAAGTCTCTCTTCCCTTCTGCAAGTTCGACTCCCTGACCAAGCCAGGTCCAAACAGTGAAGGACAGAAAAGCTGTTCCTGACTGACAGATCACACTTTGGAAAAGCAGTACAGTACTTCCCTCTCCAGTACCCGAAGGACTTAGATTTGTGGGGCTTTAACCTTATTCTCTTGTCTGGTCTTTTCAACCTGACAGTTTCCAAACCAGTAAAACACTGGTTTTGTAGCCCATGCTCTATTTGCAGCATGGAATGACTCCTGTGTTGACTGCACTGGAGTGATCCCAGCCCCAGGAATCACATGCAGGGCCCGAGTCACAGTGAATCCCAGTTTGCGCAAATGCCTGGGAAATGCCATTTGCTGTTGCAGAGTGCCGGGGTCCTGAGTTTCTCCACTTCAACCAAATGCAAAACGAGTTCACTGCTGATCAGGACAAAGGGCAGTGGGGCTCCAACCCTCGGGCTGTGGTGCCTTCCCAACACCTCTGGAAAAAACTCTTTGCTCCCCAGAAGCCCTCTTGCTCACAGCACTCTGCAGTGAGCTCATTGCACTCATTAACCCTGCCAAACCCTGGCTTGGGGAATCGTGCTGGTGTTTGGGAGGAGGCCTTTGGTGTGGGCTGCTTCACTGAGGGACAAATACCGCAGCAGAGGGTGGGGAAAAGGCACTGCCAGAGCATCCCTCAGCCAGACTGAACCTCACCACAGACATTCGGCCTTGCAAGTGAATTACACACAGTTTGCAACTAATTCTAGTTCTCCACAAGGTCAGAGACTGATCTTTTCACAGCACAAAGTGGGATGCAGCATGAACAAGGCTGAAAACAATCAAAGGAAACTGGAGAATGGGAATAGTGTTTATCAGAAGGGAACAGGGAAAGCAAGAAAACAGAATCCAATTGCTTCAAAAATAAGGCTGCCTGAAGCAGGCTACCTTTATTCTGACTCCCTTCTGTTACATAAAAATCAGAGTTTATATTGGTTTTTCACTGCTGCTGACTCAGAGGGCCAGACACTCCACATCAGTGCAGCTTTGGGGGATAAATTGCCAGCTAAAATACATTCTGCAACACACTGGAGAGTGAGAGGCAATGATGATTTCCCTCTTGCTCGGCCTCGGAGAGGCCATGTTCTCCCCTGGTTCTTATCCATGCAGTGACAGCAGGGCAGGTGTCAGTTCTGCGCTGTCCTACATCACTGATGACAAGGTTCATTCTCCAAATGGCCTTACAGCTGATCAGTGACTGCCCTGTCCTTTTCAGTCCTGTACCAGACAGAGAATTTCATCCACTGGAGTATTTTTATTATGCACAAAATAGGCCAATACGTTAACATTCACACAGACACTGGAGTTGGCACATGTATATCCAAACAGATTTTTCCTTAGATTTAGCTCTCAGATTCTGCTTGCCCCACCCATTAAATTCCATTGATTTCTTCTCCCACTCAATCTACCACTTCCTGAATGTTTCTGAACTGTTTCAAGAGGAAATAAAAAAAAACCCAAACCACTTATTTTTCACACATTTGAATTTCCTACAACTTCCTTTGTAAGAGTGTTCAACTTCTTCCTCCTCAGATTTTTATTTTTTCAGATCCTGTGCTTGTGCCAAGCCTCCCCTGTGGCTGCCCAGCTCTGGAGCCGGGCAGGCCTCGTGTCCTTCCCTGGCATCCATCTCTGCCTGCAGTTCTGTTCAGCTCCCCCTTCCCCCCGCTCATCATCTTGCCATGGATTGAGCATTTCTTGGAATGCATCGTCTCGTTGCTATCTGTCAGCCCGGGCTGCCTTCTGCTGAAGACATATGGAGAGGCATTCTTTCTCCTTGAGGGGTGACCAAGCAGATGAGGCTTTCGGAGCAAACTCTCCTCAAGGAGAACAAGAATCGCGTGGCTCCGCAGCGAGCTGGGGAGCCCGGCTGCAGGAAATTGCACAAGCCCGGACAAAAGCATTTCTCCCCACTGACCCAAACGATGTTTGCTGGGGCTGATGATTAATATTGCTCCTTAAAAGAGTTTTTTCATCCTCAGTTCCTGCTAATGTAGTTGGCCTGCTGGAGTGGAGGCAGGATGGCCACGCAGGGCAGCTGAGCTCTGTCTGCAGTTGGAACGCGGCTCCTCTGGGTATGAGACCAAAGACAGCCAAAGTTCAGGAATTCTGCTGCTCTGCCAGCAAACTGATACAGCCAGCTGCTAATCTGCTCCTCAAGATACCACGGCCACACAAGGTAACATTCAGAATTCCATTAACCTGGGAGATTTCAACCACTTTTCCCTTCCACCTCACAAATAAAAGTAAATAAGATCAAGTTTTTCCTCGCATATTCTTCTTACCGCCTTTGTCGTGCTTCAGGTCTGCTTCTTGTCTGATTCATTAAAGTGCCTTGATGCACAACGGATTAAGTACTTAAATAAATTGTTCGCTTTTCCTCTAAATTGCGAAAGTGATTTCAATTTTTTAAGCTGTTCTCAGAAAACATTTTAAGATCCTTTGTGCATCCTTTGCATCCTTTGTGCAAACACGGGATTCTTTTTTCATGGCCCAACTTTCCATAAGAAAAATCTATAAGGACAGAAGTTGTAAAAAGGAAAAAACAACATTTTCAATTTTTGCTTTGAAAGACGTAGCAACATTTTCAGATCCAATGGACACAAGGTTGAGCTCCTCAGAGCCAGGCTGGCAGCCCAGCCATGTGTTCATAATCGCCCCACTGCAGGGAAACGGAGCAATCCCTGCCCGTGTGGGCTGAGAACACCCCTGGAGGAGAAAGGAGCAGCTTACACTGAGTTCACTGCAGGCCCAGGGACCAGGATGGATCAGTCCCGTTCCAGCAGGAATCTCTTGCCTGGCAGAGTCTGTCTGTAGAAACAATACAGGAATATTTGCTTAGACACTGCTTATTTCAGTATGAAGCACGCTGGTCAAACATTTCCCTTATGTTATTTTCATGCCCCAGGGCAGTCTCAGATGGGGATTGATGTCATTTTCTTGAAATATTTTTTGTAAAATAAAAGCTGCTTGTTTTTCAGCCAAGGAAATCCAGCCTGGGAAATAGAGAGAGGCTGAACTTGGCATTTTCTCCCGTGGGCAGCGCATCCTGGCCCTGGCTGCACTTCCCAGCTGGGTTTGCCCTGCAGCCCTGCTACAACTCCAGAGTCGCATGCATGATTTATTTCTGAAGTGCTTGGAGCCTAAGGTAGAAGCCAATCACTCTGGGCTCCCTGCAGAGCTAAAAAAGAGAAACCATCATCTCAAACAGGTACAGCCCATGGGAACTACTGACCAGACTTATTTTTGCCACCACCACCACCTTCACAAAGCAATTGGATCTGTGATTTGGGAGGCTTATAAAGGTGCTTAAAGTCAGACAAAATTAAATCCCCAAAGCCAGCCCAAATCAGGCACCAGAGAAGTAACATTGGGGAGCTCTGTTGAAATAAATCTCTCCGCATAAATCTATAAGTACAGTCAATAGGAATCACTGGATAATGATCCAATTTCCCCTTTTATAATCCTGGCTGAAGTTAAATCTCTTCTTCAAATATACCGTCCCTCGCTGCTGCATGTCCCAGCTAATGGCACTATCTCTGAGAAAAGCACCTGGCTCCTGCCCCTGCTGGGCTCAGGGCAGTTCCAGGGCCCCACATCCTTGCTCTGGGCACAGACATCCTCATGCATCCCAGCACAGGGGATGCAGGGCACACATCCGGTGGCTGCTTTCAGCTGACAGCTTCCAGACACACCCAAGCACTCCATATTTCAAAAATACAACACCAAAGTGTACCTTGTAATGATTTAGAGGTGCAGCTCAAGCCTCACAATTCCATCTGCATCTGCTCAGTGCTGTTTACCACCAGAATTTTGTCAGTCCTTTCTCACTGCCTCCGGCAGGCACTGCCACTGTCGAAGCCCGTCTGTGCTTTGGGCTGTCCTCAGCAGCCAAACCAGGGATGAGAACAACTCCTCACCACTTTCTTCAGAGATGAGGTTTTTAAAAAAAGTGACAAATTCTCACCTGTTAGAAAAGGCTGGAATTTTAAATGCAATATCAGTAGCCTACACCTGCATGTTTCATTTCAGAAAGACTACTAAAATACCAAAAGAAACATTTCTAAGTGTTAGTAGTGAGACACAGAACCCCAAGAATGAAAGGACAGAGGAAATTCTTTCCCTGATAGCCTGAGTAGTGAGCTGTCCATATTGCAGGGAGAAAATAAAACTCCAGGTTGGGAAATGCAAAGTAAATTCCTAAGTGTGTTAAAGGAATTCAGAGTCTATTTCAGGTGAAGGAACACAAAACAATTAGGAAGGGGGAAGAAAAAGCTCTTGGCTTGAGCACCTGAAACTAAAGCAGTGATTCCTCACAGTACATCTCAGGAATGTTTTTTCATTTTCTGGTACATTAAGTGACATCCATAGATCTTCCTATTTTATTTTTTAATATCTAAGGTTACCTTTCCCAAACATTTCTAAAGTGTTCAGGGCCATTTTCTCCATCTCTAAATACCTAGAAAAGCAAACACTTTTGTAATAACCTCTGTCATAGTCAACAAAAAATCCCAAGGAATTTAATTTGACAGAGTCTCATAGGCATGAAGGGTCACTTCCCATGCCACTGAATAGATAGGAGAGACAAACCGAGAGAAAAAGATTGTGGATATTTCTCTTTTCTGCCAGCAAATGGGGAACCCAGGAATGTAGAGATCTCCTGTAGGAGCAGTACAGAAAAGGTCCAGTAACTTGATTAGGAGGAATTAATTAAAGCAACTATACAGAAAATGGGTAAGGGTATTGTGAGCTGATAGAAACCAACCTGATAAATCGGCGTGAAAAACCAGAAAGGTCACTCAGCCCAAGCATAACCTGGGAAAACAGAGCAGAGTTTTCCTAAAGAACAGAAGGGCACTGATGCAGAACTGGAGTATTGGGGGTGCAAAAGGGATGACCATCACCCATCCCATGGAACTGCAGAGGGGATTTCAGGGTCAGGCTGAAATGAAATGAGATAATGAAATGAAATAATGAAATAATGAAATAAATAATGAAATAATGAAATGCTGCCATATATCCAAGGGACCACCCTCGTGGAGCAGGGGATCCCATATCTGAGAAGATGCAAAGGCAGCACATTAATCAGTGATGCAGTGCTAGGAAGATTTCCTCCATGATATTTCCAAAGAATTTACGGTATTTTTATGCTGTCTTTTTTTTTTTTTTTTTTTTTAATTAAAAAGGAGGGGTAAAATGGGCAAAACAGTGATTTCTCCTTAACCCTTCAGAGTCATCAGTGTGTTCTTGGAATACAGTTCTTGCTCTGCACAATGCCAGCAATTCAGAGCAATGTTGTGATGGGGCCTTTCTCATTTCCCCTTTTCTTTTAAATAGACAATATTTTAAAAGCACTCCCCAGAATAAATGCTGACACAAGAGCCTGGCTATGGAGCCTGTCCTGACTATGCACATGCAGCACAGTGGCCCTGTGACCCTGCTGTTCCCTCTGGCAGGAGATGTGGGCCTTTGCAAAGGTTGCACCCAAAACACAAGGAAATTTTGATTGAGCTCCTCAGGGCCTGGAGCTAATTGCAATTTATGACTTCAGAGAGCTTTGAAAGCTCCAGACATTTCCTTAGAGGTCACAATCCCATTCATACACTGCAGCACAGATATTGTTTGTTTAAGTTGCCTTGTATGTTTTACATTCCTTGTTTGTCAGCCTTGAGAGCTACTTGGATAACCATAAATTGTAGCTAATATGGCAATTTCCCCAGCATCAGCCAGGTTTCATTAAATCCCCAGATTTTCTTTAAAATACATAGTGGAAAATATGATGCTCCACAGTCGGGTTTTTCTAATGCATAATAGACCGAGTGCACTGAACTACATTGATTAGTCCACAGGAATATCAGTGGCGTTTTTATGAGACATGGCTATTAATAGAACATAAACATATTAATGACATCTGTTCATCAGAGGGCACTGACATTATTTGTGCTGCAGCCTGTGACCCCGTTATCCTGGGAAGGCACTCCATGGTTTTCCAGTGGCCCTGCAGGGGTGCATTTCTCTGCATTTCTCTGCTGGCAGGGCAGTGCTGTTTTCTCTGATGCATTGGCATTTCCAGGTCGGCTGAGGTCAGTCCAGAGCAGCAGAGCCCGGGGCTCTCCCTCTGTTCCACAACCCAGGCTGGGCTCCTGCAGCCTGGCTTTGGGGCAGAGCTGAGCTGCCAGGGAGGAGAAAGCAGGAGGGGGATTGATCTCAGTAAATAATAAACTCCTGCTCACTAAACGCCTAACACTTACGAGTCAATTAGAGCAGGTCAGAGATGGAATGATGCGTGATATCTGCTAACAAAGACTTGCAAAATGTTACTCTCAAAGGCTTAATCTCCTTTTTTCATACACTTGGAATAATATTTGCTTCCTTGAGTCTGAAACATCTGAGTCCAGGTCAGGAACATTCAATCACACGAGTCATTTTGACAATATTCATTCAGACTATTTCTGTGAATGCAAACAAATTCCAGAAGGGTGCTGGAGCTGTGAGAAGGGTGTGTTTGCCTCCTTCCCGATTTCTGGTGTATATATTCATTGCATTTAAAAGAAGAGTAGAAAGTTCCCAAAGGATTGGACGGAAGACTGAGAACACTACAGGTCAATGATAGTGTGACAAAACTTCCCCACATCCAAGCAGTTCTGCCTCTCCAAAGAGCTCCCCTCACTCGCTGTTCTTGCAGAGATTGTGATCACTGAAGAGCCCAGCAGGGAAGGCTTTGTTCTCCTTGAAAGGTGTTTTCCAACATGTGCCTTCAAGATGATGTTTGGGTTATTTTTTCCTTTTTTTCCTTTGTGGTAAATCCTGAACTTTCACCCAGACACCAGTACCTAAATGAAGCTTTGCTGCAACTGAAGATCAAAAATGTTTTCTCCCCTCAAAAAATACAGTCCTCGAGAAACTGAAAATAATGATTTTCTACTTTTATCTTTGCAGAGAGACAAGACTTGAGGCTGACAACTCTGTATAAACCACCAGCACCCATCAAACAGCCCATTTCCACCACATTTCCTCACACTTCTCAAAAAAGGTGTTAAGTAAGATTTTGACTTTCTGTTCACAGGGATGATAGACCATGTATCTTCATTCAAATTTATCTCAATTTGTTTCTTAGTCTAAGGAGCAAGTTCTTGAGGATAAATGTTAATTTCAGCCCACTTTCAGGGAAGTCAAGGCATTAGTAACTTAAATTAAGCCAGAAAGATATTCAGACCTACACACAAACTAGCTGCCAGAAAAAGATATGTCTCTTCTTCCCCACACTGAGAATTTATTATTTTCAGCAAAAATCTCTTCAATAATCCCTCTCTTCTAAAAATACTTTATTTTAAATATTTTTTGCCCCCTAGAGACCAAATCCTGTACAGACTAAGCCCCATCTCAGTCGAGTAGCACTGCAGTGTTGACACCAACTTAACCCACCCTCGAAGAGATTCCTATTTTTCATTCTGTTTAGAATTCTGCAGGGTAGCTTCAGTTCCCCAAAGCAAACATCGTGGAGATACAGAAATCACTTCTTAACAGGCAAACACATTATCATGGAGACACAGCTTCCCATTGCCTCCACCCAGCATTTCCCAGGATGCTCCTGAACTCTGCTCCTGCGTCTCCTACGAGTTATAAATATTCCTCAAGGAACAAGGGGAGTGTTTAAAACCCTCCAGCAACAACCATGACAATAAGACTCAAACAAGCAAAAGATCAGCTGTCACAGTGGTAGGAGACAGGAGGAGCCAAGTTTCCACACCAGTCAGGAACGCTCTATCAATGAGAAGTTTGCAGAGGTAACCTCAGTGCTATAAAACAAGTCCCAGGCTGACATTACCCAAATGAATTTTTAGATTTCAGCTGACTGCAGTGCAGTGGCTGCTTCCCCCATCATGCAAAGGTTAATAACTTCCTCAGTGAGCAAGTCTGTGTTTCTGCAGTGTTAACGTGGTGGGAGATGTGGGAGATAAGTGACACCAGTGCTCTGCCTCTCCATCTCACCAAGGAGGATCACAGGGTGTTGGAAACCTTTTTTTGAGATACTGACAAGCCTGTAATACTCACAGCTCACAACAGCGAGGCTCTCACACTCCCTCTCCTTGCTTTGCAGCGAGCAAAGCTCACTGAACTCATCCTACACATCAAAATAAAGCTGGGATTCCAACCCGGCCCTCTTCAGTGCCAGGCATTGCACCCTGAACAAAGGGATACAGGCACAAGGAATGAAGCACACGGGTGTTTGTCCCTCTGGTTGTGCTACAAACCCTTGCACCTCTCTAATTGTGATACAAACCTTTGTCCTTCATTGTCTTAGCAAACACTTCCCATCTTTATGGCGTTAGAAAACCCCTCCCCCTCTTTAATTGTGCTACAAACCCTTGTCCTTCTAATTGTGTTTATAAAGCCTAGAACCTCTTTAGTTGTGCTACAAACCCCTACACCCCTTTGTGTTAACAAACCTTTGCCCCTCCTTAATTGTGCTAAAAAAAATGGTCCCTCTTTATGGTGTTAACACCCCCTGTTCCTCTTCAATTGTGCTAACAACCTGTCTGTCTTTAATTGTGCTCACAAACCCTTCACCTTTTTAATTGTGCTACAAACCCTTGTCCCCCTTCATTGTGTTAACAAACGCTTCCCCTCTTTAATTGTGCTAACAAACCCTTGAAACTCTTCAGTTTTGTTAACAAACTCATGTCTCTATTGTGCTACAAACCCTTGTCCCTCTTCAGCCGTGCTCACAAATGCAGTGTTTCACTGCTGGCAAACACAAATGACGCACCAGTGACCCACCTTGGCACATCAAGTCCAAATAAGTGCAACTAAAGAGCCACAGCCCCTGGGGCACTGGCCAGCCCTCACTGCTCATATCATCTCCACATCATCTCCCGGAACAAGGGCAAGCCGCTTTTAAAAAAGAAAATTAAAATGCTCGCTCCGGGTAATTAAAGATCATAGGCCAAGGCTGAGGAAATGGTGATAAGGTTAAACAGCTGGTATGAGTTACTCAGAATTTGTGCGCAGGGTTAGCAGCTGCATTTTAAAGTGGTGTTCCAACACCCAAAAAGATAAAGGAACTGTTCCTGAGATTAAAAGGCACGGTTGGAAGGGCAAGCGTAAAACATTTATACCTCATAGTTTTGGTGGAGGAAAAGAATGTGGAAATACATGAGATTAAGAAAGCAAATAAGCACACAAGGAAAAGAAAGTGGTTGTACTTTGTGCTGGACAGATGATGATATAAAATGGTCCATCTGCAGCCTCACACTGAGCCAGGCAGTGGAACTAAGGCAAGAAAACCAGATGAAAGTTAAGTTTACATGCAGATTATGAAGAAAAACACTTAGTCATAATTCTTCTCTTTCCCCCTCTACCCCTTGCCCCCAGTTTGTACTTAGAGGTGAAAACTGTAACTTTACCACAAGCTTTCTGAGGGGGAAAAAAAAAGTTTTCTCTGAAATACATATATATAAAATAAAGTGATGTTAGAATAGACACACTGTATAATTTTAGAAGAGTTATAGCTGTAGAACAGCTGCCAGATTTCAACTGTATGACCCAGCCAAAGCCTTACATGCTTTCCTGCACGTTGTACCTCAGAGATTTCATAAATTTCTGATTTATTACATTCTTCTTGTGTTTTCCCTGTCTTCCTCATGCCACCAGTGGAATGTGCTCTAGGAAGAAGAAAACTAGAAAGCTCCCCAAAAAGGGAGTCCAGTGTCCTAAAGGATGAAAACCCCCAGTTGTACTGAATACAAGTAAATTCCAGAGGAGTATCATAACAGAGCCTGGAAATAACGGGGAAAGCTGCCCAGAGCCCAGTTATTACTGGTCTGAAATACAGAAATTGCTGCCCCAGCAGCTTCTGGGTTCATTCAGCAGCAAACAGGGGGGGCCTCACCGGGGGTGGGAGGAAGAAAGTTCATTGTTTGTGCATGTCAGGTGGAGAAATTGCAAGGGAAGTGTGATTTCACATGAAAGCCTGGATGGGAGCCCTGGAGATTTGGGTTCTCTTCTTGTCTCTCTCACAGCCCCTTGAGCACGTCCTTAGGCAAGACACGACCCTGATGCCTTAGGATTTTAGCTTTTATATTTTTCATATATTTGTAGTCCTGCAGTTCTTTAGTGTATAACTAAACTCCACACACAGTGTGAGCTGCTGCTTTCCCATTTTGGTCACACACAACAATTCCTCTCCAGGCCTGGCAATCAAGGACACCTCACTGCCTCAGGCCCTAAGAGGTGTGAAAAAAAGTGAGCTGAGGGGAGCAAATTTGGGGTAAATTACTTAATTAGCTGAAGATGTAATTGGAAGATTAACTCCCAATATACAAATGGCCCAAACTTATAAAAGTGTGAAAATCCGTGAACCGTGGTCCCGTTTTAGGTGTAGCCCCTGGTGGGCCTTGTCTGCCTGAAATGTACCTGAAGACCCTTCAACAAGTACAACTGCTTTTTATGCCTTAATTTTGTCTGGCCCCTGTTTAGGTAGTCCCAAAAAGGCATCAGTCCTGCCTGGCAATAGCAGCAGTATTTTCCATCCTCTTGCATTCCTGCGGCACACCTGTAAGGACAGGGAGGGCTCCTCTGCCAGCACCTGCCAGAGCCATCTCCTGCTCTCACCTGGGGCTCCAGCTCAGAGGCATTGCAGAGCAGCCCCCTGAACACCCAGTGCTGCTGTGACATCCCCCACAGCATCTTCCATCCCCAAACAAACCCTGCAGGCAGCAGTTCAGGCTGCCCACCTCTGGAAATCCCACGAGCACGTTGGTGTACGTACATATTTCCTAATCATGAGTCCTCTCGCTAAACTTATCCCTTTTGATAAAATTCCTCAGTTCCTGGAGGAACACTCAGACAGGTGGGCTGATTCTGAAGAGCCTCTGTGTCTGCAAGCAAGCGGAGAGCTGAGTTAAACCTGAAGAATATGAATTACCTTCCCCATGTTGCGTCCTCGTTAGTCAGTCTCACTAAATATGATTCTCAATAATACCGTGAAAATTGGAAAGAGCATAAATAGATTAGATTTCACATGAGGCTGAGCACCAGAAGAGTTGAACTATTAATCTAATTCCACAAAAATGTGAATTTGGACCTGACACCCCGCATCCATTGGTCAAAAATAGCAACCATTCATCACTGTAAGAAATGGCAGCTGAGCTCCAAGTTCAAATATAGTCAGAACTCCCTGGAAAAGTGTTTATTCTGTGCTGAAAATGGGGATTGGCACAAAAGAAAAACTATTTAAAGAAATACACACACAGGTTATGAAATACATAGACAGATACCAAGATCTTCAGGATCAATGCAGAACATATGAAATGCAGCAACACAGCACAGTTATCCAGGAAGATTCTTGTTGCATCAGCCACGGGTCCAACTCAATGCTTTTAACAAAAACACCACCCTAAGGGAAGAATCAATATAATAAAATATGATATAAATATAATAAATATAATAAAATTACTCTTGACCTCATCTTCTACTAAATACCTTTTTTTCCTCCTATCTTGTTGTCTAAAAATTGACTGGACCTTATAACTTAATTTATTGCTATTTGAAAACACATTTTAAGCCTCTTAACCTGAGTGCAAAAGAGCACTAAAAGTTTCCTTCAAACTTGTAAATGTGAAATATTCTAAAATTACATTCTGTCATAGAGCTCATATAAGTCTAGATAGAAGTACCATATTTCAATACTTGAAGAAGAGTAAAATTCCATTTTTAAGGACAGAAAATACATGTTGCTATTTTCATATCTCCCACATTAGGAGGAATGAATTGTATGGATCTGAACCACGTTCAGCGTATTTTTCGCATATAGGGCTGATCTTTCAGTGCATGCTGCATGCTCATCAGCACGTTTGAAATCACATCTAAAATAACGACAAAAAAAATCCCTCTATTGGAACTCTACTCAAACATTGTCAACATGCTCCGGGGTCATTTAATGCAATGTGTACATACAAGTAAAGAGCATTATTTGCCTTTTAGAGTAAAAGCATTCTAAGAGGATTCCTCAGCATTCAGTTACACAATAGATTTAATGATCTGTTTAGCTATAGGATGTGTTATGAAATTGCACAGATATCACTGCAAATGAACTCCAAAGAAACACAGAAGAAGGCAAACAGCTGAAGGGAGCTGTTGAATTATAGATTTACTTCTGTTGTTTTTTCTTGATTGAATTATACAAAGTGAAACCAAATGTTTGGGAAAATTTTAAATTCTGCAAAAACAAAGTAATGTTACCTCCACGTTCTAATTTTGAATGGGAATGAGTTTTGGAAAACTTGAAAAATCTCTTTAAGGTAGAATTTCATGTCTCCAAAGAGCTCTGCTGACCTATATGTTTGTTCAAATACATGACATTTAACTGGCACTTTGCTGTGATTTAATTGCAAAAACTTCAAACAATTTTTTGGCAACCTGACTTACTGAAGATTGGCAAGATGTAGATCTGAGCCCAGAGGCACCAGTTTGCAGAGGTGGTGTTGTCAGGTTGCTTTTGGGTTTTGCTGGGGATTGGTTGGTGTTTTTTTGTAAATATCATATATTGTAAATATCATATAATTACCAGCTTTTAAATATTAACAATAATTGATCCATTTTCTGTTTAGTACAGTTTAGAAACTATAAATTAAATGGATCGATCCCACAGGAGTCCTAAAATCTAACCAAAACCTCCTTCAGAAGTCCATGTTCACAAGAAAATGACACAGAGATCCAAAGTAGAAGTGAATTTACAGAAACACTTTACGAGCCAATTTCTCAATGCTAAAGCTAAGAAAGTGGTGTAGAGGAATTTTAAACCCCCAGTTTATATTTTAAGTTTAAAATATCCTTGTAAAAGGAAGGGTCAGGGGAAAAAACAGGGAAATTTTGTGGGCAAAGAGAGGCTGCAGCTGCTCAAAAATGGAGAATTAGCAGGATGGAGATTTTCCCTTCTTCTTTCTTCTTCATTCCCAGTCGTTGTCATGTGTGTGGGTGTTCAAACATGCAGTGCGTCCAATCTCACTGCAATTCAGAAAAAAAACCAAAATGATGAAGAGAGAATATGGGAATTTATTTATTGTATTTTCAAAGCCCAGGGAAAATACTACTGAGGAAACCATCTGGATAAATTCTCAATACAATACCTGGGAAAATTCCTAGAGCAGCGTGATAAGCAGTTCAGTCAGAAGCTGAAAACTGATTTGGAAACAAAATGGTAAAGAGCAGACCGGGAATTTCAACCATCCCTCTTTGCTCCCACAAATTCCACATCCATAAAGTTCAACCATCCCTCTTTGCTCCCATGAATTCCACATCCATAAAGTTCAACCATCCCTCTTTGTTCCCACAAATTCCACATCCATAAAGTTCAACCATCCCTCTTTGCTCCCACAAATTCCACATCCCAGCTCTTGCCCTAAACCCCAGTAACTCAACCATGCTTCCCAACACTCCCAGGTTTTACATCTCTGATACATCACACACAGAGAAAAAAATCATAGATGCAAGAATTTCTTATTAATGAGAGATTATCTCCATAAATACAGTACTGAAACAACAGAAAAGCTGGAGTTTTGTCAGCCCGGACAAGAGAAAAGACTTGATGTCTATGTTGAGGTTTTTATTGATGGGGCAAACCCACAAGAGCCTCTTATTGCAAGGTTTAATGCTATTTAGATGCAATTTATTATGAGATTCTTTGTTATTAGTTTTTCTTTAGTTCAAGATGAGACATTATCTGGAATGTATCACTACCCAGCTTTGATACCGTCTTTACTTTCAGTGCTGTGCTGTTTAATGTTTGTTTCATCCTGATTTTAAGTGGTGATGTATGTGGGAGAAGAGGCGGAGATGGTGCTGGGGGCACTCTTGCCCCTGATGTGTTGCAGCTGTGTTAATTACCCAAGAGTGGGTAATTAAACCTTGCCCTCACAGCTATGGGTGATAAAAAGAGTGAGTTAGTTGGTGGTGTAGTCAGTTGGGGTTTGTTGGTTGTGAGGAGGAAGGGATAGGAGGTTGTGTGAGGACAGAGGGGGTTAAGTGGCCGTGAGAGGGACAGGAAGGGGTGAACTGGAAATGCAGAAGGAAGGATAGAAGAAGAGAGAGCCAGAGCTGTGTGGAGCTGCTTATGGGACTGCGTACAGAGGTTTTTGTATTTATTCTTTTTCTGTGGGAGGGAGATATTAGGAGAAAAAACAAAGCAGACTTAAGCTTAAAAATGAAAAAAATAATAGTTTTATTAACACATGCTAAAAGAATGAAAGAACTGTTGAGAAAAAGAAAACTTAAACTAAAACAGAATGAAACTTTAAAACATTCTTCTCTCCCCCTACAAACTATTAACTTTCTTATTAAACAACATAGAAAGACACAACTTGAGATTTTCAGTCAGTTCCACTATTTAGACATACTCACTCATTACTTTAGGAGAAAAGTCTCTCTAGGGTTTTTAAGGTCACGCTTGCCGTAAGACAAAATAGTCCAGTGCTCCCAATGTCACACATCTGCTACTGCCTGGAGTTTTTGCAGACTGAGATGTTCTATTAGTAAGGCCTCTTAGTGTATTTGGGGTACTATTTATGAATACTTCTTCTAGTCTAAAATCATCTTCATCTTAAAGGCTGAGACCTCCTTTTGACCCAGGAGCGAGGGCTTTAAAGTTCCCAAATAAATCTCAATTACATCAGTCCTCAATTTTGATTAGAATAGCATTCTACCCAACAACACTAAGATGCGAAAAAGAACAGTCCATTTCTCCATAGTTTACCTTAGAGAAGTCCAGTTAAAAATGTCTACTTCTTCAATCCAATTCCAATATTATTAGTTCTTTCACTTCTAATCTAACTGACTTCATTCGATGTCTGTTCCACGTACCCTGTGTTTTCCATCTTCTTTCTCTCAAGGAAGAGTTGTGCTTTAGAGTTTCATGTTTCTAGGGAAGGGTTAAATCCACCCAGGCCTCAAGGGCCACGTGCATGCCCCGGGCTGTATGAGGCTGAAGAAAATGCAAAGCTGTGCTGATGGAGGAAGCTGGTAGATGTCCTTTTTTCCACCCCTCGGTCTCACCCAGGGTGGCTCAGCTCAGAGTTGGTAAGGAGCTGCAGGCTTGCTTTCTCTGCTGCCAGCGGCGATTAAACTGGGCCACGTTTTGGCCCTTTCTGCCACAGCCCCGAGCACGTGCCCGGCACTGCCAAACTGCAGCCGCTTTTCTTCCCTGCCGGCAGCAGGGGAAAGGGCTCAGCCGGCCCAGGCTGCTCCTGGTGTGGCAGCAGCTCTCAGAGGCCCAGCGGGGCAGCAGGGCCCGACCCGGGCCCGACCCAGGCCCGGCCTGGCCGCCCACGATGTTACCTCATGGCTGATTCCAAATCAAGAGAGCAATCTGCTGAAGGTGAGAGTTTTAAATGTCCTTTCCAAAGTTGCATTGACATCCTTATTGGTCAAACTGGCTGCCAATATCTTGGCTATCTTTTTGATAGGGCCCTGTCCTCCCCCCACCCCCAAACCACTCTACGGTCCCGGCAGGGAAAAATATTTCACGTTTTTCTATAATCAGAAAACAAAACTGTGCCAACCCATGATAGACTGCAATGTAGAAAAGGTATGAAAGGCTTTTAGATAACAAGGTACTGACACTTGGAGCCCCCTGAAGTTTTTAAAGGAGCACTCTTGAGTGCTGTGGCCATCTTGATGATGATGACACAAGTAGGAATGAATCTTTTTATTAACTTTATATATACTTTGGATTAGGGAGGAAAAAAAAAAAAAAAAAAAGAGAAACATTATGTTGCATCCTGGGAATCAGGATAATACTAAGAAAATTTTCAGTTTAAATATAATAGTAATTTAACTTGTTATTAAAAGTTCTTGTGAGGGACAGTTGTACTTGAAGTTGCTTCAGAAATTCCAGGAAAACAGTGCCCCCAATTGCTCTGTCTAAATCGACCAGTCATGAGATAAAATAATCTGTGAAAATCCCCAGTTTGATGTCCAAGCAGGACTCCCCCTCAGCAGAGCATCCCCAGCCCTGTTCAATGAAAATCCAGAAATTTTTACAGCTTATCATGAACAAGAGCCACTAAATGAATAAAATGCCTCCTTTATATGTTCATCATGGTCAGGAAATTTCTTCTGTAAAGAATCTTCACCAAAAGAAAGAAAAAGTAGAATTTTATTTCTGCAGCAAAATTCGGGAGAAAAGAGTGAAGAGGCAGACACAGAGACAGAAAACCCAATTCAACCACAAAGAAACCCCTCATGTTTTGAAGAATACCACATGGAAAGGGCTCCCCAACAATCCTAAGCTTTTCAGTTCATCATTCCAATGGTATGATGGCTATTGACTACCTCATTTTAGAAATATATGTGCATGTATGTGGGAAGGAAATGAGAAAGTTGTTGTTTAAAGGAGGTGCAAAAGTGAAGTGTGGCACTACATTGACCTACAAACAATTAATTTTTTTTTTTTTTTTTTTTCCAATTGATTGAAATTTACAGCACCAAAAATACATGAACGATGCTACTGGAAACTTGGAAACCAAGAGAAAAGGGTAACTTGCAGCAGGTTTGTAATACAGAAGCATCAGCTAAATGAATTTGAACTTGGGTTAGTCACAATATGCAGCCCAAAAGAGCCAAGCCCACAGCCCAATAGGTTAGCTCACATTGCTGAAAAAGAATGGAAAAGGGGGAAAAATAATAATAAAAAAATCCATTAATGAAGTTATATCTCTCTGAGGCATTTCTCTTTCAAACCAAACTTTGCAATTAGTGATTAATCAGCTGCGAGGCAGAGAACTCACCTAAATAAAGCCCTGCCTAAAATGCACCAGTGTGGGGATCAACGCTTGCTTGGATGATAAAAACTGACACATGGGGGACAGAAAAATGCCTGAATATTGGCAATTTCCTGCCAGGCTGCACTTACCCCACTGACACTGTGACTTCCATGGAAGTGTGGCTGAGGAACACAGAGATTCCTGTTTCCCCTCATTACATCTGCCTGCTCCAGGGATTCTGGGCTCACAGATCAGGCACAGAATGCCCGGCAGAGAAGGGCAGTTCCACCTCCCCCAGCACATCCCAGAGCCCCAGGTTCACTTTTCCCCCCTGTAGCAAGATACAAGCTCTGTTTTCCACACAGGGCTCACCAGGGTGTTTTTCCTGGAGCAGGGGAGAATGACCTGAGCCCTGTGTGCACGGTGCTGAGCAGGGATGTCACACTGTCTGTCACATCCCAGCTGCTGCCCAGCCCTGACAGGAGACAGAAATGCCTCACAGGCTTTGCCCAATGGCCCTGACACTGACAACTCCTACCAGCACTAATTTGCTATTAAACTTCCAGCTGGTTCCATACTGCAGGAAAGGTTGTATTTCACAAACAATGCTGTTCTAAATGAGGATGAGGCTGGGGATGCTGAGGATTCCCCTCTGCCCAGCCACCACCCTGCAAACAACAGCAGCAGCAAAGGGACGTGCCAGCCTCAAGAGCGACAAGTCTCAGCTGCAGCATTTCACCAAAGTGAGTTTGAGGCAGGAGGGATAATTTGAGACACTTTGGTGTCACAGAGCCAGCACATCACCCTTCCTGTCGGGGAGGGAGAGAACTAAACATTTGTTAAGCACAGAGAGGTCAAATAGAAATGTGGATTTTCAGACTGTCAGCATCCCTGACCTTTGCTGCTCGTACAAGACTTCAGGAAAGAACATTTTCTACACAGTGTTGATAAGGCAGACCTCTCAAAAGCTTAGAAAAGCTCAGTAATACAAGGCCAATTAATAAGGATAAGTCCAGTTGGGAGAGGGGAGGTTTTTCTGAGAACTGCAGCAGGTCTGGGAGGCTCTTGTGTGTTCTGCAATACAATGGCCAGCTGCAGCTCAGCTACTCCAACATCACCTCACTGAAGGGAAAAACAGAGCACAATTCAAAATGGCAATATTCCTAATAGGCAAAATTAGGAAATAAAACCCCCAGACCCTTGGAAAGCCAGAGCTGTACAGCAAATACACACAAAAAAGCACTTTTTGCCAGGGAAGTCGCTCACACTGCCCAGTTGTCCAGCCTGGAAACTTCTGCAGGAGAGCCTTGGCTGTCATTATCTGCATCAGCATGCCAGGGAAAGAACTTGCTATTTTGCACCACTTTTGGAGATTAGCCTTTTTTTCTTAGTGTTCCACTAATTGTTTTTTCTTCACTTGCATCAGCAGGAGACCCAATTATAGCTCCAGCTTCAATTTGCAATAACCTCCTTTTAAATAGCGTGAGTCACCTTTTCACCTTTTATTACAGAGATAGCACCAAGGTCTGATAGAGAAATAGTGCAAATCCTAAACTCGATTTCTCAGAAATGGGATTTCATAATTGTTGGTTACTTTCCTTGATTTAATTTAAATCACATTTACATCCTAAGAGGACTTAGAAGAAATTATTTCACAGACATAGTTCTCCATATGTAGCTCTAGTCTTCTAACACCGTATAAACCATCTCCTATTTTTACTGATTAAAATATAATTTTTTTCCCCTCTCCAGAAGCCCCAGCATCACTGAATCTATTGTCACTCACCAGAAGTAATTTTGTTTAATAACTAAGTAGGCCATCCATCCTTGGGCATGCAGGCTGCTAACCTTGAGAGCTGCTGAGGGAGGGTGACTGATGTGCACTGGGTGCAGAGAGGAACAAACTGCAGCAGGATTTAGCTGGAGGAAACTCCCAAGACAATATTAATTACGATTTCAAAAAGACAGCTCTCACTTCCACCTGGCAAATGCAATTAAGCAATAGAAGGGGAGTTCAGCAAAACAAACCGCTCAGACCAGCAGCTGACGGAGCGACGTGCACTGTCTGCTTTAAATGTGTTTGGGGAGCACAGCAGTAAATCAAAGCCAAGAGCTCATTCATTTTGGGAACCTGAGCCACCGGGACACAACACAGGTTGCACTTTGAAAACAATCTTATTATCAGTTAAAAGCATAAAAAACATGTTTTAAAATAGGTTCTGTGAGTTGAATTTTTGCGAGAGCTGGTAACAATAATTAATATATTGAAAAAAGGGGATCGCAAGCTTTGAAGGAAAATGAGCCTCACTGAACTCCACTCAGCACAAACTCTTTCAACTCAGGATAAACCTCCCACTGTGCTCATCAGGGAAAAGTAAAGCTGACGAAGGATAGGACTCAAGTTTTAGGATGCCAGAGGGACTGGCAGGACAGCAGCCATGCTTTTAGGGGGTACAGCACTGAAATAACACAGAGGCTAAAAGGCTAGAAGGTCAATGCTAGGGTTGGCAGCTCTTCACTGAGGTAAAACAAGTTTACCTGCAGAGAATTTGGCTCTAGAATGGAACACTCATCTCCAAAAGCTGTCTGTATTTTTAAACAAGCGATGAAAAGCACCAAAGTGGTTCATCATTGGAATTTAGGTTTTCTTACAAAAGGCAAAAGTGACCCTAGTGCTTCCCTCTTGTGATTGGGTCTGACTGAATAATCTCAGACTAATTCCCAGTAAGACAAATTCCAGGATCAAGGGAGCAGCCAGAGACTGTTCACAGAGCCAGAACTGTCAGTCAAGCTCTGCATTCCCCTCTCAGGGGCTGGGACCCTCTCTGAATTCATCCTTCCTGCCCCCAGCCCCTGGGCTCCTTCTGCACCCTCTGCTGCCTCCCCTTCCCCTGGGCCACCAACTCTGCCCCTGCCTGCTGCAGCTCCCAGTATCACCCTGGGAACAGGACAGGGCACCTTCTGATCCTGGCCCACTCACAATCACAGCTCAATTTCAGCAGTAGAACAGTAGCTATGAGTATTTTAAAGTATTTTAGAAGAGGAGAACTGGTACTTTAAACTAAAAATACAAACCCTAAACTCTCAAATCCACAGCAGGAATGTAAGGCACACACACACAAGCCAAGGATCCAAGAATCCACCCATGCTTCCTGGTTTAGCTGGAAAGAAATGAAGCATCTGTCCTGCCACACTTACACCCCAAATTAGTAGCGACAGGTCTGTAGGAGGGCAAATAATCCTGCAGACTGTGCCATCAAAGCATTCATCATCAGAGCCACAGCAGGAGTACAACCCATACACACTGAGACTGCTCCCAAGAAAGATGGTTTTAACTCTATTTGTTTTAACATCCTAATAATAGCTTAAAGCATTTCAGTGTTGAGAATGGCACCGGAGGAGGGGTGCTCTTTCCAAAGCACCCTACTTTGTAACACCTGCCTGGATTTCTCCTTCTACTGCAGGCCAGACTTATGCAAAACTCCCCAAGGCAAGGTCTTTAAACCTCCAAAGTCCGTCACTAGCAGGCAGCAGCTGCAGTTTGCAGGTTCATGGAAACACTTTAAGGCTCCCTGCTGACTCAGGAGCTCTGGGGACCTCCCCTTCATTTCCCTCAGGGGCAGCCAAGTACAGAAGCAGCTTTTGATTCAACTGCTCTACTGCACCTGTTCCGCTCTCTTTGAAGAGAATGATTTGTATGTTACACAGAGTTAAATTAATTATTGGAAGTATCTAGTTCTTGTGACTGAAATGCCCCTACTGGCTGTGGCACCTGAGAGCCTTAGATGGGATTTGAGAGCATGGTAAGTAGGGATCAATTTCTTTGCTTGGTAAACCAGGATAGATGTCACGTTTCAACCTGAAAAAAAAAAAAAAAAACAACAAAAAAAAAAAAAAAAAAAACCAAATAACAGTTTCACTGCCACTGTCAGTATAATTCATAAATAACACTTACCAGATGGTGACATGAGGACAGAAATGCTCAGCTCAAGGAAGCCAGTTCACCTGGGGTGGTCACAGTGCCAGGAATCCCCAGGAATGTGGTGCCAGCCTATCCTTTGTTCAGGTCCCTCCTCAGAGGCACCAGCTTGAGCTGTGATTTTATTGTTACAGCAAGATTAAAATATTTCAAGGATCAGGACATCTGAGACTCTGCCATGGGACACCTGGAGCAGAGGAAAACCTGGTGTGAGTGTGGGGAGCAGCTGTGGAGGGGCCTCTGTCCCAGATCTTGTGCTGCCAGGGCACCCTTGGGCTGGGTCCTGCATGGTCAGGATGGGAATTTTCCTTTACCCTACTTCTATTACAAACTCAGACAAAGCTAAAGAAACTGCAGCATCTGGAGGAGGTTGAATTTTGATGGCCAAGCTATCAGCCATCAGCATCAATTTGACATGAATTGGTGAATCCCTTGCCCTACCCTGAACCTTCAGGCTGTCAGTGCATTAACCGAGTTTGCAGTCAGAGGCACGCTCCAGGTAACACCTGTGCCTCCCTTCAGCCACAGAATCACCCCATAACAGCCTGTGGATGTGCATTTAGTTACTCACAGGAGATGCAGCACTGCTGGCAGCCAGTAAAAACTCCCTCTTTGTCCAAACCCCACATCTGTGGAGAAGAGACAGCCCTGTCCAGTGTTGCAGCAGAACAGGGAAACCCCAGCATGAAATCCCAACACCAGCGCATCCACAAAGGCAGTTCCCACAGCTCTAACAGGGGCTCAGCACACCTGGAGCAAGAAAACTTGGCCATTAGGAAATCACAAACCAGAGGTGACCTTCCCATGGCAGTGACAGCATTGTGGCACTCACAATGCATAGGTTAAAAGATGTGGAAAATCTGCTGAGCCTAAGAAAATACTGCCTGTGCTGGGGAATGGCTGATAGCTATGGCTGGGCTAGAGAGCCAGGAAAGATAGGGGATTTAATCTGTGATTAACTTTTGACTTGTAAGAGAAACAAATTTCCAAGGAATTCCACCCATGAGTTTTCCACAGGGCTGCTTCAGAACCAGCACATCTGTGCTGTGTTCGTTTCCAGAGCTCTCTGCACTGCTGTGGCATTTCAGCTTCCCCTCGGGGGCATTACCTCAGGAGATCTCCCCGGTTGTGCACTCCCGTTTTTCCACTTGAGCCATCCGGGCAGGAATGAGGTGTGGGTAAAGGCAGAGTTCCCTGTGCACACGGAGGGGGCTGCCTGAGGACCCTGTCCTGCTCTGTGGCACAGGGGGACACTGCAGTCCCCAAACCTCACAGCACATCCACCCACAGCCTTTGCCAAGCTGCCTCCCAATGAGAGGGACTTGCTGGAAATCCAGAAAGTGCCAAGTCCTCCTCTGTTTTATCCTTCATGAACTGATGGAGCCCCATGACAGCCCCAGGCCTTCATTCACAGGGGTGTCTGTGTCCCTCAAACCCCCAGCAGAGCAGAAATGCCAGCAGGCAGGAGCTGCAGCATGCTGCCACGCACACACACACAGACACACACACAGAGTGTCTAAACAAAAACCCTGGGCCTGGGAGGTGAAATCCTGCCCATAATGTTGTCATTCTTGGATCCTTTATCTCAGATTTAGCAGGTGTGCAGTGCTCTGTTTGGGTTTTTTAACAGGTGGAAAATGTCATCTTGTCATGAGAGATTGGATGTAAAGAGAGATTGGATGTAAACAGAGCACTCCTGTGCTCTGTTGTGGTTTCTATATCTCAGCGCTCATCACCAGGAGATGGAATAGCTTGTTCCAGTCCCTGACCCAGAATTTAGTTTGTCAGCTCCTGGAAAACACATTTCAGTCTTGCACCCCACAAATATGTAAAATATCGAACGCATGGTGTTGTTAATAACACGGTTGGAAGTCATTCATGGCAATTAAACTTGTATTGCAGTGAATTCTCTTTGACCACAATGACGGTCCTGCTCTGCCATCTTATTACTGCACAGTGAAAGGTACAATTAAATGCATGCAAGAAAATGTACCGAGCTCTGCTCACTTGTTTTAAGTGCTTTTAAACATGATCTTTTGGAAACATAAGCTAGCGTCAAAATATGTGATATGAAGATTTCACACCAAAAATTTCTTTTCTTTGTTTATATTTCTCAACCAACATGCCCAGTTACTTTGCAGTACTAGGTATTTTATCTAACAGATATTTTGAGCTTTGGCAGGAATTTTTGTGCTGCGATTTTCCAGCTGAGAGAATCAATGAAATGATAGTAGTCTCAGAATAGTATATCTGAATCCAGCCCCTCAGCCAGCAATGCTGCTTTGCAAGTATTATTTACCATTCAGTTGGTTTTGTCTTCATAATCTACTTTCTTTCTTTAATGTGTCGTTGCCCACACTAGCAAAAAGCAGGAAATTGTAAAAACCTTAGCCAGCAAGATTTGGAGACCAAAACTCCTTTGCAAATTATACAATAAAGAAAACTATTCATTTCACCAGACCTAATCTTGGCCTTTCTTTCCAATAGTTCCGGTACCAGTAGAAACTTCTAATCCACAGTTGAGAAGGAGGCAAAAGTTACTTTATGAGGACTTAAACCCATATTTTTTTGTGTGTGCTGGAATTCTAATGTGCTTTAACCCCATGTTCTAGAAAGATGAATTCAAACTAAAATAAGCAGAGACAAGGAATCCTGGAATGATGGAGGAGCTATTGCAGAAATCAAACCTTTGGCACACTTGGTCTCAGGAAATCAAAGGCTGGGTGTTATTTACAGAGGGCAGTCGTATCCAACCATAAGATTCACATAGGAAAAGTGAACCTAACCCTGCAAAAACTGCTTGAAAGGGGAAACTGAGGCAGAGATGAGAGAAGCTAAGGTTTTGTGGTTATTAGTTATTGCTACCAAAAAGATTTATTGTCCTCTAAGGCTTCTCGTGGCTCAGTGTTTGCCCCTTGCCATGACAGAGGAGGGCTTGAGGGTCCCTGGGGGTGAAGAAGGGGGCTAAGCTAGGGTGCAGCTTCCAGGGCAGCCAACCCTGCAGGACAGCAGCCATCTGATGTCCCACCACTCCCAGCAAAATGTTCTCTTTTCTTTCTTAAACTGCATTAATTACACAGCCTTGCCTTGCAGGGAGCTTTAGTTAGTCATTAAAGCCCACTGGTAGGAATCCTAAGGTTGGATTATCTCTTAACTCTTTCAAAGCTTTATGGTGGTTTTTTCCTTAATCTTCTTCACCACTGGAATGGTTCTTTTGCTGCCTCTCACAAGGGAGCTGGCAGATAACTGATGGATTATTGAAATCACTTTCTGAAAACTCTCTAGGCACCTCTCTGCATCTGGAGATGTCTAAATGCATTTAAAAGCTGGCCTGAAAGTCCTCCAAGCATGGCTAGAGAAGTGCTACAGAGGTGCAAAGTATTATCTCAGTTATTAAGTATAAACATTTCCTTGGGTACAAGTCAAGCTAAATCATACCTTTTTTGCTATATGCTAAAAGGCTTCTGCAAATTAATTAATGAAGGAATTGGGCATACTAAGAGAATTACTTGAATGATGCCTGCCTGAAGTTTTTTAACCTCATTTCCTTGAAAAAATTGAAAGTAGGGAGGAAATGTCATATTGTGTGTCTGAGTCTATTGCATCTCACAAAAGAAAAAAAAAAAAAAATAGAGAGAGAAAAAGGGCCTGTTTTTTTTCATATGCAGAAACAAGCAGAGTCACCAGAGTGCTTTTCAGTATTCCATGTTATTCCTGTTGCTAAGGAAATTTTCCCTCATCTGTGCTCGGTAAAGCATCCTAAAAATTCCTGCACAGACGGATGGCATTACAGATCAGTGTCAGAAAACTCAGTTGACAATTAACCACAAAACCAGTCACTGAGAAGCTTCAACAGGACGATTCCTGATTTCTCTTGTAGAGCTCAGGATGATTTGCAGCAGGGAGGAGCCTGGAGGAACCACAGCCAGCCTGTATGATTAATCTTGTCCCTACAGAATTTCCCTCAAGAAGCAAAATAGGAAGAAACAAGAATCAACCCAAACGCTTAGCTTGGGTTTTGTTGGCACTGTCCCACCAGCTCAGATCCTGTTCACTCTTCACTGTGCTCTCTAAAAGACAAAGTAAAAATCTCCCTCACAGAGAGACCAGGAGGTGTTCTTTGCCATCATCTTTATTTAAGAGAGAGAGAGCTCAAATGAAAAAAAGCTGCAAATAAAGAATTGCTTGAGATCTCTGTAGGTTGCAGTGGTTTTCCCTCTGTTGCATGTGTTCATTCTCAGTCCATCACTGGGTGGCTTTCTGCACCACTGCTCACAAAACAAGGGGCCACTGCAGAGGAAGGGAGCAGAGGTGTCTCCCACAGCAACAACAACAGGCAAGAGCATGTCATCCAACTCATGTTGTGGAATTTCTTCTTCTTTCCCAGCAAAGATTCCTTGTCCAAGCCTGGAAATCCAGGCCAGCAGCTGGCCTTGTTATGCCCTTTGATACAAATCCAATACTAGAAAAACAGTGCGTGTCCTGGGCAGTTTGGAATCCTGGTTTTGTCACATTCCACAACACAGAAAGGAAAGGGGATTTGGTGTTCCTCTCCTCCTCCATGCCAAAGGTCTGCAGTGTCTGGCTGACCTCCTTTCTCCAGCAAAACTTCACCATGGATAACAGCAGGGTAGAGTATGAAAAATGGGTCTCACATACTTCCCAGAGAAGCAGCTCCAGCAATCCCTGGTTGGGGACAGTTAAAATTATTGCTTTACTCTGTCCATTCTGTCTCACAGTCACTAATGATCTTATGCTCTGTGCTTTTGTCTAATTGCTTTTGGAGGCCGTTTGCACTTTTGCCCAGAGTTAAAATATCCATATTTTTGGTCCCAGTAGTGCTGCTCTCATAGAAGATATAACACAGGAGTCAGTAGACCACGCTTGCATTTGATGTACACTTCTGTATGGGGAAAATGAGGAGAAGGGAAGACTGTGAGACCCTTTCTCTCTCCTGAAGGGAGCAGTGGCTGCCTTACACTACGATGGTGCTTGCTGTCGCTGTAGGACACGAAAGAAAGATGAAAGACTGCAAGTATTTCAGAAGGCAAAGAATATAGAAGGCTTTATTGTCTAATTCTACCACCTTTTATAAGGTGTTCTGATACAGACTTAACATGATTGGTGCACAGGAAAGACACCTCTCTTATCCCATTGGTGAAACTAGAGAAACAGCCAAACACCGCCTGGAGAAAGATTGTTTTGGGAAAGGATTGTTGTTTGCTAAGACTGTTTTGAGAAGAGGCTTTCTCTAGAACTTTTCCCTTGGGAAAGGGTTAGCACTGCTAGCAGGCTAAAATCTCTTCAGACTTAGAAATGTCAGGCCCACAGCTTGCAATATTCACCTGGAATATGCTGTCTCTTGAAAAGATGAACCTTGTATGCTTCACTCTCCTGGCCCTACTCCATGCTCTGCTCTGTGAGGATTTCTGGGCACACTCCACCATCTTTGGCAGAAAATCTATTCCCAGAACGTGTTTTTGTTTTCCTTTGAAGCCATTTATTTTGGCATGCCATTCCCACCTGTTCTGGAAAAGAGATGGATGCAAGTTCCAGCAGAGATGGAGCTCCCTTCTCCCCTTACTCACCCGTGCAGCCCAGCAGCTTTCATCCCAGGAGATGGACAACTCCAGTGGATGCAGAAGCCTCTTCCACCTTCAGATCCAGATGCAGCCTCACTTGATGTAAGTTAGGAAAAATGCTTGTTTTCCTGTGCCATTCTTCCTGTGGCATATTTCCTTAAGGGGTTTTTCTCCTTCAGATAAGGGATTTCAACAGTATTACTTTCCTACTCAAACTCCTTTGTCTTCTGGAATCCCAGGATTTTTTTGTGATGTAGAACTGCTGAGAACAACTTCTCTTTCATTATGTATATCACTGCCAGCCATGTGATTATATAGAGCTACTGATATATATATCAACCTCTATATCTAGATAGATATAGATGATATAGATAGATATAGATGTAGATATAGATTAGATGTAGATGTAGATGTAGATGTAGATGTAGATGTAGATGTAGATGTAGATGTAGATAGAGAGATAGAGATAGAGATAGAGATAGAGATAGAGATAGAGATAGAGATAGAGATAGATAGATGATCTAGATATTGCATTAACATCAGCATTTATTCTTTGTCTTACAGATAAATCACCAAGTCCAGTCCACTCCCAGGCCAGTTCCCTCTTCTGATTATTACAATATTTTCTGGTTTTACTCAACCATGTGCACAGCCCTCAGCAGGAGCTCTGTACATATGATTTCAAGCCATAAAATCTTCTTTCTTATTTCTTCTTTGTCTCCTGGATGAAAATGCACAAAACAATCTGAACATCTGCAGGAACTGTGTGTGACCTTCCATCCTGACGTTCCTCCTCTGGAACCTGCCTTAACAAGCCTTGTACTGTGATGGATGAAACTGAAAGCAATTCCATCTTCCCAACAAATTGAGACCCTCAAAGGGATCCTATCTCTTTTCAGATGGCCCAGGTTTTGCTCACAAGACCTTGGCTTTCATCTTGACTAGCAGTAATTCTGAAGGAAGGAAAACACCAAAGTATTGTGGTCTGTCCGTAATATGAAAGACACTTTCTACTGCTTCTTTGATGTCTCATGAAAGAAAACTGAAAGAATATAAATGCAATATCATTAAAACACATTACTAATCCTGCAGGAATGGAGAGGCTTGAGCATTAGAAATTTCTTCTCAATGCTACTTCAAACTATGATTTGTAATCTGCTGAGGAAACTGTCATGAGTAATGGCTTGCAATGTGACAATGAATTTTAAACTTTCTCAAGTGAAATATGGATGACAATTTTTTTACACCATTTGGAGATAACTTGAAGTGGCAGTTGCTGGTTAGAGAACAAAAAGCCAAATGGCATAGTTTAGATACACAGAAAATGGAAGATAATGATGCATGAAATAAATGAAAAAGAATTGAGGAAAACACTGGAAAGAGGAAGTGCAGAACAGTTTGACCCACCAGTGAGCCTGGTTCTATTTCTATGGAAATGAGCTCATTACTGCTAATTTTTTTTTTTTTTTTTTTTTTTTTTTGAGCTCCTTGTTGATTCGTGAAGTGCTGTTTGAATTCTGATAAGGGCTTCATGAATCACTGAAAAACAACATTTGAACAAAATATCCAGAATCAAATGATTACCAAGTCCCATAGATTAATCAGCTGTCTGAGCACTTTATATGGCAGAGCAGCACTAGGAGAGCCAGCTTTTCTCCTGGTATCTTCAGTCTATAATGCACCATTCTGCAAAGAAAGGGCATCGTGCTGCTGAAATCCAATTCTGGGTGGTTACTCCACCCAAGGGCCTGTATTAAAAAGGAAAGATGTCTTTGATTTTTTTTCCTCCTGCAATTTCCATGTTTGTTCTGTTTTAAAAGTCACTATCCTGAGCATGGGCCCTGGAATTGCCTCTCATCCTCAGAAACAGGAACATCTGTGGCATTCATGGTGCTGCCACGTGTGTCACCCATCAGTGTTGGCTGTGACACCCCCAAGTGCGAAGGGAAAATTCTCCAGGGCCAGAACACACCTTCCTCTTAAACCTCCAGGATGCTGAAATAAAAATCCAATGAAGCAGTGGATCTAAATACCATGTAAGCTGTATTTATTTTAAAAAGCCATCAATTTTTAAGGCTGTCTTTGGACTTGAGCTGAGTCTGCCTGTGACAGCTGGATTTTTAACTGAACAGCACTGATTGATTTTATGTGTTATACATACAGCATCTACAGCCCTTATTAATTCTCCAAACACTTCAAAAAGAATGCCCTTGGCAAGTTCTGTGACTCTCTGCTAATTTGCCTTGTACTAATTTTCAAGGTGTGCAGAGGTCACCGCTTCCTCCAGCTTGCAGCTTGTAACAACGCACACGGGAGAAATTACACCAAACAAAGCTCAGCCTTCTGCCTCAGTGCTTTGTGCCTCTTGTCCAAAACCTTTCCCAGTTTGGAAGCAACTCAATGGGTTGTACTTCAGCCGTGACAAAGAGAGCAGCAATAACCAGTCCTCACTGGAGATGCGCAGGGCAGGGTATCCCACAGATCCCTTAAGGACTCCCGGGACTGCTCTGTTCAACTCCAAGGGATTAAATCCACACTGGAAGTGCAATCACCAAGGCCAGGCTGGACAGGGCTTGGAGCAACCTGGTCTGGTGGAAGGTGTCCCTGCCCATGGCAGGGGGTGGGACTGGATGTGCTTTAAGGCCCCTTCCGACCAAACCATTCTGGATTCTATGAATTATTTTAATTGTTTTTAAAAAAATATTATCTCAAGAGGGATGGACATACAGACCCACCAATCTGTAGTTATGACAGACCTTAGATAATTTTCCTTTTAGGATCAACAGGAGGTTGAGGGATAAATTTCATTATAATTTACATGAGAAACTACACTGGTGCAAATAAGAAATAATTTGGCATATATGACTCTACAGAATTGGTACAGACTTAAACTGATTTCAATTTTCTAGAATGCAGAATTAATTTGGGAAGAACGTTATAGAGCACTTTGCTTTTCAGTTGATAGCATTATGAATATTGCAAAGACAATATTTCCATTCTGGATGTTCCCATATATTTGGACAGGAGTTTGTGAGACACCAAAGCTGCTTTGTGAAAACACTCTCAAGGCTTTCTTTTTGCACCTCACATTTCTACACTTCTCAGAGCACTAGGAGCAGAAAGGAATCAGCATTTGAAGAAAAACAAAGCCAGAGGATTGATGTGGAAAAGGGAAATATCAAAAGCCGCTTCTCTTGGCTGTGAACTCTCCTGGCACAGCTGTGGACGTGAGTGTGGCTCTGCAGAGCCAGTGTGTGTGCTGTGTGTGGGAAGTGCAAACTGAAGGTCCAGCAGCACCCTGGCACTCCTGAGACCTTCCACTCCCTGGCTTCTTCATTGCAATCTGGACTCTGGCACTACTGATATCTCATTTCTCATGCCTCTCAAGGCAAGACTGTGGTGTAGGACAGAAGAACAACCATTAAAAAAAAAACAAAACAAACAATAACAGAGATAATTTTCTCTTTGTTATTTATTTATATCTATAGTTGGGAGTAATGATACTTCTTCCTATTCAGTTCTGGTTTCAAGGTAATGAAAATCCCATTTAAAGTAAGTAAAAATATAATAATATCATTACAAATGAACGAGGATGGGTAGGTACTGTCTTATGCTAGGTACAGTACAGACCTAAACCAACAGGTAGTTCTTGTTCCCAAATGTAAAGGACAGGTGAAGCAAAGGGAAATGGGGGAAAGACAAAACAAAACAAAACAAAAACAAAAACAAAACCCAAAAAAACCCCCTACCAGAGTATCTTGTTAGTGCTGCCTATGAGACATAGAGAAAACCCCCTTTCCCTTACTTTGCCTTTGTTTTAATTATTTATCTGAGGGTCTTGTAAGAGAGACAAAGAATTCGAAGAGTGAAAACTGAAATCATTGGAAAGAGAGGGACATAATCCTGGAAAGGAAATTAAGGGTCTGATGTACAAATACTCAGAGGAAAGCTGCTGGAAGCAGCAGTCAGTCAGCACAAGGGACGATCTCCAGAAAAAAAGACCAAAACCAAAATCAAAAACAAAAATAAAAATAAAAACAAAACTTTATTGCTGTTACATCTCAAATCAAAAAAATCCCCTTTCCCAGCCATACTTCCTGGCTCGGATACACAACCCCATTTCAAGTCACACTCACCATGGAAGCCCTCAAAGCTTTTAAAAAGTTGTGTGAAACACTAAATGTTTTAATTGTGTTGGATTTAAGTAAAAAAAAGACCAGATTATATCACTTCATACTGTAAAGATCACATAAATTGTGCAAAGTGGAGTTAAGAGTTTGATTTACAGATTGCACAAACCGTATTTGAAAGATGATGTTTCCTTGTCGAAATAATTTATAGTGCCTTTCCTCACTGAAGTTCATCAACTACAAGTTCTTTTATCTGATTGTAGGGGTAAAACTCCTGTAATGCAGAAAATTCCTGTTATATGGCTTCATACAAGGTGAGATCGAATCATTGCTGTGGAAGGGAAGAGAGCCCAGCCCTGCTGAAGGAACTTCCCCAGACAAAATCTGCTCTGAGGAATCCTGCCCAGCACGATTCAGCAGCTGGAAGAACAGGATCCAAGCACCCTTTGCATGGCTACAGTCAGTTTTTCTCCAAAGATTTCAGTAGCTGAACCTTACTCTCCTCTGACTGGATTTTTCTACTAACAATTCATACGAGTTTGGCTTTTCCAACAAACAATCATTGGACTGGGTAGGCACTTCTACCACTTTGGTTTCAGTATTTTAATAACATTAAATCATAAAATGTCTCGTTTTTAAAAAATTGCTTTTGTTTTTTCCTCATTACAAAGAGTTGTATCTACAGAAATGTGAAGGTGAAATGATTCTTTGCCTTTTTTTCTCTCATGGGAATCTGAGATGTGGCCAAACAAGCCCTAGAGGATTCGGGCTGAGATTCCCATTTCTTTCTGTGAGGGGATGAAGGCCACTGCCACAACACAGGTGTCCAAACCCACCACTGGCCCCACACAGGTGTCTAGACCCACCACTGGCCCCACACAGGTGTCCAAACCCACCATTCCCTGCTGGTGGTGTGCTTTGTGAGCAAACATCAGTTTAACCACAGAGCACAGCTGTGCTTATGGAGAGCCGTCAGAAGATCCTAAAAGCCTCAGTGCTGAGTAAATGTCTTCCTGATGTTGGTTGGGAAGCAGTTTTTGCACAGGAACTGCCTGGTGACACCGTGCAGGGACAGAGACCTGAGCCTGGGAAAGGCACTCCTGGTGTCACACAGGGCTGCGACAGCTCTGTCGTCACAGCTCTCGGTGAAGAAGCTTTGGTTGCTTCAAAGAATCATTTCCAAACCTGTCCATGCTACAAAACTCAAAGAATAGAGCTCTCCATTATTCCCACTGTTAGGCAGGATAATCCCACCTGCGTGCTCACAAAGGGCAGGGGCAAAGCTCGGTCCATCCACAATATTCAAGTCATGCTCTGCAATAAGTTACAAATCCTTTATTGAAAGGAAATTCACAGAGGTGCCTCGGTGGTGTTTCCCTGCTGTGTGCACACAGTGTATTATTCTTCCAGACTCCCTTTCTTCCCCCCAGGATAGACACATTCGTGTTTACATTTAAAAAATCATATAGCGATCCACGGCCAGTCAATACAAAAGCAGCATGAAGATAAAACCATTGATCTGAGTGCACAGTGCTGATAAAGACGGTGCCCTCAGTGACTGCAAAGCCTAAGCAAGCCAGAATTCAGGTGGTTTTTCTTTTAATTGTATTGTGCCTTCTCCGCCCTCCTCAGGAACCCAAAAACTACTGCTCTGACAAGCCCCTGTGCCCTTACCCTTCATGGGTTGGAAAGCTCCACTGCAGTATATTTAAACTTCCTAAAGAAGCCTGCTGAATTAAGAGTATTTAATCAAAAACCTTTTGCCTGATTAACAGGACTTTCATCAGGAAAATTTTAAGCACATTTTACTTTTCATCCTATGAATGTTGACAGACCTCCTTTATCAGGACTTTGATTAACAGCAGGAGAGGGAGGCAGAGTGACTGTGACACACCGTTACTTCGGCTTGGTTTCAAGGTTGCTTGGGAGACCTTCTCTCAGCTCATGGTTGAAATTGTCTTATCTTATACATTCCCAGGATTACTGTTTCATGTAAATGTCATTTCTGCCATCCAAAACATTAAAAAAACCCACACCAGTGCACTCTAACTCCTGTCTCCTTCTGAGAGACATGAGGGAAGCCGAACGCTTTTGATCAAAGACAAGATCCCGACTTCAAAGTGATACCTCATCTGTAAATATATTACACCATGCTCTTAGTACAGGAAGGGGGACTCCTTGATTTTAAATAACCTGAGGCCAGTACCGTGGGATTTGCCTGCCTTTGCAGAGTTTAATCCTGCTCCTCTGAATATCACCAGAAAATTAGACAAAAAGATTTTAAAGATCTTGGGCTCCAGTCTCCTCTTATTTATCAAAGTCCAATGGACCCATGTCCAATATTTCAATGGAAGAACACCCAGCTTATGGTGGACTGAGAGAAGAACATGGAAAAAAACCTACAGAATTCAGAAGCATCACAGATTTTTTTAAATCTAAGACCTAAATCTTTCTTCTAATGACAGACAAAAACTACATGCTACATGCCTGCAGATGCTCTACTACTAATTTGACTGGGATCTTCCTGCATTTTATGGCCACAAGTCCACTCACTGCACAAGAAAAGAAAATTTTGGATGGGCACATAGGGTCAGTTTTAGCCTCAGTACAATCAACAGTGCCAGTGCGCAGGTGTCACTCCGGTCCCTATGCAGACTACAGAAAACAGCCTAAGACACTGAAATCAGTTTTCTGCACAAAATCCCCATAATTCATTTATCCAGGTATGGTTTTGAAATCATATAATTATCATCGCATCTTGTAAAAAAAATAAAATCCAGCCATCTGAAAGAATCAAATTTTAGTCTTCAATAATCTAAATTTTGAGGTTATTCAAAAATGTCCTGTTGTTCTACTAAGATTTTCTGTCTCTCAAAAGCTGGAAAAAACACTTCATTTACCTGAAGTGAATAAGCAATGTTAGAGAAATGAGCAAAGTATTATTTCTTATTAGAGATTAAAACCTCTTGAAGGTTCAAGACTGTCAACAGGCTAAAAGAAGCCTTTGTTTCTGCAATATTTATTCTCAAGGTGTGCTGCTTCTCCTTCTTTCTGAATGTGGTTGCTGTAGTAATTGCACAGTAAAAAGAGCTCAGAGTTCCTTCTCTGGGTCTGGGAAGGATCAGCTCCTCCTGGGTTTCTAACAAGCCTTTTCACTACTGAGAGAAGTTTAATCCTGAGTCAAGAATGGAGTTCTGCTCCCTTCCTTCCCACCAGAAATGGTGTTTTCCCCATGGAGGGAATAATGCCTTTCTGAGACTACCTAAAACAGAGGCCAGACAAAACCAAGGGAATAAAAAGCAGTTGTATTTATTGAAGGGCCTTCAGGTACATTTCAGGCAGACAAAGCCCGCCAGGGGCTACACCTAAAACGGGACCACAGGTCACAAGTTTTCACACTTTTATAAGTTTGGGCCATTTGCATATTGGGAGTTAATCTTCCAATTACAGCTTCAAGTAATGAAGTCATTTACCCCAAGTTTGCTCCCCTCAACTCAGTTTTGTTTACATCTCTCAGGACCTGAGGCAGTGAGGTGTCTAAAGCAGACCTGTCCCAGGGAAGACACCTAAGGCTGACCACAGTGAAGGTGATTTCCACCCTTTCTGCCCCAGCACTGCCCAGCTAAAGTAAAACTCCTCCTGATGTGCAAATGCTGTGCGTGGCAGATTCCTCATCCGAGCTCTGCTGGAGCCTCCCAGCCCTGGAGCAGCACAGAAGCTCCTGCCCCGCTGTAGCAGAGCTTACAGAGATGTTCTCAGAGTGCACAAGAGCAGATCAGACACTTGCCAGGGCTCGTGTTGCTCAGAGCTGCCAGCTCCTGTTTGTGCCATTAGCGCTGAGCACGGATCCTGTCCCATGCTTGGCTGCATCCTGCCAGCTCCGTGCCACTGTCTGCTCTGAGATTCCCACCACTCCCCAACAGGGGAAAAATTAAACACTGGAGCAGACAGAGGGGGAATTTGCAGTTTGCACAAGCTCAGACTGAGCCTGAAAAGCTAAGGGCATACCTGGAAACACTTTTAAAATATATAAAATTCATGAATACTTTTCAGTTCGCAGCTGAGACATAAATATGTGTAATAAGCATGTAACAGACAACTTCCCTCTGCAGCATGGATATATATATATCTGCTGCTTCTCCCTCCCTTGGAAGCAGACTGATTTAATGTGCTTTGCTTGGTAAGTCACCCTCCAGCAAAATAAATTTGATTTCTGCTGCAATCAAAAGAATTTAAACAAAATCACCTCTCAGTTCTCCCTAGGTTCATTTATCCAGACATGCATTTCAGTCTTCATTTTCAATATAGAGAAATTAAACAGGGTTTGTTCGAGGCAATCTTTATGATTCTCTGAGGAGAGGTGTGAAGCCTGGTCTTGGAGGGGCACATTCTTCACATGGGTCATATTTCCTGAGCTTGTGCTTAAATGCAGCTATCTCTGAATAAAGCATTTCCCCAGTTATGGTTATTTGCATCTCTTTGTCTCCTAAAAACAATGTTCGGGAAAGGGAAAGGGAAAGGGAAAGGGAAAGGGAAAGGGAAAGGGAAAGGGAAAGGGAAAGGGAAAGGGAAAGGGAAAGGGAAAGGGAGGAGACTCTTCCCCACACCACTCTGCCACCATGCCTAGTAAGGAACTTCCAAGTACATCCTTCTCCAGGCAAACAAGGAAGAGAGTGGCAATGTTCTGTGAAGCAAAATCAGCTTTTGGAAGATAGAATTTTCATTCTTAGCCTGCAGTTGAAGACTGAAATAATTTCTCCTGCCAATTTGTAGCCCCAGCATCGGTGCTCATCCAGCAGCAACGTGGAATTGCAGAGGCGATGGACATCCCAAATTCCCCTTTCCCTGCTCACTGCTTTATGCTCCACATAAGCATGAAAACCTTTGCAGAGAACAGCCATTTGCTCAAAAAAGACAGTTTTAACCGTCCTGCTCTCTTCACGATATTCATGCCATCAACAGTAACCTCTTGCTACTTAGTTTTGTCACATGATTGATTAAACAATGGAACTTGGATACTTTCCATGAAAGAGAAGTTGGCACATTTCTTAAGTCAGGACCCGCAGACATAGTCCAGTGTAATATGCCATGTAACCATGATTTTCCAGCAGTCATTAGTGACAAAGCTGTCTAACAGATCTGGCCACCACTGAATGCTCACACAGAAGTCATGGGTGACTTTTTCCATTAAAGTGCTGCTGTCATAATGTTAAAATGCTGAAAACAAGGACATCTCAAATGATATTTCCTGTGAAGAACAAGCTTCTTTTTCACTGACATTACTAAACAAATTACTTACTGCGTTCCATTCCCACTGAAAACTTAAAATACCACTTCTAATAAAGTTTAGACAAATACATTGAAAATTGTATTTCCCTTGTGAAATCCATCACTTGAAAAACTGCCTAAACAGCCATTCCTGTCACAAATTTTTAAAAAATCCCTCATGAGGTGCTCAGAAAATACCAGTTTAGCAAACGTTTCACACCACTACCTTCACTTCAGCAAATATCCAACTTCAGCATGTGCAGTCACATATTTTATCCAGAATGAGGGAGACTCACCTGCCCAGAGAGATCAGGCTTAGGAGGCAGCTGGAGGAGGTCGGAGCTCTAAATCAAGGAATCTGAAATCTGACAACAGATTTTTTAAAAATGGGGTTATCAGAATCCTCGGGGAAGTGAGGCAAAGGCTCCCTGACTTGTAGAGAGTTTTATCCCACAGCAAAAAAAATAATCCTCTGAAATCTGGGGAACTGTGTAAGATCTGCAGGAACTGGAGGCTGAGGAGTCTGGGAATTCTGTTTCAGTTCCAACAGGTAAAGCTGAATTAGGCAGGTTTGTATGATTGGTTTGGTTTGGTTTAATACCTATTATTCTAATTGTTCCTCAATGAGAAAATTCTTAATGATTCCAGCTAATGTTGTGTAATAATGAATACCTTTCCTAAATTAAATTTCCCCAGAATATGTCTACCAAAGTTTGGAATCTCTTCTTTAAAGTCAGACATTATATTGGAAAAATGAGGTCCCTGATTTGTTTCCTAATTGAACATCTGAGAATCAAGTGGTTGGGGGTTAGGTTTGTTCCTTTTTGCCTTAAAGAATTTTTCCCCATAAGTTGCTAAGAGGCAGAGTGCTGGTGCTTAGATGGTGTTTGACCAACACAAAAGACATCAGGAGGTGGAAGATCACAGAGTTTTGGGGCAGGAAAAGGACAGGACTGGGGGGGCTGGGGGTTCTGTTTGCTCTCAGCATCAGAGAGGATGGCCAGGCTGCTGCTGACTGCGGGAGGAGTCCACTGTCGACAGAAAGTCCGGCCCTGGGAGATCTCCCATCATCTATCTGCTGGTGTGCCCAGGAATTCTGAGCTCCTTCTCCTGCCCTGCTGGAGCTGGGCCAGCCCTGCCCAGGAGTCGCAGTTTCTTCAGCACTGCTCCCTTTGCCGGGACACCCCCTGCCTGCCTGGGACATCTGCCCTGCCTGCCAGGACATCCTGCCTTTGCAGCACCAGCCCCGGAGCTTCCACCCTTCCAGCTCGGGGCTCTCGGGGTCCCAAGGGATCAGACTGCCCTGGGCTTTGGGAGACAAAGCCCCTCGAGGTTCCTGGTTCTGTTTATTACTAATGCTGGAGTTGTTGTTGTTTGTCCTGTTATATTTATTAGTAAAGAACTGTTATTCCTTTCCCCATAGCCCTGTCTGAAAAGCCTCTTTAATCTTCTAAATTATAATAACTTGGAGGGAAGGGATTGGAATTCCCAATTCCTAGAGAGGCCCCGCCCCTCCCTGGCAGATACCTGCCTTCCAAACCAAGACACAAGTTTCCATTGCCCAGAGACCTTATACCAGTGAAGTTCTTTTCCCCACCTCTCAAATATCTTATACTTCATCTTGCTGCAACAATGAAGTCAGATTGTACCTGACATTTTCCACAAGTATTCTGTGTCTATTTTCATAAAATATTTTACCCTCAGTGTGGGTTAAAATTTAGCTTAATTGTTCCAAATTTTCAACAGGCCATCTTTTGCTTGAAATCTTTTTCTTCTCTCTCCTGTCATTTTTACAGGCAGCTCAGCAGATAATTTTATGCTACTGGAGTCACACAAGGCAGATTCTAATATTGATCTGAATTTTTCCCTTGAATATGATTTGCATTCCAAGCCTGATCTACTTTTTTTTTTTCTTCCTATAGAACATGATTTACATTCTTAGGTCTTGCTGCTTCATTTTAAAGCCATCTTGAAAAAGTCTCTTTCTAATCATCCTTCTAAATTCATGTGGGAATAACTCTTCCTACTGATGCTTAGGAAAAGAAAATTTCAGATAAATTGATGCTATTCTTGCAGACTATAATGACTGGAAACTGTATTTGTTGATGGAATCTAGAGAATTTTTATAGCTTACTAATAATCCAGCTCCGGGACAGCTAATTACCAGGGCTTGCCACGTCTGAATACCGAGGAAGTGCACTCAATCTTCCAGCTCCTATGAACAGGGGAAAATCAGCAGGAGCAGCCAAAGACCATCCTCGTGCCACAGCAATCTCCAGCACAACAACCTATCCCACATGCAGAAAACAGAGAGATTTTCTTTGGATTAAACATGGGTAGGTTGGGGAAAATTAATCTCCTTGTGGCCATGGCCTCTTTCTGTTTGCCATCCCCACTGAAGGGGCAGATTGATCCCAGAGGATTCATTCCATGGCCTCACCCCTTTGGGCTCTTGCCACCCTCCCAAGGTGCTCCCATGGCTGGGCTGCTCTTCCACCAGACAGGGATTGCAGCCTTCAGGTGACACCTTCCATTAAATCCCACTGCCAGGGTTACAGGGCAACCAATAAAATCTAAGTGACTGGCTCATGCACCGTGCCCAGATTTAAAGTAACTCTAGGGCAAGAGTCAGTGATACTTTCTGAGTCCTTACTCTGTTGTTCTAAGTCCATTCACTTTATTATCTCAGTTTCTAAAAGCACCTGTGTTTTAAATTTTGCTTTTCATGCAAGAAGGGTGCCTGCTCAAAATTCTTTCTGTTAGGTCTGGATGACAAAAAGAAATTTACCTTGTGACTAGGCTGTTATCCTCTTATCATTATTGCATTCCTTTTCTTCCATATATATTTTATTCACTAGAGGCAGTAAATATTGCATTTACAGTTTTGAACACAGCTGACATGTCACAGTTGTCCAAAAACACTGGAAAAGGAAAACAGGAAACCACATTTCCCTGTATATATATATATATATATATATATATTTTTTTTTTTTTTTTGGTAGAAAAATATTGTATCACACTGGAAACCACACAATGGGGAGGGTTTTTTTACATTACTGCTTACTTGATTTTATTATTACAGTGTATGAGAAAAGGAAACTCAGATTTTAGGGAACTCCAGACAGGACAGACTCAGCCACACACACATGGTGAGTGTCTCAGCAAACATCAAACATTGGACTGGATCTTGAATATTTAAAAATTCCCTAAGATGCCAGCATAGGAGTTGTAAATATATACTAAAACACCATGTTTAGCACCGTGCCCAATAGTTTGGGGACTGAAAGCAAAGACTGTACTTATGACAAATATTCATATTGCTTAAAGTATTACTAACCAACGCACATATAAGTGACAGGTAAATAGAGGAACACCTGTGTCATATTTCCTGCTTCTCTTAACTGAGTACTACTTTTTGCAAGGCAAATTCATCTTTAAATAAACAAGCAGGAGATATTAGCACAATTTAAGTTCCCCAAACAATTTAAATGGTGCAGACATTTCTGCTGAGCTCATTTTCTACTCACAGCTGCCTTTATGTACCAGCAGCAAAGACGGGGGGCTGAAGAGGAGCTGGGACCCTGAACTCTTTTCAAAAGCAGGGAAATGTGCCCCAGGACAGTGATTTTGTCAGACTGGCAGGACATCTTTCCCATCCTCAGAAGCCATATTTCAGTGCGCTCCCTTTAGCTGTGACCTCTGCGAGGCTGCTCAGCCATCAGTGCTTTGAGTGGTAGAATTTGGTAGAGGAACCTGCAGATCCCAGGGTGTTCACCTGGTTAAACCCCTTTGACTGCAGGACATGCCCTTAGCCAGACCACAAAGCTGCAGCAGGTGCTTTTAAGGTAGGATTCTTCATTAAAAAATATAACTCTGGGCGTTTACAGGGCAGTGCTTTTTGCCAGGGAACAAATTATGAACAATGCAAGGTGCTCAGAGATCAGTCCAGCACCAGAATTAATGAGGGGATTTCCCACATTTCTGCATTCTGCAGATTACTCATTTGAAGTGAATCACGTCTGTCTGTGCCATAATTACCAGGGGTTGTGCCTTCCTAGGCCCTGTGTTTGCCCAAAGAGAGCTGGAGCCCAGAGCTGGTGCCCTTCACCCCGTGCAGGGTAAGAGATGAAGAAGGTGGGATCAGGATTCCCCTCTGGAGGTGCCCATCCCTGTGTTGGTTAGAGAATGACAGGGGAGATTTGGCTCCTAAATTTTTCAGTTTAGCAAGCACAAACCTCTACCTGAGAGTACCTGGGGCTTGGCCTTTAAATCTGTGATGTATTTTGCATCACCACTTTGTAAATGATTTTGTCAATATGCTCCAAGTGTTTACTGAGACCACGGAACCAAAGTGCAATATCAGAATATCACTTTTTCTTTTTAAAAGCACAAAAATTAACTTTGGCTACAGCTACACTACAGAGCATTTCTGATTTTTTCTTACGTGTAAATTCTGATTACCGCTGTTCTGATTATTGATCTAGTTTTTTGCTGCTCTTGTTATGATTTCTGTTCTCACATATGGAAGTTTTTTTGCTCCTTCCTTTTCATCCAGAGCCATTTTTTGGTGTTTTTAAAGCCGTGGCTGCTCGTGTCTGTGCTTTTGTTTCCTGGTTCTGTGCCACCTCTTGGTGGATGGAGGTCGTATAGATTTTTATTTGATTTTGCATTTTGAGATGCTTGCTTACCTCACTATTTTAGGGTTTCAAGTAAATCCTTTCCTCTTCTAGCTATCATAACACAATTAATGGGCTGATTTTCAACAAAGGTCAGTCCTTTGAGCAGTGCAGTACAAGCATGGGAATAGAAATGAAGCCAGTTAACTGCCCCCATATCTCAGTCTAAAGAAACTGCACACATTTCTGAAAAGACTTTACCCTGCTAATCAGATTAGCAGGGAGACCTAATCCTCTTAAATACCAATTACCCCAGTACCTCCCAGGAAAGCAAAACGGCCTCAAATTTCACCAGGAGATGTTTGGACTGGATGTTGGGGAAAAATCCATCACTAAAAGGATGGCCAGACATTGGAACAGGCTCTCTCTTTTGTTCAGGAGTGAACTTATATGTCATTTATATATCACCACATGCATGATTTTTATTTATTTTTATAGGTATATATAAAGATAGATATAAAGTACTAAAAATACCGCAGCTACATACCTGAATATGTCCACACAGGGTTGCTGTTTGTATTGTGTGAGCAGTTTTTAGGAAATCCAGTGATTCTAGATGAGTTTTAATCCATGCAGTTGGTAGTCTCACATGTCAGCCTATCTGCATTAGTGGCACACCAATGCTTTGCCAAGAATTAAAATATCAAAAGTCTTTTGGCACTTCTGAAATCATCTACAGATTTGACACTTGAGATTACAATTGCTTGAGGGGGAAAAAAAATCCAACATTTTCTAGAGCAGCATCATAATAATTTCAGAAATAGCTCTTAATTTGCTAAGATGCAGGAAGAGAAGAGAGGGGCTAAGGCCCCAGCAGCTAAATATTCAGTTTAGAGTTTGAAAAGGCTCCTGAGTGCTCAGAGCTGCTCGTTCCCCTGTCTCTATATTATACAACAGCTCTGGGGAGCAGCCCCAGGGCAGGCTGGAACCACCAGCTGAAGGAGGGAATTCTCATCTCCTGAACTGCTGCTAATACCAGAATTCTCACAATGCACCACCAGGGAAAGAGACTGGCTGCAGAAGGGAGGTGTGAGAGGCAAGGCACGGGGTTCTCTCTAAAATATTCAGTGATAATTCTGTTCTTGCAGAAAGAGAAAAGTGTTAGGAATTACTAGATTAGAAGACTTTTGATAACCTTCAAAGGGGAAGTAAAAAGAGGACATGGAGAGGATGCCTTCAGTATGAAAAACAAATTATTGATACATGAAGTACTTACAACTCAGGAAGATAATCTATTTTAATCTGGGAAAAAAGCTATGAACACTTGGTACCTTCCCTGAAAGTGATTTTCATCTGCTTCAGTGTTAGCAAAGTTGCTTCTAAGAGGTGTAGTTAGATCTTCAAATAGTTCCCTTGCACTCTTTGCTCTGTTCCATTGTTACCTTGTCCATGCAGAGCTGGTTAGTTCACACACATCCCTGGGAGCAGGGCTTGTCCTGGGTCTGTTCATCCCCCTCATCTGTGAGACCACAGCCCGAGAGGGGGGTCTGACTCCAGGGAAACAGGAGCAGCAGCTCAGCTGAGGGGCTGCAACACCAGCCCAAGCAAGGACTGACCCCAAATGGGCTCCTGCACCCAGAGCCAAAGGGAGAGACTCCACTGACTCCTGCTCTGGAGGAGACTCTGAAAGCCCAGGAGCCCGAAAGGACAGGGGAGATGAACGGCACCCTGTGCCCAGGAGCACCTTACACACACCTCTGTGCTCAGGAGCACCTTACACACACCCCTGTGCCCATGAACACCTTACAAACTCCCCTGTGCCCATGAACACCTTACAAACTCCCCTGTGCCCATGAACACCTTACACACACCCCTGTGCCCATGACCACCTTACACACACCCCTGTCCCAACGAGCACCTTACACACACCCCTGTCCCAACGAGCACCTTACACACACCCCTGTGCCCATGAACACCTTACACACACCCCTGTGCCCATGACCACCTTACACACACCCCTGTGCCCATGAGCACCTTACACACACCCCTGTGCCCATGAGCACCTTACACACACCCCTGTGCCCATGAACACCTTACACAGACCCCTGTTCCCATGAACACCTTACACTCACCCCTGTGCCCATGAACACCTTACACACACCCCTGTGCCCATGAGCACCTTACACACACCCCTGTGCCCATGAGCACCTTACACACACCCCTGTGCCCATGAACACCTTACACACACCCCTGTGCCCATGAGCACCTTACACACACCCCTGTGCCCATGAGCACCTTACACACACCCCTGTCCCAAAGAGCACCTTACACACACCCCTGTGCCCATGAGCACCTTACACTCACCCCTGTGCCCATGAACACCTTACAATCACCCCTGTGCCCATGAACACCTTACACACACCCCTGTGCCCATGAGCACCTTACACACACCCCTGTGCCCATGAACACCTTACACAGACCCCTGTTCCCATGAACACCTTACACTCACCCCTGTGCCCAGGAGCGCCTTACACACACCCCTGTGCCCAGGAGCACCTTACACACACCCCTGTGCCCATGAGCACCTTACACACACCCCTGTGCCCATGAGCACCTTACACACACCCCTGTGCCCATGAACACCTTACACACACCCCTGTGCCCATGAACACCTTACACTCACCCCTGTGCCCAGGAGCGCCTTACACACACCCCTGTGCCCAGGAGCACCTTACACACACCCCTGTGCCCATGAACACCTTACACACACCCCTGTGCCCATGAACACCTTACAAACTCCCCTGTGCTCATGAACACCTTACACACACCCCTGTGCCCATGAACACCTTACACACACCCCTGTGCCCATGAGCACCTTACACACACCCCTGTGCCCATGAACACCTTACACACACCCCTGTGCCCATGAGCACCTTACACACACCCCTGTGCCCATGAACACCTTACACACACCCCTGTGCCCATGAGCACCTTACACACACCCCTGTGCCCATGAACACCTTACACACACCCCTGTGCCCATGAACACCTTACACTCACCCCTGTGCCCAGGAGCGCCTTACACACACCCCTGTGCCCAGGAGCACCTTACACACACCCCTGTGCCCATGAACACCTTACACTCACCCCTTTGCCCATGAGCACCTTACAAACACCCCTGTGCCCATGAACACCTTACACACACCCCTGTGCCCAGGAGCACCTTACAAACACAACACACCACCCACAGCAGGCACAGGCTCTGCACTGAAATGGGAAAACCTTCTCCAGACAAGCCCCACGGCCAGCAATACCCAGCAAGAGGGAATTGCATATTTAGACTTATTCACGTTTTCTGAGTCACAAATTAGCACTTTTAAGAGCTGATCTTTTTCCCCACTGACTTTAATCAAGTGCTTCAGGAGCTAGAAAATGTTTTAAGTGAATAGAGCTCCTAAGCACAGAGCCCAGGGATCAGGATAGCAGCAATTTTGTAATGGCTTTGCCTTTTTGCTTTGTTATTGCATTTTTGCAGTTTTCAACACAAGAGAACACAGCAGCTGTAGGTTTCACAAACAAAATGAGAGGTGCAGGAAGGAGGAGACTCCTGAGGAGACAAGTTCAAGCAAAAAAATTGAAAGCACTTTCTTGACAGTGTCAACCTGATGATCTTTTAAATGTCCACTTTACTCTGGTCGCTAATGACTTCATGAAGACAATAGACTGATATTCTCTAAATGGCAGAATCCATTTGTTTTCCAATAAATTGTATGGGGGGGGGGGGGGCCGAAAAAGAAAGTCACCTTTACTTTATAAATAATGCCTCAGGAAAAAACAAAACAAAACAAAACAAAACAAAACAAAAAAACCCACACTTCATAATATGTCTTGGAAGAGGTTTAGTGAAATGAACTCAAGCAACACCTGTTACATTTTAAAGCAAATGATCTTGGGAATCTGATTAAAAATCTGCCACGAAGCAAACACCCTGTCTATATCTGTATGGCAATGCCAGAGAAAAACCTGGAAGAATTTTGTATCATAGAATGCTCATGGAGGATCTGTTCCTGTCAAATCTACTGAATTTATCCAGCCAGGATCTCTGTAGCTCCTTGCCCAGTGCCTCCCGAGCCCTTTTCACTCCCCTCTCCCTCCTCTGTGCCCCCACCGCTGCCTCCCTGCCCTGCTCTGCGGCTGTGAATCCACGTGAGCAGTCCTGCTTATTTTACCTCTAAATGTCCCTGCTTCTGCCACAGAGTGTGAAAATGGTCAGAAAATGGTGAGGAATGGGTGCTGGGTGCTGTCAGAGCCGCAGTGAGGCTGTGCCCACCCTGCAGAGCAGCACTGCTGGCATTTGACACAGTCCTGCCCCCGCCTCTCGAACAAAATCCCCTTTCTCTGATGATGCTTTGCCTGAACAGATTAGTCTGGATTTTCTCTCAGAAAAGTGAGAAGAGGTAGAAATCAGGTGACCTCACATTTCCATCACTTCCTCTGCTGCTTGACAGTGCCAGGAAACAACTCCTACGACGGAGGGACTAAAAGTGAAAAAAAATCTTAATTATTACAAAACAACCGAGTCTTCCAAAACCTTACCTGCAAAACGATTTGGAAAAGGCTCCTTTCTCAAAACATATAATGTCTTTCATGAGCTTGTGGGAATAAAAGCAGAGCTGACAGGACTAGTGACAAAGAGTTCAGTGTAGTCACTGTGCCCAGTGGAGATTTGGGAATCAGAGTTCCTCCACAACCCCAGCAGTGTCTTCTGAAGTCATTAGGTTTAACAATTAGTAGAGAGATTTGTTTCATAGCTAGATGCAGCCAGATAAAAAAGCCGTTCCATTCCAATTTCCCAGAATTTTGCCTGTAACACATTAACACCATTCTTTTATGGATTTTTATATCCAACCTTTAAACCTGAAAGTGAAAAAATTCAATTCACCCACTTCACTATATTTAAAAAAGAATACTGGATTCGCTTTTAATAATAAATGTGCAAGTAGTCATGACTTTAAACTGAAAGAATGAAAGATATAAGTGAAAACTGAGGAATCAGTGATGATAATTTTCTGTTATCAATTTTAATACTAACACAATATTTCTATGATGGTTTTCAAATATTTTATATTGCCTGAATTGGTACATATTGAACTAGATAGTAAATGTTCATCCCACTGCAGTCAGCAGCAAAAATCTTTCTTTTGTTGAGAGTTATTCTTTATTAATTGGGCCTCTTGATCCTGGCCCTGTTAATTGTTAACACCAAAGGGATCGAGAGGCCTGGGACTGTGTCTGATCTGAGTTACAGCTACTGAATTTGTTCTGAATATTTCATTATAAGACTTAATTTTGTACCATGAGACAACTTGAAATAGCTATTATTTTTCCTTACCTGCACTCCCCATTTAATGTTTAATGCTGCTCTCTCTTCCTTCTCAAAAAATGTCTCAAATTCCCTCCAGCTTGGCTTCAAAAGTTCTCCTATTTCTCAAGATTTAGAATGAATTTCTACTGCGTGTTCTGTGTACTTCACCAGGTGTTTTTTAGTTTGCTGCTTTTATTTTTCAAGTACTTCCTTAGCAGGATTTGTTTTAATTAAAAATAGTTTTATTAATGTGTAATTCCATTGGCTGTCTGCAGAGCTACCCTTAATTAACTTTTATCCAAGTTCTCTGTATGCAAACAAACTTCCCATGGCGCTCAACACAAACTGGAATATTTGTTTTTCCCCATACAGAACTTTGGAATTTCTTTGGTGAATCACTGTGCTTTTAAGGAGGAAAAAAATATGATCTGGGTATTTTACAATTTTTCTTTACAATTTTTCACAAACATCCTAAATACCTGCTAATCCAAAGTTCTGAACGAACCTGGTTGCAAACACAAATGCTGGCGAACAGCAGAGGATGTAGAGTTGCAAACACAAATTTCTCACATTCTGGAATTGGTCCCCATTAATTGAAATACGTTTTTCATTACTTTGCTACTTTCCAATATGATGATTGTGTTTGTATTTCTCTGAGTCACTCACAGCAGTGATGCACTTCCTTTGAAAGATAAAACTTTGTTGTTTTTTTATAAATTTGTTTGCCTCAGGTTTGAAATCTTATAGAAGACATCAAATATTCCACCGCTTGACAATAAAACCCGAAGTGGCAGTTTGGAATATTTATTCTAAAATAATCAAAGGAATTCTTTGATGCATACTTCAATAATTATTTAGTACATTTTACTCCTATAAATATGTTTCTTTGCCTTACAGACAAAATGAGAAACTCTTAAAAGATATTTCAAATGAATAATTCAAACAATGACTGACAGTATAATTGTTTATATTTTTTCCAGGCTGGCACATTCAGTTTCTTCCTTCAAATTGTAAACCAAGTTATCACTCCCTGTGATATTTATAACATTTGAATAAATAAAAGAAACTTTATAAAGATGTCTTGTCTTTTTTTTTAAATTTTTTTTTTTTTTTTTACAGTGAATCTGCTCCCATTATTTTAGTTTTTTAGTTGAGAGCTCCTGGTACCACTTGTATCCCACCTTTGGTGGGTTTCTAGATATTCTAAGAAAATGCATAAGCACTGGCAATTAAATTGCCTTTTCAATTTTGTACAGCTTATTAAGTTGTTTTATTGTCCAGGAAGATTAATGTCTTCCATAGAAACAGGAAAATACCTAAGCAGGAGTCCGTGGAATTAAAGCTGTGATATCTTGTACCAACCCACTTTCTGAAGGAACTCTGAAAGATACAGCAGTCTATTGAAGGGAGAATGTAAGAAAAGGAAATAAAATCATTAGAACAAGAATGAAAATACTAAGATGGAACTGCAAAAACTTCCATATATGTGGAAGAATCTCTCAGGGAATGAACCTGAGGAGAAAAACTGTATTATTTTTAAAAAATCTTAATAAATTTATGAAAAAAATGAGAAAAGTGAGGCTACAAAGAGAGATTTAAATACTCACTATCAGTAAAAATCTGCTTGGGGCAAAACAAAAAGCTATGGGCATCTATAAGAACAAAGCAAAGAGCAGTGGCAAAGGAGCAGGCAGGGGATGGAACCAACACATGAAATTATGGCCAGCAAGGATTTTGGATTTCTGAGCTGGGCAGCAGCAGCAGCAGCTCACACAAATAGGAAATATGGACAGAGGCACTTGGATGTCAGCAAAGGAACCTCTCCTTTAATCCCTGTTTTTTGCTTTAATGGCTACAGAAGTGCCGTGGGGAGCAGAGGGCGATCCCCAGCTGGGGATGAAGCACAGGGCTCCCCAGGTGCTGCTCACACAGCCCAGGGGACGTTCCTGACACCCCTGGGACCCCCAGCTCTGGGGGAGCAGGGCAGGCTGGGCTGGGCTGGGACAGGGCAGGGACCAGCACAGAGCTGGGAGGGAGGGACTCGCATCACTCCCAGCTCCAGTGTGACCACCGCAACCTCTGCGTGGAAATGCAAGTTAGATCAGTGCCTAGAGATGTGTGATGAGTTAACTCAGCTGCCACAACACTGTCACTTGCCTAAAAGAATTAACAATCATTTCTGCAGGCACTTCTAAACAAAAGCCTCATCTAGGCAAAATGGAAGCTAAGAAACATTTAACTCGTTCGCTGTTGGGAGACCAAGGCACACACTGGGGCTCTGAGGGAGTTGAATGAGTAATTGAATTTCAGGAAATCAATTATGATTAAATCAGGATAATTTCTTAAAGAGAGAAAAAAAAGAAATAAAACACACTACCAAAAAAAATTCTCCTGGGATCAATGCCACCTTCCTAGTTTCCAGCCAGACAGTAATGTTTTAAAATATTTTGCTCAGAATTCAGACATCTGCTTTACTGTGTGTTTGTTTTGCAGGTTTTGTGGCAGAGGGGCTGGCAAGGGATGAGGTCTGCCGTTTAAAATGCTGTGCTGCCTCTGTCTTCTCTGTTTTCAATGTATTACCTTATTTAATTGATTGAGAAAGATATTTTAAAAATTGCTAGGTCTCACTGCAATGCCAAATAAAATTAAGGATGTACTTAAGTACTCTTCTATTTTCTTCTCTGTTTACTGGAGGCTTGTACTTGTACATTGCTTTTCCAAAAAAAAAAAAAAAAAAAATCATTGAAAACTTTGCTAATTCAATTAAGGAGCTGAAAGCACACAATAAAGCAAAACATCATCCACAAAATCCATGACTTTTTTCATGGCAGCAGCACTCCAAGGTGAAGGGACACAAAGGGTGGCCATCCTTCGTGGGACCACTGCATTCCAGGCTGGCTGGAACCTGGAGATAAAACAAGGGCAGGGGCAGGAGGTTCCTTAAATTGACCTCTAACTACTGACACAGGACAGGTAGATCACAACAAATCTAAATCAGGGGGATTTATCTGTTGGTAGTAAAGCAAAGTGCTGCAAAACCTTTCCTAGGATGAGTGAAATCCCTGTTGCTCAGCTGGGCAAGAGGAGATCCTTCTCTGGGGAGCCAAGAGCTTCTGAGCATTGAGGTGTTGTGCTGCTCTCAAAAGTGATGCTCTGCAGCACTGATTCTGTCAACACAGTTCCTAATCCTGACATTTCCCAACATTTTCAATTTTGTAAAATAAAAAGAGTTTAAAAAGGTTTAGCTTCGACCTTGACATAATGAACTGATGGATCGTGGCGAGGAAATGGAGAGAGTCTGAGCATATTTGTTCCAATCTTGCCTTCTGCTGCTATCAAAACTGCAGATTAAATTATAGGAGTTTTTATTAGAGAAACTATAGCTGGAAAATGGATGTTCTTCCTGTGGTGCAGGGGAAGCAGCACAAGTATTCCATCTTATACTGGGGTAGAAATGCCAATTACACTTTAATTCAGAAAGAGTTTTCAGAAGAGAACATATTTAGACACAAACAGTTGGATATTTCTTTTTAACTACCTGCCCATAATCTAAAGGAACATGAATACCCAATCTAAAATCCAGAGATTTTGCTTTGGTGACATGAAAAAAGGAAGATGTGCTGACCCCATGACAGGCAAGAGCTTGGTATATTTAACTCTTAGAACTTTTGTCCCGCTAATAATTTGAAATAAAATATTGAGAAATTAAAATATGTAGATTACTAATGATCTGCTCTGTGTGATTCTGGGGCAAATAAAGCCAAAAGGAAAAGCAGTTTCTCTTCTTGCCTTAGTTCCACTCTTCCTACTAAACACCCATCATAAAAAGAGCAGTGACACAAAAACTTGAGATGAAATCACAGGTGTGACACAGTCACACTTTGTTTATGCCTTCCACGAGTTAAAACAAATGTCACTGTTTGTATCGTGAGACCAGGTGTGATCACCTTCTCTGACAGCATCACTTCATACCACAAAATCAACTGATTATGCTGGATAAGTCTCTTTTTACAGTCCCAGCAGCAAAAGGCATAAGAACTGAGACTGGGGAAAAAGAAGTCTTAATCTGCCTAAGCAAAACAGCTGTTCTGTCATAACATTTCTTTTTTCTGTCTTCCCTCTCTCATTCTTCTTTGAGGATCATCTCAGAAAGGCTTTATGTACTGAAATTTAAATCTTTATTATTTTTTAACCTATCTCACGCTGCCTTCACACATCAGACAGAGTGAGAACAGCCATGGCCAACACCCAGACAGGGCAGAGGCACCTCGGTCACCTGATAAAATAAAGGTGTGGAACCCGAGCTGTATGGATCTGCATCCCTGCCCCCAGCAGGACAAGCCCTGAGGAGCTGGCAGCATCATTTATTCTTTCAAGGCAGCTCCAGGAACCACAAGGAGGGCAATGATGAACCCTCAGCCTGTGGGATCTGCAGCACAACCTGCACAGGAACAGGCCATGAGCCACGTTGCACCAGTGTGACTCCAAAAAGGCTTTGCAGGGATGTTGATGGATTCATAGCTCCCTTTTAAAAGGCCTTCCCAAGTCACCGTGCCCCTAAATAGTCCTTTCCAGTGGGTTTCTGTAAGAGAGAAAGAAGGAATGCCAAAGGGAGAAAAGAACTGAGTGATTGATGGTGGTTCAAGTGGGGAAGGGCAGGAGCTGAGCAATTGGCAGGTGAGGGAAAAGGAAGGAGAACAGAGTAAAAGGTGGGAAGAAGCCAGAAGTGGAAGTTAGCAGAGGTGGAGGTCTAGTGAGGATGTACCTGAAAATCAGAGAATCATGGAATGCTTTGGGTTGGAAGGGACCTCAAAGCCCATCCAGTGCCACCCCTGCCATGGGCAGGGACACCTTCCACTGTCCCAGGCTGCTCCAAGCCCCGGTGTCCAACCTGGCCTTGGGCACTTCCAGGGATCCAGGGGCAGCCACAGCTGCTCTGGGCACCCTGTGCCAGGGCCTCAACACCCTCCCAGGGAACAATTCCTGCCCAATATCCCATCCATCCCTGCCCTCTGGCAGTGGGAGCCATTCCCTGTGTCCTGTCCCTCCAGCCTTTGGCAATTGTCTCTCTCCATCTTTCCTGCAGCTCCTTCAGGCCCTGCAAGGCCACACTGAGCTCACCCCAAAGCTTCTGCTGTCCATGCTGAACAATGAAATGGTTAAAACTATTTATAGTTTCTTTCTGTCATTTTAGACATTTCAAATTCTTCCATGGGTTTCTTCCATATCAAAAGTCTAATTGGAAGGATTAAATCCTGGCTTGATAAACATAGACCTTTTTTCTTCTGTAAGACCACTCATCTTCGTTTTGGAAGGGTTGATGTTTCCAGATCCTGCAGACACAAGCAGCAATGCCTGTGACTCCCCCAGCTCTGTCCATCCCTGTGACCTGTCCCTGGGGTGGGGTGACAGCTGTGCCCTTCCTCCAGCACCAGCCCTGGCACACAGAGCTGGAGGGTGGCACAGGGTCTGAACTGGTCAAAGAGGGAACATCAGTAACCCCCTCCAGAGATGTGTTCCCAAAAATGACCAGAACCTTCTGCAAACCAGTCAGGGCTGGGCGTATCTGTAAGTTCCTCTCACGGAGAAATCTTACAGAATTGAAATGCTGAACCAAGACAAGGAGCTCAGAGCCATCTGTCCACTCTGCCACCTTTTCAGACGGGCCCAAGGACAAGTTTGCAGAAGGCTGACAGTTCTGGTTTCAATGTTGCTGATCTCCAGCATGATCCATATTGGCAGTTTTAACTTCAATCTACTGCTTTGTCTTCCAAAGAGGGACAGCACTTTAAAAAAATCTCCTCTTCCTGCACTGAGTGCTAGCAGTTAATTTTCTCTAAATTCAGTAAGGCATCTATCCTGATTTAACAGACATCTGCGAGAGACAGGAGCAACATTGGTTATGAAAGCTTCAGGCTGGCTCCAGAGCACCTCGTAGCAAATGTCTTGGGTCAGCAGTTCAAGCTACATTCAGAACAAAGATAGATTTTTCCATGTTGCAGCCCAGCCTCTTTGTGTCTTGGTCAAATCTTACTGGAGTCAAAGAAAATGGCCTGGACTGGACATTATGCTTGTCCAAGGCAGCTGCTTTCCCACAATTTACAAGCCTCATATTTCTTTCTGGCTGCTCGATGGCAACCAGTGAAACCTGAAGAAGGTTTTTCAAAACAAATCTGTCTACCTGCACCTCACTAGCCAGCCTGGAAGGGAAAACAGTTGTTTGGAGTCATCACATTCCATCTGTGAGAACACACCATCCAGTGAGGTGAAAAATCCCTGAGAACTATTTCCCTTTAAAATATCTTCCAAGAAAAATCCAACATCCCACAAAGGCAAAGCGCATGGCTATGTCACGAGCACGAGGCAAAAACCACTTTGTGCTGTAAACAGCCACGTCAGTGGGAAAAGGCTGTTTGCTTATTTTTATTTTCCCTCTACAATTGCAACTGTCATGTAAACTCTTTAATAAAGAGATCAGAGCTAGTCACTAAAGTGCTAGTCAGAAATGCCAGGCACTGCAGATATCAGCATTTTAATTTGAGTTTTGAACAGAATGAAGCCTTAACATAGCTCTCAAGCTATTTAAATGTGGGGGAAATTAGCTGAATGAATGAAAGAAAATAACACAGCTGGCAACTATTTAAAAAGAGCAGACTGACTTTTTTTAAGTTCAAACAGGGCTGTTGAGAAATAACTTCTTATAAACTATGCAAAATCAGATGTTTTACAAATAAACATCTCTATTTATCTCTCCAGATCAAGACTTTGACAATAATTAATCATAATGAAAGTCCCTCCAATAAAACTCAAAAAATACTTAACTCTGAAAGAGCCTGAAAATATTTGGTTAAGAGATATATGTATAAGTGCGTGTAAATGTGTTTATATACACACAGTTGAAACTAATCCACTGCAAAGTTCTTTTAGAAGCATCTCTTCTTTCTGTACATTATTTATCTTCACTGAATTATTCTGTAGCATCTGGGAAGACTGATTTAGGCAAAGAAAATTTCCAGCTAAAACCAACATCCAAGTTTTTTCCATTTTTTTGAACTCCAGTAACAGAACAGCTACTCAGAGATTACACGCAGGCTGCTCCACCCTCTTCCTGAGCTGCCTCCCAGCAGCTGTCCAACATGTGGCTCAAGTTCTTGAGGAGTTTATTTTGCCATCAGAATGTTACAAAATGTAAAGTTTTTCCCTCTGCAGGCAGAAGACAGTGGTGGGACAGGAGCAGCAGGGGAGCTGAGCTCCTCAGCATTCTGCAGAGTGACAGAAATGTTCCTTGCACACAGGACCCCAGCTCTGTCCTGCAGAATTCAGCTGGCAGAAATGCTGCAGCTCATTTTTAAAGAGAGAGAGGGAGAGAATAAATAAAAAGGAGGCATAATAAACCCAGGAGCTGTGCAGATAAAAGGCTTCCAGCCATTCAAGTGCTGATAAAACCGCAAGCGCGATGGACAGTTGTGTATCTATCCCCCCTTCCTACTGCCTGTCCTGTCTCCCACTACTGCCAAGAGTGTGGATAACCCAGCCCTTCTTGTTCTAATAATACACAGAATATGGCTCTTTGCTTCATGTTTTCACAATTTGTACAGGTCTGTTTATTTTATGTCAGTCTCTTTTGTGAGCCAAATAATTTCTTTTCATGGCACACCCTGCAGGCCCTCGCTTGGGATTTTTTGATTAAAAACCTGCTTTTTTAAGCTTTATAGGCTTGCAAAAGTGTTTCAGTTTCTTTGATTTTCCACTTACACCTTTGCTAGCATAGCCCCACAAAATCCTTCAGTGGTTAAACAGCTCCAAGATGAGGAGGGAGGAGAAACCAGACTGCTGACATTATCTCTGCTACCATCCCAAGACAGAAATGCAACCCTAATTCCCTTTCCTGGCACAGGATCTGGCTGGTGCATTGTCCAGGAAACAAATCAGGATCACATTTGCTGCCTGTCAGCCAAGGAGTGCACTCTCCCGTGGCTGGAGGCTGTGGGAACTCATCTTGAATATGGTAATCCATCACTTCTTTAACAAAGCAGAGGAGCCCTCACCCCAGCTGGGTCTGTGCTGCCTTCCACAAGGAGGAATGTTCATCTTTTAATGTGTTCCTGTTTTGAGTCAAACCTGGGCACATTTTCATTCCACCCCAGATGATTTCTCCTTGACAGTGCCTTTGAAACCCCTTCAGCAGGTGGAATGTTCCAGGATATCACAGCTTTAAAAGCCCAGGTTCCTGTCTGAGACTCTCGTGCCTACAGGATTCAGTCTAATCGTTTCCAGTACCACTGAACAACTTAATAAGCTGCAAAAACTTGGTAAGACAATGTAATTGCCAGCTTTTATGTATATTCTTAAAATAGCTATGTTCCGCATAGAGGTTATGCAGGATATAAGTGTTAGCAGGGACAATTAAAGAATTGAAACGACTGAAGAAGATTAGAGAATTATAGCACACAAAAACTAAAACATTCCAAACTAATTGTCATTATTCCTTGTCTCTCATAAAAATATTTTCAGGTACTGGAACAAATTACTCAAAACCAGAAAATCATTATGAGAAATAAAGATAATATTTACCTATACTGCAGGCAAAATAGGTATAAAGAGCCTTGTATCAGTTCAGGTAATTGAAGATGCTGGAATGAATGAACTTTCTCTCACAACATTTCAGCTATTCAAGTCAGTGGAATAATACAGTCATTTCCTTATTCCAAATAATGGTGTTCAACACATCAGCAGGTGGAAGGTGCAGTCTTTATTGTAAATTATTTCCATCCTCTCACCCAAGACCAGATTCCTCCTGTCATGAGGAAGCCCCAGGGTTCCCCCTCTGTGACCTCGTCTTGCCTGCAACAGGCTGGACAGAAACTCATTATTTCAAGTACATCTGATACAGCCTCAAACAAAAGGCATGGTAACACTCACTCCTCTATTTTATTCCCGTAATTCCATCTCAATAACTTCAGGGCTTACTCATAAAATATAAAAGTTGCTTCCTTTTCTCATCCAAAGCCAAAAAAGCTCAGCTCCCTTGAATACTAACACAACTGTGGAAATACAAATAGGATCACAGAAGAGTGGCTTTCCTCTAACCTTGACTGCTATCAGTAAAGCATATTTTCTTCTCTCCATCACATTTTAATGTATGCTTTGCACCAACACTGTCAGCAGTAATATAGGTTGACTGTTCTATTATGCATCATATTAAAAAGACAGCAAGGTTTTTTCAGGGCAACCAAAGGGTAAAATAAAAGAATTTGTAGGAAAGTGGTTTGGAAGACACTAAATTAATCTTGCACTCCAGTCAATCTGCAAGTGAAAAGATACTTGACTCCATCTGTCAGCAGAGTCAGACAGGTATCTGATCAACTCCATGGAAATCCTTTTATAGACTCAAGCTCTGATGAATGCTGTAACCTTACTTGAAGGAATGGCACTGCCTTGTACTCATATGCATGGTAATGGAGGTGAAATGTGAAGTCTGAATATCTGATCAAGGCATTTATCTGTTTCATAAAAGAGATTTCTCCATTAAGTATTTAAGCAAACAGCACTGTTCTATCAAAGGATGAGACTTCTAAAATAATGATTTTGAAATTTTCCCATGACAGAAAATTTCTCCATTACATAACCAGATGAATTCTGAATATCTGCTCAGTGCAATACATCTGAATAATAATAATAATAAAAATCTAACTAGGAGTACATTTCCAACCAATATTCTTGGAGATTTCCTGCAATACAAATTCATGCTGTTGTGATAATCAATATAACACTTTATGTATTTAAGTGCAGCAAAATCAAAGGAAGTGGAATTACTGTATAATTCTATCTTTGCCCACTTGAAAGTCCAGGTCAATGTTAAATTTTTCTGGGACATTTGATAATCAGATCTTTAATTTCCTTTTTCCTCCAATGTTTCATTAGAGAAAGCAATAGGATAACCTGAAGATGAACCACAATAGGGTAACCTAAATGAACCACATTAAGGGTGTTAACTCATTTCAATCACATCCAGCAGTTACAAAACAGCTGCTTCCTGAAAATCAAAGTCCAGCTGGGATGCCAAAGCTGCAGTCAAAGCCAGGGCTTGGCTCTGTCCAGTTCAGATGGTGGTGAAACCTGTTAAGGAGCATCATGAAGAGATGAGCAGAGGGCTGGAGCAGCTCTGCTGGGAGGAAAGGCTGGCAGAGCTGGGATTGTTCACCTGGAGAGGAGAAGCTTTGGGGTGAGCTCAGTGTGGCCTTGCAGGGCCTGGAGGAGCTGCAGGAAAGATGGAGAGAGACAATTGCCAAGGGCTGGAGGGACAGGACACAGGGAATGGCTCCCAGTGCCAGAGGGCAGGGATGGATGGGATATTGGGAATCAGGAATTGTTCCCTGGCAGGGTGTTGAGGCCCTGGCACAGGGTGCCCAGAGCAGCTGTGGCTGCCCCTGGATCCCTGGCAGTGTTGAAGGTCAGGTTAGACATTGGGGCTTGGAGCAGCCTGGGACAATGGAAGGTGTCCCTGCCCATGGCAGGGGTGGCACTGGATGGGCTTTGAGGTCCCTTCCAACCCAAAGCAATCTGGGGTTCTGTGGAAAGCAGCAGAGGAGCTGCAAGGCTCACCCATAAGCCCAGAAGGATGTCCCAGCCCAGGCTGTGCTTGGTGGCCCTGCAGTGGCTGTGGCCCTGAGCACTTCCATTCCCAGCTGGCTCAGGTTGGCCCCTCCTGTAGCCACGCTCCAAAGTGGGACAATGCAACAACAGGAGCTTCTCCATTTTTCCCTTTGAGGAGTGACATTTAGGAGGGGAAAAGTGTCCCTGAGCCAGCATGGGAGGGTGTGGGGCTCCAAAGGCAGCTGCTCTGCCATGCTGCTCTGAGCTGGGAGCTGCCCCTGCACAGCTGACAGAGCCTCACAGCCATGCTGGGCACACACCTCCACAAGGAGATTGTTCCCTCTACTCCAGCCCAGCCGTGCCGAAATCCAGCCAAGGAGATGTTCCCTTCACACCTGACAGTGCTGCCTTTGGCTGGAATCTGATCAGAAACTGCACACAAGCAGAAAGCAGCGGGGGAAAAACAGCAGGAAAGAAAAAAGGTATGGGGATAGAGTTTAATATAGAGGTCAAGGACGGGTTTTTTTGCCTACTAAGAACAAGGATTTACCATTTCACATTAAATACAGATGCTAAAACATACAGCTCACGTGGGAATGAAACCTCACAGAGCTCAGGCCCCCTAGTGCAAAATGATCACTGACTCCAGGGCAAGCTTTAGACTCAGTTATGTCCAACAATAAGGTTAAAAGCCTAACAGGAATAATGTTTTTTCAGGTGTCAATTTCTCCATCTTATTCTATACTGGAAAGGGGGTGAAGAGGGTATTCTAGGGAAATACCACCTTCATTCAATACTGGGAGGTCCTGGAAGCTCTGAGACACACAAGAGCACAAGCACCTGCTGTGGTTTCCCTGAAAACTTTGTCACACGGAAAAAGGAGACAGACAGAGGGAGGGGAGGTGTTGAGTCCAAGCGTGGGTAGCTGCATCACTGACATTTAGCAACAGTAGACTGACTTTCAGTGCTGAAAGGGAGCCAGGAAGGCTGAGAAGAAAATTTGCAGTATCGGAGAAATACTGCAAAGACAGGAACTAAAATATAAAGAAGCGAAACACAGCAATTGCTATTTAAATGACAAGAAAATACTGAGTTTGGAGCTGGGTATCTATGGGAGATTCTTCCATTCCCACCAGATGAGTGCAAATCAAGGGCAGGGCCAAGTGCTCTGTACTTTTGTGGAAATTTGTGGACCAGACTCCCAGTTTATGTGCTGACTTGGGCCTAAGTGAACCCATCTGGATTTCCACCATCCAAGGGTGTACCCTTAGTCCATTACTACAGAAATAGAAGACATATGTCACAGTGTTAGAGATAAGTGCATGTATAAAGTTAAAATGAATAAATAAATCCAATTTCAGAGCAGCTTCTGAGATCTCAGAAGGGTATTTCAGCTGTGGTGATGGTGATGGCAAGCAATGATAAAACTTGACAGCAAACCCAGCAGATATGTCTGGGACTACAAAACAACAATTCTGCCATTTAAGTTCCCCCATTCCAATCTGGAAATGTCTGTTCCTGCCTGAACAGCTGCTCTGGGAGACAATGACATAGGAAAGGCTTTCTCTGTCTGTGGACATGTGATACAAAATAAAGCCGTATCTGCCGGAGCAGCTTTTCCATTTCAGAACCAAAGTCTCTATTCCCAACGCAGAAGAGTCCTGCTCACTGCAGACAACCGCCTTGTCTTGTACACCAGCAGGTGTTAAGAACCCACTTCCTTCATTGATTATTGAGACATAATTTACAAAGTTCTGTAATCTGGGTGCAGCCCAAAGTGGTGGCACTTTTCTTGGTTTGACCTCGCTGACTTACAATGATCGTTGCTCATTGTGGGCACTGCACCTGACATGTCAGTAAAGTTCCTGAAAAATCTCAGAAATACTGACCAAATATGAGATTTTTCAGAGCCATGTGTTCCTTGGGTGTAAGGATGCTGCAAGAAAAAAAACTGGCAAGGGAAGAGGACACTGATTTCAAATCTATCTGATGAGAAAACATAAACACATCTGATTGTAGACGTTAAAACAGTCACAGGAGGTTGCACTGAATAATAAAAAAAGAGAGATACAAATAAATCCTTGCATAATTTAGAGAAAAGCACACATAGACTATGATACAGCTCTATTGCCTACAGCCTATGGGTTCTCTCCTCCACCAAATAAATTCTGGGCTCTTTCTTGTTGAATTGAGGCCACAGCCACCAGAACTCTGCATTAATATTCTCACCAGAAAGGCAAAACTGTTCTAACAGAGAGCTTGCAGCAAAATAACTCTTATCTGCAAAAGAGAGTATCATTGCACGCTCCAGCAAGAAAGAAGTAGATGCAAGAATGTGGAAAAAAGGACAGGAAACCACTGCGAGAAGACAAATTATTTACAAAGAATTCCATCCAGGAGCACAACTCCCTCCTTCCCTCTTTTTTTTAAAGTCACATTCTTTTAAGCCATTGATTTCAGAAAATCAACAAAGAGATGCTGAAAGATAAACGATAGTCTCAAAACTACAGAGTGCACTTAGCAAGAGGGGAGAGAAAGGAATAACAACAGTGTACAAATAACAGACTCATCTAAGCTGTATTTATTGGCATTAGTTATTATTTTTAAAAATGTACAGCTGCTCTTTTATCATAAGCATTTCACATTAATCCAAGCTGTATCTGGGGAATCTGTTGTGTATGTGCCAACTTTCACAGAAGTGAGACACGGTTATTAGGCTTTTAAGTGAAATATGTGAAACTCAGAAGATGGTTGAGATCATTTGTGCATTTTAATTGAATGACTACTGGAAAAAAAATTATCACATCTTAATAGAACCTCTGGATTAAGTTTAATTAATTAATGTGCCACCAAAGTTTGCTGTTAATCAGCTGCACATCAACATATGTTCTGAGTGACATTTAAATTATAAAGTATGGTGGGATTATCTCCCATTTTGCAAATTATCCCTTTACAAAAGTTACATTAAACATTGTGTGCCCACTGGAGATATCAGTAGTCCCCTGTTCACTCTCTGCATGGTGCACTGGATTACAGGCTGGCTCAGGCTAAAGCATAGAACTATGCTATGCTAGAGGCATAGAACACTTGGACCACCTCAGAAAAATATAATTGCAAGTTTTAAGGCTGACCTTTGGAGATCCAGGCTCCAACCACCAAGCCCATTAATTGTCTCGTTAGGTTCATGTGCAGCTGGTGATGTTCTCCAGAGCTGGGACTAAACTGAGTGCTGAGAACGCTGAGAAATCCATCACCAGTGCTTTGGCCAAGACTCAAGCTCTCGGAATAGTCCAAGAGAGAGAGGAAATGACAATCCTGTTGGGAGACATACGAGTTGAAGCTCAGTCTTAGCTCTGTCTGAAAAACGTCCATCAGCTGAAGAGAGGGACTGAAGAAAGATGTATGAATGGGGGGAACAAGCAACTACAGGGAATAATTGATGCAGTATCTGTAACAGTATCAGAAATTGTTACTGTGGGTTTAGTGTTTTAAAAGTAATAGAAAATCAATTCAGTGAATAAGCAAACCATTTTGTTGATGAATAATTGGGACAAGGGAGGAGAGAATTAGTTTTAGGCTTCCCCATGTTTGATCAGTCGATTAGTATTTGACAAAAATTATAATTGAAGTGTCAGCTCCATCACATAATGTAAACTAAGGCAGGAGGCTGGATAAGGGGATGGAATTGTCAGAGTGTTACAAAGCCTTCCACAGACTCAGCGTGTGTCAAATATATCGCATATAGCACAGGCATAGCCATTAAAGCAGGACTCCCAACAGGAGAGGTAAAGAGGGACTTCACAAAAAATCCATGTCTGTCACAGCACAGAAGAAATAAAATAATTTCTGCCAAGATGGACAGATTCCAATGGCCTCAAATTTTGCCTGAAATCTAAAGCATGGAAAAACCTTGAGGGATGACTAAAAACTTTGAAGAAATCTTGTGGGGGTTTTTAGCACAATGGAAAGGGGAAAATGACACATTAATTATAACTTTTGATGTCTTTGAGGTCTTTCAGACCTTAAGTTTAGCCACTAACCTCAAACCAACAACTGAACGTATATAGACCTTGGGCCTAGTTAAGCCCAATAAAAGGGGAAAAGGAAATGTCTTAAGACAAAAACCACCAAACTTCCCAAGAGTCCACATATGCAAGACACATTTTTCATTCATCATTGCAACTGTTCATGTGTAAAACTGCCCCTAGATGGAGAAAAAATGTCAGGTCTGGAGGAAAGCCTGGTGTGTGCAGCATCTCTTCCCATCCTTACCTAACTCCTCTAATCTCTACCCAATCCACTGAGACCCAACAACTCGGAATTTGTGTGGAGGTTCTGTGCAGCAGACTCACCTTATTCCTTCTCTTTTGGCCCCACCATCCCTGCTCACCAGAAAGAAGCAATTGTCCTTATTCATAGGTGGGAGAGTGAGATTGTTACCAAGGAAACGGGCTCAGTTTGACAGAGATTTGGAAACCCAAACCCAGCTGGAGATGGGAAATCTGAGTATCCTCCCCCAGAAAACATTTGAAAACTAGATGCAATCTGGCAGCAACTAAAACCCAGTTAACTCTTAGCTCCCTTCCCTTTGTGAATCCATCTTTCATTTTCTTTATCTGCTTTTTAATAACTCTTTTCTTTGGCTACATGGGTTTGAAGGCAATGACAATGAATCCTCCTAAGAGATAACATCCAAAAGGGACACACAGATATATTTTTGAATTTAGAACCATTAGTCTTGTCTGTTCAGGTGACGAGAGTCCCACCTGTGCCCCCAGCTACACACGCAAGACTCCCACTTTAAATGAAATTCAATCAGCAGGACCAAGACCAGAAGATTTCCTGGGGCTGGAGCTGAGCCCACATCCCAGCACAGTACAAATGTGCCATTGATTACTTGGAGAGGAGCTGTAACAATGAATAAAAGCCCCAGGACAGATCCTGAGCTGGTGTAAATCCACGGCAGCCCCATTGATTTACTCCAAGCCAGAGGAGAACTAATCGAATTTACACAGGCTGAGGATGTGAGGCCATCACACTTGAGGAAGAGGGAAGCTGGAAATGATACTGCACAGAGGGGATAGATCAGTGCAATGAAAATACAATAACAAAACAAGAATAGGGAGGAACTGCTGGAGTTGAAACATCTAAGAGTAATGGCTGCAAACTAGACAAGAGAAGATCCACTGCACAGAATTAAGATGCGTTTTAAAGGATGGACTTACAAGAGATTTTTTTTTTTTATAGATTTTGCATATTGTTTATGAGTTTTACTGGCAGCAAGAGAGCTTTAAGAGGGTGAATTCTCAACAGCTGGAGAGGACTGAAAACCATGGCTGTTTTTTGAAATTAGTATTTCTGTAGAAGCCTGGGCACAGCAGATTGTACTTCAGCAGGATGAAGCCTGCTCCACTGTGGAGCCCAGCAAGTGAATCACACAGAAATCACACACTTGGCCCTGTTCCTGAGTGTCACAGCAATTCCTGCCCTGTTCCTCCTCCTAGTTTGTGTGAGACGCTCAAAGAGAGGACACTGATCCTGCCTAACATTTTCTGCCCCTCAGAACTGGGGGGTTTTTTGACTGAACTGAAAACCTGCGAGGAATTTAGTTTCTGATGGACCCAAAAGACTTTTTTCCTCCTCCTGAAACCAGTTAAAACATCTACAGGTTCTACAGAAAGTCTTCCATGAGATATCATCAGGAGGCTTCCAGGGTATGACCCAAACTAAATAGCCAGGGAACTGTTTCCATTTTATCCCAAACTAATGAGCATTTTCCTCTTATTTCACTGTGTTTTCTGACAAGCCTATAATTTGAGGCTGGAACCTGAGCTATAATTTGATACATCAACTGTAAATTTTCTTGGTTTTCCCGAAGCCAGCCAGTTTAAACTATTTACAGTGCTGTCATTGCCTGGCATTGATGTACAGTAATATAATACCAAGTCAGGTATTCTGACACATTTTAAATTAAAACAGAGAAGATTGTCCTTTCCCATACCAAGTTCCACTACTGTTAATTAGTCACATATTGTTCCTGAAATTTAATTGTTTAAAGCCATGATGTTAATTCAGAGATTTACAGGTGGAGATTGCCAGCTGGCGAGCACTAGATGAGAAATGACATTGACCTTCAAACGTGTGTCTGCCTCAACCTTCTGAGAGATCACCTTGTTCTGCTGGAAAAACAAAACCCAGCTCTTGACTGGGAGCATGCAACAACCTTGGGAGCTGATCTAATTCAGACACATTTAGGCAAAGATCAAATGAACTTTTCATACTTCATTGTTCTGACTCCAAATTACAAAATAAGAGTTCTTTGGTTGATTCGCAAAGTTAAGATAGGATGATTTAAGCTACTCATTATCTCTACAAGCTGTGGCATCCTTTCCTTCCTGGACAAACTGGACATTCTTCCAGGGTCCAGGCTGTCCACAGGTGGGAAAAGATCCTTGCTGGCTGAGACAACATTATTGTCATTCTGCCAAGGCATGAGAGACAGCCAAAGTTCCCAAACTGGATGAGGATTCTCATCTCAAATCAGATGCTGGCCATCAAAGTTTTAAAACTGGAAGCTCTGTGGTACAGACTTACCAGGAAGCCATGAAAGCCAAAATTTCTTACTTAATTTTGAGATTTGAAGACAGAGACAGAACATTTATGACTATTTGATTCTAGTTTTGTGATAGCAACAAGATTGTGCCCACCGTTGGAGGATCAAGTGGGAACTTATTTATACTCAAGAGGCAGCTTCTAGAATTTATCCACATTCTGGAGCCAGCAACCTGCTCTCAGATTTCCATTAAGTCCCAGTAACATTTGGTTTAAAAAAATATTAATCTTTGGTTTAAATATTCATTAATATATCATATATCAAGTTGGAAGTTTAATATTCTTGATACAAAGAGACAGAATTAGAAACATCCTGACAACAGAGTTCTTGTTATCAATCATGTCATCTTGAACATGTTTAGAAGCTTGCTGCTGGCACCAGGCATTGATATTTTATTCAAAAGAATGTATTTAGAGAAAATGACAGCACTTTTCAATTCAGCTTTTCTAAAACAAGAAATCTTTCAAATCTTCCAAGCCATGTGGATTTCAACATTCCAGTGATTAAGACTATTTTCAATTATACATGCTTTCCCCATTATTTTTTCATAGCTTTAGGGTAGATTTTCAACACTCTGCATGAATAATTAGACACACAAATCATTCACAACTATTAATGGGAATTGCGCAGATGGTGGAAGAGCTGGTACAGAACAAGAAAAACCAACTCAAACCATCAAGAACTTGAGAAAAACCTACCGTGAACTTTTCAGGCTGGGTGGATCTGCCATTCCTGTTTCTCATCTTGCCAAGCTGCAAACTTCCAATTGGCAGCCCTGGAAATGACAAACAGCCACCAGAAAATCAGAAATGGTGAGAGAACTTCCACCGTTTCAGAACTTTTGGTCTGGATAAACACAGCTGGATGACCCTGGGTGATCGACATGGGCTGGAGCCTCTGGGTGAAGAGTGCAGGGCTCTCCACCTGGAGAAGAGACGTTTTGATGTCCCCATGTTTCTCTGTGGCTATTTGAAAAGACTAGAGGATTACAAATGATCTGGGAGAAAATTTAGAACATACTGGTCTGGTTTATCTGGGTGTTCATTAGAAAAAGAGCTGTAATATTTTAAAATATTTGTATTTTCTTCTCTTAACCAAAGGAGCCATTAATGAAATTGAGAACTCACTTCCTGACACCCCCCTGTTGCCTCAGAATCCACTATCCTCCAAGAAATGATCTCTCTATTCTGATTTCATCAATATAACTTCAAAAATAACTTAATTGAAACATTCATTAAACCAAACAGATCTCAGGCTAACATTTGTCAAACTTTAATTCTGCAAAGGGAACTCCCATTTTCTTTTATGTCTTTATGACAGCTACAGACAGAGAGGTTCCAGGAGTGGAAAGCCTTGAGAAGATGGGATAAAAAATGGTTGAAAGCAAGTCCAAACTCACTACTTCCATTTCCCCCACCCCTACTTCATACATTCTTATGGGCAAGAAATGGTGTTTGATTTTGTTACATCCTTAATTTTCTCATGGCATTATAAATGGATTTGAGGAATGCCAACCATGTTTGAATTCAGAGCAAATGCAAGGACAATTCAGGCGAGCAGTTACACACCAAGATATTCTGAATTACAGCACTGCATTGTCAGTGTGTCCCTCCCCACACAAACTCTTTACTGTGTTTGGAATATGCAGTTTCCAAACTCAGCTCAAATAATCTTGGTTTTGCCCTCAAGCACAAGTGTAGTTCAAAAACATTCAAGCTGGGGTTTGTGACCAAAATTATTCTCTTTTTTTATATTTGCACCCAGCAAAATACAAAGTCCAGTTGTTCACTATCAGCTGGAGAAAAGTATCATGACGTAATGTAGTGCTCTTCATTATCCTGACTGAATTTCCATGAATGGAATTTCAGCACAGTTTGATTGGAACTATCTAGGAGAATAGCAGTAGAGAAATAAAGTGTATAAACCTACACAAGAGTATGAAGTGCACTCTTGATGAGATGTTGGACATCCTGAAGAGCTGCTGCCATGGGTCTCAACACCCAACTACAACCCATAACACGTGTTACGGCTCCCTAGAAAAGTAAAACTGTCTGATGCCATTTCATGTTCCTGGGTTGTAGTTTGGTACATAGACAAAGACTAAAATAGGTAGTTTTATATATAGAGAACACCATCATTTCTATAACCCAGGGACTTTTATAGTTAAATTCAGATTCTGCCTCAAGAGAAAGTTTCTGAATAAAACCCAGAACAGCAAAAGGATGAACAAATGGAAAATATACATCTAGAAGTTATGAATCATATTTCATAAAACTGGGTGCATCTGTTTCTTGATTTACTTCTCTGAAGCTTTCTCTTCTCTTACTTGCAAGTTTAATTCTTTTGCAACACCAAAAATATAGCAAATAAAGTCAGTAAGAAGGGTGTGTACCTTGCGACGCACCTTTATAGACAAAAGGCATTTGGAAAATGTTCCCTTCACCTCTAAAACTCATTGCTGGCACATTAGCATTCCCAGGTTCTGCTGGGAGAAAACAAGAGTGCCCCTTTCTGATGAGGTCTCCAGCTCCTTATCCCACCTTCATGTGAAAACACGGATCTGGAAAGAGGAGGGAGCAAGCAGCACATGGGACCTCATCAGCAAGCAGAGCTTGACCCAAATTTAGGTATTTCAGGGATGACTCAGGGGAGTGAAGAACAGTTTGTGACTTCACAAAATGAAATTTGTCTCCCAGTCATAAAAGGTGTATTTAAGGCAGGTGTCACACGTAGCATCCCTTGCCAGGGAGGAGAAGATTTACTTCAGGCCACATGAGAATAGAAAAAAAAGTCCAAAAAAAACCCCCACCAAACCAAATCTTAAAGCAGTCTGTTTTCAACCAAGGTGTTTCTAAATATCTGACCAGTGCTCACTTGGCAACATTTTTTGGCATATAAAGATATTTACAGGAGTGACAAATAACTTATGGCTGCTAGTATCAAAAACTCACTAATGTAAAGGGTTCACCTACCTTATAGGACTGTAAATGTTTACTAAAACTGGAAAGAAGACATCTGCTAAGACTAACACTTCGGTAGTTGAGCAAAATGGTTTAAAAATTTATATTACTGGGACTTTTAGTTGTGGGGTTTTTGCATGATCCTTGCAGGGATGATTTGTGTTCTTATTTGGGAATCAGTAATATTTATGTATGTCATGACACAAAGTCTACTACAAAAGAAAATCTTGCTGACCATTGAAAAAGGATGTAGATGATAACGTAGCACATACATCTGCTCTTTCCTTTGACACCTCTTGGAACCAGAGTGGCAAATGAGGTGAGTAACTGCAGCATCCTCATCTTAGTAACTCCTTGAGAGCATAAGACATAGTTACACTGCAAGTGAACTCTTACTGCATCATATAGGCTCAAAATGAACAGCAATCTATTTTTACTTAGGAGAAAACAGACTGTGTATCTCATCTGTTCAGCTATATGCTTTATGCCCAGCTGCTTCCTATGTCCTTGTTTCAGATAAAAAGATGCTGGAATCTTCCAAGTGCCTCAATGAGCCCATTTTGTGCACCCTCCTGAAAAGAAGGCTCCCCAAAGCTTTGCACTGATGGGCTGACCCGCAGGGGGGAGTGCCATCTCTCTCTCTCTCTCTCTCTCTCTCTCTCTCTCTCTCTCTCTCTCTCTCTCAGAGCCCTCCAGCTCTGTTTTTGCCTTGGCTAGCTTGAGAGATAAACCACAGTTGGAGGGATTTTCCCTCAGGGTCCCAAAGACCCCAGAGCGGCTGTGAACCATTTCCTTTAGAGAGAGCAGACGCCCACTGATGGCAAAAGGAAAGAGTCTGCCCTTTCTCCGGGGAGAATCAAGGCTTTATTCAGTCTTTCTCCTGTGGTCTTGCCCCCACGGGGTCAGGAGCCCAGTCCCTGTCCCTCAGCAAAGAGACTGGTCCATGTGCTTTTCCTGGTTTTTATCCAGGGGACGGGGATAAACTCAGGGACAAGCCACTACCCCATCAGGGATAAGGTGGGAGTGGAACAGAGTTGGATTGCATTCCAGTGTGGGAGAATGGGAGGGGGAAAGGAGCAGGGACGAATTTTGGGATGACACATTTTCCAGGGGAACAGAAGAAACTATTACAAAACCCAATATAAAAATGAAATACAATATAAACCCAGATAATGCACAATAACAGGGGAGGACACACTGCAGCTCTCAGGTCTGGGCAGGAGCTCCACACTGACATCTCTCTGTGAAAAAATACTGAATTATATCCATAGCTCATGCCTACAGGCCTCCAAACACATGACAAAAGGTTAATTAAAAACTAGCTTAAAAGAAGATAAGCTGGGTGCAGAGGCACAGCCTGATTTGAGCATCATGCTGACCTCAAGCAAGGTGAGATAACAGCACCTTAGGACACCTGCAGCAGGCAGGACAGCTGGAAATGAATGCTGGGTGCTGGCAGGAGCTTATAAACATGGCAGAGGCCTCAGAGGGTGCAGATTGTCACCTTCTCAACATTTCTCTTTAGTACCACAAAATTTTCAACACAATTTCCAGTGTCATACAGGATGCAGCACAAAAAGGCTCTTCCTATTATTATAACATATTTTCCAAACAAATGTACAAGAAGAGGATTTTAAAAATTCGTTCAGATGCTAAAAAGGCAGCCGTGTTTTAAGAAGTTGAGGTTCCATTCAACAATGAAGTGAACGGGTTCTGGGCTTCCAACTCCTGTTCTCAGCTGAAGTTTGAAATCTTTGTTTGTGTGTCTGGGCAGGAGCTAAAAATGACCCAGTCTGCAGTTATCCAAAATATCCAGTTCAAGGCCCAGCTGTAGCTGTCTGCTCACATGCAATGCACAACTCAACATTAATCCCCTTTTCTTCTCTCTTCCAAGTTTCTGCCTTCTTTTCCACAACACATTCCTCTACCCAACCAGCAGCAATCGAGAATAGCAGTGTTTTCTTTACAGGAACACATCCATAGTACACACAAATTTCCCCTGACACTGGGAACTGGGTTGTGCCTGCTAGAACAGAGCCCTGGATGTGCTGTGTCATAATAACCTCCACAGGCCTCTGAAACATTTAACACTTAAGTGAGTAATGCTTCAAATCTGCATTAGAAGGGAGGTACTCCTATTTTATTGGTTTTGGAGCTTTTTTACAGGCAACTGTTTGCTCTGGAAACCCTCTAGCAAAGTGGAGCAGAGTTTCTGGAGTGGACATGGGCAGAGCGAAGGAGGACATGGGGTCAAAGCCACTGACCCTCCCATTCCTGCTGTGTCTGGGAATTCTTAATGCGCACACTGAGTGCAGACACAACCTCCACAGAGGCTCTTACTCAAAGGCTCTCAGACTTGGCAGAATAAACAGGAAATAAATATTTCACCTTGGGTTTTCTTTTTAATCCACACAGAAATTCACAGTGGTTGGGAAAAACCCCTGTAAACACGGGGGGAACAATAGAGTCAGAGGTGTCACCTCTAGCTGGAATTAAAAATGAGCCTTCAAACATCTGTACCTTTTTTTTTAAGGGAAGAGAACACTGACCAATTGCAGCAGAGACATTAACACAACCAGGATGCACAAAACAGTGCTAATCACCAGACTACCACTGAGGAACAAACCCAAGCTTAGTAACAGTATTGACTATCAGAAGAATAAAACAGAAGGAAAATTGTATTCTGCATATTACTGAAAAAAATCAGTAATATCAGTTTTTCATCAATGAAAGTTTTCTTATTAAAAAAAAAATAAAGAAATCAAGTGTATAAAGATTCCCAGCACGTCCCATGTATAAAAACTCTCAGTAATGCACTACGTAATTTTCATTTAAGTTTAAAGTAGAAGAACAGATGGGGTCCCAGTAGTCAAAAGTAAGCACGTTATGATTATTGGCAGCTATTAAACTTCTGCTAATAAATGACATTATGAAGTAATATGTTGTGCCTAACATTGTAAAAGTTTGTGATGATAGTTTACAAGGAAAAAATATTGAAAAGTCATAACATGAGGAACAACAAAAAGGAACAGAAAGATGTAACATTTAGGCAAATGAAATTCCAAGTCTTTTTTAAAATTAAAAAGTTATAATTTATTCTTGCATGAAAAAATACTCAACATAAGCCAAAGGACACTTTTTAAAATATCTCTACCATTTTATATTGGAGTGCACCAAGTGCCTTGATAGCTTAAAAACAAACCAGTTATCAATCAGGCAAACCCAGGCAGTTAACTTGATTTTCTGTCTCGATTTACTTCCCCAGTCATTTGTTGTCTCCTTTATTTAATAGCAACTGCAGGTGTGTGACTCACAAACAGGTTCAAGCTGACCATGCCAGGCTCTGTTCCTTCAGCCTTGGCCCTCATACTCAGCCACAGAGCTGCTTGGAGATAGGCAATTTCTTCAACCTGATTCAAGCTTTATCAAACATTAGAGATTTTTCTTCCCTTCCCATAGCAGTTTTCTCAAATAAATAAATAAATAAATGTTTTTTGTTTTTTGTTTTTTTTTTCTTAATAGCCAGGGGTCAGTGCTTATGGTTTAAGTGTTCATACAATATTTTTATTACTATTTAGTTATTATTTTGGTTCTTAGTCATTTATGTGAAAGCTGGTTGGTTTTCACTACGGGTTTTGCAGATGCTTTGTGCTACATTGGCTGAACAAAATCAACCCAAGACCACACAGAGCATGGAAAACTCATCACCTTTGCTGGTGCCAGCCCAGCTCTCTGTGTCCCTGTGTCTCCTCATGCCCAGGGCTGCCAGGGGCTGGCCATGTGTGCTATCCTCCAGGATCATCTGTTGGCAAGCCCAAGCTCTGCCAGAGCTCCCAGGACAGGAACAGGACAGGGTATTTCCCATATTACACAATCCAATCCTGTGGGCAGCCTAAAGAGATGCAACTGGGTTTGATTTGAGGAGGAACCAACCCCTTTCCCAGGGCCTGGCTGCTCTTGGCCAGACACAGATGGAACTGGAAGCAGCAGAGCACCATTCCTGCAGGCAGTTTTGGGAGCACAGGCACCAATCGCTGTGTGTGCAGGACCTCCAAAATGCTTGGGCCAGGCCCACGATCAGCTGAGCGTGTTCCTGCAGTAAAGCTCTGCTCACCAGGGCTCCGCAACGCCGTGGTGGCTGCCGGTGCTCATCAGTGTGGGACTCATTAATGACTGCTGGAGTCAACAGAAACAGGCCAAGGGCAGGGGACCTTGGCTTCATTAAGACTCCCAGTCAATCTTAAGATACTGCAAAGGTTCTTCTGCAGCCTCGTGGAGCTTCTGTTCAAACAGGTATTTAGTCACTAAATCAGGCTGTCAGCTGGAGACCCTTTGGAGCAAGCCCTGCTTTTCCAAATGAATGATGCAGCAATTTCTTAAAGGCAATTCACTCCTGCTTTTAGCTCCTGCTGCAAGAAGACAAGCCGTGAACAAAATTAGTTAGTTGAAATAATGGAAGGTTGATATAATTTTGAAATATTTCTGTCTCTATGGAAAACACCTTGTAAAAAATTATATCCCATATCTTCTTCTTCCTTCTCACTTAGCAGTGAGAACGCTAAATAATCTGTAAATATAAGAACTCCAAACAGCATGGTAAATTATCCCAGACCCATTTCAGAGTCTGGTGGAATCTAAACCATGCTGCATCAAATAAGATCATCGAGAAATTATGGAATAAGTCCCAGGAGCTCTAGATAATGGTTGAAATTCTGTTTGCAGTAGCACTGGAATACTTTACGTCATGTAGTAAACAAGAACACGCACCAAAAAAATACAAGCAACAAATCTAATTTAAGGAACAACTGATTGATTATACAAAGGAAAGCAACACAATAAAGAAAGACATTTGTCCTTAAATTAAGCATTTTACTCCTGTGCTATCCATAATCCTAGAGAATGTAACTGTCAGACACACAAGACACTTCAAGGAGCAGACAAGGAAGTTGGCTGATGAGGTTTAATGATCAAAATATTGAAAATTAAGTAAATCCTTCCCATGAAGACAAATGGAAAGCAAAGGAACAAATGGAAATATTATGGTCTAAGACTTGATATCCAAAAGTGATCCCAAGTAGCACCAGACAATCTTATAGGAATAAGGAATTAATTCCCATGCTCTCTATAGACTGAATCAGGATCTGATTTACACCTATGTTGAACACATGGTCTTCTCTAGCATGCTGCAGGTTTAATTTCAGACTGCATTTCTCTTGGTAAGATATTTCTTGGCACAGTGTGAGCACAGATAATACTCTTTATATGTCCTTAATATATAAAATACCCTTCTCCTCAGTCTACATGCCCAGTTATAAATTTGATCCCTTTTTATATTCCTCGCGAAAGGCTGCCTCTTCCCAGGGCAGCCCAGCTGAGCTGCAGCTTACAAGTGTATTTATTGAAAGGAGTACAGCAATAACAACTGTTCTTTTGTCTCTGTGAGAAAAGGCTGCCTAGAGCCAATTATCGTTTATCACTCCAGATACACATTTTATGATCTTTGTGCTAAACCAGAAAATAGTGTAAGAAGAAGGAGCCAGTTTAATATCTTCAAGTTCAATCACATCAGAAAGGATCCCTTAACTTGCATTGTACATTGCTCAGTGTAATTGTCAGATTTTATTAATTTTGCATGCTAAGCTGGGAACATTAGGCACAGGTTTCTTCTTGGGAGAGCAGCAAAGCTAAAAACAGCACAAGCACCAGAGGAAACTGTGTTTATAATTGCACTGTATCCTGGTTGGACTTTGTCAGCTCGACTTGGGTGGCAACATGACATGGAGAGAAAAAGCTCGCTTTGATTTGGAAAAGGTTGTTTGCAGGTGTCAAAACAAAGTCTACCGGGAAACCAAGGGAAAAATTAAATGCTGTGAGCCATTATTGCAGGTGTGCTTCAGTGAAAATTATCATCCTCTCCTTTTCGCCTCAGTAAATACATTGTGCAGTCGAGGCCAAACTGAGCTAGGAAGGAATTTAAAATACTGTAAGCTTACAGTGAAGCACAAATTAATATTTCTTGGTCCAAACACACAGATTAGAAATTATTCATCCTATTCATATTCACTGAATCCAGGAATACAATGCGGGCTGACAATGAGCAGGGCACGCAAGAAGAGGCATTTCTGCCACTGCAGGGATGTCACCTGCAGCGGTGGCAGTCTGTGTGCCCTGCAGGGCCTGTCCCCGGGAGGGGACAGCACTGGTGCCCTGCTGGGAGGGCACAGCCAGGGCTGCACCTGTCCCATAGCAGCAGCCCCCAGGCTCAGCCCCAGCACCCCAAAGCCATCAGCAGCCCCCAGCCCCACGGGAGCTCTCCCCAGTGCCAGTGAATACCTGAGCCTGGCTCTGGGACAGAGCAGCTCTGGCACTGCATTGGCCCAGGAGCCACATTGACTGGAACATGGATATCAGCTGCTTCCAGGGGTTTCAGGGCATTGCCTGAAAAAGGAACTGCTCCCACCACCCCACAGCCAGTGGGGTTAGGAGAGAGGCTGCCTGTCCAGGAGGGTACACTCTTGTACTTACACATTTGACAGCAACACAGATTTTACCTGGGGACAAATAAAGATCTCCAGAAGCTCTTCCAGGTGTGTAATCCAGCCTGAAGCAGCAGCCCCTGCAACACCGTGGCACTGGGATTTGGAGTGTTTCATGCAATCACATTTGTATTGGTACCAAAATTATTCAATGGTGAATTATGGAACACCTTCCCTTCTCCCTCAGAGCCTGATTTTTTTGTAAGTATGCCCATCCAGTAGGGCTTTGGAGTCATCAGAGGAAGGAGGTGAAGTCCTAACAATCAAGGTGACAACGTGATAAGTTCTTAAAGAAAATAAGATAACACCACCACAGTCAACTGGATACTGAGTTAAGTAGTTTGGGGCAAACAAAACCAATCCAACAACCACTGTAATTATCTTTAGAGAAGAATATAACCAGAAAGGAGGAGAAACAGTGAAGAAAGATCAAAGGATATGGCATAAGCATTCTTAGTATGACCAAGGATGGGTGTGAATGTTCCTGCAGCAGAGACATCCTGGAAATGGGGCTCTCAACAGAACACAGATTCATTACTCCTTTGCTGCTGGAAGCCATTAATTCTCAAGGAAAATCCGAGAGCATCCATGATTTTAATGGGAAGTTCCTGGGTCCTTTACAATGTCTTGGCTCTATGAGGAGCCTGTGGAATCTGGAGGAAAAGATGAAGTCTACCAAACAAGGCTGACTGAGAAAATGTCCTTCACACAAGGCAAATTAAAAATAAAAAAAACTGAGCCTGTCTACTCTACCCTGCTGTAAAGGGAAAAGAACAGGCTGGAAGGAGCTGAAAGTGTCAAGGAAATATTGTGAATAAGTTTCCCATTTCCAGTGTGTGTGTCTGTAACCCCGAGTCAATCAGGGCAATATGTGTGCTCTCAGAAACAGAAATTATTGCTTCCTCTAGAGTGTCATGCTTTGTTTTTTACACATTTCTAAGAAGTGGTCCAAATGTCAAAATATTAAAAACTGTTAATTTAATTCTTTCTCTGGTGGAAGGTTGGCTGTGCCGTGGTTAGAACATATTTTGCCCCAGCAAAGCTCAGGAATCACAAGGATTTTATGCTGAGTTGGCTTCCATGACATTTGACTGTGGGTTAGAATTAAAATACACACAGAGGCTTCTGTGCATGAAAACCAGGAGAAAGAAATCCTGAACACCCTGTGCAGTCCTTTCCAACAAATATTAAACACAAACACACTTCAGTGAAATTAAGCAGGAGACCCTAGTGCACAGGTTCAGAGCTGAATTAAGTTTTAAGTCAGGGCTGTCTCTCTGTGTTTGCTTAGCTCAAGGTATTTAATTCAGCACAGCACACAGTGACTCTCCTGAGGTATTCATAACAGCAAATTGCTCTGGTTGTCTGTAATGCTGGAACTGGAGTTGGTCTGTCACAGGTGTCTCCAAACACCATCCCATGGCTCCCACAGGGGCTGGAATCCCACACTCCTGGCCTGTGCCACTGGCCCAGCTCCACTGAGCCTAAACTAACAGCTTCCGTTCAAAAAACATTTTGTAACCTTATTTAGAAGAAGAAAAGACAATGGTAACAGCAAAAGAAAACTTCAATTTTGGAACACATCCATTCCTCTAACTAAAAGAAGATCAGAGCATTCAAAGCACATTAAACAGGATCCTGCTTTTCTGACCCAGAAAACCCAGGCATGTTAATACTAAACCCATGCAAAGCCATACCACAGAATAATAAATGCATAGGGTAATTTCTTTATATTTTGACTAAAAATTTCACCTATTTTTGCTATAACAGAGCAAAAATCCAGATAACCTCCATTATAGCCAGGAATAGTTACTTCAAAACAACTTCATAATTTTAAATACATTATATCCTTATTTAGCTGTCAGATTTACAACTTATTTTCTACATATCTGCTAAAGGTTCCCTGCTTTCCTAACAGAGTAATCTTTTATGTCTTGGTAGGTGAACTTTAATTCCTACCTTAGAAAACCTCCAAAACTGTTAATATTGTAGCTGGAAATGCCTATAATACCACCTCAATATGGCATTAGGGTGGCCAACATCAGCACCACAGTTTATTATTGATGTTATCTTACCAATAAACTCAGAAGATACAGCATTTCTCAGATGACACTGATACTCTGTCACTTCACTATTAAAACCTGTTGGGGGGGGGTGGTGTATGTTGGTTGGTTGGTTTGTTTGTTTTATTTTGGGGGATTTTTTTGTGTTTTGTTTAGTTGGTTGGTTGGTTTCGTTTGGTTTGGTTTTGGTTTTGGGTTGGTTTTTTTGTTGGTTTTTTTTGTTTGTTTGTTTGGTTTTTTTTTTTGGGGGGGGGGGGGGGGCGGGTTGTGACACGTGGATCAGAAGCATTCACTATTACCCCCTATGGAGAGACCCAGAGGTGCCATTTGCCCAGAAAGGTTTTCCTGCCCTGGGATCAGCTTTTTGTCATGCAGCACATCAGAGAAATTTATCTACGACCATCAAACCCCAGCTACAACAAGTGGACAACCTGTGGCATGTTAAAAAATGTAGTTGAAATAGCTTTAAAATTTATAGCTTAATTATAAAAACAGAATATAAAGCTCACGTGAGGGAAGCAGAGGCAGGCCCTTGGAAGGTGCTTTCAGTTCAGCAAAATTTATTGCAATTAAGATTGCAGGAATAAGCTATACAGAAAGTTCAGTAGTGCTTTGAGTGCTACATTTATGTCCACTACCTTTATTTTTATTCCTGGCAAGTGCCATGCAGCTGTAAGAGCTGTCTCAGCCTCCTCAGCGCTGGGCAGTCGCTGCCTTTAACTGGGGTTCTCTGGTCCCCAGACTCACTCTGGAGCTCATGACCCACACTTAGTAGACTCAGATTTAAAAAAAGCTTAACCCTTATGCTTTAGGGTTTTATACCAAATTCTCCATTAAGAGCACCAAAAGAAGTAATCATTTTTGGAACGTCCATGCAACTGCACAGTGTAAGCACGAGAGCAGCCAACGTCACCCTGCAAGTCCTCCCTCCCAGTACGGCTTTTGCTGTCACCAGGAAACTGTTCTGAAAAGAGAACAAGCCTTGAGTTTGGGGTCCTTCCAGCGCATTCCCACCTTCCTACACTGCTCAGGCACATTAACAACTGCATAAAACTGGATTTCAAATGGCCTCACCAGCAGAAAACTTTAGAAGTGAAATATCAATAACATTTTCTCAAAAGCAATTGGGTGCCTTGGTTTATGGAGTAGAACCTGGTCATTATTTAGATTATCCTCTCTTCACTGAGTGTGGGACTTTATGGAAGTGTAGATGAAATACAAGATAATTCCTGTTGTTTTGGTACTGAGGCTTCCTCAGCAGCATTTCAGGACACCATTTCTGGTGGAACTGCTTAGAACCACCTTGAAAGGGGCTCAGCAGTAAAAATTATGAGGAGATACAGGAACTAAGGCGGGTGAGTCTGCAGTCAAGGGCTGTACAGAGAGCTAAACACTGATTGCAGGGAAGAATAAAATGGTAAAAAGCTCCTTATTGTGTTATCCGGTTGTTTCTTTTTTGTTAAGTTTTTTTGTTGTTGTTGCAATTTTAAAAATATAATTAGGAGTCCCCAGGCAAAACAGAAGAGGTGGAATACTAATGGAAATTTTAATCTTCAGCATAAGAAATCAAAAACATTTGAATAGTCTACATACACACACATCCATTATTTAACACTTGAGACCAATTCAAATGGAAATTTTCTTACCACCCAGGTCTCTGTTGCTTTCCCCCTTTAAATCTTTTTAGCAATTCCATTTCTGTGTCCGCCTGTCCCTGTGAGAGACATTATATTGCTAAGTTTCATGTTTGGAGAGGTAAGAACAGTAATCTAAAAACTCTGGGGTTGGTCTGTGATAAGTATTGGGCAAGAGGGATGTTTCTGTCCTCAAGTTATTTATTTAGGTTATGGCCCTTACAAGCAAAGTAAAACAGGCCTGGAATGCTCACACAGAAGCTCCTGCTGCCTCAGAGTTATGTCACTTGCCCTCTTTATTTCTTTCTTTCCAAGGACTGTTCCAGGATTCCTAAAACACCTCAATGCTTTCAGGCTGTGGTTGGTCTTGACTGGAACAGATATTTTTCACAACCAGTGGTAAATATTCTGTAATTTGATGATTCTCTGACTGAACCAGTGATTCGGAGAGAAGGATTAATTCATGCTATTGACTGGACTCCAGTCACAGATTTGATTTTGGAATATACCCTGATATTACATAACAGCTCATGGATAAGAAGGGAGTTCTCCTCTTTAGAAGTCACACCTCGTGATGTGATTTGGTCTGAGTTATATACATGAATATATACACATACATTTGTATATATACTTCATCTATAAGCCAGAGATGTTTAAACTGATTGTCCAATAGAAAAGGCATCAGTTCCAGCCAGGGTAATGCCCCTTGGAGAGCTGAGAAAGTGCCACTGACCATTTATCTTTTATATCAGGTTTAAGAGAAGTGTCAGCTGACACCCATCATAGCAGGGAGGGAAGGAGAGGCAGAGAAGATTAAAAAAAAAAAAAAAAAAAGATAAAAATAGAATAAAGAAAATAAATGGGAAGTATAACAACTTCACTGCAGGTGTGAATTGCTGTTCCTTGGTGTTACAACTCAGTAAACAGAATAAATGCTCGGTGGTGTGTGACTGCTTTCCAATCAGTGAGGGCAATGTGCTGTGACTGGTAATGGATCATCCCTCAGCGCTCCTTTCCATAGGGAAAAACAAGGGCAGTGATCATGGCAGTGCTGGGCTGAGAACACGATGGCTGCCCCGTGCGTGAGTCAGAAACTCTCTGAGCTCCTGACTCCAGACCATCCTTGTAGTTTAGGCTGGGTTTCACACGTGGTTTGACGTGTTTTTAAGGAATACTCCAGCCATTACTGACCTTTCCCAGCCCTTCCAAGGGAGAAGCTCGGCCCTCAGCTTTCCCCACAGCCTCATTCGCGTTGTCACTGCCGCCTTAATAAACTCTTTTAGCAGAAGCAGTGTGTTCCCTGGCAAAGACAGGCTGGAGAACCACAGCTGATGGGGTCTGCAGGTGCTCTGTACTCTCAGCACATGAATCTGAAGAAAACCAGATGAAGCTTGCACAAGCACTGATGTGCTCAAAAAAGCATATGCACCAACAGTATAAACCACCAGCTGGAATAACGAAGATATTGCAGAGGGTTTGATTGCAGGGCCCTGTCCACCACAGATGGGTTTTCCTGACAGTATTTTTTTTTTTAATTTCTGGTAGTGGCAAATTTACATTTCCTATTGGAAGGTTACTTCTTTTACTGTGAAGAGCTTCATCACGGCCTACAATGGTTAATGCCAGCTCAGGTTGCAAAAAGGTGACAGGAATTTACAAAAAAAAGAAAATCAATTTGTGTATTTGATTCCTGCAGGATTCAGACACTTGAGCAGGGATCAAAGGAGGCAGATGTAAGTATTACCTGAATATTAAACAGTTTATGAGCTGTGCCATCCCTTGTCATGTCTGCCCTGCTCAGAAAGTCCTCACCTCCATTTTTAAACCACTGAAGGCAGTTTAATTTCCTCTCTTACAGAAAGAAATTCCAGTTACTGCAGAGTTGAGTGATATTGAATCAATGTCAAGTGCTCAAGTTCTTTCTCATACATCAGTGTGACAATTGAAAGAAATGGAAATTTCCTTCTTGTGATCTCACCGAATCCTGATCTTGTTTGAGGGCTGCAAGAGGCAATTTTGTGATTTTTCTGTTAACTTTTAGTCTTTCCTAGAGACACCATAGCAGAGCCATTGCCCTAATCCTACAGAAAACTTGGCAGTCAGAGATCTGCCGCGGTAGCAGGGTACTCTTACCTGGTGACCAATATTGTCCTGCTCTCCTTGTATGTCTGCCTGTTTTGTTTTCCCGTGTCTGTAAGTCAGACCCAGGATACCTGGGACAGCAAATGCTATTTTTCCATCATGGCAATTTACTGCTCAGGTTGCCACCTTAGAGAGCAAAACTGGATGTAAATAATGTCACTTAATGTACCAAATAACATTTATATGTCATAAAATCCTCCCTTCAGATACTAACTGCTTACTTGCTTTTATAGGCTAACACTCAGAAATCAAGGCACTGAACATCTGGGCTTCCAATCGCTCAGTAATCATTTAAATCAAAGAGAAAATCCCCTGAAAGCCTCTGTGGGTCAGACTGGGGAAGAGAAGCCCAAAGCAAAATATCTGTGGCACATACAGACGGGCACATTCTGGAAACAGCTGATGCCTCTTATTCAACATTTACTAAAGCAGGGGAGGAAGCTGAGCATCCTGATGATTCATGTGGATAAATAACCTGGTGTGATGCAAAGGTTTGCACATCTTTATTACAATAAAACAGCACCTGGTGCCCTTTTGTTGCCATCTGTATGTTCAAAATAATTTGGTCAACGTTATTGGCTTGGAAGATAGCCAGTGAGTCAGATTATTCTCTGGATGGAGAGGTGCAGGCAGGAATTGAAAACAGGTTTTTTGAGTCTGCTAACAAAACTTTCCCACATCCTGTCCCAGCTGAGAGATGGAAGGGAAGGGAAGGGAAGGGAGGGGAAGGGAAGGGAAGGGAAGGGAAGGGAAGGGAAGGGAAGGGAAGGGAAGGGAAGGGAAGGGAAGGGAAGGGAAGGGAAGGGAAGGAAGGGAAGGGAAGGGAAGGGAAGGGAAGGGAAGGGAAGGGAAGGGAAGGGAAGGGAAGGGAAGGGAAAGGAAAGGAAGGGAAAGGAAGGGAAAGGAAGGGAAAGGAAGGGAAAGGAAGGGAAAGGAAGGGAAGGTTCCATTTACCTGTGGAGCTTCCTTAAAACTGTTCCTTGAGGTACCTCTCATACCCAGACTTCCCACAGAAGACAGAGGATGCTGCAGTCATCTTTTGTCCCTTTCAACTCCATCCTCGATAGTGTGCCACACCTGCTGTGTGCACATCTGTCCCAAAAAGTTCTGCATGTCCACACTTCAGATTCCAAGTCGTTTCATGAAGAAATAAATAACATATACTAATTAAAGCAATTTTTTTTTTCCGAAGTTTTGATACACTCCTGTTCACAGACCGTTACCATGAAGAGCTGTTTAAAAGGGAGATAAAGAAATAGCAGCAGATTGAGTGGAGGACAAGCACTACTCAAAATGCTGGTGGAAAGTTCTCCAACGCTTTTATGGTGGGAGCAAACTGGCTAGAACTGAGGGAATTTCACACCAAGGAGTTGCTCATACTAAACAAATTTTCGTCAGAAATTGTGAAAGACAAACTTCCTTCTTATAAATGACTTTTGGTCACTTGTTTTTTCAGGCACTGGTGGTAATCTAATATGGAGGCTCTTTAGCACCTGGAATTCCACCTGTACAGACAGCACAGATGGAATTTGGGCATTTCTGTTCCTCTCCAGCTGTCAGAAGCTGTGAGCAATCAGAAGCACAAACTCAGAGAGCACCATCCATGGGTGGTGGGACCCTTCTGCCCCTCTCCCTTGTGATTGCTGTTCCATGGAATACACCTTTCAGCAGTTTACAGGAATTTTAATCAAGGGCCAGATGGCGGGAAGAGCCCATGAAATGCTGTTAAAACCAAAATATTTAATTGGATTTATAAAAATTTGATCCATTAGATGGAGGAAAAATCAGGACATGCACAGAGGAAGAGAGTTGAGTCTGGGATCTGGCAGCTGTGGTGTTGCCCCTTTTTCCCCTTTTTCCCTATAAATAAATTAGACAGCTGTGGAGCAACTCTGATCCTTTCCCAATCCAGTGCGAGTCAGGCATTTATAGACAATCCAGGGTCTGTAAAATTGACTTACCTTTTCTTTCCTAAACACTATTTTTCATGAATTGCTGCTCCATCTGCTTCAAAATGCATTGACCTGAAACATAGAATACAAGTGAGGAGCCGGAAGCAATGTTTCATGTTCATATAAAAAAACAGTGGAGTAAGGCTATTTTGGAATATAGAAAACCAAAAATCATAATTTGTGCTTCCTTCCAGTGATCTCCTAGCAATCACTTCATAATAAGAGGTGCATTTTTATATTCCAAATCAAGTTCTGTAGTTCAAAACTTAGTGCTGCCTTATCCCCTGAAGTATTTGAACATAAAAGAGATCTAATATGAATATTAGCCTCTGTGAATAAAATATAAACAGCATTAGATTTTTTTAAATTGCTGAAAATCAAATTGAAAAGGAAATAATGTATAAGTAGTGTCTCTCATATTCTAGAATTCTCTAGAAATTTGGGGGAATCAGAAATAAGCTTCTAGTGAATGTTTCCCATAACTATGAGCCTTCCTTTATTAATACAAAAGGTTATTTACAGCAAATGTAAATAGAAACAGAAGAAGACATAACAACGGAATTCTTGGATATCCTGGGGATAGTTTGCTTACACTGAATTATTTTAATGCTCCAAGAGGAAGCAAGAAAGGAAGGAAGAAAAAGAGAAATGCTTCTTTATTATGAAAGCCTGGCTCCAGTGTCCAGATGGAGGATGCAACTGAGCAAACCCACAGTCAGCATCAGTGTGAGCAGGCTTATTTACTCCAGCTGAGGACTGGGACAATAAATAATGCATGGAAAAGGCTTGGATGCTGGTTGACTATTCAGATTTCATTGATTTTTTTTTTTTTTTCTTTAGTTTTCTAAAAAATACAGAATGGAAACAAAAGGACCACGGTCTTTGTTGCCATCGTGTTCTGCACAGGAAACTTGTCTCTCTTCCAGCAGCTCCACAGGAATTACATGGAAAGATGCTCAGATCTCTGTTCTTCCTTATTTGTTTCCATGAGCACAGACAATGTTGGGGAAATTTGCCAAAGATGCAGTTAAATTTCCTCTTTTTCTTTTGTTTTGTTTTCCCCTCTGAAATGAGAGGCAGTCTCAGGCAATTCTCCCTGACCAGCCCAGGTAAATCCCACTGCCAACCCCACTGTGTGCAGGTTTCCACACTGCACTCATCCTGCCCTGCACAGAGCCACAGGTGCTTGGAAATTAAATTCTCTGATCCAGATTAAGGTAAATTTACAAAGTGGGATTCCCACAACACCAAAGCACATGGTTTAGACAACTGGAGTCCCTAAACGATCATAAACTCTAAGGGGAAATAAATGTACCAAGGAAAGGTTCTAGAAGTGAAGCAGGTTCAGAATTGCTCAGGAAACACTGCCAGAGGCACCAGCAATGTTCAGTGGTTGTACCTTGGCCATTCAGGTGCAGAACACAGCCCAGGCTGGTTCACCTGGGCTGGAGTGGAACGTCTGGACTCAAGCTTTAGATTAGCAAAAAAAAAAAAAAAAAAAGAGAGATTGCCTTTGAAACTTGAAAGGATAGTTTATAAATCTGTCTCAAAATCCACCCCCCCCATTAATTTGTCACATAGCAGGTTTTGTGCCACAGATACTCTTCAAGGCTTTTTGTTTGTTGGCCATGTACTGTGCTTCTCAAAATAACCATTGGAAAATCAAAGTGGTTTTATGTTTTCATATGAACAACAGTAAAATTTGCTGCTATTTTTTTTTTTCCTGTGGTCGCTGACACCTGAAGGTTGACATCACCAAATTTTGTCACTCAGCTTATTGACAGGTCTGGCATGACAGAATTAAAAGCTTGGATGATTCACTGATGTTGGACATTATCAGAAGCAGCCCTGTGTAATAGGAGGGAGGACTTTTTATTCCCACAGCCATGACCATGACAACTGCCTGTAGGATGAAGCTGAAGGGAGAATATGAATGAAGACTTTATAGTTTTATATGAAAAACTGTTTGTGTCTTGAAAGCATAAGGTATGTCAAATGACACAGGAAGTGATGTCTAAAGATTTTTAGCTTTTTATATATATTTCCTATATTTGTAACTTTGTAGACTGTTAAAACATGGTTATAATTTCTAATAGTTTTCCTGCCCTCTCCCATAGTTTAACAAACCCCAACTAATACATCCCTGAAATTCTGTTTAGCCTTGCCTTCAGTCTAGCAAGGACACTGTTTTGCACCATCCATTGTAGAGACAATAAAGTTTAGGGCTAAAAGATCAGGGGGCAGGGCTCCAATGGGGCAGAACCAAGGGGGAAATCACCTCAGCAACTGCTCTTCTAACTGGACAATATTTAAAGATAAACTAATCAACTAACCTTATAAAAATTGCAGAAATACTGTAACACGTGTGCATATTGCCATATTGCTCACCATGTAGGCCTTCAGCTAAAATCTTGCTTTTATATAATCATTTTAACAGTGTTTGGAAAGCTTTTGTTCTTTATTCCAGGCAACAAAAGCACTCCTCAAACCTCACTGTACCTACTGCTGGCTCTAGAAATCAAATTGACATTTTCAGACCACATTGCACTGATATTCTGAGCCCTGCATTCAGCAGGGGCTCTGGCTCCAACAAGAACTGGTTAGGGGAATTTTTATAGAACAAGCCCAGGAATCATCAGAAGACTCCTGCAAGTAAAGAGAAATATTAAATATATAATCAGCACAGCTTTACCTGTGAGAGCAGAAGATGCAGATGTGTAATTTGAATCGAAATCTATCAGCACCCACCACCCACCCCCAGACAGCAGCACCACTGGGGGGTTGGCACTTCCAGCTGATAATACAGTTAATAAACACAAGACTTACATTAGAGAACAATGAATCTCTGCTGTCATGCTAATTAAAAAGCCAGTATTACATTACTTCCTCAAGGGCTCATTTTATAATTTTTAGGATTATAGCACATTGATTAATTTATACAAGTTTTTAATCCCCTAGTATTTAATGATGTCTAGGAACTTGGGAAAATGTGCATAATTCAGATTTGTATAATTTTATTACATGGGAGTAAAGTTAAACTGGTCATGTACTACTTCATGTAGAAAAGCGAGCTCACCAGTTCAACCATCATCCTATTAACCATTTGCAACAAAAACATTTGAGCCTAAATTAATTCTGAGGTTATTAGATTATTTTTCAGCTTGCTAAGGACTCCAACAAGCATTGCTTGTCTTATGTGCATGTCAACTGCCTTTTAATTAGCTGCTGTGGAACAACTGAGCACAGTGGGAAACTAATATCTGCTCAAGTTATCTTCCACAGCATTTAGAGTGCCTTGGAAACGATGTTGTCATTACCCTGCACAGCCCCAGAGTTCCCCATCTCGGGAGTCAAAAACGCCTGGCTGCAAGGAGAGCCTCAAAAATGCATTGCAAATAAACACTATAGCAAAATTAACTGTTGAGGAGAAAATATCCTTCAAAGATCAAATGCTGAATTGTATTTTAGACTGGTTTCTGGTTCATTTTTACGGCCTCAAAATGCAGCTCAATCACTTATTAGACCCACCCACAAATCATAGCCTAAAAACAAAAGAATTTTCCTTTAAGTGTTCACACAATGTAAATGTCTCAAAAGCTACAGCTTCAGGAGATGTAATTCTGAGTATAAACTCCCAGCCTCCTTATATTTCACAGGGAGGTAACAAAACAAACAAACCCACCCAAAAGGAAACACAGGCACTGAATTTTGAAGTTGTATTTAACCAGACCCTATTACAGGTCAGGAACAGACCCAGCTCTGGGCATTAATTAAAAGAAGCAGAGAATTTTTGGATGCTCAGGGTTTCTTTCTTGGTCGAGTGATGGCTAAAGAGAAACAACCCTGAAGCCCCAGCTCTCTACAAAATGTAGATACAAAGGAAGGAGATGGATTATTCAGAGCACTGAAGATTATTACAGAGGTGGGGGCACAGTTCTATTTAACAACACTTCCAGAGCCTGCAACTATTTCACTTGGGATGCTCCAAGTTGTGGAGGCGTTAAAAAAATCAGGGAAAAAAAAAGTCAACTTGCACAGTCACAAGTATAAGCTGAGCCTGACCAGTGAATCTGCTTAAAGACAAGATTTATGAGCAGTCCCTTAATGACATACTGCACAAAATATTTCTTTTTTTTTTTGTAATCTGTTGGTTTTACAGACCAGTCTTTTCAATTTTCTCTTTCTCTTTAATTTTGATTTACCAGATTAAGATGATAATAAGGAATAATAATAAAAAAAAACTTTTGCGTGTTGTTTAAGTAACAATTAGAATTGAGAAGCACGTTGGTCTGTACTCTGAGAGTCTGGGATTTGCATTCTGCATCACTTCTCTTTTCTTTAGCAGCACTCACCCCTCCCTTCACAGGGCTGTAACCAGCTGAGCACGGCGCTGCCCAGGTGGGCACAGGCAAAGACATTTGCTGGTGCATTTATGTTTCCCAGACACGGAAGGCAGCAGGATATAAACCTCTCCTTGGCCCTCACACAGAGGCAGCTCCATAGTGCTGTCACTCAGGAGGGCACCTGCAGCGAGAGAGGAGCAGCTCCCGTGTTGGTAAGGGTGGTAAGGTGTCACTGCTGGGTGATAAAGCTGTCCCAAAACCTAATAACTAACTGGAGTGAATTAACAGACTATTTAAAGACAACTCTTTTTTTCCCTATTTTAGAAAGATCTAACACTGACAGCAATACTAAAATTAGACTTTGGTGCTAAAAAGTACTCAGCCATAAAGTATTTATCACCTCTCCAGAGGAAACACCTCGAGATGATGAAATATCTGGGTTTATTCCCATGCATAGTGCGTTGCTGGGCAGGGTGGGGATTACCCAGCAGGGAGAGGTGTCTCTGGGAAGGCTGTGGGAAGAAAAGGCCCTTATTTATTTCACAATTATATTCATTTTCTAAATGTTTCTGAAACTTGCACTGAGCTGTCACGTTTCCACCTCAGATAGCAGAAGATGATTAGGGATATGAACAAGTTCCATGTTTTTGGTTGACAGTGAGTCATGTTTTTTATTTGCTCAGTGTAGAGACAATGATAATTTTGGGCTCAGTGTCTTGAGGAGCCTAGAGAGAGCACAGGTAACAAGGCTTCCTGGAACAGCTTTTAATTGCATTTTGTTCCTTTAAACTCACAATATCTATAGAGTAAAAAGTAAATCCTCTGTAATTTTCTCCCATTCCGCATTTTCCAAGTGGAAAGTTAAATGAAAGTAATTATTTCTCAAAATAATTTTTGAAAGACAGAATAAGTGGAAATGATACCTCAGCAATGCCATAAAACCTTTCAGCACCCCCACACTCACAGGAAGGAATCTCCTGACAGGAGGGGACAGCCGGGGGGGTCGGGCTCTGCTCCCAGGGAACAGCGACAGGAGGAGAGGGAACGGCCTCAGCCTGGGCCAGGGGAGGCTCAGGGTGGAATCAGGAGGAATTTCTGCATGGAAAGGGTGCTCAGGCCTTGGCAGGGGCTCTCCAGGGAGGTTTGCAGTGCTCATCCCTGCAGGTGTCCCAGGAAGGGCTGGGGGTGGCACTGAGGGCTCTGGCTGGGGACAAGGTGGGGATTGGGCACTGCTGGGACTCCATGGGCTGGGAGGGCTCTTCCAGCCTCAGTCGTTCTGTGATTCTGTTTCTAGGGTGTAACTTATCAAACAAGAGCATCTCCTTGTAGACTGCACAAACTCTCTCTGCTGAAAAGATTATTCAGTGTCACTCTTTAGTTTCCATTTTAAAAAAACATAGATGCTATTGTAGTGCTAATTCCGTGGCACCGCACCTTGAGCATCCCCAGAACTCCCTGGTGTCGCTAGTTACCCACTTTCGCTGCTCCTTGCTGTGCAGCCACTCCCAGTTCACCCCCGATGCTGAGCACAGGGGCTGCCTCCCTCAGGGGCTGTGCAAGGGTCCCTCTCTGTGGGATCCTGTGGGGAACCCAGCTGCTCCCAGGCCACCCTGCAGCAAGCCAATCCCTCATCCCACACGGATCAGCTGGGCCCAGTAAGCCCTCCCCTGAGCACACGGGACGTCAGAGCAGCTGACAATGTCTTGGCTTTAGCCTTCCCTGGACTAGAACACCATTTCCAGGGCAGTGACACTGGCTCTGATGTGCAGCCAACACTGCACAGACACTACCTGCCACAAGACTCTGCCTCGGTTGCTTCTAGGTTTCTCCACTTTAATTGCTCTGACTGACATTTTCCATTTCAGGCTGATGTATGCCTCAGGCTTCTCTTAAATTTCAGCAAAAAATATTCAGCTCTTTTTGGAGAATAGTTTATGTGGAAAATACACTGTTCTTACCGTGGCAAGTTTTGCCATTTTATTGAGGCTCTGGGTACCCTCTGCTTCAGAATAGTGGCCTGATGTTTTGCATAAGTTAATTTATGGGGAAGCTGGAAATGTTATCCAAATGTAGACAACTTTGGAGTTTGTGGAGAACCACAGATAAGATGCTTCAAGAAGAGGGAATTGCTAATGCTGCAAATTGAAGCATTCAGAAGTCAGGAGTGGCAGAACTAAGGAAAAGCAGCAGCTTTCCCCTGCACATAGACATTGTGATTGCACATCATCCACCCTTGTATTTCATAATTCAGAAGCCCAGTTGTCTGAATTAAAGGCGCATATCTTGCGTTTCCCAAGTTCCCAGGCTTTTGTGTTAGTTGTTTTTTGGCAAACTACCTCACTCTTTTAAACACTGGTTGATTTTGTTTTGTAGTTTGCAGTAAAAATAGAGCTGAATGCCACCTTTACTTACTTCAAAACACAAATCTAGGATTCTCTACCTAAACTCTGTTGAAAACACATAAAGGTTTCAGGCTAAAAAAAACCCTAAAGCAGACTCTTGATCAAACAAGGCATTGTTGGGGTGGATTGCCTGGGAGGGCTTGTACAGCTGAGTTTAGTAACATCAGGGATCCTGTCTGAGAGCTGTGTTCAGCAGGAGGATCTCTAAATGATTTATGAACAGCTGAATCAATAAGCAACCACTGGTGTTGAAAATGGCTTTTGAAGTGAGGTATTCCAGTCTGCTTTTACAGTGTCTGCCTGGAGTCCAAAATAAGGAAACAGGTTGAAGATTAACATCTCAAAAGGCTCTGGAGGAGCAGGATTTCCTAAGGAAATCTTTCCTAGTCATTTAACCACTATTGCCCCTCAGACAAAGGTTCTGTTGCAAGAAAATTGAAGTGTCGCGGTAAAGCCGTGGGATTTTGGTAGCTCTGCAATGCAGGAGTCTCCAGCAGCTGAGAAGTGCTGGTTATGCTGGCACAGATACAATCGTGGAATCACAGAATGTGTTTGGCCGGAGGGACCTTAAAGCCCATCCCATTGCACCCCTTGCCATGGGGACCTTCCACTGCCCCAGGCTGCCCCAAGCCCCAGCCTGGGGCCTTGGACACTTCCAGGGATGGGAAGCCTGTGCCAGGGCCTCTCCACCCTCACAAGGGAGAGTTTCTTCCCAACATCTAACCTAAATTTCCCCTCTTTCAGTTGGAAACCAGATGCAAATAGGATTATTGTCAAGATGATATGCCAGCATTTTGAAATGCTGAGATTTTACATCATGCACAATTTTTTGCTTAGATTCTGGATAGAGAACGTCCAACAAAAGCCCCACCAAAAATATTAGAACACCAAGAAAACTTCCTTTGCTGCTTCCCATTTAGAAATGCCACAGATGCTGGCAGGGAACTCCAGGCTGTCTTTGGCTGTCCTTGAGATACAGGAGCAGGCTGAGAACATTGTCCCCAGAGCCAAGGACTCCCCTCACACACAGTGGTGTGAGCAACAAGCTCACAAGCTCTGAGCAAACTGGGAGAAGTCCAAGGCTTTGGGGCTTGTTGGTGAAGGGAAGAAATCTGATGTTTCCAACTTTAGTGAGGGGGCCCAAAAGCTGCTGGGTTCACTGTCACAAACATGAAGAAAAGGCTCTTCAGCTTGCAAGATTGTTAATGTAAAACTGGAGTCAGATTTCCAGCCTTCTAGGCTACCAACCTGAGGAATAAGAGCCTCTGGCAAATGTTATCACAATTTTATCCCTTAGCTGCAAATTCTGAGAAAGGGAACAGCAAGATCTACTGATACACACCTCTATCCAGAGCAACCAAAGTCGGAAATTTGGAGTCTTGATGTTCTGCTAAGAGCACACATAAAACTTGCTAGCAGAAGTTGTATCACTCCACCATCGAGTGACAGAATAGCAGCCTCACAGAACTAGCAAATCTGTCATGTAGTTATGGGTTTAACCAATAAACTGTGACAGACGTCCTCCGAACCATTTTATGAGTGAAAAACTTGCCAAGTGAAATGGTCTGACCCCACCATGATAATTCTGTTCAAAGCTACAAGAAGTGCCAGGTATGGGAATGGACTGAACTTCGCTGACTATCAACTTCACAGATTAAAGATTTCCTCTGAATTCTTTTTTAAAGGGGAGATAACACCAGACATCTGGCTGAATTTTAACATTTCTTAGGAGAGACTTGACAAGACAACAGATTCACAGTTAATGAATTCAAAGCTCCATGAATATAGAACAGCTCCAGCTCTGCGAGGATGAGCATTACCTCCAGAGAGCTCAGCTACAGAGCAGGGATGCTTTATTTTGTCAGGAAAGCTACCCAGCTATGCCACCAGAAAGAATCAGCTGATTTCCTTTGGGATAACCAGTGGTTCAGAAAAGCCCTGCCTAGTTAGGATAAAACACACCGAAAACATAAGCAAACAGCATCAGGCTGATTATCTTCCCTTTCAATGAAGTTTCCAATTCCTCATGACATGTCAGTGATGGATGCAGAGTTTTTAAAAGACCCTGTGGCAAGAATGAAAGCACTCAGAGGATAAAAGAAAAGGAAAAGCTCATCATAGCTTGCAGTGGGAAAAAAGCTGGCGCACAAAGAGGGGTCTTTGACTCGATGTCTGATCAAACAATTCCAAATGGCAGATGGATCCCTGAAAACAGCAGTTCTGTGCTGCCAGCAAGTGCTTATGCATTAGGACCTGGAAACAACAGAAAATAAACCAGGAGAGCTCAAAATGTCATGGATAATGTAGGCACATGTTGTAATTAGGCTGCATGAGCGTTACCATAAATATTCCCTCTGGTCTTTAAAGCCGTTTGCTCTGGCCACACTGACTCACCTTGCCATGAGCACTCTGCAGACTGGCACAAATATTTGTGGGAAGCAATTTAGAGCCATGGAAACAAAACCCCATCTGCCTGGGTGTGCTCCCTGCATTGTCCCCAGAGTCAGACACGTAAAGGACCAGCACAACCATGCCCAGTGTGACACAGGCATCTCCTCCTGGGCCCCTGCCGCGGGCAGAGAGGGGACAACTCAGTCACTGCCAGGCAAGCACCAGAGCCTGGTGGGCGTCACTATCACAAAATATCCCTGGACAGCTAACTTGGAGCACGTGAAGGAAATTAACTGATGTGGCAACCAGGGATTTTGGTGATATTTTGACAAAAATGACAATACCGTTTGTAGCACAGCTGAGTTTGGGACACCAGATAGAGCAGCATTCTCCATCCCTCCTTTCAGAACAGGGAAAATGGCAAGGGGAGTGCCTGGAACACTACTAAATGTCTTCCCTTCAGCTGTGAAGTCACAGACTTCAACCCTGTCCTGTCTCTTTTGGACAGCAATGGGTTACAGAGGAAGAGAAGGGATAACCAGATAGAGATGTCCTGTCCCCAAAGGTTTCAGCTACTCTGTGTGCACACATCCTTCACAATGAAAAAAAAACAAAGCAGGAACTGTCAACAAGATTATTTTAGAGGAAATCAGATAGCAAAGCATGAGTAATTACTTCACTAAATCAAATAATCTCTTTAATCTTGAAAGGAAATTTCAAACCTGCCTTTCAGCAAGCTTTATTTCTGTTTCCATACCCAATTTAGGTGTAAAGTGTGTTGGGTTTTATTTTTAAGAAATGCATAGAAGGGCTGAACTCTGAAGACCGTGTCTTGTTGGGTGTGAAGAAATTATTTAGGACAAATTATAGTGCTGTCACACTCATACCTCATAGTTTAAAATAAATCTTGTCATCTAATTATACAAGAGTTTGAGTTTGTTTAACAAATTTCTCAGAGGTATTTGTGTGGTACTCCATCTCCCTTCACCTCTGATTATAGCCTATCATTTCAGTCTTTGCCTCCTGCAGCTCACAGTGTCTCATTGTGGTGTTTAACAGGTTGCATTTATCACACCTCCTCAGCTGGGCTGAAGCAGATAAAACCGTGAAGTCTCAGCACAGTCCTTGGCAAATCACAATTAAAGAATTATTTAAAAACAAAGGCACCCAAAATGGGGTTTCTGCTCCCACACTAACAACTTTCACAGCAGGAAACTGGGACTCAAAACAGTTTTGAGGTCCCACCCGCAAGTCTACTGGGAAAATTAAGGGAAAAGGAAAATTCCCTTGTGTTTTAATTCCCATGCGATATTATCAACATGTCAGGGCAAACTTGACTAGAAGCAGCCAAACATGATAAATATTTCAAAAAAATATAGTCTGCAAAATATTGTCTCTTTACTTCTTGCTTGTCAATGAAGCCAAATCAATTGTGAATTGTTCAAGAGAGTCCTCACTGAGGCAACAATGGGGACAAGGAATTGTTGTCAGATAAAAATTAAGTTAAGCACGGCTCCCTAGGAAGTGCTTAAGCAGCTTATTGTTACAGTGTTGGAGGGACTTCATTGACATTAAAGACAAAAGTAAGTAATACAATGCCCAGTCTCCAGAAGGAATGTGAAGCCCTTCAGGAGGCCGACAAGGCTCTGAGTGATTTGGCCTGACTTTGGGCGATGACATCTCACAAAAACCACACAGTTGGTTTTTTACTGTAAACCAAGAACATTTCTGGCTTAACAACCTGATCACCCTAATCTGGCTTCTTAGTGTGTCGTGACTGTGAACACCTGCTCACACACCCAGAGCTGGGAGGCTGCACAGGCCTCTGGAAACAGGTGCAGGGGTGCTCTCCCATCCAGGGATTGATAATTCAGGTCATCTCCAGTTCTCTGAGATCAGCTCTGCCCACTGGTGCTCCAGGGGATGCTGTGCCATAGCTCGGCTCACAGCTCACTAATTGGGCACCTTCCTTTTGTGTTAAGTTGTGGTTGAGATTAATAAGATAAATTCCATTTTGATGCAGTTTTGAGGCCTCTCCTCAAAATTCAAATGCAAATGTGCCCACTTCATTATCCAGAGAGGAGCATTTCAGCTCATATGGAGGAAACCAGCAGTTTCAAAAAGTCTATTATATTTGCCTAATTTTTTTCCTCTATATTTCTGGCTGCTTCTCTTCCCTTCAGTGGGAGAGCTGCAGCTGCTTCATCACTTCCTTCAGACAGCTGTGACACATTCCTATTATTGGACATGTTCTGCAGGTATCTCACTCCTGATACCGTGCCTGATCGCATCCAAGAATATCACTGTTGAGTTCTGTAGATCATTTCATCAGGAATAAAATGAACTGTAGTTTTCATTCTTTGCTATTGGGCTTCCAATATTGAAATTTAAATCAAAACTTGAAAAAGCAGGGGGCTACCACAGCCCCACCTATTTAGTTAACAGTTTAATATTTACATCAAAATCAGATTTTGAGGCATATATTCATCTTTTTTATTATACAGGATATAATTCAAGATCTTTTAAAACATCACATTTATTCCAACACTATCCCAGAATCAGAAGTATCTGTGAACTTTACTTATTAAAGTAATTATCAGAATCATTTCTTAGCATCAAAAAAGATTAAATAAAATTCACAAGCAGCAAGCCTTTCCTTACTATTTTAGGAATTTTGAACAAAAATAATAATTAAAAAAAAAAAAAACTGAAAAGAATCTGTGTTTTTTCAAGGATCATTTGTTCCTCAGTAAATTTCTTTAGTTTTTGAAGAATTTCCACCAAAGGAAATGGAATTTCCACTCCATCTTTAGAAGGAGTGAAAGCCCTTTCAGAACAAGAAAGATTTGCCTTTCCCCTCTCTGTTCCCTGCCCCTCCAAGAGACATTCTTGTTGTTGGCAGTGATGAAAGAAGCTATTTGCTTGTGACAAGAACAAGAAAACCATACTGATGAAAAGTGAAGCAGTTTTTGTTTCTTTCTCAATAAAATCAATAAAACCCAAAATATGCCAGTCTCACTTTCCATTTTGAAGTACATAGGACAGCCCCTAAGGCAAAGTGTTATTCCCTCCTTATTCTCTCTACTAGTCTTCAAAAAAATGCTACTTGGGATCAATGATCACCTCAGACATGCTAATATAAGCCCAATTTGTTTCTGTAATTGTTACATAGTTTGGAGACAGATTCACAACTCAAGTCACCGATGAGCATGAGACAAAAAACAAAGGTTTACCGTGGGGTTCAAATTTCAAATTTCCCAGGCTTGGACAACTGATTAGTTGGGACTTCTGCACCACCCAGCCCCCAACCAGTATGTCTCCATTCAGGGTTGAATGGGAATGGCTGGGGTTCTCTGTTCAGGTTTGAATCAAACCTAAAGTATTAGAACACCTATTAGAACAACCTATCCTTGCCTTACCTGGGGACTTGTTTTACTTCTAGGCTGGTCGAGTTTGGGTGTCTGATATGGCCAAATTTATCTTAGCAGCTGCAGATCAGCTGAGCTGTGACACGCAATAATTGGCATGCTGCTATTTAGTGCATTATAAATAGCTGTATAAATAAATTACAGATTCTTACAGTGGCTGTATGCACTGCAGTTTGTCTTTACAGAGTTACTACTGTCAGATCAAGTTTTTATCTAGTCTTAATTTTAAGCATTTAATGACATTAGTATTCACACTATAAAACATACAAAGAGGTCTCAATTATCATTGCCCTTCGTGAAATGAATTAATTTAAGTCATAAACCCACTCTCCTGTAGAAAAGAACATTCAAGGAATCACAGTTTAGCTCATGGACTATCAGGTGTTTTTGGCCTGTCTAAATGAAATATCCTCACTGTTCCCTTACTGGAGTGCACAAAATGTCCATTTATCATTGTGCTTTTCATCAACTTTTGAGTCAGAGGAGTGACCCTTCATCTACTACTTCATTTAAATGTCACTGAAGGTTTCGGGGGGGGATTCTGCCCCATCAGAAGCTGTACACATCCTGAAAATCAAACCTGTAAAAGCAACTCTGGCCTTCACATCTTGCTGAATTACCCTTTAAAAGGAACCTTTTCTCAAACTATTGTCCTCTGTGATTTGGCGCATTTCACTTCCAGAGGCTGTACCCATGATGGGAAAAAAACCAAAGGATGCTCATTCTGCATCAGCCCAGGTCGAGGAGGTGCTGAATTTTCTATGGAGGCTGATGAATTATGTCTAAGTTGAGGAGGGAATAAAAAGAAACTTCCTCAAGAAAAGAGAATGGACGAGTTTCTAATGGTCAGAGGGAAAGTTGTGCAAGACCAAGCAGAACTGGTGGAGTGGGTGCAGGAGGGGACCAGGGAATGCAAAGGCCAGAACCTGGAGCTGGCAAGGTGGCAGCAGAGCCTCATACACTGGCAGGGAAGCCAAGAAACAATACTGGCAGAGGGACTGAGAAAGAGGATAGAAAAGGATTAATAATTCAAAACTGGCTTACAGTGGCTCAGTCTCCATGCTCACCACATGGATAGAAGCATGAACAGGGGTGGCCCAAATGCGATCCCTGTGCCAGGCACAGAGAGAGCACCTGCCAGGTACCACAGGCTGGGGTGATTCCCTCTGCCTTGGGCAGCTCATGGAGAGGATTACCCAGGGAACTGAAAAGTTTGGTCACCAGCAGAGTCTGCACCACAGACACCCAGCTCATCCTCCTCCAGGGAGAGCAGAACTGTCCCCACCCACCTCGAAATCCTTCTGGATGGTTTTCCACAGTGAGGGGGCTCTGAGCAGGGCAGCCCCATGGGAGATGTGTGGCAGCTTTTCTCCTTGGCAGGTGTGAGAAAATAATATTCAGCCAACTCTCTGCTCACTGTACCTGAGACATTTTCTCTTAGTACCACAGGGTTAACCCAGGTGTCTCCACATCAAATGTATCTCAGAGAAGCTTCCACTGCTGTCCCCACAGACAACACCCTATTTTAAAGCACACCTATCCCATTTCTTATAAAGCCCCTGGCGGCAGATGTTTTGCCTCTACCTGACTGAGTTTGCCTGATATTGAGCTGAAGTTACACCTATCTTACGTGGTCCATAAAGAGAGAATGATGTGAACCTGATTCGTATTCTGTGAGCCAAATTCACATTCTGCTGGCCAGAGGATTCACTCCATCTGGTGACCACTGGGGATGCATAACCAAACAAGACTACTGCAAGTGCCTGAAGTGATAACAATCTCCAACTTCAGCATCAAAATCACTTGGAAATTTCAGAGGTAGTTGCTGAATTGCTACAGAAGTCATTATAATCACAGTTTTTCTGTGAGCCTTCCAGAATTTTCAACTGAAGCAAACAAGAAATTAAGGGAAAAATAGCAAAACAATCTCACAAATAAAGCAGCTGAGAAGTATGTCCCAAATTATCTAATTTTTTTAACAGTGCTAAGTCATTTCCTCATTTCCCATTGTTCACATACCCTAGTCAGCCATAAGAATAGTATACAAAGAAAGTATTTTCTAGCTATAAACTCCTTCCACAGTTAAGTTTTGAAAAGAAAATATGTTTACTAATTATCTCATCATTAAGTTACTAATTATATTGAAAAAAAAAAAAAAAAACCAAAACTGCAACACATTGATTTTCTTTTTTTTCCTTTGCCTTTGGGGGAAAAGTGTGTATATAATTATCAGTTCCCTAACTCTTTGCTTGTCCTTTTGTTTTCATAATGAAAGAAACTCTTTCATCTGTCTGCAAAACTGTATGGCAATGAGACAGGCTGGAGGAAATCTGAAACCCAGCGATGGCTCAGGGCTCTGGAGAAAACAAGCAATATCCATCCCTAACCTCCTCCTGACCTATCCCTGGCCTTAGACAAACAAGTTAAACATTCAATTAGTAGAAAAGAAATGAATGTGCTGTTTATTAATTTGGAGGAGGAAACGCAATGCTGTGCATATTAATTGACCTAATGTGCCATGCAGCATCTGAACTCCTCCTGGATAATTCCCATCCTGTCCCAGACACTCCGTCCTGAGAGGCAACGTGATGGCAAAATGTCTTGCACACAGCTCTGTGCACATTTGCATTGCACGGAGAAAATGTGGAATTAATGATTTCTCCATTTCAGTATGCCTTGAACCCTGTTTATTTTCCATAGATCGAAGCTCCTCAACTCCTTGATAACCATTCCTTGTAGCTTGTTTTCCATGCTGTCTTCCCATTCTCCCTCACTCCCTGCTCTTTGCTTTGGTCTTTAAATTCCATCCTTCTTCTGATTCACACCTGTATTTACAACCTCTCTGTTCCAACCTCATCCCAGCAATGCCTCCTGAGCCCCGTGTCCCTGGAGCTGCCCGTGCCTGCTGCTGCCCTTGGGGCTCCACCAGGACACAGCTGCTTGGGATAAACATCCCCCAGAGCTGCCCTGTCCCAGCCCTGCCGCCCTTGGTATGGGCTGGTGTCCCTGGGGTGTGACACAGAGGGGTGAGAGCAGTGGGACTCAGTGGCTGGGACACCCAGGATCACAGAGCAGCCCGCTCTGAGGCACAGTTGGCACATCAGCCCTGGAATTTCTGTCTGCTCCTGATTCCCTGGTCTGATCCCGTTGAGCATCCTCACCCAGTTTGGGATGGAGCCAGCTGGGACGGAGGGCAGTGGAAGACAGAGCTGCTGGGCTGAGGGATGTCAGCAAAGGCACTGGCAAGGACCTTGGGAAGTTCAAAGTTTGCCCCCTTCTCTCCACTGCAGCACTGGAAATATAATCTCAGTGCATTCTGTAAAAAATCCCAAAAAACCCCAACCAGCCAACCAACCAACCAACCAACAAAAAACCACAAAAACAAAAACAAAAAAACCTACACAAAAATTTTCACTCCAAGGAGCAGAACAAACTAAAACTTTAGTAACTGCCATGTAAGTCCCTTGGCATTCTAGCAGCAATGTTCAGGGACTGCTCAATAAAATATGGATATTCCTGATTTGTTATTCCAATGCCTGATCTTGAGAATATGTGATCATCACCCCTCCCCACAGTCTGCACAGAAATCCTCTTCCAATCTGTTGTGCACTGTTGAAGTTAGGAAGTCAAAGCTTGGACTGGTTAATTAGATGGATGAAAGGAAAGGGACACAGAAATATAAACTCAATACAATTCATTTTTGGAGACAAAGAGGTCAAGTGTGCATTAAAATCAAGAGCTTACAGAGCTTTTCTGGGTGTTTATTCAGAATTGAGGCTTCAGTGGGCAGGCAGCAACATCCCATTTCTGTGATATCCTAGGAAATGCAGGTACTCCTGGAATTACACCACAATTTACATTGAACAAGATGGTTTTAACACAAACAGCTCTGTCCTATGGTTGGAATTCCAAGTGTCTGTCAGCATGAAAGAGAAGCTGAATGAACAATATACATTCCTTCCTTCAGCCTGCAAATAGAATGGAAAAACTAATCTTGTCCAGTTGGTAACTGGCATTTGAACCAACCCATTTGTTTCCACACAGACAAGATGTACTACAAGCAGACTGGGCTTGAAGTTCATGAATTCTTCTCAGTTTTAGATTCAAAAAGAGCCCAGGGGCTCTACCTAAAAAAGTGAGAATCCTATTATGTTTTGGATGAAACCCTTCATTTCTTCAGGAAAGTGAGGAAGAACACAAATCTGACTCCAAGAAGTTAAATACATTCTTGTATTAACATGAACAGCTTTCACAGCAAATAGGAGATCTTCTTACCATGACAGACAAATAATAAAATTGTGTTTGCTCTTTCCTGTTGTCTCTAGGTGGTCTCTGTATGCTCTTAGGCCAACTTGCACCACATCACCTGCTATGTACACCAGGCTCTTTTGACAGAGATGTTTCTTCTCCTCTGAGCCATAAGTTGTTGTTACACCCAAGTTTTTTCCAGAGGTTTCAGCCACAGAGCAGCATCATCCCAGACCCCCAGCTGCATGTTTCCCTGCAATGCTGTGATATGCAGGCATTGATTTCACTGCTTTGTCTCTAATTCACATTTCCCTTGGAAGGAAGGCCTGAGGACTTTTTTTGTGAGAACAGATTGTATTAGCTAAATTTGTATTTTTCTCGGAAGACAAAAAAAGCACTGTGGGTGGTTTTGTGTAACTGGTTCATGTTAAGACCATTTTTCTTGAGAAGTTCTCTGTTGTAGAGAAGTGGAGTGGTCTTGCCTCAAGTTTAGAGACAGTGATGGTTTAGCCAGAGCTATAATAGCACACACGGGTTGGTGGGGAGCTTCACAGAGTGTTTGTAACAAAGAGCAGGAACACAGAGCTTCAGGACATCTAAATCTGGAACATTTCAAGCTGACATTTCATTTGTTTGTATAAATCACTGTGGAGGATGGTTGTGCACTCGAGGTAAAGCAACACGTAGATTACCACATTCTGCAACCCTGAGTAAGAGTAATCAAATTGTCTAAACAATGTGAAGCAGTCTTATTTGTTGCTTTCCTACAGCAATTACAGTGCCTGGTTGGTAATTTTCTCAATGTAGAAACCTCAAAAGCAACAAAAATTTTCGTGGGCTTTTTTATAATAAAAGCAGACGTGGAAATACAACAATAGGTATTTAAAAAAAAAAACTTATTTGCAGGAATATTTATATGCTGTCTGTAGCCACACCTCTTATTTTTTCAGAATATCACAGAGCCAAGTACTAAACCACAAGGGTGTGATTATTGACAAAAGAGTTTATTGCTACCTTTTCTCTTGAACAAAGTAACAGTTTTGGAAAATAAGGCAGGACGAGGCAGGAAAAATGGAACTACTTTTGCCTCGTGACAAAATTGACCTTAATAGAAATGCATTTTTGTCTGTGTGATACCAAAAAATAAGGAATAAATAGCAAGCTGAGGTTTTCCCAGCTTGGCTACAGATGAAACACATCTTGTACAGCCACAAAACTACATTGGAGTAAGTGCCAGTGGGAAAATTAATTACAGGAACAAGTGATAGCATGAGCACTGGAACCAGTGAACCCTGGTTTTTATGGATTTAAATTGTATGCTTAGACTCTCTGGTGTTTAATAAAGCAGAAGCTTGGCTTGCTGGTCTGGAGCCCTGCCTGCTTCAGCCCTTCCCTCCATGGTGCCATCAAACAGCCTTTGCAGCTCCCAGTCTGCATCCAGGACATCTCTGGAACCTGGTATTTCTTAGAATCTTATTCTTTTCTTAAATTTAGCTCAAGTTAGCCAAGTGGATACTCAACCTCCCCTAGCCCTGCCCACATTCATGGTGGGACACTGATCCTTAAGAAGTGAGACTGAAAACGTCCTGCAGGGCTCATCCTCGGCTGAGAGGAGCCCCCATCAGCCCCTGCCCCAGGAATGCATCAGCCCCTCAGAGGCTGTGCTGGCATTCTCTTGGCTGCACTGCTGACAAAGCCCTGACAGTGATCAGTTTGCTGGGGTCCTGAGCTTGCTGCCTATCTCACAGGCCCAAAGTGCTTCATTTTTTCCTCAATTTTCATTTTGTCTGTCTGTCTGCCTGTCCACTGCCATGTCCTGGCTGGATGGGGACTGCAAACACCTTGACAGAGAGATCATCTTTTTGCTTCATTTGTTTTTTCAGCAAGAACAGAATCCTCTATGTCTGTGACCAGGATACTGAACACTGTATTTGTTCAATTAACAGATAATTATTATATTAATGACAGCTAAGCAGGATTCTTGTTGGACTTCTACAGTGTTCATCCCTGACCTGCTGTCATTGATAGGGGACTGTCAGTCGTTCCAACACAATAAATGAGGTATTATTCATATGACAAACAAATCTGTCAGACCTCTTTACCAGCCTGCCCAAATTCTCAGGGTGTTTATCCAAAGCAAACCACTGCTTAAAGTTGGCAGACTCGTTATTTTTCATCTTAATATGTGTACCAACTTGAGGGTTGCCAGTAAAGCACTGCAGGCCTCCCTCTGCAGATGGAGTGGGGATTGCACTGTGATTTATGGCTCATCACCAGCACATTATTCAAAAGGCCCCCATAACTCATTTATATTGGTCAGCAAGTGCATTTGACTTGACAGAATCATTATCCACATTATCACCAGAACTCACACATGGTCCTCTGCCTTTGGAATGGATATTGGATTTGAAATCCCTGGGCACCACTCAGTCCATTCCCGTACACTGCAGTCACACAGCATCCAATGCCCACCACATTCTCTTTCACACATCCAATCTTGGAACACTGATTTTTGGTGGCTGTTCTACAACATCTGATACTGGAGATGTTACATCTGTTAGAAATGTCCAATGGTAGAAGAAAAAGCCTTGACATTATGAAGCTGAGCCATACTATTATTTGTAGTGAATTTAACAGTCTACGCCATCTGCGAGGCAAATTTGACTTTTGGTTTATTTTATGGATACCACTGCATAAAAAACAAACAGGGACGAAGTAAATACTGCTTCTGTAACTTATTTTTCACCACCTGAACAAAGTGCTTGTGTGTTTTCATACCTTCACTTCAACACTGTTCTCTGTGGTGGATCAGACCCATTAATCGCCCACTTTCATGTGTACAAGGCAAATTCTGGCTGTGGTTATTCACAAATATGTCTTTGCTTTATAGCTCAAGAATATGGTGCTGTAGTACCAGACATCGCTTTGCTGCTGAATCAAACTCTCCAAAATCAGAATAAAAGCACCATTTCTGAAAATGAAGTTTCCTACAAAGCAGAAGAACTCAAGATTTTGTCTAGCCTGCAAGACTTCAGCTTCCACTCTCATAAACACTTCAAACAGTTAAATAATAAAATGCAGAAGGAGCAGAGTGTCACCCTGGTTTTTCTGAGTTCTTTAAAGCCTTTTGATTTTCATAAAAATGGAGTCAGACCTTTTAGCTACTGTACAATATTAGGAGCAGTTTCTACCTTTTTCCCACATATGTAACATAAACAAATCCTTTGTTTTTCATTCTCTGTCCTTTGTTTGCATATTTCTAACCTGAAAACAATTGTAACTGACAACTGGTCTGGCCACTGAGGCTGAGGGGTAGAAAACCCAAAAAGCCAATCTTCGGCCAGACCCACAAATGTATAAAAAGTAAGAAATAAACAAGGAAGCTCGCTCTCCGCCCTGACTCAGCTTGAGCTGGATCAGAGAAGTCTCTGTCCTGCGAAAATCTCTCGTCTCGTGTGATTGCTTTGCGTGTCACGATCGCAGCAGAGGATGAAGGTTGTCCCTCTTCTTGTTCCTCTTCTTCTGTTCAACAGGTTCACTTATTGCTTTAGACCACAAGAGAGGACCAGGCATTATAAATAATGGCTCATAAGGGTATAAATTCCATGCTAACACATTTTTTTCAGACAGCCTAGTAAAGGTAATGTTATCTTTGAGCAGCAAGAAATAACCAGACAGACTTAATTCCCCTTAAGGCATTACTCACATTCTGTTACCAAATTATTCAGTGACTAAAGAGAAATACAGTCAGTAAAGATTTGAGAGATCACATGAGAAATTACCTTCAACTGAACAACTCATTCTGGTTCTAACTAATTTGCACAGCCTCAGTGGTCACTTTGCTGCTGCTGCTTTGGACCTTCCTCCTGCTGCACTTCCAGCAATAGAAAAAAAACGAGAGGTGAAAAAGAGCCAAGTTCATTATTTGTAGCTCTGAATGTCACAAGATCTTTTCCAAAATGCAGATTATCACATCATCACTTCAGCTTCTAGAAGCTCATTTATTTCTGACCTGTTTTGCATTTCTGACCTGCTTTGCTATTTATGTAAAAAGATTAATACTGTTGCTTTAGCTGCCACCACTCCTGTGTATCTGTGCCTAATATACATTCCAGTTCCAATTTATTTTTGTGAACCCTCAGATTATAAAGATTTTTTTTTTTTTCACATGAGAAGTTTTATGCCTGTATCTTTTTATTTATTGTGCAAGTTAAACTACACAGGGACTCAACTCACAGTACACATATTTTCCTGGAATAACCATGGCAACTGACCATACCCCACACTGCACAAACAGCACTCTTAAACACCATCTCCCACTAGATCTTCTTTAACTAATTCACACATCATCAGGACACTTTCAGAGTGCATGTATCATGCTAGGACACACTGATATTGTACCAATGACTGCCAGGAGAGCCCACCTAAAGCCATGAAATTCAAAGACATCTCCGGCACAGGGCACCCAAGCAGCGCATGAATTAACCATGCAAAATAAGACCTCTGCTCATTTTTGGAAAATTGTAATAATGAGAACTAATTGTTCATTTTCTGTTAATGTCTATGTAAACAATCCTGAGTGTGACTGACTAGAGTAACTCTGCTTTTAATTATTTGTGACATTCAAGAGAGGCTCAAGAGAAAAACTCCTCCTTATAACAACAAAAATTGCAATGCTGCCTTCATGTGAACCTGGTTTTTACAAGACCGAAAAGGTTTTTCTCCTATTGAAGGTTATGCCCTGGCAAAACCAAAAGAGAATTGCTGAGCAGGTTGAGGCAGTAGGATGAAAATCCCATCTTTTGAACAATGCTGATAGCTGTGTGATTTACCTGTGCTCGGTTTAGGCCTGACAGACTAAATCCATGCCAATCAAACAGCATTTCTTAAGAAAAATAGCCATTTGAAATGAAAAACTACAATACGATATCTTGGTTGTCTAGAGAGGTAGAAACCTAGAAAAGTTGGTTTTAGGAGCTAGCAGGAAATGAAGGGCAAGAATTGCCAAGTCAGAAGCCTTTCCCCGTGCCCAACTCAGGACAAGGAGCCCCCAGTTCTGTGGCAGGGTGAGCTGCTGCAGGGCTAGGATGGATGACAACAGGGCAGTGGGGAAATTGTCCTTTGGCATTAGTGTTCCAGCCCAAAGCCTCCCCATTACCTACACTGTCAGTCTCAGCTTGGCTGCCTCACTAATTAGCTAAAATAACAAAGCTAGAGGTCAATTAGCCCAGAGGCAAAGGCTAATTGCACACTTGTTTTTGGGAACCCAGCTGGGAGAAGCTGCAGCCAGTGGCTGGTTAGAAGTGCTCTGCCAAAGCTGGTGGAGGATTCAGCACAAGGAAGAGGAGGAAGAAAGGAGTGGGAGGCATTTCTGGGTTTCTTTTTTCCTACTTGTGGAGTTCAGTTACACTGGGAGTTGAACTAAGCCTGACTCATCATGAAGGATTATTTTACAATGAGATAGATTCATAACTCAAACCAGTCTAATGACAATTCCTTTCTCTGCCTGAGGAGGCTGAATTCCTGAGGAGAGCTTCCACCTTCACAAAGTGTTCTAATAATTATTTTTTGCTACTTTAAGGGATTATAATCTTTCTGGTTTTTTCTTACTGGAGGAGAAACTATAACTTGAGTATTCCATTCTTATTAAGTACCTGCAAGATTTATTCTCGGGATCCAGACTAACCCAAGTGGTCTGAGCAAGGTAGACCAGTCTGGGCTTGAAGAACAATTAGCAAGAAACCCATAGGGGTGGAAACAGGTCCCAGAACTCTGATTGTTCATTTAGAGTGAAATTGATACAGGGAAACCATTTCAACAGAAGGGTTTCAGAGCACTGAAACCAATATCCTGTGAGTCTGGTGGGTTAAGCAATAAATGCTGGAGTGCCCTAAATGCTGACTTGTTGCATTTTTCCCTTGATCTCGGCCTCAACATCTTTTCCCAACTGAATTTATTTGGCAGGCTCAAGCAGTCTCAAGCTGAGCAATACTTCATTTTTCCAGGAATTTGCTATCCAATGCAGTTAAATATATTTTGCCCCACTGTATTCTATACACGTCTCTTCTAGAGTTTGTAAATGTTTAACTCGCCTGGCAGATCCCAGATATTGGCAGAAGGATGGAATTGTTTCCACAACAGCAAGCTCTTCTCTTGGGATACACTGGGAAAGGGGCATTTTCATATTTTTGCTGGGGTTTCTGGCTGATTTGTTCTGTGGGGTTTTTGGGTAAGGCTTCACCTGTGTGGTTTTGCATCAGAACTGGGTGTCTCTGTTGGCACCATTCCTTTGCCTGTTAAAGAAGCAGAGGATCTAATTGGGAGTCCTGGTCCCTGTGCTGTGTAAAGGACAGATTATACATTGTAGTTTAGAATCAAGGAGCTTCCATGTCTTCAGTTTTGCCTTCTGAGAGGTTTGATCAGTTCAGCATTAAGCACAGAAGGGCCAAGGTTGGAAGGGACCTCAGGAGTTACCAGCAAGGAAGAAATGTTCCATAAGACCCTACAGGTTTCCCCTTCCCTCGTTTCCCTGTATGACTAGCAAAGTTCAGTGTCTCCAGACTGGCATGAAGGTGTTTAATGTCAGAGCTTAATAATACAGCATACATTAGAAGTATAAATACAACATTTTTGCGGCTTAGAGAAAATATTTGCTCAAGACAAGTTAAAACTATGTAGCCATATGATCTCCTGTTTCAATGGATATAAAATGACCCTGTAAAGCCTTCTGACATTCTCCTTGAAGCTGAGGATTGAGGCTATGACCTTTGCAAAGCCTTCCAAAGAGCTTCACAGGCAGCCAGCTCTTACAAAGTTTCACTAGATGCCAAAGACTTTTCTGATAAACGTGATGGCACAGTTACCCTCTCTCATGAAAAATGGGCAAAATCAGTTCTTGTTATTTGAAAGAAAAACAGCTGTTGGAGCTGAATTAATTCAGAAGACTTGTTTTGTCATTTGAATCCAACCTTCCACACAGGAAGTTTTAATTAACTGCAAGGAGGGGGAAAACTAGCATAAGGGACTCATAGAGGCTGTGGAGGGTCCATCCCTGGAGTTACTAAAACATGACTGGAGAAGCCCCAGTCAACCTTTTCTGGATGGACTCACTTTTACTAAGTGTGGGTGACTTCTAGATTCCCCTGCCAAACTGAATTATGCCACCATCTGAAGTTGTCACCCATGTTCCTCTGCATTTGCAGTGCTAGGAAGGGAAAATCTACCTGCAGCTGTTGAAGTTTCCAAGGATGGCTGAACTGCAGTAAAGGAATCTGTCAGAAGCAGGACAGGACGGGACAGATCTGAAACCCAAAACTTGACACTACAGATGGCAACTGTCAAAAAGGGAAGGGTTTCCACCCAGCTGGAAATAGATGTAGTACAGGCATTGTAGGGAGATTATCAGCCTCCAGAGCAGCTTTGACTTCATGCTGTCACTGCCAAGGTACAATCCTCTTTTACCAGTACTTACGTGCTTTTGTTTTGAATTGCTCTTTGCATAAAACCAGGAAAGAGTTGTTACTACACTGGAAGCAAAAGGGAGCACAGGAAGGAAACTGAGCCCAAATCTCTGAATGCTAGGTTGGTGACAGAGAGATTTGCATCTGCTGCTCAGGTGCATCCTAAAGGCACAAACTCATATGTGCCAAACACACATCAGCACATCTCTGGTGGGGCTGCATCTTGTGGTTACTGAAGAAGGAAAGAAAGTTACCACATGCTGCCAGTTAAACAAATAAAAGTCATTCTGCTGCATATTGGGACTTAAATCTCCTCCCTGTGTTTGTCATTAGAACTGGATAAAGCATTGCCTGAAAGCAGAGCCCTGCAATGAGCAGAAAGGGAATCAGCCCCTTCTAAACAAACACCGCTGAAGGCCTCAAGCACTGTCTGCAAAGTAACTCGAATGCTTGAGAAGGCATTCCTGTGGGCTGCTTGCTTAAATAGCAAAAGAGACCAATTCTCAATAAGAAATGACACTATTTGGTAAAAGAGAGCATTCAGTAAATAAATTTATGCAAAAGCACAGCAAATAATCAGGAAGATGACAATGTAAATATCAGTTCTCTTTCTGTTTATTTTTTTCCTCAGTTTCTGAGATCTTTTTTCATCTCCTGAAGCCTTTTTTCCATTCTTTAGTATGCACCAGACAAAGCCTTAGATCCTTAGGCTTTGGAACAGAAACCACAGTCTCATTTTTCTTTTAATAACATCATTTTTGGTTCTGTCAGCCCTTCAGTCCTGAACATGACAGCCCAGAGCCATTCATTCCTGCAAAGTCATTTTGGGTTTTGAAGATCCTTTTTGGTGGTGCCAAGCAGCCCCCACAGAGTGTTTCCATGCTGATGCCCCTATGGAATTCCCTGCTCAGTCCATTCCATGCACACCACGGCACTGAGACGCAATGTGCCCGGCTTGTAGGAACCTGGCCAGCAGCCAGTGCCACTGCTGCTCCCACACCCTGGAGAGGCTTCTCCTCCTGCCCTCAGTGGTGGGCTGCCAACTCGGGTTCCTTCTCATCGTGCAGGATATGTAACTAAAGGCTTTTCCCTTAGTGTTTTTTAGGAGAAATGTGCTTTTATCAATAAGATACTGTCGTTAGCAGTACCACCCATCTGCATCCAAGTGTAATTTCCCCTGGTAGGAACCATTTTCCAGCTGGGGATTGCTGGAATGTGGTTCATTAGAGCTGCTTCTTGCACACCCAGAGGTCCCTGTGTTGGTGGTGGAAAGAGATTACAACAGCGCTGCTCCCACTGACAGTCAGAGCACAGAGCAAGGATAACACACTCACTGCTTTTATTGGCATTGCTAATTGTGAAAGAGAGATGATTAAGAAGCAGTTTTGCTCCTTCTGTTAGTTCAACCCCAATAAATCCAGTGAGCGTGGCAGAACAAGCACTAATTCACATACATTGGAATAATTTCATAGCTGCTGTCTTCTAGAAAGAGAATCACAGCTGCTCAGGGGAGAAACAGTCATGGCCATTTTTGCTCAGTGAAATGCTTGTGGAAAATTCAGCTGCAAATGATATTTGCCCTCTGTGACTGCCCACAGTGGTGTTCAGGATAGCCATGCCCATCACAAGGGCAGGCAGGGCACTGAGCCCTCAGCTCTGTTCACAACAAGATCTAAAGGCTGACCAGAAACACACCTGCCAGGTGGACATCTGCAAGATCTAGGCAAAGAAAATAATTGAAAAAGAAACCTAATATGAAAACATTTCTGCTAGGAAGGAATTTAAACACAGGGAGGACTTCTGTGTTTATTACCAGGCCTTGTTTTACCATCTTGTTTAAATAAATCTCCTTCACCTGTCTCAACAATATTTTTTGAAGAAAGATTATAAAATAGGGCTGCTCTCACAGAACAGATTCCCAGGCCTAAAATCTGGAGTGGGTTAAAGTCTGGAGAGGAAGGGCTCTATCAGAGGGCAAACCTGGTGCTCAGGAGCATTGTGAAGCCGGAGTGCAAAAGTGCACAACTGCCCTCAAGCACAGCCAGTGCCTCCTGTGACTCACAGAGGCTAAAAAAAGAGTAGATTCAGCTTCTGGGAAGGTTGTTTGATGCTCTAAATCCCAGCTCCCAGGTTCAGGATCCGTGGGGACCAACAGTGCTGACCCAGCTGGTGCCAGGGAGGTTACCAAGGCTCAGGTATTTCGTGGAATTTCAGTCCTTGCTGAAAAACCAACCGTGAGATGACAGAAATATGTGATGGCTCCTTTTCTCACTTAAGCACAGAATCTATCAGCATTCCAGCTTTTTCCGCTTTGCTTTGCCATCTGTTAAGAACAAGGAGCTTCCCAGGAGTTTTGCAGCAATGGATAGGATGCTCTCACACCAGTGCAAAGGCAGGACTGGGTAGTTTGAAACATTCCATGAGGTCTTTGGAATGGTTCTGATCCAGGCAGGCCCAGCCTTGGGATCTGCTCAACTCTTCTGCTTTATCCATATAATCACTGGAACCAGATTTAACTGGAGGGGGGAAGAAATGAAGAGGAACTTCTCAAAAGATTTGGAACTATCCAGGGTTCATTCTTTTTTTTTCATTTGTTTGGGTTTTTTTTGCCTCAGAGTTTAGTAGAACAAGAAGGAATTCCTGTGAACCAGAGAGATGTGGCAGATTCAGGTAAGAAGGAAAAAGTCTTTTGTGGGTTTGATCTTATGAAAGTTGTATAAAAGTGGAAAGTGGTGCTTAAGTCTCTGAGCTACTGCCCAACATTGAAACCTGAGATATGGCTCCCAAAATCCCAGAATCTCAGAATACTGCAAGGAACAGAAACGCCGCGATGTGGGGACTGGCACAGAGGGACAGAACCTGAGTTTCCAGCACTCCAAACCAGCTCCTTTCCAGATGCACACACATCTCTGTATTTAAACCTTTCCTAAAGACAAACTCAATGTCTTCCATTTACCTTTCCCTCCACAACTGAGTCACAGCCATCTTTACACAGCACATCCTCTCACTCACATAAACAAATGAAGGATCAAAAAGGTGTGAATCAATCGATTGCAGCAGCCCTCTTGTTAGAAGATAGAAATGAGCCAAGACACAGATTTCTTGTTAATCACAGCATGAAAAGGGTCCTGGTTCATTTGTCTTTACAGCTCAGCCATCCTGACTCCAACAATTCACTGACTCTGGCTGCAGCAAGCTCCTTGCAGCCTCTGACCGCTGGTTATTCCCTGCTAGACTGTGACTGCTGCAGGGATTCGTTTGCAGACTCTGACTGCAGGCTTTTACCCAGATAGACTGTGACTACAAGTATTAGTGCAGCCTGTGGCTGCAGGTTTTAGTGTGCAGACTGTGACTGCAGACCCAGACTGACCTCACAGCAGGATTTCACTCTCCCCAGGATCCTTCATCATGATCCTCTGGTTCCCGCTTACTCAAGCTTCCTCCTCCTTTAGGATTCCCCTCTCTAGCTAACCCACTCCCTCTTCTCACACTTATCTTTATTGGATATAGCTGTGACTCATCAGGGGCAAGGTTGTGTTGGGTAATTAACACAGTTGCTATATATCAGGGGTGAGGTGACCTGTATTCCCTTCTCCTCTATCAGTCAAGCTATTTCCCTGAAGACTCTGAAAGCAGAAAGCAAGAGAAATTGTAAAGGATATTTCTGTTTGGGGGGCAGCTGGATATTATCATGATGAGGCCATGCAAACATATAAATATCTGAGATGAGAAGGAAGAAGATGAAATGAAATGGGTGAAAACATTTGTGCTGACAGTAAGATGAAAGAATAAAGTCCTGGGTGCAACAGAAATGATTCTTTAAATTAAACCCATATCCTCAGCATCATCTTTCATATCCTCTCCACCAACCTGCCCAGGCCTTGCACTTCATGTGACAGCACTGCCCATTTGAAGACTAATACAGATATTTACTGCCTAATAAAATGGTTCTATACATTTTAATTAAAGATCTTTTGTTTCAATTTGTATTTCTAAAAACTACATTAATTTCTATTCTATATATGACCAATCTAATCCCAGAATGAAGCTCCAGGCAGTTACTGCATTTAAGAACAACAGAATTCTGATTCTTTAACTCAGACCTGTCTGATTTATCAATATTCTCCAAACGGTTATTTTCTGCCCCACTATACTTTTAAACTACAGGTACCCAATAGATGTTTAAAATACACAAAGAGGAGACTGCAATTATCCTTCTAGTAAAGCATTTCCTGAAGAACAGTAAGAAGGAAGGGAAAGGAAAGGAAAGGAAAGGAAAGGAAAGGAAAGGAAAGGAAAGGAAAGGAAAGGAAAGGAAAGGAAAGGAAAGGAAAGGAAAGGAAAGGAAAGGAAAGGAAAGGAAAGGAAATGATAGTAAATGAAAGGAAAGGAAAGGAAAGGAAATGAAAGGAAAGGAAATGAAAGGAAAGGAAAGGAAAATTGGAATTTTTACCAGGCAGCAAAATTCATAAAGTATCTCCTTTAAAAAAAAATCCCTAAAAATTCTAGGACCTTTGTAAGCAACAGTGATGGGAAATTTATGGCAGTGATGCAGTTTATGGCATATGACATCTGCTTTGGAGTTGGAGAAAACCTTTTTTTGAGCAATGCAATTACAGACTTTTCTAGCAACAGAAACCGACAGTTTTTCTGAAAGGCAGCTTTCCCTCTGAAGGTCGGTACAAGACATCATTTCAGAACCGGCATCTAGATGGGGTCTAAATTCAAGTGAGCTTCTGAAGGAGCCAGTATTGTGAGTCCACAGCCCTGAGCCCAGTGTCTGGGGCAGAAATACATTTACAAGCGTTGTGGTCAATATCTGCCTGCAGAAACAAAAGAAGGACTTGGAACTTAATCACAATTTACAACTAGACCCCCAAACATTTAGTCTAAAATTGTTTTAGTTACTTGTTTGCTGTTAAACAAACAAGAGTTGAATTGCACCAATGGTTCCATTAGTTTTGTTCTGTTTTTACTGGACTGCAGAAGAGACCAAACGTCAGGGTGCTCTGTATCTGAGGGTTTGGAAATTTGATTATGGAAAGACAAAATGTTAACAATCATGAGGTAAGTGCACAGAAGATAAGGCTCACTTATCTCTTTATTGTGCATTCCTCCTTTTATCTCTTTGTGGTCCTTTCCCTCTCTGATCTGCAGAGGTGATCTCTTCACCCTGCTAAATCATCCTTATCAAGCCTCCCGAATGCAATAACCTCTTTGGCACATTACCTATCTTTTAGGATTTGTATTTAATATATTGTGTTCTTCTTTCTTTTTTTCCTTTCCTAGGAGGTTACTCCAGAGCTCAGGATTGTTGAATTACTGATTGATTTCACAATTATTTTGTGCTGTTTTCATCTGTGTGGCCAACCGGTGCAAAAAGAGAAAAGGGAGAAAATATCCCTTTTTCTTTCCTCCCTCTCTCACACACATATAGACAGAGTTTATTTAATTATGCACACACTACTTCAGGTTGGGAAAAAAACCTCAGCTTTCCTGATTTATTTATAAAATAGAAGAGGATTCTGCACATAGCAGATTCACCGTCAAACAGATGATCTAAATCCCCTCTCTCCATGTTGTTGCAGTGTTTTAGGATGTTTGTCTGCTACCTGTGGAATTAAGATTGTCTCCCAAGCACCAGCACTCAGGTGTACTTTTAAAAAACACAGAAATCATGCTAAAAACCATAGTGTTGGTTGAGGACCCCACACCCTGAAAAGGGAGCTCTTCCATGCTGTGGTTTGTAAGCAAAGGAATGTCCAAAATTAATGCTCAATCCGCCTTAAAAATATTTTCTCCTCTTGATTGAGGGCAGGTTTATACAAAAGTCTCATCAGTGTGGGACTGGACAGCAGCACCCCAGGGACTGGGTTGTGCCCAGTGCCCCATGGTTCTGTCCCTGCAGTTCATTATAAACAGGGCCAGGCAGGAATGCTGAGGCTTGGAGAGGGAAGGTCAGGGTGATTTCCCCTGATGGAGACAGGGATCAATACCTGGCTAGGCCAGACAAAAAAACTAGTTCTCTGCAGAGAAACCAAGACTTCACGCTGCAGCTAGTTACTGAAAATTGATATTGAATGTTCCCAGCAGGAATATTTTCTTCTTAAACACTTAAATGGGAGTTGTAACATCAGAAACAACAAAGTGGATTTTATTTGGATTCTTACACAGGTCAAAAATACATACTGATTTTTAATTTAAAAAAATCCTTTTCACCAGAAACTTGATTGTATTTTCAAACTATTAGCATGGAACAGTTAAAAGAAGCAATGCAGACACAGCTGAGCAATACATCTGGCTACACTTTCTTATATATTTATCTTTCTCTACTGAACCACACACAGGCAACTGTGTAAAGGCACCTTTGTCCCTCAGACTCTTGTGGCGGTTTTGGGGGCAGTGAGCCCCTGGCTCTGTGTGCTGTGTGAGGTGCTCAGGCACAGGTGAGCACAGGGGCAGGGAAGGGAGGCAGCTCCTCTGCAGCCTCTGACACTTCCAGAGTGCCCCAGGGAGCAGAAATGCCCTGATGTGGGGACTGGCACAGAGGGACAGAACCTGAGTATCCAGCACTCCAAATCAGCTCCTTCCCAGATGCACACACATCTCTGTATTGCACTTTAAACCTTTCCTAAAGACAAACTCAATGTCTTCCATTTACCTTTCTCTCCATAACTGAGTCACAGCCATCCTTACACAGCACATCCACTCACTCACATAAATAAAAGAATGAAAAGCTGTGAATTAATCAAGCTATTTCCCTGAAGACTCTGAAAGAAGAAAGTAAGAAAAGTGCTTCCTTTCCTCTTCCTTCTGTAAATTCTGTGACCCTCCTTGCTCAGCCCAGGCTGAGCTTGGCCCCTCACAGCCCCTCATTTCTGCAGCCCCACCACTCTCAGCCCTGTTTAACTTTGCTGCTCTGTGTAATCCTTACCCGTTATCTGAGGAGACACATCTCTGCCCTTCCCTCCTTCACAGCACTGATTTTGTACTATAATATCATTTTAAAGACGTGATTGTCAGCTGAGCAGCTGTCTGTGCAAGAGCACTACATCCCAGCAGAGTAATTTGTTTCCATTTTAAAAAGACACCTAATAATAATGCACTGCACACAGTCCCCCAGTCCAAAATGACGGGCAGAAGCTTTTAGTGAGTGAATCAAAGCTGTTCTTCACAGAGCAGTGACTCCCCACAGCTCCCAGGTATGGAACCTCCCCAGGAGGGAGCCAGTTCTGTGCTTGGGACACTCGGTTCGTATCTTTAGACCACTTTTATTCCAATTGTTAATGACACCTACAAAGAGACATGCAGCGAATTTAGCTGTAGAGAGTGAAGGATGCTATTAACACCAAGCCTGCCCCATTGTAGATGGTACAAGTGAAGAGCTGACTCAAAAATCAGCTGCCATAAAAGCATTTTTGTTGCTAGCTGTAGTGCCTACATTTAAGATATTGAAAACAAAACCAAATAAATGAAACCAACATAAAACCTGTGGAATGTTTATTAAAAAACAGAACTTCTGTGAAACAAAATCATGTATTTGGGTGGAAAAAGAAGAGAGAATTAGTCCTTCCACACACTGGAGGGCTTTTGCCTCCAGTCATAACAGCACCAGAATAAATGTGATATCTGAGATATGGGGCCCATCTGCACACAGTGATGAAACACAAAATCAGGAGAGGCCAAAACTCACAGCCTTGCACCATCTGAGCAGACACCAACAAACACACACTCTGAAAAGAAATACCAAGAATTGTCTCAATAGGGGGAATTTCCATGCAATATATTGGTATTTCCTGTACTTCAGAGACAAAAAAGCACTTTGGATTTCCTTGGTATTTATGATAATATAAACAAAAGCTCAACAGCTCACCAGGAGAAATGAATTCTATATCTTCACCTCCACAATGCTATAACTGGTGGTTTTTTATTTCATGGACAGCCTTCCTATGTGATTCATTAATAGCATTAAGAAATAGAATTTTGGTATTTTTACCATCTTTGTGTCGTGTTCCACTGTGAGCTGTAGGGTGGTAATACAAGAATAATTTAGAGCTATATTAGCATAATAATTAGATGCCTAGAAGTCTTTATAGTGTTTTTAATATTTATGCTTGATAAATATTGCTGTATTTGTCAGTTTATGCAGTATAAAGTGAACTTTAATGTAAGAAGGTTATTAGCATAAAATTAACATAATGAATAAAAAACAAAACACAAAGGTAATCAAAAATAACAGAGTTTGTTTTCTATTGCTTCTCTCAAAGGACGTACTTTACACCCAAAAATCTGTGTTATGGAAAACAAATTCCATTTAAATTAATTATGAGGTTCTATTATAGTTGTGAAAAATGGGTATCTTTTAACAGTTCTTCCAGAAACTGCTTTTTTTGTCTCTCTCAAGCTTTCACACAGACCAGCCTCTTAAAGAATGAGATCATTGTGGTCACATGGCTTAGGAAAAGTGAATTTTAGAAAAGGACATTTGTCCAGTGTAGGAAGACCCTTTTGCTCTGAGCTGAGGAGGAGAGGAAAATGCCACAAAACCAAAAGGACAGACCACAGGTCCATGCCCGCAGACACCAACAAAAAGCAGCAAACAGAAAGCGGAAATGACAGAATCATCTGTACTGAGAGATCTGTCAGCCAGAGAGTTACCTTTGAACACCTGAAGTTTTAGGGGAATACAACATTTGAAGCCTGAATTCCTCACTCCAAAGCTCATGGAACCCAAGCTGGATACCAAAAGCCTGACACTCACCTTTGCTGCCTTGTACAGATCCTGGTGATGCTCAAATCTCTCTTTTCCACCCTCTTCAACTCCAATCTCCTGAAGTTTGTCCTGCTCCGTGAAGCCGTGGCTCCATCACCCGTGTTTGGGATGTGGGGAATTGGCCCAGCAGGGCTGGGAGCTGAAAGGGCTGCAAGGAGTGGAAAGGCTCCAAACCACTCCTTAAGCTCCTCAGGGGTGACCCACATGAGGTTTTTGAGGGAAACATTGTGAAACTGGTTAAACCTGGATGAAAGGGGCTGCAAAATTCTTCAGCCATTTTCCCTTGGGAATAAACATAAGAGGCAGTTAAGCTTCCTTCTGCTGGCAGAGGCTGAAACAGCAGCAAACATCTGTGCAGGATAATTCACCACTCAGAATTATGGCCCGAGAACAGGAGAGCAGCTTTGGGAAGAACTGTGCACAGGGACAGCCCCAGGCCTCCCATTGCAGTCCCTGAGGGGTGAGGATTGCCTGGGCTCAGAGCAGAGTCTCCCCACAGCTCCTGCTCTTCAGCCCTGCCTGCCCAGCGAGAGCCCACGGGAATCACTCCAGAGCTCTGCGGGGGCTGGGCACCTCCCCGAGCATTCCAGCCATGTCCCCACGTTTTAACGCCTTAGGGAAGAGTGGATATGAATATGTTTGTGTAAAGGCCACTGGGGATGTGCCCACTTGCTGCTCCCCACGGGCACAGGGCAACCCGGAAGGTGCAATCCCAGGAGGCCACGTGTGGACACTCAGTGACTTCACCCCAAGTCACCCGCCACAACTCAACTCTCCCTGTTGCTCAAAAAGGGCTCCTGGCACAAGCCCCCATCCTCAGATGCCTTCTCTGACCCCTCTTGAATCTCCGGGATGAAAATACAGGTGGAACAAGCTATACCAAAATTTTTTTTAGCTGAAAAAAATTATCATGTTCTTGACACTTCTGCTGTAGTTGGTACAAGGAGTCCAGGTCCTAAAGTCACTCACAGAGCTGGATCTCCTTGGCAACACATCCAGTAAAACACAGCTTGGAATTATTGCTTTTTTCTAATTTTATTAATATTTTTATGAAACCCCCCCTATAGTATGAGTCATCAGAAGGAAATTGATGGTTCAGGCTGAAAATTTCTGATCCTTTTCATACCACCAGTATTTGCAAGATACCCTAATTACAAATGTAAGGATTTGTGGAAAGGATTTGTAAATAATAGAAATAAGCCTTTTAACAGGCACAGTAATTATGCAGGCACAACAGATGCTAATAACAATTTCATTTCTGTGGAAAAATGATTAAGGTTTAAAAGTACAATAACAGGCATAAGAAGAGTACAAGGAAGTGTGGATGACAGACAATGTATGTGTGATCACAATTACTAATTTTAAAAGAACTTCCAAATTAAAATCATCCCAAAACCATCTTCTGAACAGCAATCTGTCTGCCTTTCATGCTGTTTTCCTGCTGCTTGTTGCCCTGGTTCAGCTACTTACCACTTCTTTTTCCTACCATAGGCAAAACAACAGAGCAGGTGTCGAACCAGAGTCTTTAATATCTTATTGTTAATAATTCTCCCAGAACTATTCTGAATACTTTAAATATTTGTTTCCTCCTTCTTCCTCAGTCGTTGCACATCAGTTTTTCAGCAGTTTCCTCAGGGTCAGAATCTGTTTGTCACAGGGTCCTGGAGCTCTCTGCAGGTGTGGGATGTTCCAGAGCAGAAGTGGTTCTGTGTCAGCAATGCCTCAGTGGACTCCTGTGAAAAACACACACAGAGCGAGAGAGAAGGCTTTAAATTACCATTGAGCTCAGGGTTTAATGGAATGAGTGGTGGAATTAAAGTTCGTGGCTCCACTTGTGTTAGTGCTAGACTTTCTGGTAAGTTCAAAAATTGTTCATTAGGATAATTAAAGTTCTGGGCCATCTCACCCATCAATCACTCTTCCTTCTGAGCACTTTACAGTTATTGCTGAATAGACTCTGAACTAACCCATTAACTCAGCACAGGTTTGCCAGAAATTATAGGTGCTTTGAGATGGCTGGGAATGAAAGGTGGCACATAAATCAAAGGCATTGCCATCATCTGATGCTCCCAAAGCCTGCTCTGGAGTTACCTCAATCATTAAGGGCTGCTATCGCAGCCATTTGCATTGGAAGATGGGACTTCAATTCATTTCCAAGATCAAAAAGGGAGGTGATGAATCTGCCACTCCCGCAGAGATCCTGGTGAGGGATCCCAGGGCCAGGAGTATTTATGGAGCTGTCCTTCAGAGCAGAGCAGGGAGTCATAAACCTGGCAAAGACATTTTCAAATCAAACCATTTCCTCCCCAAATGTCTGCACAAAAAACCAGCTCAGCAAATTCCAGAGCACTGTGGAAGAAATGTTCAGCCCTGTGCACACAATATTTTTGGGAATACTGCACACCTCCTCTTCACGCTATCAGCCACAGAAGCGACTGACAGGAAAATTACACAGTGCACTCTGTATTGAAGCGTTCTAGGGGTTCTCTCAGTTATTTAATGACTCAGGGGAACACCAGAGTCAGCTTTAGAACAGTCACTGCCAGCACTGTGGCTGTGATGCTTTTGAATTTAGCATGGACTCCCCTCTTGGGTTTGGTTTTTTTTTTTCCATTTCTTCACTGAAATTGGCCACTAAAGGGAATTCTTTTCATGCCAGCTGCCCTGGTAACATGGACAAGGTTCTCCAGCACAAAGCTGATTTGGATAGAGATGTAGAAGCAATGCCACAGTCCAGATGCCACCTCACAGGGAAATTTCACGACGATTTAAGGAGTGCTGTGTTCACTCCTGCCCGCTGTGGGTTAACCCTGGGAGGGCAGATCAGGTCCCGGAGTCCTCTCAGATTGCAACTTTCCCACCATCTAGTGGCTGAAGAGTTACAGATAATAAAAACTCTTCACACATACTTCATGGAGGGGGTTTTAATTATTTTTTTGTCTTTTAATAAGGTTGCTTGTTTTACGAGGAACTCACCAAGCAAGGCCACTTCACAGCTGGCATTTTCTGCTTCAGCCTCTTCGTTTTCATGGTAAAAAAAGTTTCTTACTCCTAATTCACAGGAGACAGGAGCCCTGAATAAACCCTTGAGTGGTATTTGCCAGCAGAGGAAAATGAGTTTATTCCCAGTGTTGTATCAGCCTCACCAACTTGTGATACCCCAAAATAAGGAATTGGTGCCAAAGTCACTGCTGACTGCTACACTCAGGAAAAAGAGGATGAACAGCACGGCAGGCAGATGATGTCAGAAATCCTATCTGACAAGACTTTGGGAGTTGTTAGGGCAGGTTTGGGAGGGTGTCCCTGTCTGCTGGGCCTCCCCTGTTCTCACCCAAACCCTGGCACAGCACTCGGACGTGCAGGGTGAGCTGGCGGCTGTGGGTTTGTGCACCGCTTCATTTGAACACATCCAGACAGGTTCATGGAACTAAAAGTTCAACCATTGCTCAGTACTTTGAGAAATGCATTCCAGAGGTGTCAAAAAGGACGCTTTTAACTTATGGCAAGCGCTGGCTTTATACACATCCTTCAAAGGAGTGTCCTAAATCTGTTCTGTGAGCACACAAAAAGAGTAGATATTAGCATTTCTGGTATTTCATGAGAATAATTTGGGGGTGTTTACAGAGTGCTGGGAAAAATAAGACACAGATCTGGCTTTCTGTTGTTCCCTGGCAAACTTTGCAGGAGCAGCACATGAAATGCTCAGTCATGATCTATTCTGACGGATTTTTGCAGGAGTTAAAAAGTACAAAAAAATAATGCTGTTTTTCCAAGATGTCTCAGTAGTTTGTGATGAAAGCAAGAGTCAGTGTGAGCAAACAGCCCCTTTTTGTGTGTGTTTCCAAGCAAACGGTGGCACCCAGGAGATCTCAGCTGCATCTTTGTGGTGGAAGAAGCAGTGAGGAAAAGGTTTTCCATGGGCCATTCCACCTGGGAAGGGTGATGGTGCCCAAGATACTGAATGGCACTGTAGCACTGCCATACAGAAAATACAACGTTAGGGGAAAAAAAAAAACCCCAAAACCTTTAAATTGGTTTTAAAGTCCTCTAATTCAACCCTTCATATAGAATAAAAACATTAAACCACCTTAAAGTAAAAAAGCAAAAGCTTTGCTAACCCTATAGGATGCACCTGCATCCCCCATCAGGTCAAACTGCACAGTTCAAACACATCCCACCAATTTTGGTGAAAATTTGGGTATTTGGTTTAAGTCCTTAATGCATTTACCCAAATGCATTAATGAGGAATCCTTAAGTAGATTCCTCAGCCACATTTATGAACACTGTCCATTATTTCCTAGCTCAAAAGTAACACAAGATCCCCCTTTTCCCTTGAATGTAGAAGATTATTTAAGGGTACAGCTATAAGCAGCTCTTGGGAGTTGAGCTGTTGCAGCCTCCCTCAGTAGAAATCACAAGACTATTTCATTTGGTCAAAAGTAATACTGAAAAATTACAATTAAATATCCATATGTCCTTTTCTGCAGCAGATATTTCCAAGTCTGTAGAAAAACGTGTCTGCTTTGCCAATGGAATCACTTGTACTCTCGATTTTCTACTTTAGAATTCTCAAAACATCAGTGTCTACCCTTACACTGAACTGAACATACACAGATTTCCAGCTCCTTCTGTCCTCCTTCCATCAGCTATGACACTTTCATCTACTTTAATCTGTATTTTATTTAATTGCAATGCTCTATGCTAGCATTTTTTGGCAGTGGTTTAGTTGAAAACTCCACTCTAAAAGTGAGACCTGAGCAAGAAAACACATTCACTTTCTTACAGAGACAAGGGAAGAAAAGAGCAGCCAAGTGTCCTGGGTTTAGGATGATGAGGGCCATGTTTAACATTATTTTGATTATTTTCAATAAAAGATTATAAGCATTCTCCTCTGACAGCTCTGGTCATGAGAGGAAAAGGAATCTCAGAAATTATGGCAAATTAAACATTGTGGATAATAGACAAAAGGCAATCTCCTGCCAACAAATCTTGGTACCTTGATCTTGTGTATCATCCTGTGAGCTCCTCCTGCAGCAAAAACAACCCAGGGTATCAAACCCTTCTGCATAACAGACACAGAGATACAGCTGAAACACTTGCACAAAGCCATGAAATAGTCACTGAAAGAACAGCCCAGTTTGAGGTGACATTTGAGAACCAGCCTGTGGAAATAATATAATTTTTGACTACTTGGTGATGAGTATTTTTTTCTTTTCAGAGTTTTGACAATCCACAGCAGGGCACTGGGAGCCTTGGAGATTTCCTGGTAATGTTTCTGGGTGAGGAATGCAGCAGTGCAGGAGCTGAGCGCTGCAACCCCCCAGCAGCTGCCAAACCTGCGCCAGGACTGGGGCTGTGCCTCCAACAACCCCACTCTGCCTGTCCCACAGAGGGGGCTCCTCTCCACAAGCCCAAATCCACTCAGGAAGGGACCAGCTCTCAGGAAATATACAGAAAACTGTCACGAGGCTTTAAGCTCTGGGCTGTTTGCTTTGCCTTGCCCGTCCCAAGGCAGACACAGAATGGATCGCAGGCTCTGGGATGGCCCCGTTGTGTTCTCCCTCCAGTTCTGGTGCTTTTGGCACTGAGGAAGGGGAGAATCTGATTGGGAACCGTCAACCACCAGCAGCTCCCAGCCAGCAGCCAGGGGAGTGCTCCCAACAAGGAAACCTGGCATCTGGGAAGCTCTGCACCCCCTCCCCGCTGCCTCACCAGGACCTTGAAACAGCAAATTCTGCTTATGAACAGCTTTTGGAACTCGTGTTCTTGTCAGCAGATGAGGAATTAATCAGCAGCATTTCCTGATCTAAATAATGAATAAAGCACCCAGCAAGTTGTCACAGAGAGCTCACCAACAAAAAAGAGGCAGAGCTCATTTAATAAATTATTCACTCTGAATTTTTTTGCTAAATCTAATATACAGTCCCCCATACATAGGTGAGAGGGGGAACATTAGCAGGTTTTAGACATATTTTAGAAATGTTCATGTCAATTGTATATAATTTTCAAGGTTAATGGCTTTTTGATACATAATAATGGAACTCCCATTTATTGTACATATCCTAGTTGCAAAACCTGTTTCATTTGCATAATCATAAATTGCAGTCAAGCAATCCTCAGCATGTGGTTATTCATTTGATGAAAATGTAAATTTCAATTTTATTTTTGTTCAATTGCACACACACTGCCTTTACTGAATACGAGAAAAAGCATTTTAATCTAACCAATGAATTCAGCTCATTACAACCTCTTAAGAACATTGAGTAGCAAGAATTTTTTTACAAGCTTTTTAAGCAATGATTTACTATTAACTGATATTCTTATTTTATGTTTTAACACCTAAAAAAAGTTACTGTGTTTATTTTTATAAAAATTAATTCCTTTTAGGATGTGCAATTGCTCTGCCTTTTACATACAAAAATAGTGCAGTAGCATCAAAAAGAAAGGGACTCAATTAAAAAAAAAAAAAAAAAAAAAGCAGATATTTAAAGCTAACATTGAGTGAAATCCATGAGAAAAAAATATAATAATCCATGAGAAAAAAAAAAATCTGTTGTGCTTGGGACCTAAAAGAGACTCTGATGTAAAAATGAATACTCAGATCAACTGATGTGCTTACACAACTGAGAATTTTGGCCTGGCTCTGTTGGAAGCGTAGCTAAAAGAGAGTCCTTAAAAAGCCAAAAAGAGTAGCTGAAAAGCTGAAATCTTTTCTACTTGCAAACTGAATATATTACAGAGGCATCTCTGAGAGCAACAGTCCAGCTCCCTGGGAGAGGCCTTGCATACAAACCTGCTTCCAGAGCGTCAAACCCCTCTTTAAAGTCAAGAAGCTTTGCAGAGGCAGGGAAACGTGTTGGGAATTAACCTCGTGTGCTGTCCTTCGGTGAGGTGACAGTCCCTGCACCGATGCCGGGCTGCTCCTGCCACGGATCCGTGAAATCTCAGTCCCAGTTAATGAGAGCTCGCTCAGCGCCAGAGCTGGGATTTCCCAGCTGCAGGTGGGGACCGGCATCCTCAAAGGGCCCCTTTGGTTGACTGAAATTAATTTGCTCCGACATTATAACTACTCCTTCTAATTAAGCCAAGTTCACGATCTTTACGGAAGAGAAGCAAAGCTTAGAAAGATGAACAAGCCCAAACATTTTGAGATCATATAAGTAAAAATTTCTACTGACACAACTTTAGATTTAATTAAAAATGTGTCTGACGATCACAGTAACGGGTCTTATTTTAATAAATAATTTCTATTGCATATCTTACGAAGATTAACCTGGACTCCCTTTCTCTTCAGAGATATCACAAGTATAAGTAATTAAACTTTATGAATTGATAAAATCTAGCATTAGAATTCCATGCTTGCTTTGCTTCCTCCAGCCATTCCCTCTCTCCTCCAACAAACAAATGTTTTCCTCTGCCCTGTTTAGCTGCAGCCATTCCTTCTCCAGGCCTTAGGACAGATTATCTCCTGGAATAACACCATCACAGCCACAGAAGGGTGGGCATACTGGTCCTGTCCACCCAGAAATCCTGACTGGATGGGAAAAGATAATTTGGGACATTTGTTCATAATGTTTTGACGTCCCGCACCTCAGCCAGGTGAATAACTGAAACATCTATAATTGCCAGGAACATTTTGTGTCCTCTCACAGATCCCTTGATGGGGATAAAGGTCGGTGCAGAAAACCTGATCTACTCCTCACACGCAGCCCATGCCCAGAGCTTTCTGGGATCTGCAGGGCGTGCTTCTCTGGGGACCCACGGGTGTGTCCAGCACACCAGGGCAACGTGGGATTTCCTCTGCACGGTTTGCAAACCAAAGGTCACTCCAGAACTGCAGCCCCACGAGGCAAGAGCAGCCTCGGTGGTGTGTGCTCTGGTAGCGGCTGACAGGAAGGAGATCCTTTGGGATCGTGGCGTGGGTGATCAGCCAGCGCTCATAACGGGGGCCCGTGTCCCTGCCAGCCCCTGCCAAAGCTGCTTTGGACAAAGGAGAAACATTCAAAACAGGAGAGGGAAACTATGGACCTTGTTATGCCTCTCCTCTATGCCTCTATGCCTCTCAGCTCCAAAGCTGAGGAGACGCACGCATAAAGCCTGGTGGTAGACTGTGGTTTCCTTTGGGCAACTCATTGCTGAATTTCATTTCCCTGACAGATCTCATTAAATTCTGAGGTGTGTTTCTGGCAACACCCATGGATTTTGATGATTGCTGTACAACACAAATATTGATTACATATATTTCCTCGGTAGAAAAAGTATTTTCTTTTTTTCTTAAAACTGGTAGTGCTAAGCAGAATGCAATGAACTTAGAAAGTCAAACTTGTCTGAAGTACCTTCTTATATTTTAAGTATTTAACGACAGATTTCAAAATTTCAACCTGCTGTGTAGTATTTTACCATCTCCTACTGTAAACTGGTAAGAGGTTTAGGTATATAGTGTGAAATATCTAGTAAGGGGGACCTCTCCTAGAAGAGAGAGAGAGAGAACCAGCTGGGACAGCTGCCATTTCCCTGGAATGCTCTGGCACAGCGCCACTCCCAGCTCATTCCCAGGGCCTGGCTGAGGGTTTTGCTGGGCCTTTTCCATGCTGGACTGAGCCTTGCAGTGCCCTTCAGCACTCCCCTCCGTGCCAGCGCACACTTTGGGACACAGCCTCCCTTCGGGACTACAGCCACGCTTTGGCAAGGATTTAACAGCTCCAGACCAGTTGGCTGGAGCTTCATGGGAATCAGATAAGCTGAGGGGCACCTAAAACTAAAATTATTTTCCATGTGCACTGCATTATCCTGTGGAGAGCTGGATTGCTGAATTTCACAGAAAACAGTCTGGGGAAACAAAAATAATAGTTCATAAAACTTACTAACCTAATCACTTGAGAGCACAGCTTCATTTCGCAGATCACATTAAGAGCTCCAAGTTCAGCTCCTTATGTTTTAACTCTATGCATATCCTTGTTCAATTAAGACAACTCAATTAATTTGTTGTTTTTCGTTTTGTTGTTTTGGGGTTTTTTTCACAGTTTCTCCTATGTATGAAAAGACTCTCTTATTATTCTGGGCAATATGGCACAACATAAAAATATGGATTAAAGGGAAAATGAGAACTACAGAAAAATAATATCAATGCCAAAACTGAAACAAACAAAAATATTATCTTGGTGTGTGAATTAGCAGCTTCAACCATCACTGGGGGGTTAAACAACATAATGGAGGAGTAATTCAAGCAGTGGCTCAATAACCTAATTGAGCAAACATGGTTAATGCTTAAGTTTCTCTATGCCATAAAATACACAGGGATGTCCAAGGCAGCAAAGCCTTGGATTGTCAAAACCATGCCCCACAGAGAGGTTATGTGTGTCACACGTTGGAACCACCCCATTTGCCTGCATGGCACTTCTGCCACCAAATCTGGCTTTGGATGTACAGGATAATGACATATTGAAAAAAACCAAAAAGCAGCTCCCTGACCATTAATTGTTGAATTCCTGACAAACCTGAGTACGAATTGCAGTGTGTCCAGCAAGAGCTGCACACTGAGAGCTGCCTGATGGAGCAAAATGTAATTTCTAAAGAGAAAATGGAAGCAGCATTCTCATATAAGACCACCATGAAGTGCTTCAGCATTTATGTACATAATACACCCACGGAGAAGTTTTTTTCTGTGCTTTCAAATAACCAGGGATTCCATTTAATTATGTACATAAATAATGGATAGCATTCTTTTCCTTCTACTCCATTATTGCTATTGTTTATTTATAAATTATTTGCCAGTTTCATTCTGGAAAGTGAAAGGACTTTGTCTTCTCCAGGTAGTTTAGAAACTAAGGAAAACAGAAATAGAAAAGGGAAGGAAACTCTGCGCTAGTTTTACTCATTTGTGTCCAAATAGAAAAAAGAGGACCAGGGTATAAAAACTTGTTCCAAATTGAAAGGCAGAACCCCAGCTGGTACAAGATGCAGCTGTGCCAACTGGCCAGATTCAAATGATGATATAGCCCTGGATTTTCACCCATCCTATCAACTGCTGTCAGGAAACTCATTTCGTTGAATGAAAAAACCAACAAACCAAAAGCAAACTAGCAACAAAACCAAACCAAAACAAGGAGACATAAGCACTAAATTATCAATGAAATAAAGTAGAATATTAATCCCTTAATAAAGTAAAACAGTAAATCCCCTATCATCTGTATATTTTTGGTTTGAGTGCGAAGTCAGTTCTGCCATTAACACAGTTCTGACTCGCTCCCTGCAAAGCTCTGGAAATGTTCTAGGCTGTAGAGCCCTTGGTAACTGGCCTGGACAGTCACAGGTACAAATTTCACTGTTTCTTTCTGCTACACCCAGGAATAAATTGAAAAGCTTGTTTCAAATAAGGGATTAAATTAGTAAAATGAGCCTGTTTTTAAGATAGAATAAGGAGTGTTCCATAGGTTATTACTTTGAGGGGTTTTTATGCCCCAAGGCTGCAATGGTAGCACAATCACAGTTCAGGTTTGGATACAGGGCAAGGTAGACAAGTATTCTAATGTGACTTCCAGGTTTTCAATTTTGGATTCTGCCTGTTTTGAAACAGGAATAAAATTTTTATAAAATTTAAAGGAATGTGCTTGTTAGGACCATGGAGACAAACACATTCCCTACAGCAGCTCATGTTTCTCGCTGTAACAGCACATAAAATGCAGCCAACCTTTATCAGCAAAACTAAGCTGTTTGGAGAACCTGGGCTTCTTTAATATCCCATTATCCTTCATCCCTGAAAGAGGATAATATCCTGGATATGGTTATGCAGCCCAGAAAATTAAAAAGAAAGAAAAAAAAAAAAAAAAACAAAGAAAAAAAAAAAAAAAAAGAAAAAAAATATAAGACACGACTGGGAGAATAATTTTAATGAAGTTATTTCACCTTTACCCTGATGAAAAAATGTGAGGCTCTTGAATAACCATCTGGATTTTCATCCTGTGAGTCAAAATATAATTATGTGACCTGTGCACAGCTTCAGCATCTCATCAATTGCAACACTCTGGTGAATCACACACTTCAAACCTCCTCATCTCAACAGCAAAGCTGCTTCACTGGGCAGCACAGACAATGGAGGGTAAAAGGTAAATTCATGTTTGTGTTGGGCCTGCAGGAGGATCTCTCACAATCTGACTCAGTCCAAAATCTCCGTGATTAAGGCACTTCAAATCAGTCAGCATTTTAACAACAGAACAGAAGAGGTACTTGTATTCCTTAGAGCCTTCCCCCACAAAAGGATTCCAAGGCACCACCCCATAAAACTCCACATTTCCTATTCATGTGTTATAAGCAAGAGAACATTTTTAAGACACTTGGGCCTTCTCAGGACCAAGTATGAGAACAACCTTCATATTTGAGAAATGCAAAATCTAAAGGGTCATATGCAAAAGGATCTGGGATTTCTCAGCTATTGGGAAGAGTAATAATTCAAGACATTCTGAGTTAAACCAGAATCTGATATTAACAATCTCTGAGAATAAAAGGCTAAATCAATGCATTTATAAGAGCTTTTTATGCAGGCTCATCTCAGAGATCTGATTTCAGATTTATTGTGCCCCAAAACCAGAAGACAAGTAAATCTTCCAGCCAAAGAAATGGGACTGCAAAGAACTTCACGCAAGGATCATTTGTCAGGCATTAAAATAACTTTATTTCAAAATACTTGCCACAGGCAGCAAAGTTGGAGATTTCCAGAGTTCACAAGCAGGGTCCTGGCTCCAGCTTCTATCCCCTTGATTGGGAAGAGACAAGAGCAGAGACTCCCAGGCTTTTGCAGGTATTTTTGTCTCTAAACTCTGAACCTGTGAAAGGGATCTGACTCATGATGGAGACTCATTCTCTGGCTGCTCATACTTAGCCATGAGATGCACATTCTTATGGAAGTTGTGAGCAAAACTAAAATTACCTATGAAGCTACAGAACCTCCTGGTGTTTTGGTAGGCATTTGAAACTCTCTGAAATGTATTCCCTTGGCTTCTGGCACTTAAATTGCATGGATGGGCGGCAGTCCTTGGCTCAACATGAAGAAGCCTCCACCTGGCACCCTGTTTCAAGTGTGAGAAGACTCCACTACAGAAATGTAAACATTCACAGAAGGCTAAAATTCAGGACAACAGCATCCTGCTCTTGAGCCCCCGAAGACTGATGTGCAATCCAAGCATGGACATGCACAGACCAGAAATCTCTATAGGAAGCTCTGAAACTTTTAAGTATTCCTAATTTCATTTGAACCAGCCTGTATTCAAACAAAGCTGCCCCAGTCAAGGACAGCCAGGAGTGCCTGAGTAACAACGATGATTTGGATGTTGCTGGTGTGTTGTTAGAGAGAAGTAAAGACGCAGAGAGGACTAAAGAAACCTTAAGTTTCTAATTAGAGAGGCTGTGAGGCCACTGCAAGAAAACAACTGAATGCAAGGTCTGTAAAATAACACTGTGTTCTTTCCAGCACTTTATATTCTCAGTGGGCCTGATCCAATCCTTATTCAGAAAACATTTCACAGACTTCAGGCACGTTGCTATGCAGTGATCTGTGATCTGTTTCATTAATCCGGAAAAATTCTAACTAGGAACACAACACCCTTTGATAATCCCCAAGCACAGCAACGAAGAGGAATGTTTACTACTATCTAGTGAGCCATACATAATATAGTTCATCATCAAACTTCCTTCCTGCACAGCACTAACACAATCTGCAACATCACTTGCACCTTCCACAAGTATCAGAGTTCTAAGAGTAAAAAAGAACAGAGCCAAATTAGATGCTGTGCCACTAAAATAACTGTACCCAGCAAGGGTTACAAAGCGAGGCAACCAGAAAGCTCGTGTGTAATTTTACTCTGAGAAATAACAATTTTGAGTCCAAGGAACTTGCCTGCTGCAAGAAGGTGGCCCTGGCTCCTCTCACAGGAGAACTGGAGGTGTAAAACAAACGTCACCGTGTCTGCAGAGAGCAGAGTCTCAGTGCTCCCTCAGCACAAATCCAACCTGTATCACATCCCCGGGATACAAAACACCTGTCTGGAACAGGGAACCCTTCCTAGGGCACATAGGTGAGGATTGCAGTGGGTATGGTCTACTTTCCTACAGAACTTTCATTATTTTAATATAAAGACTGTTTCTGCTCTCCAGCGTCGAGCAAAACATTTAAAGTACAGACTAATTATGACTGACAGGCTGATTTAAATAAGAATTGGTTACAGTTAATTATAACGAAAATAGAATGTTGCATTTTGTATATTTAGCACTGCAGCATCTCCCTTTACAATTGTACCTTCAGAGTGCTTTAGCTGAACTATCTCTGAAAATCCTCTGATGTCGAATTGTTTTATATCCTCCTCCTCAGACTTCGGTGTATTTTAGGAGCTGAGCAAACCTGCCTAACTGACTGCAGCAAACCCTTCCCTATAGTGCAACCCTTTCCTTTCTCATTTCGTTCATCTGCATAAAGGTAACTTCCAAATCTGTTTCGATTGAAAGGAAGGTACACAAAGAGGCAGCACAGACAAAGGCAGGTGTGCAGCCAGAGCAGGGGAGGGAAGCTCCCAAAACAGCCCACACTGCTGGTGTCCGGCAGTGGACTTCGGGCACTGAGGGAACCAAACACTGGAGCGGTTCCCTGCAAATCAGCAGAGTCTGAATTTGTAACCTGTGAGCTCTGCAAACACTGCTGGTACAGAGCTGAGCCACCAGCCTGTCACACCAGTACAGTGACATCAATCAGCTCAGGGCAGTGGCACCGGGAGGATGACCCAGGTTTGGTAGATGTGCCAGCACACGTCAGCTGAGGCTCCTGTCTTTCACTGCTCGCAGCCCAAACAGCAAATTATGGAGGAAAAAGGGGGAAGAGAGTCTGATGATATTTCTTTGGAGCTCGAATTGCGTTTAGGCAGTCTGTGCTCACCTCTCTTGCATTTACATCTCATGAATGCTCTAAGGAACAAATCTGCCAATGAAATGTCTACAAAAACTGCAAATTTTGATTAAATACTGGAGCACTTGCAAAAAAAAGAAAGAAAACATAATTCAGAAACACCAGATATTAATGATGGAACTTAGAAGTTTTATGGTCCTGGAACACCAATCACATGACTTTATAAGTTCAATCAAAAGACCTAGTGCAATTCAATTTAGGTAAACCAAGCATTTGTAATTGACTTCTTCTGCCTTGAATTTGCAGATGCATATTAAGATTTGTTAGTACACATGATTCAGAGAAAAATCAAAAGTATATTTTGGTTGCTGACAATCTATAAGGAGAAAAAGTGCTGAAAGAGAATATCATAAAACAGTCACTTTGAATTACAGATTTTCTCTAGAGCATCTCCTGGGAGGCATTTCTGGGGAGACAGAAAGTATGGTTTTGTTTAATAAGGTGGAATGTGCTAGAATACAAACCCTGTATTCACAAACCCTACCCTTCCCACAATGTCGAGGTAGCTGGACACATCTCCTAACTCCCAGGTAATAACCAGCACAAAGTACAGATTTTTAAAGTTACTTCTGGCTCTGGTATTTTTCAAATATGCACAGTGCAAATATTTCTGTAGGAGCCAGTTCTGAATGTTTAAATTAGGCATTTCCACTGCTGACAAGTACTGGGAAGATTCAATAAAACAGAATCACTCCAGGCTCAGCTATCTCCTGTAATCACTGGGGAGAAAAAAAACCCGTGTGTTTTTCCTACTAATGCTCTTTCTTAAGTGAAGAATAAAGGATGTGTTATTTAAAAGGATGTGAGATATCAATAGGTATGTATGTGTATGTGCCTGTGTATGTATGTATCTGTGGCTTGTCTCTCCCACAGAGCTCCCAGCTCCGTTCTCACCCCGGCTAGCTCCAGAGACAAACCGCAGTTGGGAGGATTTCCTCAGGCTCCCAAAACCCAGGAGGAGGCCGAGAACCTTTTCCTTAGCAGAGAGAGCGAGTCCCCATTGATGGCAGAGGAAGGAGGTCTGCACTTGATCTGGGGAGTGAAACCAGGGCTTTATTCAGTCTTTCTTCTGTGGTCCTGCCCCAGCCCTTTGCCCTGCCTGACTGCCCGGACCAAGAGCCAAACCCCGTGTGGCTTCGGCTTACATCCAGGGAAGGGGCTAAAAGCGGGGACAAGCCACTACCCCATCAGGGATAAGGTGGGAGGGGAACAGAGTTGGATTGCATTCCAGTGTCGGAGAATGGGCAGGGAAAAGGAGCAGGGACAAACTTTGGGATGATACACTTTCCAGGGGAACAGGGGAGTACAGATCAAACCATTATAAAACCCAATACAAAAATGAAATATAAATGAAACCAAAAAACACACGGCAACATGTATCTGTGCAAGAAACATGTATCTGTAAAAGAAACATATATTGCTATTCACTAACTCTTCACTAGGAGAGTTTGTTTCTTGATCCCTTAAAGAGCATATCCATTTATGGTAAAAGACAGACAATTGTGACACACAAGCTCAGCTCATGAACCTCAGGGAAGGTCTGGGGTTAGCAAGGTAATGGATAGGGACTGGGAAAGTGTGGATTTAATTCTAACCTGAGCTGCTGCATAACCAAAGGAAAATCACTTCCCTTGTGTGCCCCCTGCCCTGCCCTTTGGGATGGAAAACTGCAGAGGGGAGGAACTGCTGGAAATTCCCACTCGCTGAAGGAACCTCCAGGTTCCAAAGCTGCAAGGACCCCACTCAGGTGAGAAACACAGAGGATGTGAATCCATTTCCACTAAAACAGAGCTCCAGCAGGGAAATGCAGTGACACAGCACACAGTGGGAATTTCTGTGCTGGACAGAAACGGAGTTTGGGCTCATGTGCACATGGAGTGCTTTGCATCCATAACTTCCACAACAAAGACAGGAGGGGATCAGGAATTCTTTTCCCAGAGGGGGCCACAGAGTGGAGTTTCTGAACTCCAAGAGAACAATCTCCAAGCTCATGCCTGTGAGAGCTGCCTGGTGGCTGCTGAAGTTATCAGCAGGACTTCCTGCGTGCAGTGAAATACTCTGAGCTGCTTTCAGTGTGTATCCTGCTTAAGTGTCCAGAGAGTTTTATCAAAATACTAAAACTCTCAAAGTTCTCTCATATAAGTAGGCTCCAGACCTCTGCAGGGTTGATTAATCCAGGCACTGTAATTGAATCCACTGCTACCTGTGCCCACAAAAATACAGGTTTTTGGCTGAAATGAAAAGTGTGCTCCGTGCAATGCCATGCTGCCCAGAGGGAGCTTTCTGCAAATCCCAAACCAAAGCTGCTGTTACAAGCTTCTCCTAAGCAGAGACCAGGTTTTGGAAAGTGTTACAGTTAAAAGGCTGCACATGTTCTTATGAATTGGGCATTTCCCCTTTTTTTCCTTTCTCATTAATGACAATTGCTTTAGTGAAGGCTGAATAGGGGAAGGAGGTGTCCCTTTTATTCATTGTGCCTCATCTGAAGCTTTAATTATAACTTCACAACTCCACAATTACCATGAGGTAGTGATGACTGCAAACCCAGAGGAGAAGTAGCAGAAGGGATCACTCCACTCAAATATTCTGTTACTCTGCAGTATCCTAAATATTTTTGATTTAACAAGCACAGGCAGGGAAAAGTATGTATGTCAAATAATCTGAATTTACTGTTTTCCATGAAATGCAAATGCCCTTAGAGGTGAAAGAGTTTTGATTAGGAGATGTAGAGCAATGCAAAGATACTGCATATGCAACATTGCTCAGACTAGACTCACAAAGTACCCTGCAAACTATTTTCTTGTTAGAAATTCTCAGAAACTCTGACAAACTGCACTGCAGGCATGGCACACTGTAAAGTTAAAAACACTGTAATTAGCTGCTTTATAACCCAGTGTGACTACAGTCCTCAGCTGTGAGATAATGAAATAAAACATTCCGAATATTACTCTCACAAATATTAATACGAAAAGTGGATGTATTAGCTTTCAAGAGAACAGAGAATTAGCCTGGCATGGAAGCACTGGGGAAAAAAAATGGAAAAATAATTTCTTTCTGGCAGCTATGAAAAGAGGTCACAGCATGAGAAGGTAAAACATACCTAAGGAATACAAATTATTGGACACAATTTGATGATCATGTCTTCCAACAGCAAAACATCCTTCTTTGTCCTTGTGCCCACAGCCCTGTTCCTCTGGAGCTGCTGAGGAGCCCCAGCCAGGCCAGGCAATGCACACACACAGCTACAGCCAGGCAATGCACACACACAGCCCGGCAACGCACCAACACAGCTACAGCCAGGCAATGCACACACACAGCTATAGCCAGGCAATGCACACACACAGCTCTGCCAGGCAATGCACACACACAGCCAGGCAATGCACACACACAGCTACAGCCAGGCAATGCACACACACAGCTATAGCCAGGCAATGCACACACACAGCTCTGCCAGGCAATGCACACACACAGCTATAGACAGGCAACGCACACACACAGCCAGGCAATGCACACACACAGCTATAGACAGGCAACGCACACACACAGCCAGGCAATGCACACACACAGCTATAGACAGGCAATGCACACACACAGCCAGGCAACGCACACACACAGCTATAGACAGGCAATGCACACACACAGCTACAGCCAGGCAATGCACACACACAGCCAGGCAATGCACACACACAGCCAGGCAATGCACACACACAGCTATAGACAGGCAATGCACACACACAGCCAGGCAATGCACACACACAGCCATGGCCAGGCAATGCACACACACAGCCAGGCAATGCACACACACAGCTATAGCCAGGCAATGCACACACACAGCTATAGCCAGGCAATGCACACACACAGCCAGGCAACGCACACACACAGCTATAGACAGGCAATGCACACACAGCCATGGCCAGGCAACGCACACAGAGAGCCAGGCAATGCACACACACAGCCATGGCCAGGCAATGCACACACACAGCCAGGCAATGCACACACACAGCCAGGCAACGCACACACACAGCTATAGACAGGCAATGCACGCACACAGCTATAGACAGGCAATGCACACACACAGCCATGGCCAGGCAATGCACACACACAGCCAGGCAATGCACACACACAGCCAGGCAATGCACACACAGCTCTGCCAGGCAATGCACACACAGCTCTGCCAGGCAATGCACACACACAGCTATAGACAGGCAATGCACACACACAGCTCTGCCAGGCAATGCACACACACAGCTCTGCCAGGCAATGCACACACACAGCTATAGACAGGCAATGCACACACACAGCTCTGCCAGGCAATGCACACACACAGCTCTGCCAGGCAATGCACACACAGCTACAGCCAGGCAATGCACACACACAGCTATAGACAGGCAATGCACACACACAGCCACGGCCAGGCAATGCACACACACAGACAGGCAATGCACACACACAGCCATGGCCAGGCAATGCACACACACAGCTATAGACAGGCAATGCACACACACAGCCATGGCCAGGCAATGCACACACACAGCTATAGACAGGCAATGCACACAGAGAGCCAGGCAATGCACACACACAGCCAGGCAATGCACACACAGCTCTGCCAGGCAATGCACACACATTTCTGCCCTCCTCAGGCTGAAGCACCAGACAAGACCCAAGGCATGGCAAGGGAGGTTCAAGTGTCTGCCCTGGACTCACTGGTCCATTTTTGGATTCTGTGTCCACACTTGCACGTGGACAACTGCAGCTGCCAAGCTGCAGTGGTTCTTCGCACCAGAGGTGGGGCACAGAGTGGACTTTCTGAGCTCCAAGAGAAGCATTTCCAGCCTCACGCCTCTGAGAGCTGCCTGGCGGCTCCTGGAGTTACGAGCAGGATTTCCTGCATGCAGGAAATTGCTCCTCTCCCCACGGGAGAGCGTCAGCCCAGGAGGACACGCTCCCAAATGCTTGGTGCAGTGTCCCCAGCCTTGCCCCGTTCCCTGCAGCAGCACAACATCCACCAAGATCTGCTCCAGCACCCCTGGCACATCCCTGAGCCCAGGGTGAGTGGGACTGGCAGCCACACACCAGTGAGGGCTGGAAATGAACAGGGAAGCAGAAGCAAACTCTGGGAGCAGCTGATAATACTGCAGAGGAACAGGAGGAATAAAACACTGTGGAAGAGTTGTCAGCTTCCCTCTCTTCTTCTGTGGTGGGATTAGCAGAAAAGGTTAGACTATACATTATCCAAGAGTCACTCTAATGATGTATCACTCTGAGGTTTTCATAAAATTAATCTCTCAATAATAAGACATAATACAGGTTTCATGCATAGTAGGTAATTAAAGAGCTTGATGAATAGATGAAAGAGTGAATGTTCTGGATCCTTAAACAAATCACAGCTTTAAATTTCATTAATTTTAAATTTACTCCAAGACCTAATTTAAAATTGGCAAAGCTTCTCTACCACTGAAACCAGAAATCATTAAATAAAACTGAATTATATAATTTATTGTTGCATCAGGCCAATAAAATACATCAATTTACGATGTCAGGATGGCAAAAATATGACATAACTCTACAATATTAAAAACAGTTTGAAAAATTCACTGCAGCACTTGGTTGAAAATTTAAACAGGAAAATCTATTCACAGATACTTTCTCGGCCTTTTCATTTGCTGTCCTATGCCTTGGGCTACTGCACAGAAAGGTTTGCAATAATTTAACTATCATCTGCTAGAGCTTCGAGAAAGGGGACGGCAAAGAAAGAGAGCACTGGTTCTATTCTGTTTCTAGGCAAGGAAAACCATGCAGGATGTTTGTTAAAGTCAGCAGAGGATATCTGGCTGTCTGCAGCACTCCGAAATACCATGGCCTGAGTACAACAGACACTGTTTAAAAGCACTTCTGCAAGGTTCAAATTGTCATCAGAGTAACAAATGTAAAATGTAAATAGGGAAAGCCACAAGAGAAACACAGTGAGTCATAACTGGGAAAACAGTGAGTTAAAATAACTCTTTTACTATGAAATCAGGAAAAAACCCACAAGTGATTGCAAAGTAATCCGAGAACAGTGTGGCAATGACCTGTGTGGGGCACAACTCGTGCGCTGGGACCTCGGTGCTGGTGTTGGTTTCACAGTCCAGGAGCCCCAGATGTGCCCTCTGGCTCTGCTGGGCACCACCCCAGTCCTTGCTCCAGCCCTGACACCAGCAGTGGCTCACTACTCCAGCAGGGAACTCTCCTTTGGCCAAATTCTCTTCCTGTGGCACCCAGAGCAGCAGGATGGCAGTGACTGCTGCCCTGCCCGTCCTGCACACGCGGACACAGCCCCACAGACACAACCCCACGGGCATGGGGCAGTCCTTCCTCTCTCTGGGGACACATTGAGCAATTCAGGCCCACCTCCAAAGCAATTTAGTGCACTCCTGTTTATTAGAAATACAGGAGTGATTAAACTCTGCCCCGGTGCTCCTTGCAATTCAGGTTTAATAATGTTTAATCTGCTCCTTTTGGGATTGGTTGCTGATGTTTCTCCCACAGGTACCTGAAGAGAAACACTCCACAGACCTGTGCATTCATCCAGGAGTGGCACAACACAAACTGCCCCTGTGTGGGCAATGCCTTTCCAGGTTCTGTGCCCTTCATTTTAGGTCTATTTCCTTTATTTGTTTTATTATTCTCAGATATTAACTTTACATACTTTTGCTTTTCTTCAGCACAACACCTACGAAAGGGAACAATTTTCTCAGCCTTTTCCTTATTCTCTTATGTAAACCCATATAAAAATATTATCTCCAAGTGTTGACATAACTGTCTCCCTCATCTCAATGCAGCAGATGAAGGGAGAAAAACAAAGATTTTACAGAAGTGGCCCCTGCTGGCAAATATCCAGCTTATGGACTTCCTATTGTTTTGCTAACAATTAGAAGCTTGGATTATCAGTTTGCTAGAAGTGCATTTAAAGAAACCCTTCTGGGTTTCATCACTGGTAGTCTCTTTTATTTGATAACAATTCTCATTCCAATTTAACAACTTCCCTAAACTGGAGGACCAATGGAGCAAGGAAAGTTTAGTGCATCCCTGTGCTTTGGTGAGCTCCAGTCTGAATGCAGCTCCCAGTCCAGCGGCTCCCAGTCCTGAAGGGGTCTTGACCAGAGCACTTTTATGTCCTAGAACTGGAATAAAGCAGACTGGCTCCCTAATGTTATGAATAATTCCAAACAAACATTTGGACAGCCAAAAGGATCAAGAGACACTGAAAACACACTGATAAACAAACACAGTGAGAATCTGAGATGCATAAGTGGCTTCTTGCTGAAACAGGAGAAGCCGTGGGTCATCTAAAAGTGCTGGAAAAGAATTGTGGGAGTTATGACAATAACAAGAAAAAGATGAGCAAAGATGGATTGGAATACATGGTCTGTGGATCTTCAATTTAAATGTTGAAATCAGAATTCTTTTCTGATTGTCATATCTGAAGCACTTTAACAGTGAATTTAAACAAGAGACCCCTAAAGACCGCTGCTATCTGCACACTAAAAATCCAGATATAAACTGCAATTCTGCTTAGCAGCCATGCCCAAATCTGGATAAAGAAGAATCAGTGTGTGCTCCGGTCCTTTTCTGTTGCCAAAAAACCAAGTGTTGCTTGGATCACTACTGTAGTGTCTTTCACACGTTCATACCTGACACAAAATTACAGGACAGGGGAAATACGAGTCAGGGATACCCAAGAGTGACAGAAAGGAACACCCATTATTCCTATGATACCATGAAACATTGCTGCTGCACCTATCCCTTGTCCTGTGCTGAAAAAACACCAGGGCCATTAAAAGGAATTAAATTCTGAAAACCCCACATTTTTAACTGTCTGAAATTGCATGTACAAGGTATCCAGACTGTACCCAGCTTACTGCTGGCTGTCTCGTACTAAATCCAGGCAACACCATGGTATTAATGGCAGATTGAAACAAGCAGCTGGGAAGGTTTTGTCTCCCTTTTGATGGAGGAGTACACCTTCTTGCCTTCCCTCAGCCCAGAGGCTCTATTAGATCCTCACAGCTATCCCTCAGTGCTGCAGGACCAGTCCTGCTGAAGATTGATTTTTACCTGTCAGAGTTTGAGGAGAAAGGAAAGACCTTTGCTTTCCAATAATGAGACCTGTATCATGCTTTTTACTTTCACAGACAGACTTCTTTTAAAAGTTTTAGCTCTGAATTATCACTTAAATAGGCAAGCGCCAATGCTGTGGTTTGAGCTCATAGTCTAGGAGTTTCTAAGTCGCATTTAAAGAGTTATATTGATTTTAGAGGTCTCAGGCTGGCTGAGATGGCACCTGTCTTGCTATGTATTCAGTTGGCAGTTATAGACAAGAGAGGCACATAATATAGTTAATCTCCTTTTTCAAGCACTGGTTAAATTATTAGCCAGCATGCAGCATTGCATGTGGATGCTTATTATTCTCCCAACAAATACTGTACTTCATTCTAGTTTGCTTGGTATGAACAGTTCATAGCATATTCTTTGTCACTTAATTTCCTGTGTACATTGTGAGCACTTCCAAAAGCTCAGCAGGGTGCATTAGAGAAACCTACAGAAGGAGCACAGAACATTAATCAAATTACTATATTAGATACTATTAGATGTCTCCAAGTTGGAACTTGTTTGCACTGATTTTTACAGCTTTCTTTTTATCACTTCAGAAGAGATCAAAATAACTCAAGTCAATTCATCCTTTTTGCTGCATTTGCTGCATCCTTTTTGCTGCATTTGCATCGTGCAGGGAAATGCAGCCTGTGAGAGGGACTGTGGAGAGGGCCTGTGCCCCGGCCTCCTTGGGAAGGAGGGGCAGGAAGCCCTGCTGGGCTCCCACTCGGCATCCTCCCTCCTCTCACTCCTGGGGACTGGGATCCCCAGTGCTCCCCTAGGAACGGGATGTGACAGCACCAGTGTGCCACATCCCCCCCACACACTGTTTCTGCTGGGTGACAACTGTGCCAGGGCTCCAAATCTGTGCCTGGGCTCCAAACCCACCCCAGGGCTCCAAATCTGTGCCTGGGCTCCAAACCCACCCCAGGGCTCCAAATCTGTGCCTGGGCTCCAAACCCACCCCAGGGCTCCAAATCTGTGCCTGGGCTCCAAACCCACCCCAGGGCTCCAAATCTGTGCCAGGGCTCCAAACCCAGCCCAGGGCTCCAAACCTGTGCCAGGGCTCCAAACCCACCCCAGGGCTCCAAATCTGTGCCTGGGCTCCAGACCCACCCCAGGGCTCCAAATCTGTGCCAGGGCTCCAAACCCAGCCCAGGGCTCCAAACCTGTGCCTGGGCTCCAAATCCGCCCCAGAGCTCCAAACCTGCCCCAGGGCTCCAAACCTGTGCCTGGGCTCCAAACCTGCCCCAGAGCTCCAAACCTGCCCCAGGGCTCCAAACCTGTGCCTGGGCTCCAAACCTGCCCCAGGGTTCCAAACCTGCCCCAGAGCTCCAAACCTGCCCCAGGGCTCCAAACCTGTGCCTGGGCTCCAAATCCGCCCCAGAGCTCCAAACCTGCCCCACAGCTCCAAATATCCCCCAGGACCCCAAACCTGTCCCTTCTCTCCCTCTTTGCTTCTTCCATCATCCTTTTGTGTTTCTTTGGAAAGAAGAGATTAGCAAATGCTTTTGGGGTGTTTTTTTTCAGGCAGACCAACATAAGCAAAGTACTTCCAGTTCCCCAGCCTTTCCTTCTCTTTCTCAGATCGAAAACAGGGACTGTGCTGAGGAAATAGATCCAAAGTCCCTCCTACTCCACCAAAAGAACAAAGCAGTATCTGAAAACTCCTCTGTTGGGAAAAATTATTTACTACATTTTATATCTTTTGACAAATAAATTATGCAGTTTCAAAATTTACAATTAAGTTAGGATTCAGCCAGTTATTCTCCATGCACAGCCTGTTAATTTCTTCACTTCAGGATGTCTTGAAAAGTTTTATATTCACTGAAACTGTTCCATGCTCTTCTCCAACCAAATCTCAGCTTTCCCTTTTGCATTTTTGTACGAATAGCTTTGCAAACACACCAAAAAATTCCCAAAATTAAGATGAAGAAAAACACTGTCAGTGCTTAGAGGTATGCACAGAAAAGGGAGAAATTTTAAGTAAGTCTTAGAGTATTGAAAATACAAATTCTGTGTAAATGGACTTTTGCCTGTACTGCTGTTTCCTAGAGTTCAACACTGCATTTGTCTACTGATTACAATGACTTAAGGCAGGAAGTGAACAAAACTTCCTGGTAATTACAAAATGTTTTAGAGAAAACATTTGGGCCACAGTTTATCTCCATGTTCAGCTGTTTATATAACCAATCAGAATTTATCAGACAACCTATAATGCTTGTTGGAAGCATGGGACAAACAAAAGAGTAGAAAAAGTTAAAGATTCTGCTTTAGAGCAGAGAATATTAGAGAATTAGAAAAGAAAGAGAATTAGAAAAGAAGAGGTAGCAGCAGCAGATCACAAAGAGACACACTGCATTTCAAAGGCACCAAAGGACCAGGTAAGGCTAAAGGGCTCAGTCTGAGCACATGTCTTGAAAATGCCCTGATTTTCAGGAGCAATAAATACCTATTGACACGTTCACATCCTGACATCACCCCCAAGCTCCCGGCTGAAAGTCACCACTCTCACCAAGAAGAATAAAACAAAGGGTTTTAGGGATGTTACATTTTAAAATCTTGGCCTAAAACCCAGTGAAGGAGATGTATAATCAGTGAGTAACCTGTGCCTCAGGAGGTCAGAGTCTACGTGCGTGACTCCTCATATTTCGTGGCAGTGAATATTCTGCACGAGGATCTGGCAGGCACTCCTGCCTTGCTCCTGGAGGGAAGAGACTTCTCCATGGGCTGGCCTTTATCTCCATCTCTCCCTCCTGTCTTCCTCCTCAGCTCCTCTGCAGCAGGATTGTGAGGAGCCTTAGAGGGAATTGTTCTCTGGCACTGGCAGTGTTTGCATCGCCCGGCCGGGTGCACTCAGCAAAAGGGGCAAGGAGCAACGTTAGCAAGTAATTAATTATATCAATCATTTAAACCACAGGGAGGAATGTCTGCACACCAGCTGGAGTAGGAGAGTTTATCCAAAAACCATCACTGAGGAATCTGTAAGTTTGAAGTCAGTCACTGAAAGAATTGGCGATGAGTAATGTGAGCTGACAAGGAGAGCGCTTTCTGTCAACGAGTGATTTGCAAAGAGGCTATAAATTTCATTAATTTCTTCATTATTTGTGATCCTTGAAGAACTGGGTTGTATGAATAAGTTTCAACTTACAATTAGGTGCTAAGAATGCCTTTTGTTTATAACATGTTACTGAAGTGATGCGTCTGGCTTTCTAATCAGCCTGAATTTTGGAAGGTCAATTGCCACAAATTCAGCTTTCCAAAATATTTTGTTATTTTTGGTTTTGGGTTTTGGTTTTTTTGGTTTGTTGTTTTGGTTTTTTTGCATTGACTGCAGAGTTATTTATAGAGACGAATGCTTATGAATGAGCCACTAAAAACATTTTTCTAAATAATAGATTGCAGTATTATAATTTCTCTTTTTAAAAATAACTGCTTTCTGAAATTACTCAGTATGTAAAATATCCTAGGTGAGATTTCTTTGGGATTTATCACTTTCCAAAGCAGCAAGAACTTGCAGCTTTGAAGGAATTGGCTCATTCTTATCAAAACCCGTGACTCTTATTTATGTTTTTTCTACTTCTCCCTAAGATAGGGAACCATATTTCTTGTTTTAATAACAAAACATCATAAAATCAAATTGTAGAAAATTACTTTCGCAATTTTTATGGGTTTACATCTCTAATCTCAATAGGGAGGAACAAAAAACCAATTCCTGAATTCAGTTCTGTTGCCTGACAAAGTATTTTATTGTTCATAATGCTGAGTTAAATTAGCCATGGTCACTGATGCCCAAAAACCCCCTCATTCCCAGTCTTTATGCAGCCTGAAAGGACTGTGCTATTATTAGACATGTTTTTCTACCCTAAAAGAGAGCAAGAGCCATGTCCATCACACTGCAGTACAAGTTCATCCCAATAATCCCACAGCAGCTCCTCCTTCCACTGCTGTAGAGGTTTCACAATTTGCACTCAAATTCTAATTTGAGAATTAGAAAATTCTCACTGAGTTTCCTCTCAGACTGCTTAAAACAAGAAAAAGGGCATGCACTCTACTCTTCTCTACTCCAAAAGTTCTGGCTACTTCAGAGCACTCCTGGGCAGAATTAGTGCCAAAACCCACAAATAATTGTCGTATTATCAGCAAACATCTACAGCTCTAGGTAGGCTGGAAACTGCTACCAGGATTCAAACAAAATTTAATAAAATTTCATCTAAAATAAGCTTAAAATAGAGGAGATCCTCTGCTATAGGAACGGCAGGTCAGGAAAGGCAAAGCAAGGTGTGGCATCTGTAGCCCTGGAAGGCTCTGGTATTATTTACACCCTTTTGGTGCAAGGAATCTTTTGACTTATCAAACCCATGTAGGGACATCTTCAAGCAGAACGAGAAGTATTTGCTGCTCTGAGCATTCTGCATTTCCTGAGGAGAGCAAACGCAGGCTGAGCAAACTGCAAAGAACATCAAGGACCAGGGCGGGGTTCTGCTCTCTCGTTTCTGCAGTGGTCTCTCTGCACATCATTCCCAGTTCAGGGTTCCTTTTCCCTGTGTGCTGTCAGTAACAGGAAGAACAAACAGCAAACCAGTTTATCGCCAAAAAGCTCCACCACCTGTGTAGATTATTGAGCCTGCACGGGTAAGCAGGGGATTTCCCTGACAGGTGCCTGCAGAGATGAAGAGTGAAGTACATCTCCTCCAGAGCACACAGTTAAAGAATCTGCTCTCTCTGCATTCAAAACAAACTTCAGGGTCCACCCTGTGCCATTTTCTGTGACCTGTGCCGACCCTCCCAATGCTGAAGTCTGCTTCTCACCGGGCAATCAGAGTTTCCCCACTGCAACCACCACCAGAGGCTGTCGCACCATTTTGCACAGATTGTCTCTTTACTTTTTACAAGTGGGGTGGAGGTGAGTCAGGACTTGCTGGTTTCCAGGCTGTGCACCACTTCAGCTCATGGTCTGGGCCTTGTAGATGCCCTGTAACCATGTCCAAAATAAAACTGCTCCCCATTGGTACAGTATTTTGAATGTGTGCTATTTATTTTTTGTACCTTCCTTGCCATGTGGTGGGCAAAAACTTAATTTCTCAGCTCAGAATCCTGCAGAGATCTTTCATTGCTGTACACCAAAGTCAGACATGAGAGCTCACTGCAATGATCATTACGAAGGTAAGGTGATCATTCCTTCTGCTTTCACGCAAATATTTACAACAGCAAATTGTAATTTCCACATCAATGTTTTACAAAAAAACAACAAAATCCAGGTTGGGTTTCACGATGGACCCGAAGGGAATAACACACTCAGACTGTGCTGAAGTTGGCAGAGGCCTTTCCCCATGCTCACTGTAAATACCAGCTCTTTCAGCCATGTCTACATGGAGACATTCACACATCTGGAGAAGAAAAATAAGAGAAGCAGTAAAAGGAGCCCCTCAGGAAAAGAAACCCAAATGACGTGAGCAGATAACTGCAAAGGGACTGAGGTATTTGTGGAAGGTGGAAGGCAGGTTGCAGCAGCATTGGGTAAGGGCCCAACAGAGGGCAAGGAAAGGTTTGGGGATTTGCTTATTTTTAGTTGTTTTATCATAAAAAATATGATAGTCTCAATTTCACTGAAGTCTTTTAAAAAGAAATAATATGGGTCCCACACCCTGATTATCTACCAGAACATCTCATAGTACTCAGAAAGAAAATGTCCTCCTGGCTGGTTGTAATGATCCCAGACCCCAAGAAATCCACTTGCAATTTTTGAGAATGGGAGAGGAGGGGGAAAACCCCAACCCAAAACAAACATCAAAGACAGAAAAAAGCAACCAAGCTCTTATTTTTAAGCACAAATTATGAACTTTGAAGGTTGCAATGATTCTTTTGGTCTGCCGCGCTATAAAAACCTGAGAGTTTTGCTCACAGTTTATGATGACACAGTCAAGCCATTGGGTACTTACATCTATTCAGTGCATAAAATGTCTTCTTTAAACATATCCCAAAACAAATCTCTTAACAGAGCACTTCTAAAATAAATATTCTGTTGCTCTGAATGCGGAGATTTCATTTCTGTAGTCTCATTGGTACATAATGGACACGGAGTTTATTATCCTTGACTCCAGTACCCTCAGGGAATGCACCTTCCTCACTGTTCTTAATCTGTTCCAAAAGAAATACAACTGCACTTGTTGTAAAATACAGCACGATGTGACAGCACCGAATGAAACCATAATTCTGTTTACTGGATATTATTTATGCTGTGGAAACAAGAGGATTGTGATTTCTAGAGGGACTATGAGGATCACAAACCAGGCATTTAACAGGGCATTTTTATTACATTTTCTTTTATTAGTCTTTACCAAATCAAAGTTGCAGATAGGAAAACAAAATAATGTTTTTATGTCTTCTCTCAATACCAAATTTTATGATTAGATATTACACTATGAAACATGTTGATACACATTTGGCCAATATATATGGTCAGAGGTATAGAAAATATACTGTTAACCTCTGAACAGTATTACTAAAATGGCCCTGGGTTTGGGGTGGTTTTTTTCGGTTTGATTTTTTTTAGCATACAGAGAATATGAACAATCCAGTTTTGCCATTAAAGTCATGCTTACAACCTTTTTTTTTTTTTTTTTTTTTTTTCCAAGAGCGCTGCTGTCTGATGCTCTGGGGCAGAAAAATTATATTGGGCCGAAAACTCTGAAAGTGAGGAATATGGTTTTCACCTGTTACATTTGACAAAATTATAAGATTCTACTGGCTCTTGCTTAGATCGTGGATGAATCCTGAATAGTGACAGGAGCACAGAGTGCTGGAACCCAGTCCTTTAAGCCCCAGTGGAGTATGGAATGAAAGGACATTGTCAGGAGGGTGAAGCCAGGGCTGCCGCTCCAGCTGGAGGGGTGAATGGACTGCCATGGACTGGATAACAAGGAGTTCATTCCCTTGGGAGACAGAGAGGGGAAGAGCTGGACCTGGGTCCCCTCTGAATACCCACTTACACTAACTTATACATCCATTGCAATTCCAGTCTTCTCCCAGCACCTGGCAGGTTTTGTTGAAGAATTTATTTGTTGTATAATGAAGATGCATTTACTTCAACAACGCATAATGCTTTGATTTGCCTTTTTATTATTAACTTGTCAAAAGAAGAAATATGGAATTAATAAAATGACAAAATACCATGTTAGTTGTTGAAAAATAAATGGGATGTATAATACTTCAGGTAATGACAATTAATTATATGGCTGATGTACATAATGTCAGTTATTCAAACACTCACAATTATCCCTACTTAAAAGCACTGGCAATCATATAAACAGGCTTAATGAATTATAATAACAATACTTTCTAACAGGGGAAAAAAAGAAAAAAAAAAAAAAAAAAAGAAAGAAAAAAAAAAAAGTAAATAGCCAAATTGTGAACCTGTTTAAGGGACTAAGCTTCTGGGAGGTAAATTATTTCAGAGTCAGATGGACTTTGTAGTTAAAATGACATGTTTTTTCTGCAAGTTTTCATAGTCCATTTGTAGCACAGTAACTGGAGATGTTTTAATTGACTATTAAAACTAGTCAATAGTTTCCATAGTCTGTACATTTTGTTATTTCCAAGGTTCATCATCAAGGAGTTGGGGTTAGAAGGAAACTGCTTATTTAAGGCAGTCATTGTTCCTTTCCAAATATGTATGTAAATTTATGCACCAGGAAGCAAAACTGGGTGTCCGGTGCCAGGCTTTCAGTTTTGGCATCTCTTTCTTCACTGCTCCTCTTTGAAAAAGCCATGTATAAAATATTAAATTCTCTGAGAACATCGTTTTAATTACTCTTGAAAGACTTATCCAGCTGTTAAATGATCCAGGGTTAACCAAAGGGCTACTGCCATAAAACCATTTAAACACATCATGGTGATTTTATTAAATTTCACAGCTGTTCCTGCAGCAAATGCAGCTCCTCAGAACACAAGATTTCTAGTTAACCAGCTAACAGTAATTTTGGAGAAAATTTGCATCAAAGGAGAAATTGCTGCACAGAAACTGCCTGCCTGGATTGGACCCACAGCCAGCCCAGTCCAGAAACCTGTCTCCAGGATGAACCAGCACCAGATGTTCCTGAGAGGAATGACAAGATTTGTCTTTACAAACAAGTCCTGGGTCTGCTGGTAGATAAAACCAGCACTGAGAGATAAGAGAAACGATGGGAAGGATTCTACTGATTGAATGAAAAAGAAGATACTTGCCTTTACAAACAAACCTTAAATTGAATATTGAAAGATGAAAGTAACAATGGGGAAAACCCATAAATCCCAAAAAAATTAAAAATTAGGGGGTGGGGGTTATACATTAAAAGGGGAATCTTAGGCATTTCGGGAAGTCTGTACCTCTCAAGTACCTCAGCCAATGGGGGAAGAGAGAGGGAATGCGGCCGGGAAATTAGGATAAAAAGGAGGCTGCGTCCTCTGAAAAACTGAGAGACCCCAGGGGAAATGCCCCATGGCCTCTCCCTTTATTCAAATAAAGTAAAAGGACTCCTCTGTCTCCTTTTTGGACATAAACCTCTGGTGTTTGTGAATTAATTTTCCTAGCATTCCCATGGAAAGAAATGTAGAAATACATAATACACAAATGTAATTCAGCCCACAAAAGGTCACTCTGCTTAATCACTAAGACATGAAGACTTTCCTTTTATCCGGTGTGATTTTATTAGTGTCACATCAGGCACAAACCTTGTTATTCATAGAGAAATAACCAGACCTTGAACCCGGGTTTCTCAGCTCAGACAGTGATGGAATCCACAGTTTGACAGCACGGTTTAAGACATATCCTCCTTTATTCATTCAAGATTTTTCATACTTCCGTTCTACTGCACTTTTATTAGGTGATAATTTCTCTGACTCCTTGACTATTTTACAGGCTTTTTTGTCTCTCCTGTTATTTTCCATCCTTGTAGAGGGAGCAGGCTCAGTCACCTCGGCTGCTCTCCAAGTGAGAGGCTTTTGCTGTGCCTCAGCTGGCTCCTGACACCCGTAACTCCGAGCTGAGGGGAGCCAGCCCCCCGTTCCTCACTCATCCCTGCCAAGGGAACGGTGAAATGGGGCTGGTTATTTTCCTGTGGGAGCCCCAGCACAGCTGAAGGCCTGTTTAGCTGCACCTCAGCTGCTGCGTTTGGGCTGTCTTAGGGACTGGAGCAGGGAGGAACATGGATATTGCAGCCAGACCCTGCGGAACCGGCTTGTGTCCTGCTCTGGGGTGGTCTTACCGAGCTCAGTGTGCGCTTGCCTGAGGCAGCCTTCAAGGCCAAGACAATGAGCCTAGGCTTGTATCCACGAGACATAACAATAATAGCAATAATCATCATTTTAGTGCTTCCAGTGCAGTGCTCTCACCATAAAGAAGGCAGCTGGGCTAAAGCTTCTAAGAGGTTTATTTCCCTAATACGCTGTCAGACCATGTGCCAGGAAGGAAGGACTCAGGATGGTTCCTGCTGATGAATTACCTTGGTCAGACAGAGGCAAAGCTTTTTCAGCTACTCCCACCTGTCTGGGGAAGGACCTGGATCCAAAAGTGTTGTGATAACTGTGTGGGGTTCGTCCTCAGCTTTTGCTGTAACCCAAAAAGGGCCCTGTTCACAACATAGAAATAATCCCTCACAGAAAAAAAACAACATGCAGATAAACCTTGGGATTGCAAATCGTTAAACCTCAATTCACTGCCAAATTCAGCCCCTCTTGGATGATTGATCTATATATAATAAAAACAACAAACAGCACTGTACCTACATCTGTCAGCTCTCCAAGCCTGCAGAACCAGCAGGAGTTGAACTTGGTCCATGGGATGCATATTCCCCAGCCCCATATCTCACCCCAGCTATAAAAAACTCCCCCACAGGTCTCATCCCCTCACTGAAAGAGCAAACAAAGCATCAGACCATATTAATTCTGTTCCCAACTCCACAAACCCACAGAATACAGCAAGAAATTTGCACACCTTTGATACTTTTAAAGATTAGTTGTAACTCCCATCTCACTTCCAGTCCACTGAATTTTCATCCTCCATCTCTCTGGGAAAGAAAGAGGATCCAACAATCAGTGGGGCTCCAGGAACAGGTAACATAAAGCAAAGCCATAAATTTCAAGGTAATTCAAATGATTTGAAATAATTCTGCTTACAACTATACATGAAAGCTCTGAGTTAGAAATGTCTCTGGAACATGACTTGAAGCATCAATTTTTCTTTTATATATGTGCTTCAGGAAGTCAGGCTGCATTTGGAGACATAAAAATTGCAAATTTCCGGTTTTTTTTTTTTTCTTTTAATTTATGGGACATAATAGGAATATCATTCATATTATAGTTGTGAAGCTGTATTCCAGCAGCTGGATGAGCCTCCTCTCATGAATTCAATCTAAAAAAGTCACCCAAACCATGAAAATTCCTGTAGCGTGATCCTATGCTAGGTAAAGGACAGCTTCTCTTCCTCTCGTTATCTTCCTAGATCATGATGAGCCATTAGAGAGTTCTCTTTGTTCTTAAGCCGACTATTTTTTGGCCACAAACAAATATGAAGTGCAGTCTCAGTTCCGGCTGGCAAGCAGCCACATTTGTGTTAGGAGTGACTTCTGAAAGAGGGATCAGGCTCTGATTTTTCCCCTCTTTGTGCTCCTTGTGTTTTGCTGCTGCCCATGGCACAGCCAGATGCTTGGCACCGTTATTTATCAGCTCCCAGGCCAGCAGTGAGCACAGGGCACGCGAGTGGCAGGGATGAAGCAGCACCACCGCAGAGCTCTTTGTCCTGGCTGCCTCGATGCCCCCCTAACCAAGGGTCTTCTGACGAGCAGAGTAATCGCTTGAGTGACTGTGATTCTCCTTACCTGAACTTCCCCCAGGTTCTGCTGGATAAGCCTCTCCTCTCCAGACAAGCTGTCTGCGTCCTGTGAACCTGAAAGGTCACGTCTGAGCTCCTGAGTGGAGAGTACAGCGGGCACGGTGTCAAAACCTTCTGTCAAATTACTCTGCAAACTGCATGTTTCAGAGTCCTGAGCTGTCAGTGTTTTGTTCTGCTTGCTCCAAACTGTTGAATATTTCTTCTAGTCGTGCATGATAATGCCAAAAGCCGCCGTGACAAAAAAAATACATTTTGAACAAAGGCTAAACAACATAAACGCTTTTACTTTGCAGATGGCGCTCAGAACTCAGCAGATGGCGAAAGAAATCCCACAGGATGTTCTTCTCTCCTTCTCTCGCCCCACATATCTATATGAGAGTGTGTTTGTGCACAAAACAGCAGTGTCCTGAGGAGATACTTCTGTAAAAGACTTTGGAGTCTCTCCCCTTTGAACAATATCTCATTGCCCATTTTTACAGCAGGAAAGATCCAGCCAGGGCAGGGTACCAGGGGGGGAATCAGGGAGCACCTGTCTGTTCATGGGTTTGCCACTCACCTGCGATATCCCTTTGGACAGGCAAGTTTGTTCCTTTTACTTCCCTTGCCATGCTCACTCCTTTAGTTTAATTCTAGATCCTCAGGGAGGAGATTCTTCCAGTCTCTGACTGTTAAGCCTTGAAACATCTTGTACCACGCTGGTGCTCCTCACTGCAGCTTGTTTCCCGGGCAGCGTTAGAGACACTGCGCTCTGCAGCATTTTCTGCATTTCACAGAGCTGAGCATAAAGTTGCCCATGAAATGGAGATGTGCCTGATGGAGGGGCAAATATGGGCAAGGGTAAACCACCGAGCATCTACGATCCTCCTTCTGCATCAGGTCCTTGATAAAGGCAGGGGATAAATCTTTTGGCACCACTGCTCCCAGTTCCCTCAGCCGTGTGGTAACTCCTGTGTGTGATCATTTTGCGTTTACACCTGCGGATTTTTACTATAACATGTCCCTGTAATGCAAATGCATCCCAAAACTCTATATGGACTCCGCAGTTATGCCTAAATCCCACCCATGGTAGAAATGTCCCTTGTGTTGGAAGCAGCAGCAGCTCAGAGGTCACAGCAGCATCAGGTACTATCCAGGGCAAGGCAATCCATGCTCACCTGAAGCTGCAGGTAGCATTTCCAGTAGGCAGCAAAATCCAGGGCAGCCTTTAGTTTGGGTATTTTTCAAATCTGAACCCCAGCCTGGATTTTTCAGCCAGCCTCTTACTTCTGGAAGAAAGCAGCACGTCATTGCCTGTCACAGTATTGTTCAGGATTTGCACAGCCCCACCATGCCCCGACCCACCAGCACTGAATTCCCTGGCAGTTTAATGTCCTGGAAGAAACTGGTTCATTTGAACGTGTCATCATGATCACTTTGCAGCTCCATATTGCCTGTGCACAGCATCCCAGACAGCCCTCATCCCTAAAGCGCTGCAATTCCTCACAAACAGAAAGCACTGGCAGCAAATGCCTCTCCCCACCTCACCTTCAAAAGGGGTGGAGCTGCCTGTAGTTGCTTCCATTTCTCAGTTTCTGATAGAGGCAGTTTATCTGATACAAATCTGTGCTCATCTCTGGAGGAGGGAGTTTTACACGCACGTAGAAAGGGCAGTGAAACTTTCCCTTCTGCAAACAGAACTCATTTCTCTGGGCAGAGAGCTTTGGTGTGGTACTAAACCTGCATGGACAGGACTGGTCAAACACAGGATGCAGCAGGGTGCCAATATTTTTAAAATGCCATTGAAATCTGAGGTTGGTCACAGGGTCTGAAAGGATGACAGCCAGGGGGGCAGAGTGATAAGTTTAACTGTTCTCAGATTACTGAATCGCTGAACAGATGGACTGGTTCAATACAAACCTTCTACAGCCCTTCCAAAACAAGGAGTACCAGACATACACACAGAAAATTGTACACACAAAAGTGTGCTCTGCTACTCTGATGCTCACAATTTTGGCAACTCAGAGACAAATCTGTTGTTTAAGCAGAGAAAAATGCTTTTTTTCTTTTTTTTTCCCCCTTGTTTTTTTGTGGGTTGGGTTTTTTTTTTTTGTTTTTTTTCCTCTTTCATGGCAGCGAAGTTGTCTGCAGCAGAGATGATTTCAGGTGGAAGAAAGTTGTTCTGTATTTGCATGACAGTAAGCACAGTATGTTACAGGCTGGGAAGACACTGCCCATGCCACCATCTACCTCTGCAATTCAGAGAAATGCTTGGAATGATCACACCCAGACCCTGAAGCCTGTTTTTGCAGCGCTGCTCTCTAGGTCTAAAAACAGCTCTGCAGCAGCACAAGGTGCACGAAACAGAGCAAATCCAGCAGTGGGAGCTTGGACTGCCTCAAAGAGGCAGAGAATCAGCCCTGACATTTCAGATTACTTCCTGGAGAAGAATATTTAGGAATGGCCTGGCTTTGAGTCTGTACTATTCCATCCTCACCATTTCAGTGGCAATCTCACAACTGCACCCTCTTCCAGCAAGCACTGGCTGTTCTTTCCCACTCAAAGATCTCTATCAGTCATAAACATTTAGCCAAATGGGTGGATTTTTAAAAGTGTGGGAAACTCTAACAGCTGTGATATTTAATGGATTAGTTCCACAGGAAAGCACACATGTAGAACATAAGAGCTAAACCTCCCAATTGCTCTGTGGTCCATAGACATGCGGTCAAGAGCTGGGTGAGCAATCCTGGTCTGCCCAGGACCTTCCTGGGAATGGGAACTCAGGACATTTGTCCCCGAGCACGGAGAACACGAGCAGGACATTTGCTGGTGCTTCTTTCCCTCCTCTCTGCAGCCAGGATGAGGAGAATGCTGTAGGAAGGAGAAGAGAGGGAACAAGGAGGATAAGAACATGCTGGACATGCAAGAGTCTCGCTGCTGCTCAGGCCTGCAATCAAAAATGGAAACAAAGTAAAATCAGAGACCCCACTGGGAATGGAAGAAATAAACACTGAGCAATACTTAACTACAAATCAGATTGTTTGGATAAAGGAGAGGTTCAGACTCTACAAGAAACTCCATTGCTGGTACTTCCTATATTTTGAGTATGGGACCTCATACAAACTTGTAAGCCTTTTGTGACACAATTGTTGTGGGGTGAGTTACAGATGTAAAAGCTGTTTGAGGTATCTGAATTTCGACAGTGAATTTGAAAATTCAAAGCTCAGATCCAGGGGATTTGTTTGGGCTCATTTCCAGTTGAAACACACAGCTGAGGTGACATGATTCCATGGAATAAGGCAGCTTCTAATCAAATTACTGAAGTATTAGCAATAGATAGCTTCATGTTTCTGTCAGGAACCTTATTATTTTTCCTGCCTTAGAAACAACCAGAGCTGCTCTGACTGCCTCCAAGGCTGGTGAACAAGTTCCATTAAACCTTTGTTTAGAACAGCTACACTGGCTCAAACACTTTGTTTGAGGAAGGATCTTACCCAAGTAAGAGGCTCATATCTCAGAAAAACATCTTACAGTACTCTGCATTAATTAAAGATAAGGTGATATAATTACAGAGATAGACATTTTTGTCTCCCCTCTAATGTTATCAAGGCTGTTTTTATGTCTGCAGATGAACACTTCCAGACAAAGATATTTTTGAAAATCTCCCATTGCATTTGAAAGCATCTGCTAAATGGAATTACAAAGTTTCACTGGGTAACATATTTCTGAGCGTGATCCACAGCTCACTGAAGTCAAGAGGAAACCGTGTATGATCCTGGTGAACTGTCTCTACTCTGGAATGCTGGGTTTTCACCAAGTGCATGGAACATATTAAATGTATAGTGAGTTTCTCTCATTTTGTTGGCTGTTAAAGAAATGCTCAAAGGAGACATTTTAAAGAAACTACCTGGGTTAAATTTGACAAGAAACACTCACTGGGGCAAGGGAGAAATAAAAGGCTGGGAAGGTTTTAGTTGCCACCAAAATTTCCAACTATTCAGTGCTGAAAGCACTGAGAACACAGGATGCATTTTTTTCTTCAGCACCAAAAAAATTCATTGTTTCAGATTAGAACCAGTAACTACAGTTGGAAACAGTATCTAGCAATGCTTGAAATGAGAAGTTTACACATCACAGCAATAATTTAGTTCATTTTATGGGGAACACAAGGAAAGGAGTGTTTAGAGTAGGAGAGGAGGGTTTCTTGATGCTGGCTTTGCTGAACTCCTGGGAAAATAATTTTTATATTTTGAAACCTGTCACAAAGGCACTCCCAGCACCTGACTCCTGCACGTGTGTGCCCTGCGGCATCTGCTGTGGGGCACACAGGGGAGCTGCCAGCAGGAAACCTCAGAACAGAGCAATGGGTGCCCCCCAAAATGGGGAGCTGACCCCTGTCAGGAGATGGGACTGTTGAACAGAGACCAGTGGTGAAAACCAGATGGTGTTTGTGTCGAACTTTGTATGTTTACAAATAAATTCAGCTTTGCTTTAGTGTTTTCCAACACTGCTCTAACCAAGAGGAGCTCTAAGTCCCTGGCTCACAGCATGGAGGAATCCCCACAGGTGCCTGCATTCAGGTAAAGAAGATTCAGGGCTGTTGCTGGAGTTGTTCCCTAAGTGTCAGACCGGAGCAGTAACAAGTGATTAAACCCCTTTCTCAAAACTCAAAACCTGCACTTTCCCTCACAGTTCAGACAGATTGTGAGGTGATGCCTGATGGACCTCTGGGGTTTTATCCTTCCTTCCCTGTTAAGGCAAGCAGCTCCCGTCAGCTCTCCGCTTCTGGAGCTTCAGGGGAATCCAACTAAAAGGCACTGCCTGATTTCCAGATTTAACTCCTGAGCATCCTTTCATATGGAAAATTCCAATCATAAGCTTGAGTTGGTTCATGCCAATCCCAGTTCACGGTGAGGCTGGATAAAACCCCACAGCAAGTGTCATGGAGATAATGTACCGTGGTTGCCATGGCATTTCCCCAGACCAAGGTGATCCCTTGCTCTCAAAATGCCCTGAGTGAGGGCCCCTGCACAGGGCAGTGACAAACAGGATTCACTGAGCTCTGTGGAACACTTGGAGTGGCACGGAGATGTCACAGCCAGGAGCTGTGCTGCCCTCAGCTGAAAGCTCATCAGTGAGCTATTCCAATCCACAAAACTGCTGCTTGCTCTATGGTCAGAAAATACCTATCAGGGATCGGTTCACACATCTCCAAACCCATTCTGCCTAAGATTTGGTGCAGTTTCCCAACTAGCTCAAGTTAGGTAAAGTACTAATGAACTTCAAACTGTGCACATCATGGGAAGGGTCAGACCACGGCAAAAGTGCTGCTAGACCCAGCCAAAATTCTGCTGAATGCCTGATGGAGGAGGAATTCAAGGCCAGCATTTAAAATGCAAGGTGAAAACAGCTGAAATTATCACCTTTCCTTTTGGAACTGAGGCAGATTCCTGGCATTTACATGCTCTGTGACAGGCATTGAGGGCTTTTTCCAACAGCATCTGCACACCGAGGTGCCGAGAAACTCTCCAACACTGCTTAAATTCCCCAGACACCCCCAGTCCTACCTGTACCCCAAAAACCTGGCTTTTATAGATTGCATCACCCTGTGAACAATAGGAGGCCTGAGAAAAATTAGCAAGCTGATTATTTCCAAGAGTTTTTATGCTACAGATTAATAAACCATGACAGCAGTTTGTATTTTCACCTGTGCTGTAAGTGCATGTCAAGGATCCTCACAACTTGGAATGCAAGCCTGAGACCTCCTCAGGGAGATAAAATTTTAAAAAAATACTAGAAAGCTACTGTAAAGTTGCTGAAAGAAACAGATAATGTTTCAATGACCTTCTTGAGATGTATTCCTTACTCTGAGTCATTTGTACATGTTTGCATTCACAAAGAACCAGGAAAGGAAATTATTCTGTGCACAAAGGCCAAAAGCTGACACTGTTCACCTACAGAGCTGGCGAGTTCTTGTTTGTGTTCTCAATCTCTTTCTAAGATTTTTAAAAACTGAAGTGTCAGAGAGGTTAAAACTATTTTTTAAAGCAATAAGTTCCTCACAACCTCTTTGGAAATCAAAAGAAAATTGGTACAAGTGTTACTTTTTATGTTGAACTCTGAAAAAGAAGTGTAGAAGTGTTTTTTGCTAACTTTGGGTCTGGCTTATGGAAGATTTTTCTATTGCCATATCAGCTATATCAGTCTCAGGGCCACATGCAGGGTCAGCACAGGATTAATGACCAGGAGTGCCTGCTCTCAGCATTCCCTGCTTACCTTTCCCTACGAAAAGAGCTGCAGCCAAACACTGCATCTTTCATCAGGATAATTAAACTCACACTAATGGAGGAGAAGGGAAAGAGAGGACTGAGTTCTCCAGCTCCAGTGAAGTTTGAGAGGAACCTTTTCCCGTGGCCAAAACCTCTATGGTATCCTTGCCCAAAATCCTATTAACTGTGTGTGCTGAGGGGAGACCAAAGCAGACATTAGAACCTAAACTGGGGCAGAATAAATGCAGAATTACTGAAAATGGGCCCTGATCATCTCCTCCCTTCAGTCTCTGGGAGCTTTGGGAAGGAAGCTTCTCGTTCCCCTACAATCAGCCCTGAGGTGCTTTCCTACTTCTGAGCTAAAATATTGGTGCTGTACCCAGGTGAGGGATGTCTGCAGGAGGTGGTGGGAGCCTGTCCCAACCCCATGAGTGCTCCACTGAGCTCTCAGAGCTTTTCTCCCTGCCCTTGCCCCCCTCTGGGCCCCTGCAGCCCCTGGCAGCTTTCCAGCGCCAGGAGCAATTTCCAAATCTCAGCTGTTTCCCCTGCAGGGCTCCACTGCCACTCTCTGGGTTTAGAAAGTTTCCTTGGGTGTTTTGAGAGGCTCATCCGCAGAAAACACTCCAGACAGCGACGCTGACGTGGTGACAGGCGACTTCTGAAAATAGTACATTTATTCACTGAGCTTAAGCACAGCAGTCCCAATTGTTGATGCTCCTCATGAAAATATTGACGCTAAGCTTCCTAGCTTAGAATGTTTTGATCCATATTCTGAGCCTGTTGATCTACCTTTGATACTTCAATCAAACTGCTGTTCGTATCAGCTGCAAATTCATCTGATCTCTCCAAAATAATTAGATTAATCACAGGAGGATCTGCTTTGATTGATTATGTCTTCATGGTCTCCTGGGGAAAACAGGTAAATTTTAAAATGTGAAAAAGACAGTTGTTAGCCTTTTCATTCTGGCATCTTTGAAATACTTTTAATCTCACTTTTCCTTTTATGATCTCAAGCTTTTACAAGATTGCAGGCTCGCAGCATGCTTAGGTATGATTTCTTCAGTGGCTGACATTTTGCAATTCATAATGATTTAGCCAATATGAGCAGAACTATCATTACACAATTTATTGTTCCCCATAGTATTATTTGTTGTAGAGACTATTAAGCCTAGGAGTTACATGTTACAGAATTTTTATTAGAACTATTTAAACTCCAAGGAAACTAATCCCTCCCTTCACACCTCCTGCTCCAAGATTTCCATTTCGCAAAGAAAAAGTATTCAAGCACAAAAGTGGTGGGGATAGTGGGGACTTCTCTTGAAATCATCAGTACTTTTCTTTGCATAAAAAAACAAATGAAGATGCCAGGATTTTATTTTAAGAGTAAAATTTCCCTTTAATTTGCACCACAGAAACGCCAGTGATGCCAAAGGGATTTGTGTGTGAGTCCTGAACCCAGCTGAAAAAAAGAATGGTGGCTGCAATGCCACTGTTCAAAAATGTGTATTTTATTTGATGAATGAATTGCTAAAGGATAAAAAAAAAAAAAAAAAAAGAAAAAAAAAGAAAAAAAAAAGAGAGACACTAAATTTTTTTTTTCCAGTCTGGAAATGATGACTTTGTACAATAATCCTATTGTTCAATCATCACTACAGCCTCTACTGGAACCATGCCCAGAAGGATGAAACATTTTGTGCTAAACCTTTTCCAAGGGCCTTCTACATTAATCAATAGTTTTGATTACTCAATCCTATGATTATTCCATTTTTTGGAAGAAACCATTAGGGTTATTAATTGCACTGAAACAGCTGTTTGTCTTCCAGCAGAACAAAAGGAGCTCATTGTGCCACTGCCAGAGAGCTGTTTAATGCACGGTGATGTGTTGAACTTGACTCAGCTCCTTGCCTCTTCCCTCACCTCTGATGGTGTCACGGGATGAAAGGATCAGACCTGGCCCTGGGGAACCACGGCACACTTCCCTGGAGATCAAACTGCTGCTGCTGAAGGTCACTTCTGGGAGCCCACTTCTCAGTTTGAGAAGGAGCTGGAGGCAGTGGAGGGAAAACAAGGCTTGTGTGATGTTGGAAGTGAGGTGGGCCAAGGGCACATTAAAAATCAGGGAATGGATGCCAAAGGAGGGATGGATGTCACTGAAGAGAAGGAGGGGAGAGGCAGGGAGGAAAAAAAAAAAAAAAAACAAAAAAAACCCATAGAAGAGAAACATTGTTCATTTGGGGGGTTTGTTTGGCTTTCCATGCATGCATAATGGGGGTAATTAGCCCTGCCTGCACAGTGAATTTCTGCATCTCAATCAGCAAACAAGAAAATCCTGGAACTGCTCTTCAGCAAGAGGAGAGCAACATCCTAGAGCAGAGTGGGACTGAGATGGACCAAGGGAAATCATTGTCTGTGCAAGACGATGGCTGAAAGAGGAAACACAAGTGGTGCAAGGACATACTTAATGGTTTTTCAGGATGAGAAAAGAACAAAGGAGGGGGTGAGCATTTCCTTTCCACATGGAAGCATCCCCGAATTTATGGAGACAGTCACTCCCCTGAAAGAACTACCTTCTCTTACCTTGCTACTTTGGTAAGGTCCTGGTGATTTTTTTTTAGTTAAGAAAACAGAGTGCATTTCCTTTGCTCAGAGCAGGAATGATTGTCTGGGTGTGTAACTCAGAACCTCCCAGGGTGGAGAGCATGGGAGCTCCCAGCGCTGCTGGGCTGTGCTGGGGGGACATCACAGTCCCTGCAAGGACATCTCCTGCCTGGAAATGACACTGGGAGCCCAGCACAGAACCTTCTGTGTCCTGCAAGGGGCTCAAGGAGCACACACTGGGCACATGTGGGATCCAGCTGGGGAGGAGGAGGAGGAGGAATAATCCCACACATCTGCCTCACACAGAGCTGCCACACCGCAGCCCACCGAGGCACTCTGTGTCACCTGAATGTCACACAGTGCAACAGCCTGCTGCTATTACTATGGCAAGCATAAATAACCTACCTTCATCCCTTTGAAAAGATTTCCTTTTTTCTTCTTTCCAGGGATTAATTTCTTTTTCTCTGTGCCATTCACTGGATCGTGTCCTGCCTTTCTTCTCCAAGTGATTTGGCACTGACACTTCAACAACTGGTTTCAAAAAGCCGGGCTATTTCTTTATTCTGAGACTCTGCAGCACGCAGTATGACAGAAGCCCTTTACAGCCTTCTAAATATTAATAAAAAATGAACGGTACGGAACTTCACTTACATTTGGGAAAAGCTGCATTGTACAAGATGCTAAAACCAAAGTCGTTTGTTCATTTCTGTCCGAAACAACTTGAGGTTTTTATGGCTCAAGAAGTGAGGATAAATGTACAGTCTCATTTTCCAAAATGAACACAGAAAAATGAAAATCAATTAAGAGAATTCTTGCAGCTTTCTTGGATTCACATCTCTAAGGTTTTAAACCAGATTTTCCCTGCAATGTCTAAATCAACATTCAAAATTTCACACTGTATATGCAAGTCAGACAAAATCTCAAGGATATATACTGATTTTTATAGAGAATTGGGGGTAAAACACTTTTTTCTCTTGCTATACCAAAATGAATCCCAAACAGGTTTTGGGATAAAAAAATCCCAACAGAGTTGAAAGTAACAGTAATAAGAAAGGCCCTGCTTTAACTCCAGTGGGCTCCTTCAGGAGCTGGGGAGAGATGAGTTTTCATTCATCTAAAATTTTCAAACAATGGGAAGAGAGTTAAAAATAAAAAGCAAAACTCCAGTGCTCCCAGCCCTGGAAGTCATCACACCTTCAACCTGGCTATGGCTGCTGGGTCCTGAGCACCCAGAGCCCCTCAGACCACAGCATTTTACAGGCTCATTGGAGAAATGACTTCTCCCTCAACAGTTAATGAAGCAGCTCTGCACACCCCTCACTTTTCACATATGGCAAAGAGAATTGAAACCGCCGGCACATTCTAAAGATTCTGTTGTAAAATGTCATCTTTTGATATGCAAATGCCAGGCCAGAAATAATATCCCTCCTTCCATTAATGCTCTAGTCCTTAGACTTAAGGAAAAGAAGAATTAAATCAATAAACAGCTTCAATTTCTACTTCTTCTCTCAAGTTTCTTTTAAATCAATACACAGCTAAAATCTCATCGTTAAATACACCAGGCCCACATATTGCTTCAATTACTGTCACATAACCTCTTTCAACTTGTATCCATTATCCCACCTCCAATGGATAAGCACTCACCCTTGGGAAAGGACCTGTGCATAATAAACAAGAAAATTGAGTTGTTCTCTTAAGACAGCTGTCACCTGGCACAAGAAGCGGTGATCAGATGATCAAAAATAGCACTTAAACTGATTAAATTAGGGAAGAAGCATTTTTGCTTTTCTCTTTTTTTTAGTTGTTTTTTTTTTTTTTTTTTTGAGTCCACAGATGTCATGTAATAGGGTCAGATCCTCCTACCTGCTGTTCCTGAAAGAATTAGTTTCTAAAATGCAAGTTTATTGCATTGCAATCCTTCTCCAGCAATGCCTGACTCTACCTCAACAGGCACAAAATCTAAGATGCCAGACAAAAGGAATCCAGGCAATGTAAATAATGTGTTCGTCCAGTGCAATCTGGATAAGCAGTAGAGTCATATTTGGACTTGGCAAGAAAATCAGAGGGAGAGGCCTCTCCATTTTGCAGCGATCTGGAAGAAGTGAAAAGCCTACGGAGGGCTAATAAAACTTTTCTGGCATACCATCTGGAAGTCTCAGCAGTTTCTGCTTTCGGAAAGAATGCATTTGGCTTTTAACTCCACACAATGCCTCAGTGCTGCTTTCATGTGCTCCAGACCAAGGAGACTTTCTACAAACAGCCCAAAAATCGATTCGTGTTATTCTGCCTCAGCCAGGTGCGTGCTCTTTGAAAACAAACGGAGACATCTCAACATCACACAATGGCTCGGCCAGCTCTGCCTCCAGGAAGCGAGACTGCAACACAGGCAGGACCTGCAGGCTTTGCAAAGGTTGTGGAGCACTGGAAATGAATGGAAGAGGAAAAAACAAAGGGAAGAAAGCCCTTCTTATTCTTCTCTCAGGGGACACAACCTGCAATATGACAGCTTTCACCTATGACATCAGCCAGTCTGAGCTTCAATCCAGCTGGGTACTTAACTCATCCTTTACTCTAAGCCTGTGAAAAGACTGAATTCCTCCCAGCTTTGAACAGAAATACATACCTATTTAGTTATAAATGCCTGGCCAGATCAGGGCCCAAGTCACTCTGATAATGAGGTTTATTGTCAGTCAGGATAAAGAACAGGAGCAAAGGTTATGCAGTTTCTTATTCCTTGGCTGGAAAAAGCACGTCAAAGAGAGATGAATGCAGGAAATATCCCTTAAACATAAAGCCCACAAATGGCACTGCCTCCTAACAAACCTTGACACTGAAGTAACAGCTCTGCGCACTGGCTTGTGGCTGGAGAACAGCCAGAGAATGTTTTAAGAACTTACTCCCTTCTAATGAGAATTAAATCAAGGAGAAGCCTGGATGAGAATAACCCATGCGCCAGAGCCCCAGAATAACCATCTGATGCAGGACAAATGGCACCATCCTCCACGAACCCAGATGCTCCTGCGCTCTGGTTTAAATCCAAAAACAGGTTTTTCACCAGTTCAATTTACATGAAGAGTTCAGAAGGCTTATTTTTCATTCCAGCAGAGAATTAACACAAATGTCAGAAGTTGCCAGGGAACAGACTGTCACCCTCCAACTGCTTCCCTCCCTTCAAATACTTGGAGGATATTGTACTTCGCATATCACCCTTTAATCCTGTGTTCTGCTGCAGCTTTTTAATATGGACTTGCTGTATCTGTACAAAATCTCAGAATGCAGACTAGCCTAGCAGACAGAGCTTTGGCTTGGGATTTAGGAGACCTGCAAGCTGTTAAAAGCAGTTACAAAGGCTGCTGTGACTTCCTCACTCTGCTTCAAGCTCTACATTTTGGCAGCGTAAAATCGACACGCTTTGAAATGGGTGGATGGAAAATCTCTCAGACTTTAAAACACAGGAGAAAGCTTAAACACACCCAAAATGTGCTCTTGGTGGAAAGAAGAGATGCAAGCAGCCCATATAGAACCCCCAAGAAGTCATTTTGCAGCAACTGCCATGCACAGCTTCCACAGGTCGTTTCTTAGGGCACAAACCCTGCCCATTTATAGGGTACAGACCCTGCCTGTTTCTTAGGGCACCCAGCCCCCAGTGCCAGCCTTCCCCAGGCTGGAAGGTCACCCCTCAAGCTTGCTTTAGGCCACCCATGGGCAGGGAATCTCTCACCAGGGGTTCAGCAGGGGCTGGAACAGTCACCTGGAACCTCTGGGTTTGCATTTCCCCATGCTGCACTCAGTGCCCAGCCAAGGTGAGCCCAGTGATTCATTGGATTTCTGTTTCAGTGCAAAGCCTTACAGAGAAGGCGGCTCATTTTTACCAACACTGTGCTTCACCTGAGACCCCCTAAAGGCTAAACAGCCACAGCTGACACTTAAGGACACTGCTCCATCCTGGTCCAGGGAAAATGCCAGAGCAAGCTGGAATTCCTCACCAGCACTGTAGGAAATGGCCTCCAGCCCTGCTGTCTCTTGCAGGGATGAATGAGCAGCACGAGGGTTTATATCACTGTCCTTGCAGCTGCTTCTGGTACAGGGCTCAAGGAGCAACTCATGAGATGCCCACCTGTGCTAGGTGGACTCAGCGTGTTAAAAGGTAACTGCCTTCACAAAGCACTGTTTCCTAGTCATTATTTACTGAAACTCACATTTCATAGGTGCTTCCAAGGTAAAACACACTACACAATTTAAAGTCTGATATTCAGCATGTAGACACAGGCAAGTCTAATCCTGCTAAATCTGGTTCTTTCCAGCTCTCTCTCCCTGTTTCTTCTCCCTTAAATCCCTAGCTAAAGATGGCAACTTTTTCCCACAATAACAACTAGCAATGATAGGCTGCATCCTGATGGCCTGTGCTGCCAGAACCACACATTGAGGTTTGAAACATGAAAATGCATCACTAGAAAACAACCTTTGAAATGGCACAATATATCTGACATGAGCTTGCAGCCTCTGGATTGTTCATTTATATTCAAAGGAAGCTTGGACTGAAAGAAAATTCTGCCATCTGGCAGAAGTTACAGCAACCCACAGCAGGCGTGGGCAGGTGCTGACATCCCAAAAAGACTGTCCCAAGGAGCAATAATTCTGGGCTTTCTCAGGTGAGGTGCAAAGGCTGAGCAGGCCAGACACCAGGCTGCTCATTCCACCTCTGTGAGTGCCCAGAGGAGAAGACAGAGCCCGCAAGTAGAGAAGAGACACGGAGCCCTTCAGGCTCCTCAGTGCCCTCCACTGGAAATCTGATGAGTGCTGACAAGAGCAGGAAAACTCTTTTTGAGGAGATCCAGGCTGCTGGTGTCAGTTCCAGTGACAATCACATCAGCCTGCCTGCCTGCACAGACATGTGGAGAGTTCATCCCCTCCCAGACAAATTCTGTATTTACTTGTTCTCCAAAGCAATCATACTGAAATAAAAAGATGTTGAATGAGCCAAACAGCAGGTGACTCCAAAATATCATCTGTTTTCAAGAACCAAGGAAGAGAAAATAGACAAGATTAGATTTTGAAAGCACTAGATAACTGCAATGCCTATGAAACCCAGGCTCTCATCCTTCTAGAAAACGAAGTCTGATGGGGTTGCCCTCATGAATTACTTTTCATCTGACTCTCACCACTGGCTAAAGAAAAGCAAAAGTTCAGTCGTGTCTCTCTCATATCCAGGAATTGCACTGGAAAAACTCCACAGATCAGAAGCCTCCCCCAGGACCATGGTGGACTTTTCTATATAAGCAACAAGAAGAAGGAGCTTAGGGAGTCAGACATCCAGTTCCTCTTTAAAAAATGGCTGGTTTTCTCCTGCTGACATAAGAGCCTGCTTTACCCAGTTTGGTAGAGTGCTGGTTTATTATTGTAGGCCTGTTGAAAGTCCATTAACAAGGCAGGAAATTCACCCCCTTAGGATTTCTTAGGATCTGGGCACCCAAGTTCTCTGGGCACCTTCCCTGCAGGGGAAGCTGATCTGGAACAGCTTGTTGCCTTGTCACCAGGCAGATCTGTGTGCACCACACGCTTTACATGTTCCGTAACTTACATACATAAAATCCTCTTTTCCCTCAACTTTACAGCATAATATGCACATTTCATCATTGTGCTGCATGCAGACTGTCATGGGACAACACAAACTGCACAGGCTGCACAGCTCACCTGCCAACATGGCTCGCTGGAAAAATTCCTGTTTCTGTCTTGAGGGATGGCTGATTTTATAAAACAAACCAACAGCCCAAAATCCTGCTCCATAAGGGCTTCCATGCTAAAACCTGGAATGTACTAACATATGTCTTGTGTGTAAAGTGTGACAGAGCTGTAATCAGCAGAAACTGAACTTAGAAGTAAATACTTTGGGGAACTTTTCCTGATACGGTTGGGATGTGGATGCTGTCTGCAGAAGGAGTGTATTTATTCCGAGGTCAAGAGCACAGCTCAGTGTTCTGCCTCCTAAAGCACAGAGAGGACTTTTCTGGCCACAGAACAGTTTTTGTCTGTACATCTGCTTACAATGTCATTACTGGGGACTTTATGATACTCATGACAGCTTTTACAGGATTATAATACTGTTTTCTTTCTATTTCAATAATTCTGGTCGGTGCTAAGTCCGTTCAGAGAGTGATGGTTGCTTTGGAAGAATTCAGAAAGCTCTGCCCTTTCAAATACAGCAAACCACTCCATAAATGTCCTTGTGAAAGACCAGTCAATTCTGGAGAATTTTACAAACAGTAAAAATAGCATATTTAATAGTAACCAAAATGGACTTGAACAATTTGATTACTTTCCAGTCTTAAATTCTAAGAGCATTTATAGATGCATTGTAAGGGGAAGTAATTTATTCTTTCCAAAAGCCCAGCCTGGTTAGTGGGGACTACGATGACAAACCAGTCAGTGAAGCTCAGGCAATTCCAAGGCACCTGTAACCCACCTCCAAACACACCTTCTGTGGCATTTGCCAGCTCTGAGGCAGACAAAGGGTGTCAGCTTTGAGGAAGGGCAAATCCAGAAGCTCAGCACACCCAGTGGACGGAGGCACAGTTTGTGCAGCTGCCTGTACAACCCAGAGCTGGTGCTGAGCTTCCCCAGGAGCCCAAACGTTTCACTGCCTTTCTGCACATCCAGAAGAGCCCCACGGCTGCTGCCAGGAGAACCCTGAGGGAAACGTGATCATCTGCCAAATGTATTACACCTTCGAGCAGTTCCCAGCAGTAGGGAAGCGTTTGCTGAAGGAAAAGTTCTCCCTGGGGCTCTTCAGGCCTGACAGTTTCAATTATGCATTTTTAAAAGTTTCACTTAAAACGTTTCAATTTAAAAAATGCCGTAAATGCCTTCGTGGCAAGAAATGACATATTTAAAATGAAGAAATGAGCAAAAATCTCCCAGACCTGCCTTCCAACAGATCCAAACTCAGCAAACCCCTCATCTGAGTGCCCAGCCTTGGCACAAACCTGTCCTGCAGTGTGACAGTGCACAGAGGCACCCCCGTTTGTCTCTGCCCAGGAGACAAACAGCTCTGACACTCTTTCTGAAACAGGCAGAAAGTGAACTCTAAATGCTGCAGCCTAAGGCTCTACAGCTGCATTTTAAACAATTAAAAAAAAAAAAAAAAAGGAAGTTTCTCGAGTTGATAAAAGCTGCCTTGGTACAAAGGGAGATGCTCACTCCAAACCACAAAGCCTTCCTCAGGTATGTCCTTATGAAGAGAACTATAAATTCATTTTATTTCTCCATGTATTCAGGCTGGATTTCCTTTTGATCACAGCCACTTGCTCCCTCCCACACCAGGATGGAGTAGCAGGAAGCGCAGACAGTGCAGACTTGGACACTCTTCCTGCTCAGCCAAAGGTGTGGGAAGCCACAGGAATAATAATTTGATAATGACAGGAAGAATGTGACCTTGATTCTTTCTTTTTCCCATACTGTGTGTAAATACTAAAACTAAATCCATAACTTGAAGCATTCTTTGAGGAGAAGGGGAAGGGGGAAAAAAAAGCAAAAAACCCAGCCCAGGTTTGAAGAGTATGAAAATGAGTTCTGCTCCTTCTAACCAGAACCGGGGCCAGAGTGATCAGGTGGAGCTTTGGGATTTTGCATTACTGCACCATTTTACAATGGGAAAAAAAAAAAATCTAGATTTTAAGTATGAGATACTTTTGATTTTTTTTTTCCCTTTTGTCTTCCTGAAATGACTGTCTTTTCATTTTGCCTGTTTTTACCTCTTCCACAGCAGGTTTTTCTCCTCCTTCCCTTCCCTACATTTGGAATTTATAGGACTTTTACCACTGAAAGGAAGAAGCCTCTTGCTGCTTTCATGGGCACTGCTTGTTCCCTGAATATTTAAATAGCCCTGCTCCTTTCATGAGCTGTGAGACACCTACATCAAGGACCAAAGGATCTAAGCAATGACCCTGATATTTAGATCTAAGAAGTTGTTGATAGCCAAGTTCACCCTCAGCAGAGCTTTCCTGAATTTGAAAGAGTCACACGTGGGATAGATTTGGTCCTCTGTGCTAAAGTAGTAGGGCTGATCCAGGGATACATAATAAGCAGAGACATTTGAGGGAGTTCAGCATCTTTCAGGGTAAGGATTTTTAGATCTGTACCTTTGTTCCCAAAAGAGTTAAATGAATAATGAAATCTCCCTGCGGTGAGAACAGCTGAACTTAATTCAGAGGAAATTTCTAAAAGAACTGCCTTGGTGCCTTGCAAATGTGGCTGTCAAAAAGGACTGCTCCTTCCCAGGTATTTGTTTTAGAAATTCCCTGCCTATAGGATTACACAGAGATGAGATGGTTTTTTTATGCTTAAAGCAGGTTTGCATTTTTTAGGTTTAAAAATTATGCTTTTCTATAAGCATAAATAGGAAGAACTTGAAAGTCTGAAGTCTATTTAACAAAATTAATTTCAAGGTAATAACTCTTTGAATAAACAAAATACAAACTTCTGAAGATCAGTACAATTTCTTTGAGCAGTTAATTCTTTCTTCTCTACAATAACAACCCTCAATTTAAAATGCACTTGTAACATTGTCCCTCTATCAGATTTGGGGGTTCCATTCTTAGGCTTCAAGGGTTTTGAACAAATTACAAAACAACCTGAATATCTGATTACACAGCCCATACCTCAACAGAAAATGACATCCATTAGCAATTTGGAACTGACAACGTTAAACCCTGCTGTCATTTCTTACAGTCACGAAATTGACCTAATAGCAGAATTCTGACATACTTAACTTAGGCAGAAATAACATTTCTTGCTTTTAATATTGAACAGAGTTCAGCTTAACCTGTGATAACTGCAAGAATTACTGAAACCACCCTCAACATTTGCAAGATACTTTGATTTTCGACTCTCCAGGAATTACAGTGCACACGTAGACATTGTTTTAAAAGGCCACCAGCAAAAAGACATTTACAAAAGTGTAGCATTTTGATCAGATTTTCCAGACCCTAAATATGGGACACTTAATCTTGATGGGTTTAGTAGGTTGACTCAACTTCCGAGCAAGAAAGGAGGTGTGGAAGTACCAAAGCTGAATTCTCCCAGAGAACCCCTTCCTCCGTCAGTCCCCAGGTTCATTAAAGTTTCAGAGCTGATTTCCGAGCTACTGTTTACTTTTGTGTTTTTGTCAGCCAATCCACAGAAGGAAAACAAATTGAATGGACTAGTTCCAAGCAGCCTGCCAATAAAAAATTTAAGCACTACTATCTAGGAGTAAAGTTTAAACAGAATTTTAAACGAAATCAAAATGTCAGCGTAAAGGACCATCAATGTAACGAGCTCTGCTGCACTGCTCTTTACCTGAGATGTTGCAAAAGAGCTTCTTCCTCCCCGAGTCTGAGGAGCCGTAGCTCGGGCTCTGATGCCTTTGTGCGCTGGCTCAGCGCTCAGAGGCCTCTGCAAAGCACAAAAACCAGCGCAGCACTGCCCTGCTCCCCACAGGTGCCTCTGCAGCAGAAAACCTGGCAGAGGAGAGGCTTTCCTTAGGAAAATCCCTGCTGAGGCAGGGGAAGCCTCGGATTTCAGTGTGTGTGGAACTTGGCAGCGCCTGGGAAATGTGCGCTCTTCTGGCTATCAGGATGTCTAAAGCCTGGCAGCTGGGGCCGAGGTTTGTGTGCAGGGAAAGCTTCCCAGCACTCAGAATACTGTTCTGCCAATTCTGCTGCTCCGGTGTGGTCTAAGTCCTGGGATAAACATAGCACATGGAAAGAATTTTAGTGTTTGGGGGTTTTTTTCCCCCCAAGATAGTTAACTCCAGTCCGAATGAATTACTTTTACTCTGGGATACAGTTTCTAGAAGGAGAGGTATACAAGAGAAACAACTTTGCTGCAAGGACAGGGATTAAAGAGTTTTAAAAACAGTGTCTCAAAGGAACTTCCACATTTCTGCAAAGTGCCAGCTCAGTAAAAACCAGCAGCAGATAAAACAACTTGGAGAAAGCAGGCTAAGGGAAAAGGTTGCTTTACTGTGCTTTACTGGCTGTGAGACCAAAAGGCAGGGATGTGAGAGCTACACATCCTTTCTATAAATCACTCCGCGATGTTCCAGCTGAGTTGAAAAATAAAAAGGAAAGCGCTGGGCTTTACAGCACACTCGGCATTGTTTGTTTTGTCTGCCAAGTCTATTCCTCTTCCTTCAATGGAGTGCTTGTGGCTTGGCAATGACTTTTTAGCCATTTCCGTCTGTCTCCGTCTGAGGCCCCAAACTCGCGTTTCAGAAGTGTCACATAAGTGGAAGTTCGTGCTGCTGTTCTGCAGCTTCAGCAAGCGTGAGAGCGGCTGTGCCTCGCTGTTTATGCCATCTCAGCAAGCACTCAGAGAATGAAAACGTCCACTCTCCCATCCACACACAGACACTCGGGAGGCAGAGTTCAGTTCTGCAAACACAAACACAGGAGGCAAAGCAGGGAAAAGCAGGGAGCTCAGCAATGCCTGTCCCTGACTGCAGCCATCCCTGGCCGTGCTGTGGCTCAGCTGTGGATCAGATGAGGATCAGCTCTGGCTCACCTGTGGATCTGCTGTGGATCACCTGTGGATCACCTGTGGATCAGCTGTGGATCAGCTGTGGATCAGATGAGGATCAGCTCTGGCTCACCTGTGGATCTGCTGTGGATCGGATGAGGATCAGCTGTGGATCAGCTGTGGATCAGATGAGGATCAGCTGTGGATCAGCTCTGTCTCACCTGTGGATTAGCTGTGGATGAGCTGTGGATCACCTGTGGATCAGCTGTAGATCACCTGTGGATCACCTGTGGATCACCTGTGGATCAGCTGTGGATCAGCTCTGTCTCACCTGTGGATCAGCTGTGGATCAGCTCCGTCTCACCTGTGGATCAGCTCTGTCTCACCTGTGGATCAGCTGTGGATCAGCTCCGTCTCACCTGTGGATCAGCTGTGGATCACCTGTGGATCAGCTGTGGATCAGCTCTGGATGAGCTGTGGATCACCTGTGGATCAGCTCTGGATGAGCTGTGGATCACCTGTGGATCAGCTGTGAATGAGCTGTGGATCACCTGTGGATCAGCTCTGGATGAGCTGTGGATCACCTGTGGATCAGCTGTGAATGAGCTGTGGATCACCTGTGGATCAGCTGTGAATGAGCTGTGGATCACCTGTGGATCAGCTCTGGATGAGCTGTGGATCACCTGTGGATCAGCTCTGGATGAGCTGTGGCCCAGCTGTGGGTGTTGGTTCCCGGAGCAGTTCCTGTGCTCAGCACCATCCAGCCCCACGTGCCAGCACTGCCTACATCCCCCTGGAGCTCATTTCCAGCCTTTCCCAGAGTGTTAAACTTGGCTTAGAGGAACAGGGGAGAACAGGAACCTAAGCTCCTGCAGTGGCTGGCGAGCTCTAAATCCCCAAGAGTGGGTGGGAGGCACCACCCCAGCCCTGCTGCCAAGCACAGCCTCCATCCAAGGACACAATTTTCCCTCCCTGGAAGCAGCAAGGACACTGTGAGAGAAATCCTCACAAGGGCAAGGGCTGGCCTGGCAAGGGGAAGATTATTTTAATATCTTTTTGGTGCATAATTCTCTCACTAATGCAATAAAACAATAAATAAATAAATAAATAAACCATTGTTGATTCCAAGAGTTCCATTTTCATGGTCCAGATGGAAGCAGAAAACGGAATACAAACACTGCCAGTTTCCATACTGGTTATTCCCACTGCTTACACAAAATGGGTGAGCCTCAGCAGGTATTTTGTAAGGAATATCAGTAAGACTATCCAGACAACAGACCCCAGAATTCCAAAGGTTTTCCTAAATTCTCCCCCTCTACATCCTAGTGGAGGGAGAAGCAGGAAAAACTTAGAACCACTTAAACTGTGATAACTGATGCTTCTTTATGTGGCTTTTGATAATGCAAGTACAAGTACTTGTTAAAAGATGGTGTATGAAATATCAGGACTCAAACAGCTCTTTGCAAAATTACAGGAAAATTGCAATTAAATTTGATCATCTGATTATTCAAACTTTATTTTGAACCACATCTTTCCATATAGAGGAGATTTAATCCAACACAAGGCACATAACTCATGGTTAAGGGAAAATTTTAAGAAAGCACTAGCAGATCTGCTTGGATCTCAGATCATTTTGGTCTTTAACAATGCTCTAAATGACAAATGAAGTTATGCTTGCATGACCCCCTCTGTCCAGGACCTGCTGAGCCTGGAGAAGGAGTCATTGTTGTTATTGTCTATTTTCATTATGGTTCTTAAAAGGGCATCTTAAAAGGGCATCTAATGATTCCATTTTATCTGTACTTCTATTAAGTACAATTAGTTACATTACAAAAGAACTACTCTCTTCTCTGTCAGTTTTAAGGTTCATGAACCTGCAGCTCAAAGAGTTTGGTGGTTTCATAGAAATCCCCAGGTAAACACTGTCCCTTTTCAAGTGACCAGCCTGGCACAACAGCCTTTGGTCATATTTTAGCTTTAATGTCACTGCTAAGACATGGACAATTTACTTAGTTGCATTTTTGGCTCATATGGATTTGCTTGACCGAAGTGCTTCATAAGCAATGGTGAGATAAGGCTTTGAAACTCCCTGATAGCCAGCTGTCACTGGTACCATCACCTGGCAGAGCTGAGACTGAATTCTGTCTGAGTTTAGGCCTTGCTCCAAAGCAATCACCAGATCTGCACATTGGTCATTCCTGTCTTTTACATATTCTGAGTTTAATTTGTGTTGTGACTGTGATGTCACAAGTAGCTGGCAGGTGAAATTCAGCTCAGAGAGCAGGCTGTGGGGACAGTCTGATGGAAAATCTGCCACTCAGCTCAGGAGAGCCCCTGACCCTTCCCTCCATCCAAAATAGGCTGCCCCATCCAGGGCCATCCTCCCAGCCCTTCTTCCATCAGGGCAGTTCCTGGGTCAGCTGCAGCAATTTGCCAGTAATCTGTTTCTCAATTATTTCACACTTTGAGCAAATCATGTTTATGAAATTATTATTTCTTCACATTTCACCCTTTGCTTTCTGTTGGTTTTAGATATCGGTTGTGTTTGCTGGCCCCAGTGGCCCAGCACAGGCTCTGGGCTCTGTTCCTGCCTCGAGCAGGAGGCTGCACAGGGCAGCAGATCAGGCTGCCACCTTCCCAAGGACCTGCACACCAGGCTCGTGTCAAAATAGGCTTATTTGAGTTTATGAACAAGGCTAGGCAAAGATATGACACAAACATGTTGCTTTTATGCTAACTGGATGGGAACTTAACACTAGAGTGCTCCAAAGCCTTCAGTTAACTTCCCTCCGAGTGTGCATTTCACATTTGAACTATTCACCAATACCTCACTGCTTTGATGAAACATTCTTTATCTTAAAAGGCTTTCCCAACAACCTTGTTAGATGTACATGGAGACAGACTCCAACCATAATTGAGTAAGCTTAATTGAGAGAGACTCCAACCATAATTAAGGAATTTTTCTAAGATCTGTGAGACCTCAGACCTTGCCAGAAACCAGACAACACCACGATTCCACTCATTACAAAATTTACTTCAGATTTCTGTGTTCCAGCTATTAATCTGCTTTGTGTGCAGAGTTCTGTAAAACACTGCTGCTATTAAAATGAACAACACTGTTGGTAGGAAGGCAGGTGCTGTTAGAACTGCTCATTTTCCCTTGCAGCCTAAAGCACCAGCTCCTTACAAGCCCCTCTAAGGTTACAGCAGGAGCAGGATGAGTGATGTTAACGAGCCCATCCCTAAATACCCAGGGGTAGATCAGCTGCGGGTGGCATGCAGTGAGGTTTGGAGCACACCTAACTGCCAGTGAGCCAAAGGTTTGCTTCTCTTCACCTCATTGATGTAAATTACCTTGTGAAGCCCCTGAAATTTTAGCTCACTTCAAATCAATAGACTTCTTCCCAGTATTTTCACTGGGGCGCTGTATCAATAGTGCAGCATTTCACTAGTCTCAAAGTAATTTTAATCTAGAAATTGTTTCCCCAAAACTTGATAGTGATTTAAGGTACGAGCAGATTTTTTTTTTTTTCCTCATAAAAACTAGCTCAAAGGCAGGTACCTCCAAAATTAGTTGTTGTGCTTTACTGTGGCTGTCACAAAACCCAGAAATCCTGTTCTCTTTCCTGTACTGCACACACAGCGGCTTTCAAAGCAATCTAGATTTATTTGCTTGCTCTTTTTCCGTAAGAAAACCAACAAATTATTATAATGCACATTTAATACCTTATTAAATTAGATGTCACCTGCTCTTTGAGTGAGGGGTAAAGATCGAGTTCTGTGTAGTCAGAGGCACAAACTCAATCAAGTATTAATGGCTGAATTACTCTCAGCAATAAGATATTAAGGCCACGCAAAATGTCCAAGGTCACTCCACTCCAGATGGCACTAATATATTTACAGGACTGATGCCTCCTGGCATTTTCAATCTCTTATGTTTTTGGAACGAATCAAATTGAGGAGCTGGCAACTGCAATTTGCCCACAAAATCAAATTTAAAGGATTGTAACTCCAGTTTTTAGCAGTGATTTGACTGTATTGATGTGAAACCGCTACTCCCAGCTCTTGATTTCCACTGAATGATGACCACAGCCTATCATAAATTCAAGCAGGACAAAACAGAGTGCTATCATAGAGAGGTTTTTTCATGTTCATAGCCACTGAATTAAACCTCAGCTATCGGAGCCAGCAATCAGGACTATAACAAAAGGACCCCACGCCAAAATAACTCCTTCTGACATGGGGGCCTGAAGCGATCTGCATTCCTCCACAGCAGGGGAATTGTGAATGACAGGGGTTTCACCCGGGCAGTTTTGCTCAGGCAATGAACATACAGGCAGAATTACAGGTGTCCGTGTTCCTGGAAGAATAAAACACACCCTGTTCGCTCCCAGCTTTTTGACTTGTGCACGGGCAAAGCCATTCTTTTCTCACTGCTGGGCCAGAATCTTAAGGATCCTGTGCCAATCCAGCCAAAAATCGGCTTCAGAAGCAGTCAGGGATCCCAGTGCCCAGCTGGGCATCCTGCCCCAAATCCCAGCCACAGGAACAGCGTGTCCTGGGAAGGGACAGGCACCGTGGTGGCCTGCTCAGGGTGACAGAGGGATTGTGCTGCACACAGAGCTCAGAGGGCTGCAGGGCTTTCTGTCCTCTGGGATACTGCCAGCAGCTGGCAGGAGGGGGAAGAAAAGCCCAGCTGATTACTCGACACAAAAAGCAAAGACTTCCAGCTCTCTAAAACTAAACAATGGCCAGAACCGAGTGTTGGAAACCACACACCTGAGCTTTGGTACTCAAGCTGAGCAGTGCAGCCTCATTTTTATATAGATACGTAATAGTTTGTGTTCACAAATATATTTAATTATATGCTACTGTCAAATTTTAGGTAGGAAAAATACTGCTTTTGACTTATTCCTAGGTTTCTTAGGCAGAAAATCCTGCAGGTTCCTTGTCTGTCAGCCCTTTGCATCTGAGGTTTGTGGTCTGGGTTGTTTACACATGCAGCAAGCACAGGCAGGTAGTGACAGACTGTCAGCAAAACTTCAGAAATCAAAGATGCAAAGGAAGAACTTTGCTCTGTGTTGTCAAATCCTGTCCCCACAGACCCCCAGAGCCCCCTGGTGACCTCAGCCAAGGAGCCGTGTGCCCTGGGAAACCCTCAGCCCTCCCACAAGCTGCTGAACTTCACTGGGGAACCAAGGCAGCACGTTCCTTCCAGGCAAACATCCTTTGCCCACCAGCACCTCTCAGAGCAGCTACTGCAGCTCCTGGGCTGAAATTCCACCCAGTTGTTCCAAAAGATGTACCAGCAATCCAAGTAAAATGCAGTTTCAAACTGCCTCTACTTCCAGGTTCCTCTATATGGTCTTTGTATTACAAAATGGATATTTAATAGTCTCCTTCCTGCCATCCTTCCTTTCAGTGCCCATATAATACCCATATCCTGCCATATTTGTCTTTCTCCATGTCACTGTGGCCCTTCACTCTCTAGTTTATGTTTCTGACCTAAATCAGTTCCAATTTAATACTTTCATTACTGCACCAGCCAAGCTGTACCCAAAGTTGGTTTTCCCTTTAAATGTTTTATCTTGATGAAACTTTTAACTATTGCAGTGTGATATTGATGATCCCAATATTCCAACCCTCATAAATAAGTTAACAAGAGCGTTCTATTTATACTTCCATGTATGTATACAAAAATATAGAGAGAGTTAAAAACAGAAATTACTTTTAAAGATTTCTGTCACAGTGGCTCCTGGGCATCTCCAGACCAACTAAAATTTTTTTTTGAAAGGGAAAGAAAAGAAAAAAAAGAAAAGAAAAAGAGAAAAAAGTCTTTAAAAATTCATGTGTTCAAGGTACTGGTGAAATCATGATCCACGAAATACCTGGATAGAGCCGGTGCAAAGAGAATGGAGCCATCAAGCACTTTTCATTTGAATACCTTGGACAATGAGTGCTCACACCCTGAGGAGAAAAATGCCAGTAATTTTTCTGTTGGAATTTAGTTTTGCACAGAAAATGAAGAAGAGAATGATTCCTAAATTATTTAACTGAACAATAATTCCCATACTTCCAGAGCCCAAGCCTGCAGCAGTGATGTCTCCCTTGCCTCCTTCCCAGGCAGGACAAGGAAAGCAAAGATCAGGAACCTGCCAAAAACCCCGGCTCAGAACATTTTCCATCATAAATGACTTCAGCTGTCAGAAGCTCTCTGCTCTCATGTGGGGAGGGGCAGGTCCTGCACAAGAGCCAAAATCCCCCGATTTCACCTCAGAAAGCAACCCAGGCAGGGCCTGGGAACCAGGGCTGGGGACACAGGAGAGGTGGTGCTGGCATGGCCATGGAGTGACCACTGCCCTGGGCACAGAGTGACCACTGATCCAGGCATGGAGTGACCACTGCCCTGGCCACAGAGTCACCACTGCCCTGGCCATAGAGTGACCACTGCTCCAGGCATGGAGTGACCACTTACCTGGACACAGAGTGACCACTGCCCTGGACACAGAGTGACCACTGCCCTGGCCACAGAGTCACCACTGCCCTGGACACAGAGTGACCACTGCCCTGGCCACAGAGTCACCACTGCCCTGGACACAGAGTGACCACTGCCCTGGCCACAGAGTCACCACTGCCCTGGCCACAGAGTCACCACTGCCCTGGACACAGAGTGACCACTGCCCTGGCTACAGAGTGACCACTGCCCTGGCCACAGAGTCACCACTGCCCTGGCTACAGAGTCACCACTGCCCTGGCCATGGAGTGACCACTGCCCTGGCCACAGAGTCACCACTGCCCTGGCCATGGAGTGACCACTGCCCTGGACACAGAGTGACCACTGTTCCAGGCACAGAGTGACCACTGCCCTGGGCACAGAGTGACCACTGCCCTGGACACAGAGTGACCACTGCTCCAGGCATGGAGTGACCACTGCCCTGGTCATAGAGTGACCACTGCTCTGGCCACAGAGTGACCACTGCTCCAGGCATGGAGTGACCACTGCGCTGGCCACTGTGTGACCAATGCCTCAGGCACTGTGCACCCCCTGCTCCAGCCACAGGCCACTGCCCTGGCCACAGGGTGACCACTGCCCTGACCACAGCAAGCACTTCCCCACCTGTGGTCAGCAGGATCCTCATGCACTGTCAGTATTTTACTCTCTGCTGTTCTTTCGTTGCCTGTGGCAAGAGAAACAAGCACATCAAAGCAGGCAACAGCTCTCTCAGCGCAGAGTTATAAAACAAACAATTCGGAAATGGTTGTGCTCTCAGAGATTAAAACCATCCTGGATGACAAATTAACTCCTCAAAGTGATAAAGTGACATCTCTGCATGGTTTCTTTATAGTGAAGATCAGGAGACACAAACCTGACGAGGCTCAGGCCTTGGCAGCACTTACATCAGCCTCTGATATGCCTTGGCCCATTTGTATAAATAGCTGTCACAGAAATCCTCTGTTTCAGAAAGCCAAAATTCCACTATCTTCCACTAAAAGACTGCAGCACCCCTAATTCCCACTTTCAGTTTGAAAGGGAAATACAAAATTATCAGAATAGGTGCAGATTATAATGCTTCAAACACAGCACCCTGTTAGGAATTCAAATGTTTTCTTCAAGGAGGTGTAATATTGAGCTTCAGTTTTCCCTGCATTTAAAATAAAAATCTGTATTGGCCCAAGGTGAGCGGATAGAGGGGTTTTACTGAGATTTGAGGGCTCCATCTACCTCCCACTGCTGCAGCTGGATTCACATAAGGATGAATGGAACAGACTTAATGCCCTCCAGACACAAAAAACTGAGGAAAAACTGGAAAAGAGGAGGCCGGGAATGTTTCTTCCCAAACTGGGATGGGGCAGGCATTCAAAAGCAATTCTTGACCAACTTGGTGAATGATGGCACATCTCTGTCTACACCTTGTTTGATCCATGAACTCCCCGTGGCAGAGTGGAGATGTTCAGGCCAGCTTTGGGAGATCTTTCCAAAGCCTTTGAAACATGAAAAGTCTGCGGAGCCTTTCCTACCCCAGTACCTGAGCAGTCACACCCAGAAAATCTCAGAGCCGTGTTTTACCTTCGCAGGGGAAGCATTTGTGTCCATCTGCACAAAATTAAGCAGTGTGGCTCAGAACTAGGGATGAAGGTCAGGAAAAACTCTAAATAATGTATATTAAAGCAAGCAATAAATATGGAGAGATTGCAGAGCCTTTGACTAGAACAGAGAAAACAGAGCACAGAAGCGTTCCTGTAAAATATTCCCTCAGTGCTGCATCCTCACACCAAGGCTCCTTTGTCTTGCAGGTGCTTTTGGAGTTTCTTGTCTTTCCTGGTCAAATGTAAGAAAACAACTGAGAGGAGACCTGGAAAACTTGGAATTGCAAGGGCAATATGGAAATCTGCATCTCCTTTGCAGCACATTTCACATCTTTCCCAGCACCTGGCAGTGATAGGAGGATCACCCACGATACTTCACCTCCACTGTGCAAGTTATGGAGAGTTCAAGTGGGGGAGCTTAATCAAAAGCAACTGCATCTACTGGATGGATTCTCCATCCTTCCCAGCTTTCCCAAGGGACTGACATCTATTGTGCCCCAAATTGTACACTTTGCATTTTGTTCAGGTGAGTTTCAATAAATATTGTAGCTAAAAGTGCAACCAGCGCTGCAGATTCCACAGCAAGTGCTCTAAAAATCTCATCAGGGAAAGCTTTGCATAAAGATATTAAACCTCACAGTCCCTCCACACTGTGAGAGCAGAAATTAGCAGCAATTAATTGCATGTATTTCTGCCTGATAGGGTTTGCAGGCACTTTCCCGAGGTCCCAAACATCTCTGGATCTCATCCTGTGTTGTAAGAACCAGCAAGAGCCATTTAGGCCCTGCCATTTGTTGTTTTGTACGCATTGCTTTGTTTCTGGATCGCTGGCCAGGCAGCTGCAAACAGATCCTTGCTATGTTCCCATATCCCATTCCCACAGAGCAGATCCCTGCCATGTTCCCATATCCCATTCCCACAGAACAGATCCCTGCCATGTTCCCATATCCCAGCCCCACAGAGCAGATCCCTGCCATGTTCCCATATCCCATTCCCACAGAACAGATCCCTGCCATGTTCCCATATCCCAGCCCCACAGAGCAGATCCCTGCCATGTTCCCATATCCCAGCCCCACAGAGCAGATCCCTGCCATGTTCCCGTATCCCAGCCCCACAGAGCAGATCCTTGCCATGTTCCCATATCCCATTCCCACAGAGCAGATCCCTGCCATGTTCCCTTATCCCAGCCCCACAGAGCAGATCCCTGCCATGTTCCCTTATCCCAGCCCCACAGAACAGATCCCTGCCATGTTCCCATATACCTTTCCCACAGAGCAGATCCCTGCCATGTTCCCTTATCCCAGCCCCACAGAACAGATCCCTGCCATGTTCCCATATACCTTTCCCACAGAGCAGATCCCTGCCATGTTCCCTTATCCCAGCCCCACAGAGCAGATCCCTGCCATGTTCCCGTATCCCAGCCCCACAGAGCAGATCCCTGCCATGTTCCCATATCCCAGCCCCACAGAACAGATCCCTGCCATGTTCCCTTATCCCAGCCCCACAGAACAGATCCCTGCCATGTTCCCATATCCCAACCCCACAGAACAGATCCCTGCCATGTTCCCATATCCCAGCCCCACAGAGCAGATCCCTGCCATGTTCCCATATCCCATTCCCACAGAGCAGATCCCTGCCATGTTCCCTTATCCCAGCCCCACAGAGCAGATCCCTGCCATGTTCCCATATCCCAGCCCCACAGAGCAGATCCCTGCCATGTTCCCGTATCCCAGCCCCACAGAGCAGATCCCTGCCATGTTCCCTTATCCCATTCCCACAGAGCAGATCCCTGCCATGTTCCCTTATCCCATTCCCACAGAACAGATCCCTGCCATGTTCCCTTATCCCATTCCCACAGAGCAGATCCTTGCCATGTTCCCATATCCCAGCCCCACAGAGCAGATCCCTGCCATGTTCCCATATCCCAGCCCCACAGAGCAGATCCCTGCCATGTTCCCATATCCCATTCCCACAGAACAGATCCCTGCCATGTTCCCTTATCCCAGCCCCACAGAGCAGATCCCTGCCATGTTCCCTTATCCCAGCCCCACAGAGCAGATCCCTGCCATGTTCCCTTATCCCATTCCCACAGAGCAGATCCCTGCCATGTTCCCATATCCCATTCCCACAGAACAGATCCCTGCCATGTTCCCATATCCCAGCCCCACAGAGCAGATCCCTGCCATGTTCCCATATCCCATTCCCACAGAACAGATCCCTGCCATGTTCCCATATCCCATTCCCACAGAACAGATCCCTGCCATGTTCCCTTATCCCATTCCCACAGAGCAGATCCCTGCCATGTTCCCATATCCCATTCTCACAGAACAGATCCCTGCCATGTTCCCATATCCCAGCCCCACAGAGCAGATCCCTGCCATGTTCCCATATCCCAGCCCCACAGAGCAGATCCCTGCCATGTTCCCTTATCCCATTCCCACAGAGCAGATCCCTGCCATGTTCCCATATCCCAGCCCCACAGAGCAGATCCCTGCCATGTTCCCTTATCCCATTCCCACAGAACAGATCCCTGCCATGTTCCCGTATCCCAGCCCCACAGAACAGATCCCTGCCATGTTCCCTTATCCCAGCCCCACAGAACAGATCCCTGCCATGTTCCCTTATCCCAGCCCCACAGAGCAGATCCCTGCCATGTTCCCTTATCCCATTCCCACAGAGCAGATCCCTGCCATGTTCCCATATCCCATTCCCACAGAACAGATCCTTGCCATGTTCCCATATCCCAGCCCCACAGAACAGATCCCTGCCATGTTCCCGTATCCCATTCCCACAGAACAGATCCCTGCCATGTTCCCGTATCCCATTCCCACAGAACAGATCCCTGCCATGTTCCCTTATCCCATTCCCACAGAGCAGATCCCTGCCATGTTCCCTTATCCCATTCCCACAGAACAGATCCCTGCCATGTTCCCTTATCCCATTCCCACAGAACAGATCCCTGCCATGTTCCCGTATCCCAGCCCCACAGAGCAGATCCCTGCCATGTTCCCTTATCCCAGCCCCACAGAACAGATCCCTGCCATGTTCCCTTATCCCATTCCCACAGAACAGATCCCTGCCATGTTCCCATATCCCATTCCCACAGAGCAGATCCCTGCCATGTTCCCTTATCCCAGCCCCACAGAACAGATCCCTGCCATGTTCCCTTATCCCAGCCCCACAGAGCAGATCCCTGCCATGTTCCCATATCCCATTCCCACAGAACAGATCCCTGCCATGTTCCCATATCCCAGCCCACAGAGCAGATCCCTGCCATGTTCCCATATCCCAGCCCCACAGAGCAGACTGATGGCTGCCCATGCACACTTGTGATGAAAGGAGTTGTGAGTCAGGTTGTGATGTTGGGATAGGAGTGCAGGAAGCCAATCACTGCCAGCCATCCCTGGAGAATCCCAAATTAACCACTGCGTCGCTGTGCATTGGCGACAGCTACTGTTCTTAGGGGAAGAAAAGATTTTAAGCTACTTTCTGCATTTAAACTTCAGCCTACAATGCATTTTGTCCTGTTACCTTTAAGCGAGTGAGCCAGAAAAATGTAAGTTAATATGATGTGATATTTATCTTTCAGAATACAGTAGAAACACTGTAAAACAAACTAAAACTTGTTCCAAAGACTTCAACACTGTCGTTTTTTGGTTTTGTTTTTCTTTTTTTCTTTTGAAGAAGAATCTAAAAGAGAAAATTCACACACTGGTAATGAAACTTTCAGCATTCAGATATGCAAGAGACAAATGCTTTGCCATGAGACGTGAATAGCCATATCTAATTTTTAAGCTTTCAGGAGGTTTTTATTAGATGATAACATAATACTAATAGTTCTTTTTACATGTACAGGTATATGTAATTGTATATATAAGAAAAAAAAAAAAAAAAGAAAATATAGAAATACTTTTTTTTTTTTTTTTTTTTGAGATGATGCTACCGAATTGATTTGAGAATTAATTCCACAGAAGTCAGCTGGTATTGTGACTCAGTGAGTTTCTTTGAATAAAATTACCTTTAAGTTTAAAAAATATGCTTTATCTCCACCTACACCACCACGTGACGAACATGGAACAGAGGAGAAACTTACTGTAAGAGGCCAGAGCGTGTTTCTGCCTCAGAGGATTTGCCCAGAGCTGAGCCCCTTTCTATACCCCACAGAAAACCCCTGTTCCATGCAAACCACAAAGCTGCTCTCTTTACCAGTCACTAAACTCAGTTCTTTACTTTGAAATGAATAACTCTGTATTCTTCAGCTTTCGAGTGGCCCTGTGTGTGAATAGCTGATATCCTTGGTGTCCATTTTTGGCAAGTGACAACCAGTTATTAAAGCACTTACAAATGCTCCGTCTCCCAGCTTTATTTCGAGGCCATAAAAAGTTATACAATGACAGCAGTTAGCGTTCTTAATAACCAGGGTTTGCATGAATGCTTATTTTTCCTTCAGATAACAAGGAGGAAACCACAGACTACTACCTTAATTGTAAAAATACAGTAGAACAATCTCTCTGTAGGCTTGAGGTCTGAGGGGCTGGACTATTTTCTTTCTTACAGATGACTGCAGGACTCAGAATAATCTGCTTTATTCAGAGTTATAGAAATTATTTAAAAGACTTATCTCACCAGAGTATCTGCCCTTCACCCTACCTTGAAACATTCCCTTGAAGGTGAAAGTTAAACTCCAGTACCCTTCCCAGTGCGTGTCCAAGGACACCCACGGACTGCAGGGCTCTGTACAGCCTCTGACTCCAAACCTTGCAGCAGCACAAGAGAAAAATGTGCCTTTCCCAAGTCACCTGGAGAGCTGCTCTGGGTGCAGCTGGGAGAGAGAAATTGAGCAAAACAGCTTGAAAAAGATATTCAAGATTTACAGCATAATTTAGGCTTTCCTACAGATCCCTCCACTACTGCTGGTTCAACTCATCCTTGGCCCCAGTTTATGCATGAAAAATTAAAGTTTAAACAGGAAAATATTTGGCTGTGAAGGCACTGTAGTTCCCTTCTTTTAACCTTCCCTCACACAATTCTCACTCTGTGTCTGGCCTTCACTCTGGAAGGCAGAATGGCTCTGTGTGCAATTTTAGGAAGAGGAGCTGCATTGGTTTCCACAGCTCTCTTTGCACACTGGGATGGATAAGATGGAATAAATGATGCATTTTTAGTGGGTTATGGAAACTCTTTTACTGTGTATTTTAACTGTTGGCTCTATGTACCAATGACCCTACAGCCAAGCTTTCCCAAAATGCTCCTGGGATGCATTTCAGCTTTATTTTTATTGCAGCCTCCAGGTTAAAGCACCTTGGGGCATCCTACAATATTAAATGAAATAAAATGTCAAAGCATAGAAAGTATGTTTAAAGTGCCATCTGAGACAGAACATCAGACTTCTGTCTAATTCCAAAAAGCTGCCAGTTAGTCACTATATCTTAACAATAAGGGTAAAGAATTCCTCTGATAAAAGCATGAAATTTAATATGACTGGGAGTCAGAGGTCATCTAACTTGTATTTTCAAGGGTCTTTCTGAGAGCAAAGGGATGGGTGTCAGTGAAGAGCACAGAAACACAGCAATGTGTGGCCTTGAGAGAGTTCGTGAGAAATTGCAGGAGCAGTTCTCAGGAACCCTTCTGCTCCCCACAACAAAACCTAGTCCGGTTTTAAACCGACCTTGGCAAGCTGAATCAGCAAACTCTACCGATAATATAGCTCTTGGTTAAGGACAATTTTGTTCATGACTTTTTGATAATTTCTTCAGCCCTCACCAGGCGCCTGTTCTATCCCAGGGCTGTGCTTCTGCTGCTGCCTTTCACTGCTCACCCTGGAGGAGATTTCTGTGCCTCACACATTCAGCTGGAAGGAAACAACCAACCAACCAAGGCACACACACTTTCACTGCTGCTCCTGTCAGGCTGAGCAGGTTCACAACATGATTCTTCCCAGAGTTAGCTGATGTTTCTCCAGGAGTGACAAAGTGGGCATCCACGGGAAAGACCCTGACTATACATATACATATACATATATATGTATATGTATATATATATGTACATATCTATGTGTGTGTGTGTGTGTGTATATGTTACTGCTGGAAATAATCTGCAGTGTAATCCATGCTGTTAAAACCAGCAGGAGTTCTGGCTTCTAAGACATTTTGATCTGAATCCAGTGAATTAGCAGAGCCCATAATCAGCTTTGTGCCTGGCATCAGTTTAAGCTGTCCATGTGTGATCTCACGGCGCTTTGCTGTGCCAAGGTGCCAGGCAGGGCTTCCCTCCACCAAACAGTGCTGGGAGCACCTGCTGGGAGAGCTCTGCATCACAGCCCATCCTCCTCGTGCCTGCAATCCCCAGGGACTCATGTTTGAAAAATTAGGGGTCAGTTCTAGCACTAGAAATGCCTTTTTACCACTGAGACCGATATAAATAAAATCTGACATTTTATTTTGTGGACAACATATCACTTGTGTTCAGCTGAAGGCATGCAGGAAAAGATGAATAGCAAAGCTGCCCAGCTGGATTATTTTGGATGTTTGCTGTGCTTCCTGAGTGGAAACTCCAGGGGTCCTGCAAACACTTGACCATAAATGATGAGTAACCTATTAATAAATTGACTCCAGCCATAGAGAATTTCAAGTGTACAGAGCACAGGCTGCAAAAAATCCTCCCCACAGCACCTGCACCTGCACGAACCGTGGCTCCTTACACCACACACCCCTCCAGGTGCCTGAGCTCCTCAACACTAGAACTTCAGCTGGAACAACAGGATCATGATGGGAGCCTGCAAGTCAACTGTCGCAAAAGAGAGAATTATAATGAAATCCCCCTAATGTCAAGCTCTGTAGATCTTTCCATACTCTAATGGAAAGATGCTTTCAGGTGAATGCTGTTTTTTCAGGTTTGTTGTCAGTACCACTGTGTGCTCTTGAGTCCCGACACAAATCAGCTGCACTCATTTCATGGATCTGACACAACAGACTCTGTGCTGGATCACAAAGTTCACCAGATTTCGTAGTTTATGTAGCCAATAAACCGTAGTAGGCACAGAAACCTAATCATATAGAGAGAATAAATAAAGGAAATTATGTAAAGAGACTTTTCTCAGTGTGATCTAATCCATGAACCCACCCACACTGAAAGCCAAGAACAGAAAAGTGTTAATGTGCCCAGGAACACCCAGATCCTCCCAAAACAACTGAAATTTAAAAACTCCTTAAAAGACAGCAGTACACACCATACATGGGCTTAAAAGATATTTATTTTTAGGCTCTTGAAAAAGTCAAATCTAACTCTACAGGGAAAGGTTTCCCCACCAAGATTCAAACTTCTGATAGATTTTCCCTGCATTCCACAACACATGGAAGTTGCCATTGGACTGGCAGATGTGCATGCCAAAAAAGGAACACTTTAAAGAGACTAACTACTGATTCTGGACATCATAAATAATCTTTCAGAACCACAGGACCCAAAGTAAGCCCTTTCTGCGATTAAAAATGGATGTAAAACTTTTGATTTAAAGTAACAACTAAAGCAATGGGTTTGCTTTAGCAGGGAACTTGTTTTAAACAACGTTCTGAGAAACTCTACACAGGCTCTTGTTATTCCAGCATTATGGATGCAATTCTTCTGCTGCTCCCAGTGTAAATCCCCAGCTGGTTTTACAGTGCTGCCCATGGTTCCAGCTCAGCTCTGCTGGGGGCTGGTTTTGTGCTGGTCACCTCAATCCAAATGTTGCGTGTCAGGTCACCACAGTTCATTGTAAATGCTACTGAATTACACCAGAATTTCATTCCTAACCAGAAAAGAATTACAAATCCTAAGGTTGCCATGCAGCAGAACTTATGAGAATAAATGCCTTTAGGATAAGCCTCACTTAATATATCCTGTTATAGCTCATGTATAAGACATAATGTTATTAGCTACTACAGATCTGTGCTGTCAACTCTTTCAGACACATGCACAAAACAGATCTAAGATTATTAATCAGCTGAAATTATGAATTGACCCACATTCCCCTTGCACACATATAGCAGGAGCCAAAGCAGCCCTTTGGTACACTTTTAAACTCATTTTAATCCCAAACTCTATACAATAGCAGCACAGTGGAAAGCTGCAGTACAAAAGTCCAGCTTTATGTCACTCCTTCACAGCAAAACATGGAAAATTAACACAGATAATACTTCAGTGTCAAAGACTTTTGTTTTTCAGTTTACTCTTGCAGGTGCTGTCAACAAAACAGACAATAATATAGTATTTAGGCTTCACTAAGACTAAAGGTGATCACAAACTCTACAGTAATTGCCTGCTGCACACACTTTCTAACCACTTGTACTTTTCTCCATACTCTAATTTAGAGCTGCTATCAAGCCTGTCAGGTTTGATGGGAAGTGCCATGAAGCTGCAATATCAGCACCTTACATCATGAAATGCAGTAAGGATGGGATGCAGTTTCACTGAGAGCCCCTACTCCCATCAGCCTGGGTTCTTTTTCTCTTCTATTTCAGAGCTTCTTTCTCTTTTCTCTTTGTTTTCCCAAGCAAAGCAGGAGAGAATTTGGGAATGGTGCTTTCTTAAAGACATAAATACATACATATACACAGACAAGTATATTCCTTTTTCTGAAAATTAAAAGAGATTTTCAGACATAACCTTTCCCTGCTCTGTTCAAGGACATCACACATCCAACCGTGCCCCTGTTCTATTTACTGCAATATCCACGAGGGCAAAAGGGCATTGTAAAAGTGAAATGCTCCTGGGTATTGGCAGTGCCACAGTAATTCCCCGGATTCCAGAGAAGTTTTTGCACCGGTAGATGTGCACATGCCATCAGTGTATATACCAATTACCCATGCAAATGGGCTGTGATCATTTCCATGCACAATTATCCCTCCTGCACCTGCAAGCACAGCATTTGCATACAGGAATTAAGTTGTGTGCAGGCGTTGTTTGTTTGGGTTCTGACACATTGTCTGTGTCTCTGTAATTTCCAGTGGAGCTCCACATCTTGATTAATCCCAGAGCTGGCAGTGGAGCAGTGCCATGTGTTACCTCCCTGTCCTCACCTCCTCAGGAGCCATCACAGCAGAGGAGACTGGAAGGAAGGTGAGATGCTGAGAGCAGCCACAGCAAACACTCGGAGGTGCAAACAACATTTCAAGTGTGGGTGAAATGGAGCATGCACGGGAAATATCCAGGAGCACATCAAATGTCTCTCTGATTCTCACTGCAAGGCCTGGAATAGTGACCAAAAGCACACTCCACACAGCCACCCAGCCCTGACCTGCCCTGCCCTGCCCTGCTGCAGAGCCTGGATCTCCAGTTCATTAGACAAAAAAATTCGGTCCCATTAACTCCCTCCTTGAAGCTCTCTCTTTTACACTAACCATGTTTAGCAGCAGTTTGCTCCAGCTGACCTTAATTTAATACATTTTTCACAGAAGGATTGCTTCAGGGTCCAAGAATTTCTGCTGCTAACCACTGCACATGTTCTAGCACTCAGCCCCGAAGTTCTTACATCTTTCTGAGAACATTTGCTGCGCACCACCATGAGAGTTATCATTTTTTAGAACATATAAGATAATAGATTTGTAATTATCAACAGGGAGAAATACCATCGCTGGTGTTTGCTAACCTAATTGTAAAATTTATTGTTCCTTTCAAGCCTTAATGTACTGCCTCAAGTGATCACCACTTAGGCACCAACAGGCTGCAGTAAATGGAGTGGCAGCAGGAAGCCGGGGATGGAATTACCCACTTCTTGCACGATAAACGAGGTTCTTTTCTGACTGCTCCGCCCATTCCTGGGATTCCCAGGGGATTTTCCCCAGTGGGATGGGCCAGGTGTCCCTGTCTGCACAGGATCCTGCTCTGGGCCGTGCTTTGCCTTGCTGGGGATGGGGTGCTGAGCTCGGGGGGGGCTTTGGGGAATGAACCCATAAACGGCACCCGGCAGCACCCAGAGTGCACACGGACAGCACCCACACACACACACTGACAGCACCCACACACACACACAGAGCACCCACACACACACTGAGAGCACACACACACACACAGAGCACCCACACACACACACTGAGAGCACCCACACACACACTGACAGCACCCACACACACACAGAGCACCCACACACACACTGAGAGAGCACACACACACACACAGCACCCACACACACACACTGACAGCACCCACACACACACACTGACAGCACCCACACACACACTGACAGCACCCACACACACACTGACAGCACCCACACACACACACTGACAGCACCCACACACACACTGAGAGCACCCACACACACACTGACAGCACCCACACACACTGACAGCACCCACACACACACTGAGAGCACCCACACACACACACACAGCACCCACACACACACTGAGAGCACCCACACACACACTGACAGCACCCACACACACACTGAGAGCACACACACACACACTGACAGCACCCACACACACACACAGAGCACCCACACACACACTGACAGCACCCACACACACACTGACAGCACCCACCCACACACACACTGACAGCACCCACACACACACTGACAGCACCCACACACACACACAGAGCACCCACACACACACACTGACAGCACCCACACACACTGACAGCACCCACACACACACTGACAGCACCCACACACACACTGACAGCACCCACACACACTGACAGCACCCACACACACACAGAGCACCCACACACACACTGACAGCACCCACACACACACAGAGCACCCACACACACACACAGAGCACCCACACACACACAGAGCACCCACACACACACTGACAGCACCCACACACACACAGAGCACCCACACACACACACAGAGCACCCACACACACACACACAGAGCACCCACACACACACTGACAGCACCCACACACACACTGACAGCACCCACACACACACTGACAGCACACACACACACACACTGACAGCACCCACGTGCTTTGGGAGCCCTCCTGAGGAGGCTCCCACCGCCCCACGTCCAGCACCTCCCCCGAGCTGTTCTCTCAGCCCGCACCCTCCTCCTGTGGAGCCGTGCGCCGAGAGCCCCGCTCCGCCCGGCCCACCCTGACCCTGCCCGGATCCCTCAGCCCGGCCCACGCTCTGTCTGGAGCAGGGAACAGGGGGAAAGCGGCAATGGGCTGTGCCAGGGGTGGCACAGGGCACACCCTGACCCTGCCCGGATCCCTCAGCCCGTCCCACGCTCTGTCTGGAGCAGAGAACAGGGCAAAAGCGGCAATGGGCTGTGCCAGGGGTGGCACAGGGCACACCCTGACCCTGCCCGGATCCCTCAGCCCGGCCCACGCTCTGTCTGGAGCAGGGAACAGGGCAAAAGCGGCAATGGGCTGTGCCAGGGGTGGCACAGGGCACACCCTGAGCTCTGCAAACTCGGGGCCCTGCCCATGCTGCAGGACTCCCTGCGGCGGCTCCCGAGGACGGGGCTCGTGTCCATGGGATCCCTGTTTGTTCCGGCGAAATGTCTCACCAAAAGTACGAAAATGTCCGCTCTGATGGTAGCTGCCCGAGTTTTTTCCCAATATCTCCATCCTTTACCCTTCCGGCCTCTACTTTTTATATTGGCTAACCTGTTTAATGGCCTCTTCTTTTTATTTTAGGTTCCTGGGAGGGTCGTGTGAAGAGAGGTCTCGCAGAGGATCGAGTGTAAGATTTTGTTTAATTTTCTTTAGCCTTTTAAAACTTGAGCTAGAAGTCTTAGGCAAAATAAACTGCTTGAACTTCATCATGTTTAAAATTTGGAGAAAAATACAAGCTCTAGGGTTGAGTGCCCAGAATGGCGCTTTTTGGTTGGTTGGTTGGTTGGTTGTTTTTTGTTTGTTTGTTTTGGGGGTTTTGTGTGTGTGTGTGTGTTTTCAGCATGAATTATTTTGCTGCAGACTTATAAAACACTCAGAGTTTGGTTTGTTTTTTTTTTTTTCCACAAAGCAAATTTTGCAATTCACTTGAAATATGATGTAGATATGGCAGATTTCAAGCCATTCTCATAAAGCATTTTTTCAATCCTAGGATCCACCTGTCTGGATTCATCCCCAAAGACAACTTCCTTATATTTGTATGGATTATCAATATATTATCAACTTTTATGAAGAGACAGTTTTGTTTTAAAATCAAGTCCTCACAACTTTGTAAAATAAATACATCTACATAATTTAAAGACATTAGACCTTTATTAAACATGTATAAATTAGATTCTTGTTAGGAAACTAAAATTTAAGAAAAGCTAAATTAAATTCATCAATTATTCTGGTTGGGTAATTTGATATTAATAGTTATTTTGTTGATATAAACGGTGTCCTGGTCACTCTGGGGCTGCCATCACTTACTCTCAGTGTTCCCTCTGGATCAGCAGTGCTCACTAAACCGTGAGGGCAGGACTAAACTCCAGGGGTGGATGAATGTTAAATTGGCCTTGGGCTGCATTTCTGAACCCAGGGGAGGCTGAGGCTGCCCCAAGGGCAGTTCACAACAGACAGGGAAGGTCACCACAGCCACATCACGTAGCCCGTGGCCTTTTCTTGTTATTGCTGCCCAGAAAATGCCTGTGATGCTGAACTCACTGAGATCAGCCTGGGAGGAGGTGGCTGAGCACAAAGCCAAACAGCAGCAACATCAGCACCACCTGAGGAGCGCGTTTTCCCCAAACACTAAGAGGTCTGGAGCTATGGAGAGCAGATTCCTGCAGTTCAGCCCCAGCAGAGAATGCCCTGGGGACAGCGACATCGCATCCTCTGCAGCTCCAGCAGGGCCTGGCCAAACTCTGCCCGGGGCAGGCACAGCTGGCTGCTTTATGAGCAGCACCAGCTGCCAAGAGCAGGAAAACCCCGGCACTTCCACCAGCTGCTGCCACCTGGCCGGGAGAAAAGGGAAGAAAGTCACGAGCAGTTTGTGTTCGCACAAACATGGACACAACCGAGCTCCTCCACAGGAGTCTCACCACCACAGAGGGGATGGCTCAGGGGTGAGGAGGTTCCACACCACCATCACCCCTGTACATAAACAACCTTTAGGAACCACAGCAGTGGGCTCTCACTGGGCGTTCCAAAAATTCCCCAGGCCATACCCAGTGTGTCCCACCCCTCTGCCATCCTCCCCACGTGGAGCAGAGCACACCGGCCTTGAAGAACAATGAACAGCCACGTTTCAATTGGAAGAGGAACTCCACAGCACCTTGTACCTATGGCCAAGTCTCTTCTCTCCTGGTTCTGAGCAGTGGCCACACAGAGCTGTGGTGCCCCAGGAGCCCAGGGGAAGCTTCCCCAAGCCTGGTATCCTGCAACAAGAGGGTCCCTTAGGCAAAGGAAAATTCAGATTCCAATGGTTTCTGCAATGGAAAAGTAGAACGGTTTCATAATTTCAAAAATCTTGGTATGTGGCAGAAACAAAGAGACCTCACATAGAGATGTATGCAGAGATATTCTGAAAATACCAGTACACCTACACATCTACTGGGAAGTGAAGTCTCTTCTGCTTGCTGACCTTAGCACTTGGGCTTTTTCCTGAAATTATGCTTTAAAGGCAAGTTCTTGGCTGAGCAAACCAAGCAGATGTTGGACTTGATTTTACCTTTTTTTTTTTTTTTTTTGCATTCTAAGAGCAACCACAAACTGCTTGCAATAAGGCATTTAATTTTCTTAACTGTAAAGGGCAAAATATACATACAGGCTCTTTTATTCCCACTCCATACCCTACTTAAGCAATGACAATGTCTAACACTACAATTTAAGCAGGTTCTGTTAAGTTTTGAGTTTTGTCCCTGTCGTTCTCCTCTGTTTGGGGAGCAACACAGTCCAGTCTCTATAGGCTGCTTGAAAATTGCATAACAAGCAGAGCAGCATCCTTTTTATCCACGCATATAGTTTTAAATATGATCCCAACAAGCCATTAACGTCTGTGTGACAAACTAGCAACTTTAGCTGCTGCCATTAATCCCACATCTAACAGCAATTTCAGCCCCACTCGGTACCACTTGGTGCTCTAAGTAATGATGCAGTTCAAAAGCAGACTGACAGCTTAACCTGCCCTGACCCACACACACATAAAAACTCTGGCTGCTGCATTACTCTGGCTGGTGCATCACAGCTGCAGAGCAGAATATTTCAAAATGTCTCTATCAGTCCTCAGGGGACTGAAAGAACACTTGAGAATTGTTCCCACTGATTTCTCATAGCTACACAAATGAGTATCATCATAATCTGAAGAGTTTTCACAGCATCAATTTGAAAATATTGTCTTAATAGCTGTTTTACACAGGCCCTTTTATTGTCTCCTCTGCCCACTGAAAATGAACCTCACACAAATTTACCAACCTACATTTGTGCTGTCCTGCAGAACCTCCAGGTTTGTCCTGCAAAGGAGTTTTTCTGCAGACAGGACAAACTAGAGAATGCCCAGTATAGATGACCAACAAATTACCAGTTAGAAAATCCAGATTTGAAAGGCAGCCCTTCTGTTTGCTTTCTCAGGTCCCAGGACTTCTCACTAGAGACACCGGAAAGACACCTGCATATGATGCAGACGAGCACGAAAGATTCATCCTTGGCATCCTCCCCATGGCACCAGACAGGGACAGGCGACTATCCTGCTGGGGAAAACCACATGGCCAAGAGCCAAAAAACACCCACACAACCTCAGAAAGGTGACAGCAGACACAGCTCCAACAATGCTTTATGTGATGGGAAAATGATACTCGGGGCTCTTGAGGCCCCCTCTGCTCCTAGCCCTGTTCCGAGTGCAGCACAAACCAGAGACCATTCCCGTGTTCCCCAGACCAGAGAGCTGAAGGGCTCAGCAGCCCCTCCACCCCAGTGCCCTTCTGGGGAGCTGCACTGGAGCTGTTCAAACCCACAGGGCACCCAACAGCTGGGATTCAGGTCAGCTCCTGCCATGAGCTCTTGGTTCCACTGTCTAAAGAGCAGAACTGGCCGAGTCCAGATGCCATCAGCTCTGTGCCTCTCACAACAGCATGTCTGCACGTGCAAAACACCTTCAGATTGCACAGGTATTCCTCTGCTCCTGACACTTAGAGTGGCAAAGTCTGGTGATCACAAAGTGGGAACACAGGCCAGTGAAACACAAACTGTGCCTGCATTCACAGCCCCACCATGGCTCTATCTCTGACCAGGACACTGCTGAGAGCAGCCCCGAGAGCCCAGAGCTTGTTCTTCCTGTGGACAAGAGCAGTTCCTGCTCTGGGTAGCATTCTTCTGCCCCTGCATTAGACCTTCACACATGAATGCCCAGCTGGACACATGCAAAAATATTCTAGAAAGGCTTTCAAGAGAAAGCTCTTATTAGAGATCCTAAACTGCACAGAGTGTGGAACAATAACACTGTCTGCCTGAAAATGTCATATCTTTGTCTGAACAACCCAAAACCTTATGTGCTCTGAATAAAGATAAAGATGTAATTGCTTTTCTTGTTACGACTCACTTGTGCAACATAGATTTTTTAATATCCTGCAGAACACATGTATTGTGGGAAGGAAGCAGGTGACAGCAGTAAACATATGTAATGTTATTTTCCTTTATGATAGATATGAGCAGGGAAGTCTAAATGATGCCTTAGGTTTTTAATAATCAACTATGGAGTCTTAGGGGGAAAGTGTGTTTTGCCAAGAGCAAAATCATTAGAACTTTAACTCCAGCCATTGTGAGAAATTTCACTCAGTTAATTGTAGCCATTAAGTGACAGGTTATGCAATGAAATTACTTCAGCCTCGTCTACACTCAAAAACAGGTTGCTCTCAGCAAAGGAGTTTTTTGTGAGAGTGAATGGGGGTGAGAAATGCTCTGTGCTGTTGAAAGTCTGATGGGCTGCATGTGAGAGGAGCTGAGTTGATGCTTTGTGGGTTTGGAAAAAACATCCTTGGAGATGCAGCAGAGTTCTGAGAGAACTGCAGCTGCAACACCTTTGTCTTCATATAAATATATATGGAAGGCCCATAAGCATTGTAAGCAAAATAATTCTTAACCTTTTGGTGACGATTTAAAGCCACACCACCCTACCTGGGCATTTCAGGGCCTGATGTAATAACAAACAGAAAGAAAACATAACAGTTTACATTCTCGTATCACAGAGGCTCTTACTGCACAGACTTTCTGAAGATGATTTCTGAAAGCCCAGTTCAGCCTCCCAGTGTCTCCTGCATGTTCTCTAAACCCAAAAAGCCCTCACTGTGGGCACCTGCCCTTTCCTGGCTTTCCATAAACTGGGCTCTGTCAGAGGGCAGGGTTCAGAGGTGAAGCCTCCAGAGGGAAACCAAAAGCCTGTGGGCTGAAACCTCAGACATGCACAGCATGGAAATGCCTGGGATTTCCCCAGCTCTGTTCAGATCATGCAGCTCAATAGCTTCAGTTGGGCCACCAGGCATCCCAGAAAAATGTGGAAATTCACTGATCCACCTGAAAAAAGCTCCACCACAGAAGTTACCAAAATGCTCTTCCAAGTTAGATTCCTTGGGTGCAGTTCTACAGAGCCGCAGCACTGTAATAAATACGATTCACCAAAATTGATAAATCAAAATTTGGAATTTTATTGTGAGACAGAATAACAGTCTCTGACAACCACAATTAAAAGGACAGCGTCGAGCCCGGGGTCGCCGCTGGGTGAACAATGATAACACACTCTGCCAGTCTGTTATCCCCCAAGTTCACATCTTCGGTTTGCAGCAGTCTCTTTTTATACACTGGATCGCGGAGAGAGACTCGGGATTTCTACAGTCCTTCCTCCGAGGCATCTTCATTAATCATGCAGGCCTGAGTTCCGAGAGTCTGATTAGATCAGCGGAGGAGGACAATACTGTTTATGGTTGGGTCCAGGTGTGGTGTGGAGATGTTAATTTCTGACGGAGACTATCTAGATATTGATCTGAGGTAATCATCTGGTTCTCCGGGCTATCATCTCCGTTTTCCGTCGCCTTTTGTTCCCTTTCAAGGATTCCCGGCAGCGGCATTTTTCTCGTTCCCCTTTCTGGTAATTCCAATCATGTTTTCCTCGTGTCCCTCCCGTGCCTTTTCGGGCTAGAGAAATTCCTGTATTTTGTTGAGCCACCTTCCCCTGAATTAATTCACAATATGCTGGTTTGAACAAAACTTAACTTATAACATGCTAGTTTATACAAAACTTATATTTATATGGTTTGTATTACATTTTATATCCTATTAACACGAATTAACTTTAGGACATATATCACAGCACCAAAAACCAGAGAGAGAGGAGGAGCTGACAGAGCTCAGAGCTGAAGCAGCCACCAGACCCTTCCCAAAATCTGCCAACATCACCCCAAAGATTCCCATTCCCAGCACATGCACACGGCACCATCTCAAGGAAGAAGAAACCCCTTGTGTTTCCTGAAGCAATGAAATAATCCAAGTCTTTCTAGGAAAAGAATACAAAGCATATTAAGGTGTTATTAATTTAATTAAAACAGCTAATCAGTGTTTTGCATTTGTAAATTATGACCTCAAAGTTTCTCATTATTAAACTAGAAAATCAGAAGGAAGAGGCACACCTGTATTGCCAGGGTTTAACAAGTTTGCCCCAAAGCTGTGCCGGGCCAGGGAGTGGGATCAACCCATTAATTTATGTGATGATGCTTCTGGCTGTTGGAATTTCCCTCAGCTGCAAATGAATTCTAATGAAAAAGAAAGCTGAAGCAAATTCTTCTGAAACCCCCAAAGCTCTAGTCTGTTACAAATGAAAAACAGTGCTGATGAATTCAGAGTATGATTCAATTCTAACTACACCCAGAGTGCATGAAACAAAGTGGCAGTAAGGTATTGTCCTGGGACAGTGTGAGTCCTGCCACCTCCATGGAAAGTCAGGAGCATAATTCTGGGATGCAAGACTGAGCATAGAACCTCCAAAGGGTTTTCTACAGAATGACTCAAGTGAGGGCAAACCAAATTATTTTGTTCATCCAGTGTTGGTTTTGAATTATGTGAGGTCATTTTATATAGATTATATTTTGTGGTCCTAAATCCTTGTAGCTTAATCCTTTTTGAAGGATCTCACTACAGTGATCCAAGGGATCTTGTTACAACCCTGATGGGAGATGAATCCTGGGTGTTTCACTTGATCAGACATATGACATTCACCCCTCTGCTCCATTCCCAGCTTTTCAAGGCAAACCAGAGGCACCCAAGGCTCTGGAAGATACTGTAGGCAATATTCAATTTTTTTTCTACTGTACAGTAATCCAGTTAAAATCCAATGAAGTATCTAATTGTTCAGATGAAGTCCAGTGAAATCCCTAATAAAATATTTCCTTTCTTCTTGTGTCAGATCTTGTAGAGCCTTCATTCCTTTAATGTTCTCAACCGTTCAAACCCTCCAGTTCAGCTGGATGCAGATAAAAAATTCTGCCTCTGGAGATCATTGGAAAGGCCAATCCATGACAACCTTGTCTTCAGCTTTAGACTTTTCTCCTGCAAAACCAACTTTGTAAGCCCAGCCTGCTCATGAAAGCAGCAGCACAGAGCCCTACACCCACTTGTGCCCGCCCTGCCCTTCCTGCAGCTCCACCCTGCCTCCAGAAATTAATAATTACAGGCAGTTTTCAGGCAGTGCCGGGTACAGAACAACAAAATCCTTTCCCATCTCTACCAATTGTTAGCTTGTGCCTCCCCCCAGAGTCACAAGTCTCCCTGTACTTTGCAGTCTGCAGAGCAGTTTCCTTTCACAGATGTTCCTTAATCTCATGCTCTCTTTTTTTTCACATTTACAATATTCTAGTCCTCTACAGCGAGCACGGAAATTTTAAGAATTAGATATGCAGGTCTAGCTAAGAACAATACATTAGTGAAGATTTCATTTCATTCATATTTTTGGAATGTTACAGTTTTAAAATATTTCTCCTCAAAATGAAGATTCTTTTGCCAAAAGACACATACTGAGGACAGTGTTTCTTGGCCAGAGCAAAGGCACACGACCGGTAAATTCACCTGTGATAAAAAACCTGCCTTTGCAGATAAAGAGGACTTTACAGCCTCTGTTGCATTGCTGCATTAACTGAACTTCACCAAAAATTCTGGCGTTGATATCCCACATTCTGCCTCACCAGCCACGGAATTTAACATCACAAAAAGGGAAAACAGGTGGGGGGAGATGGAGATGGACAGGTACGAGAAAACGATCTTCAAATCATGGTACCCACATTTAAAAAAAGCAAAGTCAAGCCCCTCCTTTGCCATCAGACTGGCAAAAAGCAACAGCAGTTTAATGTCATTCTCAAAAATAAAGACAAAATCTTGAAATGTAACGCAATTTAATATAAGTCTTGCCAAATATCTTAAGAAAATCTAGTGGAGAAATTTGGTTTAAGTGCTAAGAACTTCCTCAGCAATGCTAGAGGGAACTACGATCATCGTGGTTTAATTCCTTTGAATTTCAGAAAACTAATAATGGTTCTAAATAATTAGAAACTCTTATTACATTAAAATGCATGATACATACTGATTAGATCATATTAAAATGAAAAGAATAATTTGAATTATTTACACAAAAAAGCCCTCAAAGTGAGACAAATCTATGGACCATAAAGACAAAGCGAAGAATTCCTGAGACAGTAACAGCTCATTGCACAGTTAATTTTCATGAATATTAGTGATGACTGAATTGGACCAAATAAAGAACTTCCACAAAAAAATACCCCAAAAACATATGTACTTACTGACATAAAGTCATTTTAATGCCTTGACTATCTTGGTTCAAACTTGGTTCTAAACTAGTAGATGCAAGCCAATGGGTTTTCATTAAATGCAAATATTCAGTATATTACAAATTATCCAAGGCTATAATGTGAAATGCTTTCATGACAGCAGCTTTATTTAATATTCATTGTCAGCTTCTCAGAGGATAGACTGAGAACTAATAAATTCAGAATATATTAGTATTATAACACACTATGCAATTTATATTTAGTGTTTTATACAAGCCACAGTGCTCAGTAGAAGGCAGGTACACTGAATACAAAATATTAGGTATACAGAATATATTAGGATATTAAACTAGACATTAAAGTGTCCCTTCTGTACAGTTTAATTTTGTTTATTGAACAGGTAAACTCAGGGCAACATTTCTGCTTTTTTGGTGTCTCTTGCCCTTCTCTGTGAGAGCTGGGGCAAAGCCTGGCTGGAATTTCCTGTGCTGTGGTGGCACTGAAGTAAAGGCCATCACAAGCTCCAGACAACTTGGTTCCCAGCCCAAGGAATGCACAAATCTGGAAGGAAATTTCCAGCTCCTCTCTGCAGGTGTCTTCAGTGTGTTTTTAGATCATGTTGAAGCTGTAATTGTTTAATTTGTGCTTTGTGGGGTGGATGATGTCTGCAGTCAATAATTTACAGAGCTGAAGAACCCATCTGACCAAACGTGACTAAAGAACAAAATTGCATTTTGAGCAAGAATTCCTGCATTTCCCTGCATGTGAGCTGCTGGCAAGGAGAGGTCGAACACAGCCCAGGGCAGCCATGGGCTGGCTCTAAAGTGACAAATGTGGTGCCACCACCTGCCCGTCCACGCTGTGACATCCCTGACTCCTGGCTGGCTTCAACAAGGGATCTGGAGCTGCTCTCTAGGGAGTGAGGGCTGGAGGTGAGAGATGGACCTGCCCCAGCCCTGAAACCCCCTGTGGGCAGCAGGGCAGGGGGATTCTGCCCCTCTGCCCCCTCAGGTGAGAGCCCAGCTGCAGAGCTGCCCCAGCCTGGGCCAGCACAGCAAGGACCTGGAGCTGCTGGAGAGAGCCCAGAGGAGGCACCAGGATGAGCAGAGGGATGGAGCAGCTCTGCTGGGAGGAAAGGCTGGCAGAGCTGGGATTGTTCAGCCTGGAGAGAAGCTTTGGGGTGAGCTCAGTGTGGCCTTCCAGGGCCTGAAGGAGCTGCAGGAAGGATGGAGAGAGACAATTGACAAGGGATGGAGGGACAGGACACAGGGAATGGCTCCCACTGCCAGAGGGCAGGGATGGATGGGATATTGGGCAGGAATTGTTCCCTGGCAGAGTGGGCAGACCCTGGCACAGGGTGCCCAGAGCAGCTGTGGCTGCCCCTGGATCCCTGGCAGTGCCCAAGGCCAGGTTGGACACCGGGGCTTGGAGCAGCCTGGGACAGTGGAAGGTGTCCCTGCCATGGCTGCGGTGGAATGGAATGATTTTTAAGGTCCCTTCCAACCCAAAGCAGTCCATGATTCTCTTATAATCCAACTGAAAATGTCAGTAAGCTCAGACACAAATATAACAGAAATCTGGCTCCAGCAGCCCTAGTACTTAAAAAAATACATATTAAACAGTACCAGTAAGCTACTTTATTCTTTAAAAAGAATTATATTACTGTTTATCTAAAAAGTAAGCAGCAAGCCTGAATTCATTTACACTTGTGAAATACTCAGATGTCTGTATCAAGTCAATGTACAAACAAATGATCATTAGCAAGTCATAGATAAATTTCTATTATGCTTGTAGGAACATAATGTATGTTTAATTAATTAATATTAATAATTTATTATTATCAGCATATATTTAATGTCTTTGGCACTCATGGAAACTACTTAGGTTAAAAACAAAACCAAAAAAAAATTCCTCTGCCTCGCCTCCACCAAAAAATCATTCTTGTCCCCTGCAAAATTAAAATTTTCATTGTAACTGACAGCAGCCTTAGATCTTGTAGAACTGATGGCATTTTATTTGAGTTGGGGGCCATCTCTTTTTTCCTCAATTTTCCACATAACTGACATCAAGCTGACTTACTTCCCTTGGGGTGCAGATGGCTGGGACTGCTGACAATAAAATGTGGAGCAAAAGGCTGGGAAGAAAACAGTCAAGATGGGTCTTGTACCAAATGCATTAGGAAAAGGTCCAAGGAAGGGAGATGAGCTCATCCCCAGTGAAGCGATTCCTTCCCTCACTCTGCTGTCCATCCCAGGTTGTGAGACAAAGGAATGGTGTGATGTAGGATGGGGGATGCTGGCTTGGGGTTTGAAATGTTTGTTCTGTAAAAGGGTGCCCTGGGAGCACAGACAGGGACAGTGGCACCAGCCCCAGAGGGTCCCACCCCCAGGAAATGCTGCCACCAAACCAGGGCTGAGCAGCTCTCAGAGCACAGCGGAGCCAGCCTGGCATTTGGGCAGGCTATGGCTCAGCGAGATGACATTCTTTAAAACTGACACATTCCCACTTTTAACAAGCACTGGAGCACAGGAGAGAAGAGGACATCTGGTGCCTCAAGAAAGTCTGGCTCCTGCCACAAAGGTGGCTCAAAGTCAGCCTCAGAAGCACTTGCTGACCGCTCGAGCAACCTGGCAAAGTCTCCCGGCCACTTGTCCTCCTCTGATGAATTGCTCTCTCAGCTCACACCTTTTCCTTTCTCTCTTCCTTAGTGCAGCAAGAGCAGACACGTTAGCCCCAAAAAGAGGGGATTAAATCAGAATTTCTGTTTAAGTACTGAGTTTCAAGAGGAGCCAGGCCATTCCCCAGAGCAGACAGACTGCCATTACAGGAAAGCTTGGACAGTTTTTCAACTTCAGGTCGAGTTTTCCTATGACAGACCTGAGGCTGAGAGCCTCTTTCACTGCACAAAATATATAGAATTGGCCATAAGTCTTTAAAGCCCTGATGTATTCCAGTCCATTAGTTTTTACAGTTCAATTTATGTTGTATTACGAGGAGATGTGCTGAACTGCCTGAAAGTACAGATTTGCCAAACTATCCAAAAACAATCTGGAGAGCAGGAAAGTCAGGATACCAGCCAAATCATAAGCAACATGGCCATTTTGCTACCACTTCAACTGATAATAATTTTTTTAAAGCACTGTTAAATGTATCTAGATGAATTTGACTTTAAATCACACTTTCTGCTGTACATTTAAAGGGCTATCGATTCAAAATGAACCACAGACAAACTCGTGCGTGTGCTGAGGTTCATGTGCTGAGAGAACAAAGCAACACAGACACCTCCCTGTCCTTCGGCTTTGCACAGTGCACAGCCGAGCTCCTACAGCCACACAGCAATTAAAAGTGATCACACAGCTCCTGGGTGAGCTCTGCAAGATGGAAGAGGGAGCTGGCAGAGACAGGAGTCTCAAGGAAGTGGAGCTGGGGAGAGAAGATGCGGCATAATTACCATCACAATGCATCTTCCCACGTACAGGAGCGAAGCACGGTTAATTTAAGCTTATCTTCTGCAAGTCAAACACATGTTGGGACTTTGTATTTGCTTACTCTAAAATTTACATGACAATTGAAGTATTACCCAAATGCAGAGTCATCCTAGAAGCAGCAGAGAGCCTGTATGATGCTTCCATGTGGAACCCTGGCACTGAAGGTGGGAATTATTCCCGCTTCTGTTCTGTGCACCATCTGATGGAGAACTGGAGGCTCCAGGGCCATCCTGTGCTGCTTTTCACTCCATGCATATTCACTTCCCCGACTGACATCTGACAGCTCTCCCCCACTTCCCAAGCGCACAGATCTCCCAAGTCCCTCTGGAAAACAAGGCAAATTAAAAGCAGTACCAGGAGGATTTGCCAGCTGCTGGGCTGGCTAACAAAGCCTTCTGCAGGGCTTCTTCACACAGCCAGGCTGTGACCCAGGCCAGCAAAAACAGCCTAAGTGACCAAAGCAAATCAGCAGTGAAGAGAACCCACAGGCAGAGGTGTGCTTGGAAACGTGCTCTGGAAGGATATTGACTGACAAACAACAGATTGTTAATTGAAGATGATTGGATATTAAATACCTCCTCTTGGTCAGTATTGTTTACACTGACATTTAGAAGTAGTTTTAGCAATCTTGCTGCCATGAGATGCTCAAATTCATTCAAATTTAGGCTCTTCAGGTCAAGGAAATGGACTTTTAACAAGTGGCAAATTAAAATGTCAAGAGCAATCATACAGACACTTGTTTACAAGGCTGTTATTGTTTTGTTTTACAGGTCCCAGCTTTCTCAGTAATTGCAGCATTAATATTTTCCCCATAAAAGAAAGGTACCAGATAACATCAACAAGATTTTAAGACCTCGAGTTAAACTGTTGAATTCTTAAGTGGGGACAGAGCCCCTTGCAATTCCCAAATCTTTCACAGTCAGTTATAATAGAGCAAAACTTTGTAAGCAAAGTGATAGGCATCTCCACTTTTAAAAAGGGTATCTAATCGTGTCTCTCAGAGGGAAGGTGGGGGATCACCTCCAATCCTGCTCTTTGTAGATGTCACCTTTCCTGGGCTCCTTAAGGGTGTGAAAAGCCTTTCCAGAGCTTATTCATTTTCCATGCAAAAATACAAAGTACCATAACCACAAGTCCCGATTCACAAGCACAAGATGAGCAGAGATTTCAGAGGAGCCTGCAGCAGGTGAGGCCAGTGCCGTGTCCTGTGCCATGTCCCGTAGGATGCACAGGCTGTCAGACCCTGTGCTGGCCCTGCTGCTCTACAGAACATTTTGCCCATTGCTGAGGGTTTGAAGTGGCCTCCTCCTCCCTCTCACATGACACGGGCGGAGGAGAATAAGGAATTTCTTGATGGACTTCATCTGAAGTTTATTTGGACCAAAGGAAAGAATTCCATCTGGGTTACACACAGTGCTGGATCCAGATCTTCATGTGCCCTTTGGTCCCAAATCCTAATGCTTGGAGTATTTTAATCATATATATTATAAATTATAAATACCCTACTTTAGTGAGCACAGGTGAATGGGGAATGCTTATACAACACAAGCTTTATGCTACAGGAAAAAAGGAATTATTGGCTCACATTACAATGTTAATTCAAATGGCACCACAGCACCACTGCAGTGGGAGAGCTTCCAGGAGTTAAGAGTTAACAGCCTTTAGTGACAGATTTGATTTCCAATCCTTTCTAGGCAGGGATAAAAGCACTAAAATGCTCTGTTTCAAAGGGAACTTTGCCTTGTGTCACTCGTGTTTATAAGAAATTATTATACCCCTATTTTAGGGGAGGTAAATCAAAGCAATTCACTTTTCACTTGGCTGTATTGGAGGAAATGTTCATGGCACGATCTTAAAAACATACAAGTGAGCCTGTGACTTTCATTAGAATCTCACTACAGGGTAATCCAGCCCTGGAAACAATCCCTTTGCTTTTAAATTGACAGGCAAAGAGGTTCCACAACTTCACTGCTGCTGCTTGCCTTGGTAGGGGTGAGGAGCTGTTATGGAGGTGGAAAATATCCAGTGCAGTTTCTGTCCCTCCCTGCTGCTTAAATAATGCTCAGCATTCACACAGAAAGGGCTGGTTTGTATTGCTGTTTTCTCTATTTCAAATCTATATATCCAAATCCTAAAAAGGATGAGGCAGCCACTGAGACAATACAGAGGGGCAGATTAAATATTTTAGTTTAACTGAAGCCCATATTCTTGCCTGTATTCTGTTTCTTCAGGAAAAAAAAAAAAAAAAAAAAAAAAAAAAAAAAAAAAAAAAAAAAAAAAAAAGTTTGTGGCTTTTGATGAGCAGATTCTATTTCTTATTCTATGATTTTATTTTTTTTTTTTAATTTGCTGTATGCTGGTGCTTCATATTTCAGAGTGCCCTGCCTAAGCAATCCATGACCAGGAGTCATGATTATTCCAGTTAACAGTTGTAACAGTGACTAGGAATACACTTAGGAACTTACACTCTCAAATTATACTTCCACAGTCTCTATGTTTCACTCAGGGATTTTAAAACATCAAGAGTATTCATTTTTACAACATGGCTATTTCACTAATTCTGTAGGAGGGAAAAAAAATGAGACAGGGAGGTCAAACAAGTCCTGAGAAAAGTAAAATTCAAGTCTGAAGGCTATTTCATGAGTCACACAATCCCAAATACATCCTGGGACATTTAGAGGTATTACATTTAGTCCTGTCAAAGACAATTCAGGCACTCACACAGAAAGCCACAAAACATCCTCTGTGTCAGTTCTTTCTTAAAGCCTCTTTAATTTGCAGATCAGTCACATAATAAACTACAATGGCTGCCTTGGTATCCATCAAGCCAGTGTGAGAGCAGATCAGGATTTATTTTTTCACCAAACCTGTGATTATGTTCTAATTCTGGGTAATAACATTTATTTCAGATTTAGTTGCCAAAAGCAGGTTCTGACCAGGCATTGAATATCTCCAGAGAATCTCAAGATTGTATTGTTGGGTTTGGAAGGTACCATTGACTTCATTTCAACAGAATTGGTGCCACAGTCCCAAATGAGAAGGGTTTATGAAGGCAGCTCTCGTTTGCCCACACACCTCTCCATCCCCTGAGGCAAACACACCCTCCTGGGGGAGATGAAATGCTGGACCAAAAACTGATGGTGCACGGGGCTGAGGGCCTCTCCTGCCTCTGAGGTCAGTGGGAGCTGAGACACCCAACACTTGGCAAGGTCGAGCCCAAGAACATTACCAAGCCAAGATTTCAGGAAAAGAAACCCAGTTCCACCTCTGATTTATTCTGGCACTTGTTTAAGTAGTGTTTAAGTAGTGAGGAACCTCGAGGAGGCCGAGTTTCTGCTCTTACAAAGCCTGCTGAGGACGTTGGAATGACATCAATTAAGAAGAAACTTGGCAGGACGCAATCCGTTAATTTTATGCCATTTCCATCCAATCTCTCAGCAATGCCAACTGTCAGCACTTGAACTGTTTAAGTTCTCCTCTTCCCCTTCTGCCTCTGCTGCACAGGATTGCAGGAGCTTCAGCTGTGGAAGGAAGCCTGTGCAGCCACTGCCACTCTAGAGTTTCCCACACCAGAAAATGTCCCTGACATTGCTGCTGTTACCTCTCAGGAGCACCCTGGCATCCCCAGTGCATCTGTAATTGCCAGGATTTCTGGGCTTGCACGCTGGCTTTCCTCTGTGCCTCATGAACCTCCACACCTTAAAGGTCTCTCTGCCTCTGCGCATTTCCCTCTGCCCTCACAGTCAGGAGAACTGCTAAGAACATGCTAAAAACAACTTTGTACCCAGACAAAAAAAGGGGCTACACATCATTTCAATGAAACAAACTCCTTAAGGAAATTGTTACAGCATCATTTGGCTTCATTTGCATTTTTAATCTATTTCCCGCTGCTTTGAAAAAAGCTGCTTCAGGTATACTTGGAGATAGAATTAAATTACAATCCTAAATACAATAAAAATCTGGGAAAAGGTTTCTGTGACAGTCATGGGCTGCCTAGTGTTAGAATAACATCCCATATCAATCTGCAAATCATCACTGGCATCCACCAGCCTGAAAAAATATCCCATGGAGTCATTGCCCAACCTCCCCTGGTGCTCACCCTACAAAGGGCTGCTCCCACTCCAGGCACAGAGTCAAGATGATCAGCTCTGACCCAAAAGGCTAGAGTTCGCACTGCTATAAATCCAGGTTTTAAAAGGTTAAAACCACACTTTCACTAATCTCAGAGCTCAGTATTTCTGCCTCTAACAGCTAAAAGATAAACTAGAGATACAAGAGTATGTGAGTTTAAAGACTCCACAAAAATAAGTTTGTATTTCCTCCTTACCATTGCTGTTCCTCAGGACAGTTCATAATTTATTTCTTCTTGAGTATTTCTAGTTCTTTATTTTAGTTCTTTCTTGTTTTCCACCTTTTCCTTCCTATTTCCGTATTATTTCTCTGGTTTCCCTTTTCCTCATTCCACAAGGTTCTTTCCTTTTTATTGTCCTGGTCTTCCTAATTTTTTCTTCACATTCTCCTTAACTGATTGTCTCTCCTCCTTCCTGCACCCACATCTACTCAATTGTTCCTCCTTGTCCTTCATGGCCACAAATCAAAACCACCAAAAGTGTAGAAAGGGCACCAGGCATTCTCAAGCCCTTCATGCAAACATCACATTTCCCATTTTCTCTCCAAAACCTCTCACTGTTTTCTTCTTTCTCTTTTTCAGCTAGGAAGTCACTCTCTTCCCTGTTACTATAAATGCCTTTATCCATTCAGATCAATTAATTTGTACCAGCCCAAAGCTCTTAAACAATTTAGGTTTGGGGATAAGTAAGGTGAATTTTGAAGGGGAAGGTTTGCCACTGTGCACTCACTATCTGGATTCTAACAAGGCTTCACCCAGTCTCACACACAGAGACACCAAATAAAATTTAGGAAACCTGTCTCTATTTCAGAATTTGTTCTCTTTCCAGGGAGGAGGCTCAGTCTAAACCCACTTCTTAGTACATAAAAGGCAAATATACAACTGAGTCCTTTTGCAGCCACTGAGCCCTGCTGATGCCACTGAAGGAAACAGGTATTTGTCCATTCATTATTAGTGTTCATTTAAGCCAAACACTGAAATACTGGCTGGAAACTCTCCAGTGGCTTAAAGACAGTCATTAATTGAATTCTTGTTTTTCTAATGTGGGAGATAAAAAGGGTGCTACTGGCCATACAGGATAGGAAGAATAAAACAGCCTCCTCTGGGGCTCAGAATATCTGGAAGGCTCTGGTGAACACTGAAATGTAGCTGCCTGTAATCTGCCCTTCTCATTAGGGATTGCAGCATCAGCTACTGGAAAAGTGAAGTCAGTGGCAACTTCCAAACCCAGTAATCATCAACCTTGTGATTCTCTTAGATTAAATGGCAGATCAAGACCTACTTTCAGCAGTTCTCACAGTGGTTGTTACAGTGAAAAAAGAGATACAGGGGTTTTTATTAGAGAAGTTTTTGTGTTGACCTTGTATCAAAAAAATGGCCTTGTATGAAAGAGGGTTTAATAGCTTGCATTGGAAAAAGGGTAAAAATATCCCAGGCTCAGTTTTAAAATATTCAATATTGACAGTATTTTTGCTTACACATGGGATTCCTGTTACAGTTAATCCTGAGCCAAGGCCATGAAAGGCAGGAGGATGTGGACACCAGAACACTTGGCTGCGATGGCCAGAAGTGATTCACAGAGAGGGGTGGTTTTTTTCTTTTTTTTTTTTTTTTTATGTTCATTTGCTGCTCAGAAAATTGAGACACATTCCAGGCTTGTTTTAAGTTCCTACAATGACAAATTACACGTTAACATCTGGAAGGTTACATTTTGTACAGTTCTGTTTCACACAGACAACCTGTTTGAAAAGCTGTCAAAATGCATCAATAACTCACCATTATCTCCCCTGCAGGAAGTACCAAGGTACTCGGAGAAGTCAGCATCCTAATATACGATAACTTTCAGGTGAGTTAAGGGGAAAAACCCATATTTATAACATAAACCCTTTACGATTCAGCAGAAGGCTTCAGCAGAAAGCAGAATTTAACCTGCAGCTTTCAGCACATCACATAAAAATTCACCTAGCTCAATTTCACTAACTAACCAACTTTTATCATCAATTCTGGCAAATTCATGAGAAAAACATGAGAACTCCAATTTGGGCACACCCTGACTTGTATTCAAGGGAGTATCTCAAACAAGGATTTATGTTTAAAGTCAATAAAACCATTGTATTAATCCAACTTCACAGATGCAGACAATTAATTACTGCAGGGGAAGATGTTTTTCCAACCCAATAGTGAACTGTATAAGCCTCAATCTCAATTGCCCATGATCAAAAATGTTTAGCCCTTGTAGCTAATTAGCAATATTTATTTGCCACATCACAAAAGCATATCATGAGGTGGCTAAAACTCATTAGATGGACTTTTTTCAAGTCAGTCACCAAGTATGAGAGTAGTCTCCATATTTTCATGATTTAGACCACAAAAAGATGTGCATGTGAAGTAGTCAATGGACTGTAAACATTTCTTAATGACTGTCCTATAAATATTCTGACTGTGCCTGGACAGGTGGAAGCCCCCTGAACTTGAGTGCTGTCATGGATTAACTCGTGCTTTGCAGCACTATCATCACCACACTGGGGGATTTCCCAAACACAAAATGCAATAATTTTTGGAAAGAATGCATAAGGTAGAAATCAGTGGGTTTTTTCGTGATTAAGTCTTCCAGATTTTACTGCCAGGTTTTACTTTTCTATCAACCCCTCCAAAATGCATTTGCACTCTTCCATGCTGAGCTTGTGCTCCCTCAGAAAGTAAAGAAATAGCACCTCTCAAAATGGTTTGTTCGGGCAATTTTGTAATTTCATCACAGAAGTTTCCTGTTACTACAGATTGGTAGCAGTGGAACAATGAACCTCCAGGGGACTTCTCTTGTCTAAAGCAAACTTGTTCTAGGGTTTTTTTAAGTGAGAGTTTCCTAGTCAGAGTAACTAAAGACTCTAAAGTGCATCAAGGAATTCTCTCTTTTTCTTTTGCCCCCATTTTATTAATGTTTTAAACAATGATTTCTATTTTCTCCCAATTCATCCCTGTGATATAGAACCGAAATTCTCAATAAGAGTCTGGGGGAAAAAAAAAAAAGAAAAAAAAAAGAAAAAAAAAGAAAGAAAAAAAAAAAAAAAGGGAAAGGAAAGGAAAGGAAGATGCTGCTGGTGGTTTTATCATTTGCATATGGAAAACTCTCAAAACTCAGTGAAAATATTCTGGTTTGTATTACAGACCATTACAGATCTCCTGCAAGGATCCAGTCTCTGTTGAGATTAGCTGTTTAATGATCTGCTGGGAATAGATCACAGCGATATCCAGACAGGAAGAGCTGCATTTCAGCAATACCAAACAGTCCTTTCTCTGCTTTGGTGCCCACTGTGGCATAGGGTTCCAGCAGCGCTTTCAGCCATTCAGGGTCTGATGCAGCCTTTACAGAGCTCTCCGCTGACACAAGGAATATGTTTAGTCCTTTTTTAGGGCGGGAGGGAGATGGCAGATTAGTAACCCTATGAAGAAACCTGGAACATCTCTTTGGAAGGCAGAATATCTCAGAGCTACAGCAAGGGCTCACTTTGATTCTTTTGTAAAAGCTGTCAGTCATCAGCCAGAAGAGTTTGGCAAATGTATGACTCTACAAGATTTCATTACCACCAAAAATTCCAGTCCCCTCAGCTGATGAATCATGCCTGGCAATTTATAGATACATTTAGAAGAAGTTTCCTGTTCCCATTTTTCATGCCAAATGTCGTTTGTCTCGCACCAGGCAGCAGCTGAACTGCCCATCCAATATCTCTCACCAGGCAGGTCTCTCGTTATGCAGAGCATTCCTCTGCGACACGATGCTCCTTGTAAGACTGAAAGAAACAGATGTTGAATAGATTATATTATGGGCTGAGTTTTGATGCTACTTCAGATGAGCCAATAAGCCTAAAAGAATGTATTTTCTGGATTAATTTCCTGTACTGTTTGTGGGCTACTCTTGACTGTAATATTCCTGGCTGTGATACACCTGGACATGACATTATCACCACGAGCTGCCTGTGAGACCTCAGACCTCCGTGCCCCTCTGTGTGTGACTGGGAATGCAAACGCTCCTGCTTTCATTTCAATGCATCTTTTAGCAAATGTTTAAAATGTAGAAACTCGACATTACCTAGAGATACATCATGCTGTCTTCTATTTAACTGAGCAAAAGGCTCCTTCCTTTGCAAAGACTTGAGCCAGGGAAGCATCATTCTTCATTAAATTTGAAGTCCTGGGTTATATAGTCACCGTGTGACCTTGCAAACAAACGTTTTGCACTTGCCAGTCACATCCCAAAGTTTTGCCCCTGTGACGAATGGCACAGTTGATTCATAACCTGAGGCAGCTCATTAAACCAGCCCAAAGCTAAACATTTGCAGCATCCTAATCAAACAGCTATAAATTCCACCTGCCCTTAATTGTGGGTGTAAATCTGGAGCACCAGGCTCTGGAGGCAGCTCAGAGGAAACTCCAGTGGAAAGAGCCCAGAGTAAAACTGGCAATTCCCACTCCCACAGAAAGTCTGATACCACCAGGAAACGCAACAATTCTGTCCTGAACATTTTATTCACTTTCTCTGTTTAAAGTGCACCATGGCTGCTATGTTTAGTGCCAACATGGTTTTATTAAATAGCTGGTTTGTGCTCTAAGGTTTTATTTGTTTCATGGTTTTTGTTTTCCTCCTTTATTTTTCAGAGACACTGGTGCATGGTTTTAGAGAACTGAGCAGACTGGTCACAGGAACCGTGTCCACCATTCTTTACCCTTTATTTTTTCTCCCACCAGAACTCAAAAACTTTTTTTTTTTTTTTTTAACGCAAATCTAAAAGCAAGATAAGTATATATAAAGTAAAAATACATTATAAGAAGAATTTATTAAATGTTTCCAGTAGATATTAACTGTGTCTATCATGTGAATTGTTTTAACTTTTGGTATGTGTAGAGACAGAGTTTAATTGACATCTGAATGATAAAAATCAATACATTTCAGGATTCAAAGCACAAAAGCAAATGAGGTCTTTACACTGGCTTGTGGACGGTTGCAACTATGACACAGCAGAAACTGAAAGTGAATATGGATAAAGGAAAATTCCTTGTATTCACACCAAATTCACCTCAGCCTTGCAAGGCACTAAGGGATTGATCTCCAGCACTGCATTAAGGACTCCACCAACCCATCCTGAAGGCACCAGAACCCTCCATGAGGAGCAGGGATCCCTCCAGGAGCTGCAGGAGCATCTTTGCTCCAAAACAGCAGGAGGAAAAATACTGACCCAGCAGCCAAAATCTGCAAGTCACCATCTTACATCTAATAGAGTTTAAAGATTTTGGCTATTGAAACAGCACAAAAGAAAAAATAAAAAAAGAAAAAAAATTAAGTTAAAAAAGAAAAAAATACTAAGTTAAAAATAAATACTATTAAATAACCCTGAGTAAAAATGAACTAACAGTTCTGCTGCTGTTATTAATAGGATGGAGTAATGAGTAATATTCTCAAAAGATGAGAGAGTCTCAGGTCGGTACGCTAATGTCACTAGTGGGTATTTCAATGTTGAACTACCAAAAATTCCCAGAGCCATGGAAAAAAGCAGCAAGAGCAGTGTTTACCTTAAATTCTGAAATAAAGCTTTTAACAGATCTTATTCCCTGATACACATCTTCTGATGTGGAACAAGAAAAAATAGAAACCCAGAGGAAAAATAATAAACCAGCTAAAAGGCACCCATAGTTGACAGCAAGAAGAAACTAAAACAGAACAAACTCTTATTCATAGCACTCTGATGTTGCTGCAGCAAAAGGATGAGTTCTATTAAACCAGAACATCAGCATCAAAGGCAACGAGCAGAGGTTGTAAGAGGAGCACAGAAGAAAGCAGTGCATCTCCAAAGGATTCCTGCCAAGGAGGTGCCAGCCGTCTCCATGCACTCACCGTCCCAAGGTTAAATAAAATACGTGGAAATCATTATTCTGCAAAGAGTGATGAGGCAATTAGGTGATTCTATCATACAATGCTGCTTCTTACAACACTGGAAATTAGAAATGTCCCAATCCTACAGCTGAGGAGACAGGAAGAAGAACAGAGATTCATGGAAAGATGGAGTACTGAATTTTCATTCAGGGCTCATAAAACCTTCCTTGCTTCCTCTTTGTTCCTGTCTTCTCTCTTAGATAAACCAGGTAAAATGGTGTGGAGTACCTGTCCCATCCTGTATTCCTCTTGTGGCCTAGAACCCCTTCGGCTGCTAGAAATCCCTGATCATTGTGAGCAAACACACAACCAGAGAGCCAAGGGAAAACTGCAGCTACTTGACAGTCATGAAGCTGTCAGACCCAGTCATCACACCCAGATCGCCAAACAGATCTCAACCAGGGAGCTGAAAGGGAAAAAAATCACAACAATTTCAGCTTGTGCTCAGAACAAGCAATAAAATTGATGGGTTAACTTTAAAAAAAAAAAAAAAAAAAAAAAAAAAAAAAAAAATTTTCACCACCACAGTTGTTTCTTTAACATGTTATTTTCCATACAGTGCTCACACAACCATGAACAACCCCCTGGCTAATTAAGATGTTGTGTTCCCTCTGTGTGACTAACGAGGACCTGACCTGCACATATTTCAGAGCTCTGCACTGGAGAGAAGCCTTAGCTCACTCCCACGCCTGCAAATCAAACGGTGCTGGCTTGGGGAGAATTCCCACCTCCAGCCCTCAGAGCTAGGACAGGCAGGACAGGCAGAGACAGGCAGGGACAGGCAGGGACAGGCAGAGACAGGCAGAGCCAGGCAGAGACAGGCAGGGACAGGCAGGGACAGGCAGAGCCAGGCAGGGACAGGCAGGGACAGGCAGAGACAGGCAGGGACAGGCAGGGACAGGCAGGGACAGGCAGAGACAGGCAGGGACAGGCAGAGCCAGGCAGGGACAGGCAGAGCCAGGCAGAGCCAGGCAGGGACAGGCAGAGCCAGGCAGGGACAGGCAGGGACAGGCAGAGACAGGCAGGGACAGGCAGGGACAGGCAGAGACAGGCAGAGCCAGGCAGGGACAGGCAGGGACAGGCAGAGACAGGCAGGGACAGGCAGGGACAGGCAGAGACAGGCAGGGACAGGCAGGGACAGGCAGGGACAGGAAGGATAGCCAGAGATAGCCAGAGATAGCCAGGATAGCCAGAGATAGCCAGAGTTAGCCACGATAGACAGAGATAGCCAGAGACAGGCAGGACAGACAGAGACAGGCAGGACAGGCAGAGACAGGCAGGACAGGCAGCAGCCACTTCCTACTTTTACAAAGCACTGTCATCTTGAAAAGTGACAACATTCTCTAAAACTCAGCTGAACAGTGAGAGGAATGAGACACTGCCTTAAAACACCAATTCCAGAACAACTGCAGTAGTTAAAACATTGCATCAATTCAAACAACCACCACAAAAAAAATCCCCGCCTTGTTTCACTTGCTCTGCTGGGGTGAGGAATGAGGAGCTGAAGCCATGAGAAAAGGCCTGGTTTGAGCACCCAGAGCATCCCCAGGCCAACCAGCCCAGTCCTGGCTCTGGCCAGCTGTACTCAGATGTCACCTGCCCTTGGAGCACCAGGCTCCCCTTGGAGCACCAGGCTGAGCGTGGAGTTCACCTTCCAAGGGACAGAAAAGCCTCACTCATTGCTGCATGTCCCCTGCACAGAGTGACTAAAGGTCCTTCTTGCCCTGACACCAGCTTCCTGGCCATCTCCTTGGCTGTGCTTACAGTGCAAACCCACAGTCATTAATATCTTACGCTCTGACTTTAGCACCCTGCCTTTGGCTGCCCACGTCAGTACCCAGCAGAACTTGTATACCCAGGTAAAAGGACCATAAACTATCCTGCTGCTCTAAGTCCCAGTTGTACCCTGGGATCCCTAACATGGATATTTTTCTGTCTGCAATGTACTAAGGTTTTCAGAATTACAATGTTTGTAGTATGGACAAACTCTAAGAGAGGGCAAGTATGCACAAGCCTGTTGTTTTAACAGCTGCAGCCAGATAATCAAAAATACCTGGGAAAATAGACAAGCAAAATGAGCAGGCCTCTGGGGACCATGAAAGCAATCCGTAGGCTTTGCAAGGAATTTTCTTTTGGCTTATTCCCTAGTAGAGGGAACAGGACCAAATGTCCCCATTTCTGCATGAGGTGGCTTCAGCCCCTCCAGCAGCACCCCCATCTCCACAAGGCTGAGGCTGCACTTCCTCGCTGAGTGGGAGGAGCACTCCCTTTCCAAAGGGTGCTCCTGTTCCTCTCTGGCTGCAGGGAATGCTGTCCTGGACCTCCTGAACACATGAACACTGCTCAGCCCTCTGCTAATGGCCACAAACAAAAACTGAGTGGGACCATGCACTCAGCAGGAAAACCCCAAGGAAAAGCAGCAGAGCCATAAAACAATGAGAGGGCTCCGGGTCAAGGCCCTGCCATGGGCTCCAGACACCACCCGGCAGAACTCGCCTCCCTTCTCCTGGAAATACCCTTTTGCCACACATAGGTTGCCCTTGAGATATCAAAAGCAACAGAGAGCCCAGAATAGGAACAGCCCTTGGGGCTGAGGGGATACAGAAGGGGTCAGGACATCCAGGAACAGCAAAGAAAGAGCAGCTACTTTCTCCTGAGCTTGATATGCCTTTGATATTTTGCTTTTCATAATAGGTTTTGCACATCCCCTCCACTGGGCAGAGCAAAGTGATGAACTTCATTTAAACACAAAACCATTTCCCACCCTGATGCACAGCCCTTTCCTCTGGAATTCACCACCACCACTTCCTCTGTCCTGGAAATGCAATCTCATCCAGGCAGTTTGGAGGTGGTTTTGTCTGTACTCATGCCAATACTCTCCATTCCACACCATTTTACAGATCCAGTGAGCACAGGCAGTTTTGAACAACACAAAGAACAGAGAACAACCTCCTAAGGTGGCTTTGAAAACTGACTTTCGTCTTTTCTGCTCCAGTGTAACAATCTGGAAAATCTGCCTACACAAAACCTGCTGGCCCCACTCCAAAAACCATGGAAGAGCTGCCCAGATCACCTACAACCAGAGCAGGGACAAGGCAAGGTCAGGATATATTGATGGCTCCTGATCAGAGATGCTCACTTAAGGCAGCACTCTTAAATTAGAGAGTCTGTGGGAGCCTGGGACCCTCAGTCACCTTCAAATGCATTCCCTAACAGAGGAGTGGTAAATCTCAGGGTCCTGGGGATGGGAAGTATGAATGATTGCCCATGAGCTGTTCGGGGTGTTTGAACAGGTACTTAAGCATTGAACTGTGGTATGAGTTATGGCTGGGCACTTCAGCTCTCAGGTCCATGGGCTGCTACCATGGCCAGAAGGTGTCAAATTAATTGAGCACACCCATCAGTCCAAAATGCCCTGGATATGTCACTGCTAATTCATCTTCCCACGTGGTCTAAATAAGCCCAGGCCTTGAGAGACCTAGATTTGATCCAACCAGACACAGTTTGGTGTCCAAAAGTCCCAAATCCTATATGGTGGATCTCAGGTCTCTCCAGACCAGGACTCCAAACAGAGAAAAAGAAGCAGGTGAAGAACTTCAGCCAGAGGGCAGCCCTGAAGAATCACCACAGAGAAAGCTGTAGCCAACTCAGGCCAAGGGGTGACTGCAAATGAGGATCGGGATTTGGGGACCTGGGTCCAGTACAGGAAGGACAATTTACCTGCAAAAGCTCTGCTGGTGCTGTGTAACAAACCTGCCACCTGCAAGGCTGTGTCTGCATGAGAACACACTCCAGAGGGCATTGGCAACTACCGGCCTCTCTAACACGCTTTACTGTGGACTGTTGCTGTCTGGTTCAGCTCTTCCTCCCTCTTGAAGACACAAAAATCCTCCCCCGTTTCTCCTTTTTTTCTCCTTCTTTTCCCCCACAAATGTCTGTCACAGATTCTTTTCAGCCGTTACCCATTTTTTTCTGGAAAGATCAGGAGGTCCATCTGGAAACTTATCTCCTGGAATGAGAAACTTGCTTTTCTGTTTTCTTGCACTTGAACATATTTTTCCACTTTGTCTGGGGACTTCCAGGCAGGCAGTCATACAAGTCCAAAATATTCCCAGATGCAGCAGAAATCAATGGGCTACCAGCAAGGCATCCCTCAGTAGATTTCCATGGCAGCGCTACTAAATATCCACCAGACCTGCCTGGCCTGCTAATAACCACTTAACTCCATGCCCTCCTCGGCTTGCCCTGAGTTTTGCTGTTGTTTTCCCCACTGCTGAGCTGATTCTCCCTGGTGGATTTTGGGAATATCGCCGAATAGCAGCAGCACCTGCCCGCCAGGCTCAGGACCCCGTGGATCTCACACACAAACCCAGCAACCTCTGGAGTTCCAGATCGATGGCTGAGAGCAGGTTTTTGTGTAAAAGCAACATAGATTCTTTCTTGCAAGGGATTTTCCCATCGGGTTTGTGCTGGGCTGCTGAGTAAAATACAGCAAGCTGGTTTCTCCTCGCTGCCGTGGTGTGCAGATTGATGGGTCCCGAGGTAAAAGGTAACAGGTGGTGCCATGGAGGCTACAAACTATTCTGTCGCTTCAAGGTTTTAAGTGCTGGGGTTTTTTAGATCAGTCTTAAAAGGAATAGGGATATTTTCCTATACCCTTAGGGAATATAAAAGAAAAGGAAGAAGTAAGAGAGCCAACCCGTTTAGAAGGAACCTGCAGGAGTGTAAGTGACCGCAGACCCAGCAAGTCCAGAGAAGTCATTTCAGCCCTATCACTTCTACAGTTGCTTAAAATTCCAAACACACTGCTTAAATTTGCTGAATTCAATATTTTGCTTTCTCTTCCTGAAATGAGAAAAATACAGGCGTCGGCAAAGACAACTTAAGGCACAGAACCCACTGTTTACAAAACTACTCTACTTGGAAGTGTTCTAATCAAGACTTTCTCCTGTAAGACTCCTAAGTTAGAGAGAGTGACCCAAAACCAGGACACAGTTTAATTGCCTGACCCAGGGCCAGCTGACCTTTCCTCAGCCCATTGCTTGTCCAGCCAAGGGGGTTTGGGCATCAGAAAGGCTGAACTGTATTAAGTCACTTTTTATTTTCTCACTTGCACACTGTGTTTGGCCATTGAAGGACAGAACACACAGGCCTGATGCCATAAAATTCCCCGGGGTATTCCCTCTCTTCAAGTGGAGAATTGCAATGAATAGCAATGAGGTTGTTATAGAAAAAAAATCCTCCCTTCCCATAAAGTACACAAAATGAGAAAGGACCTTTTTTTTTTTTTTTTTTTTTTTTTTTTTTTTTTTTTTTTTTTTTTTTTCCCCTCTGAAAATTATTTATAGGAATAGATTTACAAGAGCAAACCCAAGTTTGCTCTACAATGGAATATTTCAAGCCATGTTCAGGGTACTATTCACTAGAATGTAATAATTTTAGTGCATTCAACACTCTCTTTGAAACCAAAATAAAGAAAAAGCATATGAAATACGCTTAGAACTACTTGTATTTCCCTTATTAACAGCGTATTTTCCATGCCTTATTTATCTTTTCTGCTGGCATATCTGCTGCAGACTTTGAATCAAAGTAAAGCCATATTCTTTTTATTGCCAATTTTGACTGGATCCCTGATAATAAACCATTAAAATGACAAGAAGGTATATAAAACAAATGGAATCACTGATGCCTATGCATCACAGTTCTTGACTACAATAAGCACATCTCTCCTCTTTCTCCCTTGTACATCTGAAAAGGACTTTTTATTTTTTTAACACAAGTCATAATTCAAAATTATCCTACTTAGGAATCAAATCACATCTACAGCTAACTCTTTTTGGAATTTTATACTACATTTTACACAAAATTAAGTGAAGGCAGAACTGGTGCTCCTTTGGGTAAATGCTCATTCCATTTCTCTGTTCTTAGTCTGCTTGGAGTTACGCTCTGCTTAATGAAATCTAACACTGAAATATTTCCTGTAAGAAATTAAATGTCCATCAAAACTGTCAGTTTCCAATGTGAATTGAGGTTGTCACATAAAAATCTCTTGCATCAAGCCAAGAGAAACATTCCGTTCTTTTTACTGAGCATTACCTGCAGAGCTGACAGTACCAGCGCTGCCAGAGTAGAACACGAACTCAGCACTTCCCCATGCGTCTCCCAGCTTTTCAGTCCCTTTAGCTTTTACTGACACAGAGACTGGAACCTGGGGCCACCAAACTGCAAACCTTGAGCCAACCCAGGATGCAGCAATTATCACTTTTTGAGAGCAGTCCTTGGAGTCTTCCCTAACATGGCACTTCTCTTCAATCCCATGGAAAATGAGGGCTTTCCACAGAATTACAGCCATTGCTGACCTTGGGATAGTGCACTGGTCCAGGCCAGGGCACTGCAGGCATCTCAGCCAGCCAGCCCTGGAGGGCTGCTCTTAGAAACACCCTGTGGGACTCATTCCAGCTATGGAAGAAACAGATCTATTTTTAAAAATGACAGAAAAAAAAAGAAAAACTACAAAAGAATTCATGATGTAAATTAGAACCTAAATCGATTTGCATTGAAAGTTCTCAAAGTGTCATCCCTGGCGCTGCTCAAGGAGTTGGGCTGAATTCTCAGCATCATAAAGGAACTCATCCCAAGTAGCTTTTCATCATCTGGGAGGTCTCAAACCTGGAGCAGTGAAGACTATGGGATATGCCCACCCTTTTAAAATTTGCACCCCTGGCATTCAGGTGCTGCCTTTGTTTCTCTTAGAGCAAAATCCCAGAAGTTAAACAAGATTCCTGATTCCTGAAATTTCTCAACAGAGAGGTCATATTTGTAGAACCTTCTAGTAATAATCTGGGGCTTGTAGAGTTTTGCTTTAAATTTGCTCTCACTTCCAATCCTCACTTTACACTTCCTGTAAACATTCCTTCTTTCTCCTGGTCATTTATCAACTGTCATATTTATATTTCTTAACAAAACAAACCCAGCCCCTCGCCCAGGCTGAGCTCAGACCGTCTCAGCCCAAGGTGCTCCAGCAGCATGACCTGGGGGTGCACCCCCTTGGCACTTCCTGCTCCTATTGCTCCTCCAAAGACACAGAACTTGGTGACACCTGCCCCAAAACTGCCTCAGCACCCCTTCCCACTCCCCAAGCTCCACTCAGGGCTTGGGGGGCAGCAGCAGCCCCAAGTCTGGCACTGGCTGGGGGTTCCCAAATGATCATTATGATTTTCAAACATACGTTTTGCTTTTAGCTACATGAATCCCCAAATCCTGGCAGATGTGTAATTATACAGAGGCAGAATTAGGAAACATTTTAACAGCTCAAAGGCACCTAAAAATGGTTCTGTCTTTACCTCATCACACTTCAGAGGGCACTGGACAAGTCCAAAAGCCCTGCTGGATAAAAGCCCAATGACTTCGGTTGTGCACCTCTGGAACAGACTGACCAGTCTGAAAACATGACACAGAAATGTTAACTATCTATGCTTAAAATAAAAATTATAAAAAAGGTTTGATGCCAAAAACTTGCCACATATAATGAGTGAATTGAAATATCCTGTTCAGGGTTCTAAAAGACACCTTAATTTATTACTCCTACCAAACTAAATACTCCTACCTCAAATCTGTTTGAGCCTATTTCTGCTGTCCCTAAATCCAAAGGAAAGACACCCTCCAACCCAACTTCTGGCCTAAACATTACAGAGAAATTAGGTTATACATGTTCCTGCCCCTTGAAAATATAGATTATCTTCCACTTAACAAGCTTTCAGCTAAAGTTTACCTTCCTGTGGGAAAGTCTTGTCAGCATTACCGAAACTTATTTCAGAGAACAATCCTATGAGATAAATAAAAACAGCTCATCATTCTTAAAAATACTAACTTTAGAGACATGCATCCACTTCCCAGCTGCCAACAAGGCATGGACACCATGAAGGTACATTTAGGGTTAAGTGAAGATCTTGGAGATGATGGAGATACTACCGATAGCTACATTTGAAATGCTGAGGATTTTTTAACCAGATACGTTTCTTAGGAATAAATTTTAAGTTCCTTTAAACTGGGATGTCTTTGCCTCAGTTGCTCTTTTGCTTTGTGAACTTTCGGAGCTCACATCCCCCAGCTCTCCTCCACCACCACAGAAACAAACACAAAAATATCTGAAATGTGAGACAAGCTCAGAGTGCAGAGCACTGCAGCAGATGGTTACAAAGAGACAGCAAAGCTTACATGAAAAGGAATTTAGAAGCAGAGAAAAAAGGTTCACTGCTGCTTCCATTTAAGGAGAAATCAGGGTTTCCTCCTCTCTTGAACATGCTGAGATCAATGTTCAGTTTGTTGGGACTTACAGAAGCACTCAAAGGTGGCCTCACTCCCTCTGACATGGAACCAATTTACCCTGAATATCACTCAGAGCCGCTTCCAGGTTTTGTTATTTCATAACTCAAGGTACAATTTAAGGGGAGTCCCAAGTTAATGTGAGCAAGACCTTTAAAGTCAGCTTTATGGTTTCCAAAATAACTTGTTTGTGAAATGGAAAGGGGAGGCAGGGGGGCACACAAGCAGTGCCACTGATGGAGTTTACTGTGGCAGAAAATGCAGAATAGAGCTGTGATTAGATTGCTGCTGCCTACACAAGCATGACAGCACCTGAGAATTCTCTCCACGAAGGCCACTTGGTTTTCTTGTATATTTTATCACTTTCAGAGGTTTTAGACTAGTTTTCATCAGGAAGAAAGCTGCTCTCCACTCTCTCTAAGCTGCCTTTGAAATGCACACATGGGAATTTATTCCCATTTCAGACCTGCTGACCCAAACAAGCTTACCAACAGCAAACCCCTTGTCCTGTTTGACCTAACCTCTTATCAATATGCTTTCAGCTGCTTCCCAAGTCTCTCGTTTGCCTGGCTGATAACTCATCCACTCGCTGCCTCCCAAAGCAAGCACGGGTTGAGTTCTGGATTCTCCCCCTGAAGGAGCTTTAACGTAGGTCTTCCCCCTTGAGCTGAGGATTCTCACCAAGCTTGGGGAAAATCTGTATTTCTGAAGGTTCTACATTACTTCCAGCTTCAGTGGAAACTGCCCCTGGCTTGGAACGTAATTAGCAGGGGGCTGATTAACCTGCACAAGCGGTCACACAGGTCTGCTGGCTACAGGTGCGTCTGTGCCGAGTGTGGAACAACACCTCCAACACCCATTGCAGGTTTGCTCACTGCAATACGAGATACTGAGCCATTAGAGTTCCATGAAGATGGTGAAGGGCCTGGAGGAGTGGCTGAGGGCACTGGGCTGGTTCAGCTGCAGCAGAGGAGCTGAGGGCAGAGCTCCCCAGGGCTCCAGGGGCAGCTCTGAGCTCTGTTCTGGGCCAGGGACAGCACCCAGGGCACGGCTGGAGCTGGGCCAGGGCAGGCTCAGGCTGCACAGCAGGGAAAGGTTCTGCTCCCCCCAGAGGGTGCTGGCACTGCCCAGGCTCCCCAGGGAATGGGCACAGCCCTGAGGCTGCCAGAGCTCCAGGAGCCTTTGGACACCAGGGATGCACGGGGGGGATTGTTGGGGTGTCTGGGCAGGGACAGGAGCCGGATCAGTGATCCCTGAGGGTCCTTTCCACTCAGGATATTCTATGGTTCTGTGATGTTACATAAAACTGAAACCAAACAAACCACACACCCTAAAGAAAAAAAAAAAAACAACCCTCAGCTTTAAAAACCTACATGCTGCTGGGCCTCAGTCTGAATGGGAAGGATGTGACGGTGTCTCTGATTCCATTACACAGGGGATTTGAAACCTACACAAGTGATTTAGGAGCGTGACAGGGCTGTGCCTGCAGGCAAGGACAAGCCCACTCTTCCCAGTGGAGGAAGCTCAGGAGATACTTGGATCTGGAGGGCAAGACATCATCAGTAAGAACAGCAGGAGGATGACAGAAGCTGGAAGTTACACACATATGGATAGAAAAAATGGCTTTGTCCTACCTAAATTTAAGTCTGAAACCATATTTGAGCTTTTACTTTTTATTTATTTCAACATTCTACTTATGAATGCAGTAATATAAAAAGCAATTCAGCCTTAATTATAGTGGTTTAGCTGAGTTGCTATAATTTTCTTGTCCCTTAATTCTCCCCATGTTTATAACTATCAAAGAGCTTAGGCTCTGGTAAATTTTTTATTCTTCATAATTGCCAAGCCTGAGCAGAGCAATAAGAGCTCCACGCTTAGCATTTCCTCATGTAATCTAAAGTCACACTGTGCCAAATACAAGGCACTTGAAGTAAGTCCCTGCAGGTAGCAATATATCTGCTTTAACTCATGGCACATGAGGTGTGCGATGTGGATTTTGGAGTCACCCACACACCTATTCATCCCCAGCCCACCCTGAGCCAGGCACCCTCTTAACTCTGCTGCTAGGCACAAACAGCTCCTATTTTTATCCTCTTGTTACTCCTTTTTTTCAGTAGGCACAACTTACTTTTTTCACACTTTTACTTTACTGGAGCAGTTCACACTGGGAGCCCCAACCTAAGGAACTGCTGCATGTCCTGTGTCCCCAGGACACAGCTCCCCAGACCTGTGGAAGTGAGGTGTGGCAGTGCCAGGGAGGGGAGAGGACCTGATCCTTCTCTCAACAGCTTCCTCCTCCCAGGAAAAAGGTGATTTTCCACCACACTCTCAGAGTCTACACAGGAAAACAAGCCACCCTTTCAGCATCCTAACTGTGGTAGCAGCAGCCTGCAAATTTTACTTTAAACAGACAAACAATTGAAAAATTTGATTTTTTTTTAACGTGGGGAAAACCTTAGGCAACACACAAGAATATGAGAGAATGAGGAAATTCTTTCAGATGTTGCAAGCTCCCAAATTAAAGGGAAAAGTCTCTAGCAGCACTTGAAAGAGCTATTTTCTCAAAATTCCCATTTCATCTCATAAAATGTGGCCACTGGTGATGCAAACAAACATTCCCACAAAAGCAACTCAAGGTTTTGTGAGCAGCCCAGCTCCCACAGAGCATGAGAGAAGGCAGGTCCGTGTGCACCCCTGTGGGATCATTGGAGCCCTCCACAGCGCCCACCATCCAAAAGGCTACATCCCACAGGAACATCTTCATTTCCCTCTTTTCCTGTCTAACTTTAATTTTCAAAGGTTTTGCCCAGGACCCTTTGCTGGACTCTTGTTTTACACAATCAGAACTGTTCTCCTTCAGAGGAGATTCTTCACTGTCTGCTCTGAGCCTGCCCAAGCTGGTTTTCCCTCCAAGATCCTCACCCCACGTCCCCCAAAACAAGCACTCGATGGACAGGCTGGCTAGGAAGCACAGATTCCAGGGCCAGTATCCAAAAGCTTCCTCTGCAGGGCCCAAATCCCTGACAAATAGCTTGTCACAGCTTCAGTTTACAGAGTTTATAATTGTTTTGGGAGGTGCATTACAGAGTAATCAAAATGATAACAATTCTGAAAAAAATTGCAGCGGGTTGTGAGGAGAGATTAAACAGCTTGGTCCTATTCTCGCTGGGAAACGGAGACTTAGCAAACACAGAATTAACATTTTTAATATGGTGAAGGGGAATTAATAAGATGATAAATATTGGGGGTGGGAATCAAGAACTAACCTGACTGAGAGCAGGTATTCTGCTGCTATCTGGAGGCTGAGGAGGGAAGGAAGGCTTTGTTCGTGATGTCTCAGCGGGGAGCGGAGCTTGCCTGGGAGGTTCACACCAGCAGGGCAGTGACATGTGGGGTACAAGCGGTACAAGGTGTGGCCAGGCAGAGCCCTCCCAGCTGCCCCACAGCAGGAGCTCTGTCACCCCCCTGAGAGGATCTTGTCCAGGTGCAGCAGGGGCAGAGGGCTGGGAGCCCCACCTGCACCCATCTGGTCACTCACAAACACACACCAGAGGTGAGAGAATGCTTGCAACACTCTCAAACCCAGCCACTCACCCAAAAGTTAATTACCCCCAGAGAAGAGCACATGTGGGACAGGCTTTGTTTCTTTTCACTTGTAGACAAAGTAATTTCCAGGTGGTGTTGCCACAGTGCTTAATTTAGATTTTGTAACATCCTGGAAACCCTGACATGACGTGAATGATGGCTCTTAAAACACAGTCCAGAGCTGCCTCCAAGCCCTTCCACCAACTGTAAGAAACTGAGAAGAGGAAAAGGAAAGCTGACAGGGCATTCTTGGTTTTCTTATCAACTATGTTATCATAAATTTACTTTAAAAAAAAATAAAAAGGAGGCTACAGAAATAGCCCTGCATCACAACTAAATATTTGCAGTTAACACATGCAGCTCTTGGTAGCATATACATGCTGTGATATATGATTTATTACACATGCCACCCCTAAACCACCAACATAACTTTCAGAAACTTGCACCCATTCCTGAACAACGTCAGCATCTTCCCAGTGCAGGGTCATTTAGGATTAATGCAATCTACAGCCAAGGCTGAATACATCAGGGAGCTTCACGTCACAAAGGTCAGGTGTTCTAGTGGAGAAACTGCAGCCCTAGCACAGGTCCTGCTGGAATTTCCACCTGGTTTCTGAAGAAGTTTTGGCATTCTCTCCAAGTTCCTAGAGGTCCCAAGCCTCCACCACCTGTGTTAGTAAGTGGAGGCAGCTCAGGAGACAGGAGCAGGGAAGGCAAACAGAAGCTACAGGGGTGTATATACAACCCTTGGTGTGATGTCCAGGTCTGAAAACACTTCAGCACAACAAAGGAACAGGAATTTTCATTTCAGAGTGTATTAAGCTACAGCTGAATACTGAGCATCAATATTGAGGGCCAAATCCTGTTGTCACAAACATTGTACTGCTCTGAGCAAAGCTCCAGGGCAAGGAAGGCAGGAAGAGTGCTGTGCTCTCCTCGAGTCACCTACAAACATTCCATTCCTGCAATACTCCACTGCAAACTGACAAACACAGCTCTCTGGGCACTGGTACTTTATTAACCTTTTAAATTATCTAAATGTTTGCAAAAACTGTTGTCATTTTTTCATGCTTCCTTTTCCACTTGAGCTTCATAATGCAGAAGTGACAAGAAGTGGGAAGAAAGGTTAGAAAAGCCAACCAATCCCATTCTGGAGTACAATTAACACAGTATTTCAGTTTCACAGGGCAGTTCTGGCTTAGTAAACATAATGATAGCTTTACTCCAAGGTATAAATGAGAGGGCATTCATTTGCATTACTAACACACCTTGACAAAGGTTCCAAGATCAAAGACAAGCTGTCAGCATAATTGTAAAATAACACTTTTCCTCCATTTTAATTACTTGAAATAGCTTTTCTGTATTATTAATAACATCCTCCACCATTAGAGCAAAACTTGATTAAAGGCACTGCTTTGTGCACAAACACAGAGGAGGTTTGCATAACGTGGGAATGACTTGAAATGTATTTGGAGCACACTCTCAGGCACAGGGTGGGTTTGTGGGGGTCTCCTGTGCACCAGGAGTTGGACTGGACGGTCCTGGTGGGTCCCTTCCAACTCAGGATATTCTGTAATTCTATGTTTGGATTGTAAACACAGAACAAATCTAAACAAATGTGCTCACTTCAAACCCAGCCAAATCCAGACAGTTTGGAGCAAGACTCGGCTCCCTCTGCGAAGTTCCCAGCCCCAAGAGGCAGCTGATGTGAATCCAACCTGAGAGCCCTGCCAGGCAAGCAAAGAAAAAAGTTTCACGTCCACCAAACCCCTCATCTGAGAGCAGATCACCTTTCTCACAGAAGAAGGAATAAATTCGGTTTGGAAGGAATTGTTCCCTGGCAGGGTGGGCAGGCCCTGGCACAGGGTGCCCAGAGCAGCTGTGGCTGCCCCTGGATCCCTGGCAGTGCCCAAGGCCAGGCTGGACATTGGGGCTTGGAGCAGCCTGGGACAATGGAAGGTGTCCCTGCCATGGCTGGGGTGGCACTGGATGAGCTTTAAGGTCCCTTCCAGCCCAAACCATTCTGTGAATAAACTCTGTGATCTCAAGCCTGAATCAGTGCCCTCTAAGTCTCTCCCCAGCACTTTCAGTGCATTCTGGAGGAATCCCCAAATCCAGTTGCTTTACTCACAGCTGGTGATTGGCATCCCCCAGAGATCCCATAGCTCATTTTCCCACCTCACAATCTCCCACTTCCCACCCAGAATAAGGACGCAGAAGCACAGCCCAGCTGATCAGGGTTACACAGCCCTGGCTGTACAAAAGCAAGTGACACCCTGCTCTTGCACTCCTCCAGTACTGCCAATGCATCAGTGCAACAAAATTAGCACCAAAAAAGTACCCATTGCTGCAGTAATTCTTCTCGGTTTGATGTGTCCTTCTCTCCAAGAAAATGCCTTGCATTTGAGGCGTGACGGATTAAGAGATTTAATAGGTTTTTGCATCCCTATCTTCCATGACTTCCATTTGATAGCTCTGGTCCAGCCTCAGCACTCACTGAGCCATTTCCGCAGATGATTAGCTCTTTGAATACATTTTGCATTGTTTGATTGCATTTAATAGAGGAATACTGTAGAACAAGACTAAAAACAAATTAATTTACAATATATAAACTTTTATGGTCGCATTTAAAAAAAAGTAAACAAAAACCTGTCGCAGTGTCCCTCACGCCTGGCAGGCATTGACCACAGGCTAGCTCAGTTTTTGCACTGCGGCAATGTGGATCGGTCAGGGTTACAAGCAGAGCCGAGTTATCTCCTCCCGGTGGGTTTTTGGTTCCCCACACAGGTGGATGGACCTGATGGCGTCACGACTACGGCGGCGGAAAAAGGGTCGACTCTCTCTGAGCAGGGTAAAAGGTGGTTTATTAAAGGGGAGTCCAGCAAGGAGCTCCACCTCAGACCCTTGCTGCCCAGAGAGAGCCCAGATCAAAGCTGAGCACGAACTTATAAACGGGGGACGATCCAGGGGTGGTGACAATGGGTCAGCCAATAAGGGAACATGGGGGTGTAATAGGGCGTGTCAACTCCTGACAAACAAATTAATCACAAGAGGGGAGAAGGGGATTCCTCAGGCACCAGCCTATCACTCCACGCCTCCCCTGGATCTTTCCAGAATCCAGGGAAGGGTCCCAAAGTGACAGACAGGGCAACTAAGAGGAGAGAGTGGGCATTGACAGAGACAGGTGGAAGAAGGGGGTGATTGACACAAAACGACTGGTTATATAACCAACTCATACGGGGGAAACCATTACAGAAAACAGGGGGCACAGTGGAATGAACCATTACAAAAATAACTTATAAATATTACAAAAATAACTTAATAACTTAATAAAACAATTCTTGCACCACCACAAAAACTCAATTTGCTTTACATGTGAACAACTTAGATGTTTTTCCAAGACATGAACAAACTGCAGGCATTTCATAATCCCCAAAGCAGTGACCACAACAGCTCACCAGTGTTAGACTTGACATTTGTTCCAGAGCACATGCAGCATGTTACAAACTTCCCTGGTATTAAGTGTGGGGATTAGGCTGGTTTTTCCCAAGCTCCTTGCCCTGTGCTGGAAAGGGCCGGCACACTGCAGCTCCTCTGTGGAAAATCACTCCATCAGCTTGTTAGCAGCTGAGCAGAGAGGATGCCCTTGGGGTGGCTGTGTAGTTCCCTCCTTAAACAAGGATATAGCCCATGAGTAACACACAGGAAAGAAAAAAAAACCACCCAAAACACCCCCCCCCCCCCTCAAAACACCCCCCCACAAAAACCCAACAAACCAACCAAACAAAATATTAACATTCTATGATTCTCTGATTTCAGTTGTTGCTACTCAGACACAATTAGGCGCTGAACCTACACTGTTACACTCTACCTTAAACATGAAGTGTGCCATGGCAAATGTGTTGGCAGTCTCTACACCACCACTTTGAGGGTGGAAATGGGAGCAGCTGAATGTGCCTGAAGGGAAAGGTCATCTGGAAATCATGGCAGCACTTTCCTTTAAAGAAGATTTGCCTCTGTGGGTATTGGCCATCCCTCGTGCTGTCTGCAGACCTGGGAGCTTCCAAAGTGACCAGTGCCTCCTGCAGTGCCTCAGAAAATGCCCTCAGCCACGGGTCTGTGCCTGTTACAGCTCCCTGGCTGCTCAGAGGGAGCTGCACCCTCAGCCCAGCAGAAAAACTGTGCAGTGCCCAGGGCTGCAGCTCCACCTTCCCACGGACATCTCTGCGGTCCAAGGAGGGCCAGCCTTCGCCTTGCACACCTGGGAGAGCTGTGTGCCTCGACCCTGCAAGTTCCAGTGTTTGAGGTCTATTAAATGGAAAAACATTTCCACTGAAGTCAATTCAGCAGCACTCTCGGCCTTCCAGAACGCAGTCCCCGAGGTCCAGGCAGGCCGTGTACTCTGCTGGACAGCCTCCCTCCATCCCAGACACAACTGCACTGCACACAAATGCCTTCCACAAAAACTCCTGATGTCAAGATGAAAAGAGTCTGAGAATCCCAAAGAGCAAAATATCCCTTCTCTGAGAGGTTAAGATGCCTCTTATGGGAGGAAAATTTGATATCTGGTAATCTTAGAATGCTTCAGGAAGCTGGGATTGTATTTATTTCCCATCTGTGTGAGGGAAGGAAAAATGCTCTTCAAAAATAGTTTGTTGCTCAATACGGTCTTTTGCAGGCCTTTAACTTTTTTTGTTATTCATTGAAATTTATAAGAGAAAGCTGAGAGTCACAAATGGAAAAGAGATTTGACTGGCAGCTACAACTTCAATTTGTATGAGAAATCTCCCTGGAAAACAGACTTATTTTATCTCGGCCTCACCTTCCAGTAACAAAACCATGACAGTAACACTCACTATTCTCTTGTGTACCCATTCTCACTGGAAATTACAACTGAATTACAAAACAGATTGCCTGATACTCGTAAAAATAAAATTCATAGTCCACTCCACTCCAGCTAATTAATTTTCTTCAAACCACATCCCAGAGTGATCAAATGAGACATGAGCTCTTTCATGAACAGAAAATCCCACTGGAGTTCCTGAACATCAAATGTAACAAACACCAGCGTTTCAACATTCGCATCACCATGTTTGAGCCCCCACTTTTGCATGTGTAAGCACCCATTTGCATGTGAGCATTATGTTTTATTAATAGCGATTAATATTAATATTCCAAGGTGGTAGTCTGTGTGAGTTCTGAATCGATGCGAAACGGGTTCATGCAATGGGACAAAAGCAGATTGCTCACCATTAGGGTCATCAGGAGAACAGGGTCCATCTGACCACACTAAGAACAAAGCAAAGCACCACGTTCCTGCTCTCAGCATTACTGTTCACAACAGCACCGCTGTGAAGCTCTCCAGCATGGCCCTTCTTTTGTCTGCCTGGCCCTGGGAGCTCTTTTGCACATTTTCATATAGTTCATATTAAATATGGGAACTTTAGCTTCCCTCATGAGACCCAGCTCTGGAGCTGTTTCCCTAAATAATGGCCATCTGTTCGGAATGACCACCCCAAACACCTCGCTTTGTTAACCTCAACTTTGCTGCAGCTAATTCACCAGTGGGGATTACTCCAGCCAGCTTTCCGTGGGCCTCTATTGTTATGAAAACCTATTATCAGGCAATTAAATGACAGCAAGAATGCAATAAAGTACAACAGTTTTACTTGTAGCATTATCCTGGGTGCTGATGTTAATGAAAGGCTATCGCACCCCTGACTGCAATTCCGAAATTCTGCCATACAGGAGAAAACTCTCGTCAGCAGCTATTTTCAGTCTTAATGGTCTGAGCAATTACAATCCTTGCCTTAGCCCTTCCCCAGTATTTCACCCCAAATTAAACTAGGGACGGCTCTGAGGTGATCTCCGAGGCTGCTGCTGAGGCCAGGTCCAGAGGACACAAGGCCTGGTGTTCCCAGAGCTCGCCCATGTGAGAAGGTGTTTGTTTCCCTGTCACACAGGTGAGCCTCACAAAGGAGCATTCACAATCCCTTCTCCTCCCTTTTCCTGTGGAAATGAAACAATCAACCAGCCTTCTGAATTCTCTACTCTGAGTTTGTCTCAGTAGAAAATGATGACGCTGAATTGCCGTTAAAGTCCTTTCAGTGCTCCTCTGGCAGGCTGCACTTCTGGCATGACATCTTTCCTTTCCTTTTCTCATTTCTAGAGCTAAACATAAACTTAAATAAACCTCTTTGGAAAATGAGATGTACATAATTGCCACAAATACAACAAGGTGTCTAGACCATTTCCCCTTTCTAAATTGCGCTGGGTTTGAGATTTATACAATCAGCATTTCGTATTTCTGATATAAAACAGAGCAGTAGGTCTGAAGAGAGTTATGGGTTTTTCTCCTCACCCTGAAAGAAATGTACAAATCTATGTTGACATGAAGTAGTACTTTCCCTACTGCTGTGAGGATCCAAGTGCAGTCATGCTGCTTGGCATGGATTCAGCTAATATGCATTTCCAGTTCTCCTGCCCTGCCAGAAGGCAGTATATTTACCAGCCTGTATGTGCAGTTAGGCTAAAGTGTTGTTTTTCACTGGGATTCATAACCTCTCCTCTTTGGAATATTTATTTTCTTCCTAAGATGCCATAGGGAAACTTTATGCAACTTACTATATCACTTCTCCACCAATACTGCACCCAGGTTTCTGCCAGCTAGTTCGCCAAAACGCCCGGATGGGAAAGCTCCACAACAGAAATTACTGCATGAGAGAGAATATGAATTAATTCTTTGTTCATAAGTAATTTTAGACTGTTTTATAATTCAGGTTTTAAAATCCTGACATTCATTTTATAAGGCAGAAGTGTTTCACTCAGTCTAATTACAGGAACAACCTGCAAGTACAGTGTCCCAGGAAGGGCCCTTCAGTGCGAGGTGCTTTCCAAACCAAACAAGAAGCACAGGATCCAGCTATCTCCCCTCTTAGAGGAGATGAAATTGATTTTGTTACTTGGGAGAAATCACAGCAGCTTCCAAGCAGGATGGACAGGCTTGGTTGTCCCTCCAAACCCACCCCCTTTGCCATGCAGGGACAGAAGCTCTCTTCTTCCCCCTGGATCCATAATCCAAGCCAGAAATGAGAAAAATTAATGTGGTACTTTAATCCTCCTTACTATCCTTCACATAAAATATCTTCAACTAGAATTGTACTACAGAAACTTTATCTTTAAAAATTGGACTAAAGCACAAGGGAACCTCATAACATACAGGAATGTTCCCTGTGAACTGAGAAAAAGAAACAGTAAAATAATATATTAATCTAATAACACAGATAAGATTGTTTCTTGGAAGAACATTGAAAATAAAGCAGCAGAGGAGAGTTTTCTTCCGTAAAATGAGCTGTGCTCGCATGAGAGAGACCTGAACATCACTCACGCTGACGAGAGAAAACCTGTATTTCCCAGCTCCCTCACGAACGACAATTTCATCTCTCCCAACTCTCTATTGTCAAGCAAGAGAAATATGGTGTAGACTTGTATAACAGCCAAACAACTGACATTTACTTTTGGTCGTCCCTCCAAAGTTGTGCACTTTCAAAACCAATATTTCTGACTAATAACCTTTCTGTTCCTCATCACAGCATTTGTTTGGATCTCTTTCTGAGTCCTGGCCTGTTGAAAATACTTTGCTAGAGTGAATGTGTCCTTGACACCTACAGTGTAATATGGGCACTCTCCTCTTGACGCCACTGGTATTTCCCAGCACACAGGAGAGCAATGAAACAGAGCTCAGTGTGTACCAGAAGATCCCAAGAGAGAGTTTTGCCCTTGAGTGTTATGCCAGTGAGCTTTGCCTCTGTGCATTGCAAGGGACAGCTGTGACAAAGGTCCCCAAAGCCAAACCATGCATTAAAGGACTTTTCTGAAGCTGCACAAAGGGGGTTTACCGCTTTGTGCAACGGCCAGTCAGAGCAAGCAACAACGTGTAGCAGATCTGGATTCTGGGGTTTATTGAAAAGGGAATCAGAGGTTTTCCCTTCATCCCCTTCAGTGTTATCTTTGCTCATCATGTCTTAGCCTCAGTGTGGAGTAGGAGTTGAAGCAGGAAGTTCTTTTGCTCCAGCTGTGCACAGTTGTGCCTCTCCTGTCCCAGGTCCCTGGGCATCCCAAATCTTCATCCCCCCGCTCATATCCAGGATCTTCCCTCCAGAGCCTCCCTCCTGGTCTCTCTTTTTTCCAAGACCACTTCTCATTTTGGAAACATTCCTTTTTCAAGCCCTGCTCTGCACTCCAGAACCCCAAGTTCTCCCTCTGCAGTCTGTGTACAAAAGCCCACCAAGTGCCTCCCAATCAGTAGGCCTGGTTCAGGTCTCCCTGGCAGATTTGGGACGTGCCTCTTGTCTAATTCAGGCATTATAAGACTTTACAGCTGTCCTAGAGCAGGCTTCTGACAGAGGTCACACGTTCAGTTTTGGACGTTCACGCGGAGGCCACTTGCGAGTGTGCACACTTTGTCCCACTTACAACACTCCGGTATGAATTTATTCAAATATGTGATGAATAGTCAGCACAAATTCCTGATTAGACCCTAATCACAGAGTTCCAGACAGGGCACAGGCACAGGTACCCTACTCCTGATTAAACCTGCAGGCAAAGCAGCCTCTGCAGGGCCCCTGCTGCACACTGAGGGCTCTGCTCACACACATCCCTGTGAACAGAGCCTGACCCGTGCTGTCCAAGCCACTCGTGTTCTGGGGCACTGACACCCCTGAGAGGTGAAACGCCACATCTGGATTCTGCTTTTGACATCAAACTTCCATTGGAAAAGACAGCCCCGGCCAAGGGGGTGGCAGGGGAGAGCAGCCCAGACAAACACACAAACGAGGTGATTAAAAACATGGAGGTGGATGCTGAGAATATACAAATTAGAGGACTGGCTTTGCTCGCGCTTGCATCAGCATAAAACCTGACTGGCCCAAGGGAACTCGGTATAGCTGAAGCCACATAAATAATGAGCTGTGAAATCAGGCCTTGAATAGCAAATGATAGTGCTTCATGATAGTGCTCATTTCATAATATTGCTGTACTACCTGCCTTCTGCATTAGCCTGCCTTAGAGTCAGGGGTGAGATGAGTATTCAGCTGATAACCAGCTAATCAGTGGTTACATTAAAACACATCAAATTAGGCTCTCAAGTGAAAGGGGGAAAGCTTGTAAATAAGAAATTTTTTTTATTTTTTTTTTTAGAAAATATGAATGAATTTTTTAAAATAGCTTTTGAGACATCTACTCAGTTGTTTCACCTCTAAAGGCAGGGCAGAGGCGGGGGTGGTTTTCCTCTCCCCCCACCAAGTGCCAGTGAGCCGAGCTGATTGCTGCACACATCATTTGACATCCTGCAAACACAACGAGCGCTCCACCGGCAGCAAAGACAGACAGAAACATTCTCAACACTTGTCACATTCCCTGATTGGTTCTCAGTGAGCTGTTTGGCATGGAAATGTGGGGAGGGATGGAGCTCTGAGAGACAGAGCGCAGGGAAAGCGCCTGCGACAGCGCATCATCTCCTTATTAGTGACTCTGGATTGGGAAACAGACAGGGAAATGCATCGCCATGACACTTCTGGTGTTGCCTGTTACACAAATAAAGAGGAAGTTTGTCAGTAAATCCCAGTTAAGTACGCCTTCATGGCTTTCTAAAATCCATTTATTTTCCAGGAAGCACACAGGCACACACAGCTTCAAAGTGGACGCAGCCCCAGCACAGAGCCCGGGCTCGGCACGCCCCAGAGCGCTCTGCCAGACAGGGATAAGCACGGAGAGCACCTGTGCCTTCAGCCTCCAGAAACTGCTTATCACAAACAGGATAAGCACATAGGCAGGCAGCGAGCTGGACCAGAAACTTCCATCCAAAAATGATTATGAAACACTTAAAATCTAAAGCAGCAAAGAACTCAAAAAAAAAAAAAAAAAAAAAAAGATTGAATTGCCCTAGGAAGCTCAAAAGAAGGCCATGCTTGATTGGATTCAGATTTGACTGAGATTCGCCCTCATTCATTAAAAGGTTTGAAGATGTTCAGACAGCCAAATATTAACTCTCAAGTTGCAGAGTAGGGTACAGAGGAGCCGTTTCTCACAGGCTGGATTTCCCACACAGCTTTTCTTACAAGCCCATCACCTGAAATCCTACAGGCCCTCATAACCCACACATTAGCAAACCATGTTTGTTTTAGAAAATAATGGCTCCCATTCAGGCAGCTGCCAAAGCTGGGTGTATGCACACACATCTCCAGTTCTGCAGCCTCTCCTAACACTGACATTCATCTTACTGTTGAACTAACATCCATGCAACTATTTAATTAAATAGATAATCAGGTTAGTATAAAATCAGCATAAAATCATACTGTTTATGACAGTAGGACTTCAGCAGGGCTGGCATTTATGCTTAAATGGAGTCCTGCACTCTGTGTCCTGTAACTCATCTGAAGCAGACAAGAATTGTTGTCTCCATGCCCTTCATAAATAGGAAACTGAGGCAAGGGAAGGTTGAGTGCCTTGCTCAAGAACACCTGAAAGGTTAAAAGTGATGCTGTTGTGAGTCATGAGCAGGAGAGTGGCTGAATAACCTCTTGTTTAAAGCCTGAAGTATGTTTACTGAAATTGATTGAAAATAGACTCTTTGGTTTTAAAATGGCTCGTTGGAATTTTTCAGCATTTTGTGATTCTTTTCTCTTGCCCTCCACCAGCAGCAAAGTTCACACGCATGAAAGCAATATTTAGCACTAAAACCTTTAAAAGTTATTCTTGTCCCAGTGATGTCAATCTAAATTTAGAACAAATTCAAGGATAAGCTTTATCCTGTAACATCCACATGTGCCATCAGCCGCTTGTGCTCGGGCTCACAGCATCACATTTCGGGGAGGAGGTCCCAAAGAACATCAGCACCTTGCTCAGCCCAGGGGAAGCTCTACCCCCGCCATTCCCACCTTCAACTCAAGCAAGTCAGCAGTGTAAATCTGCCTTCAAAGTTCAAATTCCTTATGTTGGTACTTCGATGTTTCCTTAGTACATCAAATTGTTTGGATTGATATCCATCCCAATCAAGGCAGGACAGACTATCCAAGAGCACTCAGGCTCTGGGTACACATGCAGCAGAAAAACTGTAATTAAACTTGAAGCCAAGAAAACTCCAGGCATTTCCCATTGTCCAGTATACACAAAAGGGAACGGCTCAAAGAAGAGCTTGCAGCTTCTTTCTGAGCACAAACAAGAGGTTCTCCTGAGCTGGAGGAAGCAGGGTCACAGGGAGCTGCATCACGGCTATAAATAATTCTGATTTTAAGGCTACACTTAAATGAAAACAGAAAATACAACTGACAGCACCTATGCTTCTTGTCTTTCTCTATATTCTCTTACAGCTGACCTTGAGAATATTTAATATTAGCCTAAGGGTGGAAAGAAACGATCTTCCTCACTGCAATCATTTAATAATAGCTCGTCCTCCTTCTGCTCAGTATGCAAGCAGACACTGCTTTTGTCACGCCTTCAGCAGGTGCTTTGTTCACGCCGAGCTGGTGCCTGAAGCCCAGGCAGTGCCCCTGCCGGGGTGCAGGGCTGTGCCCCAGTGTGGGCAGCAGATCCAGACCCAGGCAGCCGCGGTGTCACAGCTCGGGACAATTCCTCTGTCACTCAGCACAGCTGTTTAGAGGGCCGCGCCGGCTCGGGGGATCCCGCCCCTCAACCAGCGGGGAAAACCAACACAAACCACCATTAAAGTCAAACCACAAAATGAATTTTGATTCAACAGGCGTTTCGTCAAGAAAAAAACGTCCGCCAGCAGTTCGGCGATGGGATGAAATCAGATTGTTAAACTATATTTTTCTGAGGTTTGGTAACGCTCCGGTCTGACAGTGCCACGGGCTGTCTAATGGATGCGGGAGGAGCCCTGGAGCCGCAGTGCCCTCTCCCGAGCTCGGCAGGCCCGGCAGGCAGCGGGACCGGGCTGTCCTTGCACATCCCATCCGTGCCCGGGCTGTCTTTACAGAGCACATCCCATCCCTGCCCGGGCTGCCCTCGCACATCCCGTCCGTGCCCGGGCAGAGCCGCTCCGCTCAGCCGCGCTGGCCCCGCTCCGCTCCGCGCAGGGATCGCGCTGCAGCCGGGCCGGGGATGCCTCCGCAGGGATGGGACACGAGAAGCGAGGCTGTCTCGAGTTCCCTTCTTGAAAACACCTTTAAAAGAAGGCGAAATGGACGATGGGCAGGAAAGGTCCCCGCGGGGAGCGGGACCCTGCAGTGCTGCAGGCAGGGGAGCGGTCCGGGAAGGGAGCGGGAGCGCTGCTGGCCCCAGGCACAGCCCAGCACGGGAATTCTCCAGCCTCACCGCAGGGGAACTTGGGGAAATGCTCTCACTACGATGCATAGCTGGCTCGGAGTCGCGGGCAGGGAAAGGGCGTGTGCGCTGGGCTGTGAGCGCTGAGATCCCTGGGCAGCCGCGGCGGGCACAGCCCAGCGCTAGGCACGGAGCCGTGCTGATGGAACCAGAGCATCCCATCCCTGCCAGCGCCAGGGCAGGAACCTGGCACAGGAGATCTCCCTTAAAAGCCATTTCAGCCATCTAGGAGGCTAAATATAGGCTTCATGATCAATAAAGCCAGTTAAAAACTGCTTTTTTTTTTTTTTTTAAATCATAAAATAGTCTCTCTTGAAATTATTTTTTCCTTCTTTTCTCTATTCACACATTCTCTCTTCCCAGCCTTCATTTGGGTTCCTGATTTCAGCTCCAGCCCTGCTTTACAAGCTGATTCCTGTTAAAATTGTGACAAATTCTTTCCCATCTTTCTTCCAGGGGTTCATGAGGATGCAGATGCACCATGCAGTTCAGTTTCAGGGGATATTTTAAAACCCAGTTTCATTTCTTCATCCTCAAGCTAAGCACTGCATTTTCCCTCTGCTGATACACCGTAACTGAGTGATGCACGCTGTAACTTTAGACATAACTCGTGAGACATGAAGAACACAATGACAACAAACCAACTTCTGGGCAGGTCTTTGCTGCAGCTCTCACACCAAGGAGTTCAAGAGCTTCAAATCACACAAGCATTAAGGTTGGAAAAGACCTCCATGACCATCCAGTGACTGATTCCCACCTCTTCCCCAGCCCAGAGCACCGAGTGCCATGTCCAGGTGTACCTTGGACACCTCCAGGGATGCGGACTCCAAACCTCCCTGGGAAGCCCCTGCCAATGTAGAATTAAAAGGATTTCTGCGCGTTTATGTCTCATGTTAGCAAAACACAACTCCTTGCTTGATTTAATACTTGCTGTTACCAAAGTAACATGCAAATATTTCAGCCTTGGTGCTCACAGCAGCCACCCTTTTCCATGATGCTTTCCTCTCATGCATTTATAAACATCAGTTCTTCCCTTACCCTTAAACTGAGCTTAAATGAGCACTGCTGTAAAGTTTAGCAACAGCAAAACCTTCAACTACCAGAGCACCTTTTCATGCCAAAACATCTGTGTTTGTGCACCAGCAGCAATGATTAATGTCAACACGGCTCTGGGAATTGTGTTTGTTAATTAACTGCTGCTGTAGAGCTTGCAGGCAGAGTACAAAACATGACATTCCTACAGGGTGTACACAAATACTTATTATTTTCCTTATGCAAAAAATCCCAATGGAAGACTTATTGTTTGGGTTTGTTTCAGTTAGCAGATGAAACAGCTACACTTCCTGTTGGGTACTTTACAGGAGGGTCTCCACCAGCAGGCCTCTGGAGAAGATGAACAGAAGAGGAGGCTGGGTTTCTGTATTTTCTCTAAGTTAGGTCACCTCTGGAGAAAAGCAATGCCTGCTCTAAAGTCAAGTGTGATAAATTCCTGAAGGGGATTATGTGATTCAGCTTTCTGTGATAGCGAGAGATTGAACTCACTGACCCAGAAAGCCCCTTTCTGCTCTCCTCTTGCTAAAATGCTTCTTCCCAGGCACTGCTTATCAGGGTTATCAAGCTTATCCCTGCTTATCAACCGTACAGGAATAGTCTGGAGTGACCTGTTTGGCAGCTGATGCTGACAGGAGCCACACAGCATCCTTTGGGGGACCCCCTGAATCCACTGCTGCTGACAGAGCTGTCTGTTGCTTTGGGACACCCAGCTGATTGGAGAGCAGGCACAGCTCGATGGAACCACGATGTATGGCCTGCAGCCTCCTGGCTGAGCTCTGCACACCAAACAAACCCCATAAAATATTCCCCAGCTAGGAGCTGATCCATAACCATAACCTCTCCCCGTGCTCACTGCAGAGCCCTCTTTGCTATCCTGGGCCCTGGGATGCTGCTGTAATTGACTCCATCCATTACCTTAAAGTGTTCTCCTGTTTATCCTGCCTTTATCACATCGAGCCATTGTAAAAATCTCTTCTGGTTTACATCTTCCCTGTGCTTTCAGCAATGCTATTACTCCTATAATAAGCTTAATGAGGACACTGAGTGTAGGAGTCTTCACATAAATAATCACAAGAGAAAATGCTCTGGAGATTCGAACAGCAATGTCACACTGCCCTCTGTTGAAATTTGAGGCACTAAAGTCGTGTTGAAACATCTTATTTCTAAGGACTAAAGGTTAATTATTTAATTTTTTTTAACTGCAACAGCTCTTTCCAGCCATTAGAGAAGATGATTATATTTTTTTCCACGGATTACAACATACATATTGAACTAAGTTTAATGAGCTGTCAGAGAGAGAAATCCTTACATCCCTACAGTCAGGGGGCAGCAGGAGGGCCTGCAAATTTTGAACCTGAACAATCCTTTCAAAGCTCAAGATTTGCCCTGACACTAATCATAATCAACTTAACTCTTTTAGCATCTAAGTCATCAAACTTGCCCTGAAGCCAGGCTGGTTCTGACCAAACCCCATCCACGGTCACTCGGCCACTTCCTGCCACAACCTGTGGCAGCCATGGCAAACACTGTCACCTTCAGAAACATTCCTGCAGGAAATGCTTCTCCTGCAGTTAGAGGAGTGGCACCCTGGAAGGATGTGCTGAGTGGTCTGCCAGCATCACTAACATTTGCCCTCTGTGCTGCGAAGGACTCCTGCAGCACAGCTCATTCTGTCTCTGCAGCACGTTAAAGGCATAAAATACAAATTCTTCTGTATTTATCAGGTTGTGCCGTATGCCATGTTTTAAAAATCCCAGGTAACATCCCATGATTACACCACAAGGCTTTTGACAGGCACAGCTCCATACTTTAATCAGCCCCCTTGGCTTTGTACAATTGCCCCAGAAATGGGTCAGGATCGATGATCAATGGGAGTGCCATATCACGTGTGCAGCAAGTCTGTCTATAGGTACAAGAGGAAAGTTAGAGTCTGGGAGAAACAAGTCTGTGTTCTGACCCTGCCCAGCTGGAAGTCACCCTTAGTGGGGTGGAATCTGGGGAAAACACCTTTTGGAATGACTGGCAGGAGGCCCTTGGGGAGAGGGGGAAGGTGCTGGAAGGAGCAGCTCATGGCATGCCCAGAGCTGGGGTAGAGCTGGCAGAGCAGAGCTGCCCAGCACATCTGTCCTGCACTGCCTGTTTGTCCTCCTGGGGCCAGGAACAGCCTCAGCTGCACCAGAGGGAAAAGGAGAGCAGCTCTGCATTGGCATCTGGGTCAGGAGAACACAAAGGACTGGTATAATTCAATCATGGGCTTTGGCTGTCCAGCAACAGCACAGGGCCCTCCTGAGACCCCCATCCAGAGACAGTGTGGAGCCTGAGGCCTCTCGAGTGAAGCACATCTATCTGATTGTCTGAATGCACATTTTTATCATATGGGTGTTATTCACAAAAGCAAAGGCAAGCAAGGCTCTCCAAAATGTATTTCTAGTGGAGATAATGTTTTCTTCCACAATGACAGCTACAATATCAAATCCAACTTATCAGCATTCTTCTCTGATCTAAAAAGTAATTCATCAGCCCTATCATTGTATCTAATAAGAATATGCTGTAAAGCCTCAGCTTTGAAAAGGAGAATCAAAAGCATTTGTAAGAACCCCATGAAGTCTCTTTCCTTATCTATCATTTGCTGCACACATCAGCCTTTTGTCATTTAAATTACAAAAGTAAAGAATGGGGGCATTTGGTGACTAAAGATTTCTGGATTTCAGTGCTAAAAAATTACATCCTCGGCAGCATGGCCCAAGAGGATTGGGCATGGAGTGTGACCTGAGCAAACTATGCGATATGTAAAATCAAACAATTGGTTCTTTTCATTTTGCCACTACTAAAGCAGGAACATTTTTGGCCAGCTACTGGGAGAAACCTGGGTGTAGTACTGATGGAGAAGTGATATTGTAAGTTGCATGAAGTTTCCCTATGGCATCTTAAGAAGAAAATAAGTATTCCAAAGAGGACAGGCTATGAGTCCCAGTGAAAAACAACACTTTAGCCTAACTGCACATACAGGCTGGTAAATATACTGCCTTCTGGCAAGGCAGGAGAACTGGAAATGCATATTAGTTGAATCCATGCCAAGCAGCATGACTCTGATTACCAAACTCTCCCATCATTTTAGTCTCCCTTGCCAAGCAGGGACAGGTATTTGAGGCCCCCTGAGGATTGCAGGATGATGGAGTCTGAGCATCCTCTGAAGCAACATAAGCTTTAATTACACCCATGCTTCTAGCTGGAGCAAAGGTGCTCATAAAAGCACCCCGAGCTCCTCCCCTTCTGCTGGGGAGGAAATTCGCCTCAACAACAACAATTGAAGCGTTTTGCAGACAGCGATTTGCAGACCAATTACTGGTATCACAAAAGGACAAACTTTATATCAGAACTGAGGCAGAAATCAAACTTTCCTGACATATATAAAAAATTTTATTACCAGAATAATGTATAACAGGAAACAAAAAATAAGTATTCTGAAGGCTAAACATTTAGACACACCTTTAAATAAAATGCACCGGAAGCCTCAAGGTAGCAACATTAGTTGATAACAGATGGAGGTTAAAAGCTCTCTCCAGTAGCTGCCAAATACAGGTCTAAAGATGAAAGGATGCACCAGTTTATGCTTGGAGTCCAGTTCTAGCAAAATAAAACTGAGAAAAAAAATTCTCAGCCTGGTCTACCAAGAATCCTGTGTTAAAACTCACAGCCAAGCCCATATCAGTCTGCAGGAATAAAGGACATTTTCAATACTCCAGCTGAATAGCACTTTACCTGCTGCTAAGGCTATGTGCACAACAGCTTTACAGTACTATTTGTGTTGACTTTTTAATATCGACCCTGAAATATTCAACTGGAGCTCAGTCTTTAAGACTTGATCTCCGATTCAAACCAGAGTGAAATTTCAGAAAATAGAGGTAAATTATTGGAAACACTGAGGGCAGGAGGGGGTAATGAAGTTGTTGCAGTCAAACAATTCCATATAATCCTGAACTGGTGATGCTATGAAGAACAGAATTTCTCTATCTGCTAACAGTTCAATTCCCAATAGCTGGATGCCAAGCTAAGTGTAGCAAAAGCCTAAAGAAAAGTTCACACACCTACTTGTGCTTGCCAGTCAGTACAAAAATACAGGTTTATATCTGCAATAGGTGTTAATGCCCTTTGGTTTTTACACATGTATGACAAAGCCACACATAAAACTCAGAAGTACCTTCAGTTTATCTGCTCTCTTCTCTTTTTGCTTCTACATCCATAATTTTCTCAGTCTCTTTAAAATAGTCCAACAGAGAATCACAGAATCACAGAACCACTAGGTTGGAAGAGACCTTTAAGATTATCAAGTCCAACCCAGCCCTAACACCTCAACTAAACCATGGCACTGAGTGCCGCATCCAGTCTTTTTTCAAACACATCCAGGGATGGTGACTCCACCACCTCCCTGGGCAGACCATTCCAGGACTTTATCATTCTTTCAGTAAAATCTTTTTCTGAACATCCAGCCTATACTTCCCTTGGCACAGCTTAAGACTGTGTTCTCTCGTTCTGTCAGTTGCTACCTGGAGAAAGAGACCGACCCCCACCTGAGCACAGCCACCTTTCAGGGAGTTGTAGAGAGTGATAAGGTCACCCCTGAGTCTCCTTTTCTCCAGGCTAAACAACCCCAGCTCCCTCAGTCGTTCCTCATAGGGCTTGCGTTCCAAGCCCCTCACCGGCCTCATTTACCCTCCTCTGGACATGTTCAAGAGTCTCAATGTCCTTCCTAAACTGAGGGGCCAGAACTGGACACAGCACTTGAGGTGCAGCCTCACCCGTGCCGAGTACAGGGGCAGAATGACCTCCCTGCTCCTGCTGGCCACACCATTCCTGATCCAGGCCAGGTGCCATTGGCCCTCTTGGCCACTAAGACACACTGCTGGCTCATGTTCAGTCAGCTGTCACCAGTGCCCCCAGGTCCCTTTCTGCCTGGGCAATGTCCAGCCCCACCGTTCCCAGTCTGTAGCACTGCAGGGGTTTGTTGTGGCCAAAGTGCAGGACCTGGCACTTGACTTGTTAAACTTCATCTTATTGTCCAGGTCCCCCTGCAGAGCCCTCCTACCCTCCCTCAGATTGACACACACTTCCAGCTTGGTGTCATCTGCAAATTTACTAATGAAAGACTCAATCCCCTCATCCATGTCATCAAAAAAAATATTGAACAGAGCTGGCCCCAGCACAGACCCCTGAGGAACACCACTGGTGACTGGTCGCCAGCTGGATGCAGCACCGTTCACCACCACTCTCTGGGCTCAGCCATCCAGCCAGTTCTTAACCCAGCAAAGTACTCCTGTCCAAGTGGCACAAGTACAGAAAAGCAAAATATATTCAATGCCTTAATATCCCTTTGCATAAAACAACCATGTCTAAAATAATTTGATCCCCATGGCTGGCTTTTGCCATGAAAAGCTGGACCAGACGAACCTTCAGGTTGCTTCCAACACACTATTTTATGAATCTAAGATATTCAAAAAGTCTTTTTCTTTCTCTCCACAAAAGTTCTATATAATATCTCTTCCATGAAGCTAACATTTCCTCTAGTTCTTTCCTCTGAAGATGGAGAAATTGAGGGGAAGTTGACACCTCTTCAGGCTGCTCTACTCCCAAAGTCCCATCACCTCAGCAGTGCACAAAGCTGCAGGGGCTTTGGGGTGCACAGCTGACAGATGTTCAGCTGGGTGAACTAACTTCTCATTGCATCTGACACTGCCTTTCATCCTGAGTTGTCTTATTTTTCCTTCATGCTCTATCAGCTGCAATCAGAATATTTAATGAACAAACGAACAAAAAAAAAAAAAAAAAAAAAAAAAAAAAAAAAAAAAAAAAAAAAAAAAAAAAAAAAACCACAATGGGCAATTTTCCCTTCAGGTTCAAATTACTTTGCCTCTTAATTAAAAGTAAAGCACAGAATTCCACAAAAGTGTCACTTTTTAAGGGCATTGTCTAGTTAGCATTGAATAGAACCAAGGCCACAAATTTACTGTTCCTCTCCTGTTTCTGGGATGATCTTTCTTGCCTGTGTTCCCTGAGGCAGCAGGGTCAGCTCAGAGCCCAAAGCAGAGCATCCCCACCCAAGTGCTTGGGCAGGCTCAGCCCAGAGATTAATCCCCAGAGATTTCTCTCAGGCACCCACAAAACCCAACAGAACATTTTGCTGTCTGTGCCAGGGGTAGAAAAGGCATCCTGTCCTATTTGTGTTTCCCAGGCACTTTGTGTCGAACATTTAGGTGGGCTTAATATCAACACAGCTTCAATAAAACCCAAAGAGCACAGCAATCAACCTGAGGAGGCACATGTTAAATGCTGAGGTACTGAGCGAGATCCTGAGAGAAATAACTTGTGGGATTAATTTATAACACTGTTGTGTTTTTCTGATTAATATGGTCTGTTATATATATGGTACCTAGTCAAGAATTTTTCCTTTTCTCTAATCTCCTGAAAATAAAGTTCGAAAAGCTTTCTTCTCCTTGAAAGCTCTATTTGGTATTTTATATTACACACAAGGCCTGAATTTCTTCTACAATTACTCAGATAATTTATTTACCAATTACATAAAACAGGTAATTTCCCAGGCATGAAAATACCAGTATTCCACTTGAATACGTGCTGTTATTTCCTTGCCTACAAAAAAAAAAAAAAAGCAGCTGAAACCATTATCTACCTTTTACAAAGAGATTTCCACTTTCTAAAAAGCTTAGATAAGTAAAACTGCCATTCTCGAAGGTCTACTTTAAAGCAAGTAAGGTACTTTTTGTATTTAAAGGTGAAGTTTCTTCTTCCACCCTAAGGGCTTTACATTCTGATCATGATGTATTGATTAAAGCACATTTGTGGTGAATTTTTAGCTATCTCCCTAATAAATGGTGTCACAGGGAATAAAACGGTCTCTTCACAAGTCTCTCTAGACTCCCCTGTGTCTTGGAAACAGCATTCATTCGGGAGCAAACGAGGAATGCAAATTGCTGGGAGGCCTGGGAATGCCGATGGGCAGGGACCCGATGGCTGTATTGCACTCTTTCTTCATCAAAGAGCTCTGCAAAATTCTGCAGCTCCACTTGGCCGCACAAAAAGACATGAGTCTCCTCCATTTCCTTCTGAAATGCAGATATCTCCCTCCACTGAAAATCAGACCAAAGGAGGAGAGGCTTTTGTGAAGCTGATTCCTTTGCTTTTCCCTGGGTCAGCTTTTGCTCCACACTTCCAGGCAGCGAGGGGCAGGACAGCGGGGTGGGCAAGGACATTTGGGTGTCACCTTTTGTTTGGAGAGCAAAGCAAAGCTGTCCCGGTGGAGGGGCAGACCTGGAGCCACAGCAGCCCCACGCAGTCACAGGGTGTCACCCCCGGGAGCTCGTGGCCAGCAGAGGAGGCATCCTGAGTGCCACCAAACCCAGCCAAGCACCGGGAGGTTCACCAAGCAGGGCCAAAGAAATGCACCACAGAAAACCACAGAAAAATTGTAATTTGCTGTACAATGTAAGCCAGGCACTGCCATGGGGAAGGGACAGGCCTGAGAGGTGTCAGGCAGTGGCAGCACAGAGCAGGTGGGAAATGGGACATTTACTGTCCAAATAGCAGAGAGTGCTGCCTTTTTACCCCTACTTTTGTACACACAAGCCCAAAATGCGGGGAAATATTTGATTCTTGTGTTGCTTTCCGGGAGGTTTTCCACAGAAGACACTCCGGGCCCTGCCAGACAAAGTGAACAGACACGTCTTTACCAAAGAGTGCCACAGGTACAGTCAGCCTCGGCACAGGGAATTGCACTGCCCCTTTCAGAAGGAGCTAATAAACCCCTCTGGGGGAGGCAACTGTTGCCTGCTTTGTGTTTTATCCCCAGCCTATCCCTGCTGCAGGACGCCAGTGATCAAACCCAGCCAACACCTCAAACCCACTGGCAGAGCACTGAAAGAGTAGAGGTAAGTAGTATTAATTCTCTCAGAGCTGAGGCCATAATTTTTTTTTTTTTTTTTTTTTTTTTTTGGTAAATGCTGGAAGTGAATTGGTATCGTGCAGTTAAAATCCTGTTTTTCTGTTTCCAAAACAGACTCTAACCCGTAGCGTCGGTACCTCTGGCCTGTTGCCAGACACTTTATATACAGGGAAAAATATTGGAATTCATTACTGCTATACAGAATTCTTCATCAATTAACAGGGAACTTATGACTATTTCTTTAACCACAGTCTAGCTGTTCTAATCAATTTTCTCCACCTTTAGTTAAGAAAGCTATTTCAACTGTGCAGAGCAGCAATCAGGAGTAGCATATTTTTAAATACCCATGCAATACAAGACCTTAAAGCATTTCACAGAAGAGATCCATGGATTACAGAGCAGGACCACAGCATTAATTGACTATTGCACATTTAGTTATTTGTGAAATGGAGCTTCTTGTGTTTATTGTGTAATGTTTGAAGGTCTAACAAGCTGTGGATATTTGGGAAGAACCAGGATCTCCTGACTTGTGAGACACTGAGAGGTGTCTTGTATACACGTAGAAGAAATTCACGAGCAGGTATGTAAATGACACTTTCAGCATATTTAATCATTAACATCCCTGTGGTATTTTCCTGTTCAGCTAAAAAATGTCACTATGCTTTAGCAATTCTATGTTTTCCAACCTGCTGTCTCTTAGATTAAAAGACTTCAGGAGTTTTGCAAGACTTGTGCACTCACCAGTTTAGAAGCTACTACTCATTCAAGCTACTAAGCAGAAAAAAGCCAATAGGAATTGTATACATTATGTATTGTGGTTCATGCTGGCATGATTCCCTTGCAGAACAGATTAGGCTACATCTCCAACATGCTGATTTCCTAATAAAGCATATTAATTTGTCTATGACAGTTATTGCCTTGAACCACACAAATTAAGGATGAAATAAAGTCTTTTATTTTTAACATTTCCATTTATATGCTCATCTGTTGAAGTACAGGCATTATTTTCATGCAAGTTATGATGTGGGTGAATCAGATTCACTCGCTTGTAAAGTCTTAGTAGCTTGTAATTAAATTGCTTATTTTATATGCAACGCAGGGCAGAGATTTACGGTGTGTGCACTTTGCTGGCATGTGTGCAACTTCCCTTGCAGACCTGCACAGCCACCACAAACCTCTATTTTTACACTTAATTCTCCAAGTCCCAGCTGATTAGCATTGGCCTCCAGAAGAGGAACAGACGCAGGCTCGGGGGATGACTGGCACCGGTGTGCTGAGGCCATGCAGTTCTGAGCACCCTGGCTCACAGACACGCACAAGGAGCCCAGCGTTGCTGGGGTTGGGTTCTGGCTGGCTGTGGTGAACCCGCAGCTGCTCCCAGGGCTGGGCTGCCAATGGCCCTGGTAACCAGAGCAGGTAAGAGGCATGGCTGGGCAGGAACACTGCAATAAACATCCAGAGCATTTAGCACAGCTCCAACTGCACACCTCCCCCAGGCAGGAGAGCCAGAGCAGAGCCCTCCAGTTTGAGCAGCCAGCAGCCAGAATTTCCATCAGCTTTATTCCCCCCACAGAGCAGAAGCACAGCCTCAGTGATGGGGACACATTCTCCAAGCTGCATTCTGCTCACAGCTCCTGCTCCCAGAAATTCAGCATCAGAGCACGGCTCCTCCTTTTCATATTCCTGTCTCACTTGCATCCAGCTGGAGCAGAAGTATTTTTCCAGCAGGTATGGGAGGGAGGTCACAGATGCACGGTGCCAACCACAGCAGTTCCTGCCGGTGGAAAACCAGCTATGGCCATGGAGTGACACCAGAGCTTACCTTCCACAGGGACACTGAGTGTGCCTGGAACCAAAGCAGGCGTGACTTCATACAGATGGTTGTGCTGCCATCTGCAAAGCAGTAGGTAGTGGTCAGGGTAGAGTTCAAGTGAAATAAAAATCTATGGCGCTTTAGAGTAAAACAGCACAGACAGCTGGAGCCAAAGTCATGGAGGAAGGAAGTATTCTGGAGAAAGGTCATTCCTTTCTAAATCATGCTGCAAACAGAAATGTCTGGAAGCTTCTGAAGGCAGAGAAGCCACCAGATCACAGACCTTTTCCCTCCCAACTATAGATCCCTGTGAGGTATCAGGAACACCTCCAGCTTTCTCATAGAACAGTCTTTTCTCCAAAGAAACCCCACTCTGGATGAGCCCTTCTCTCTCTTGACAGCAAATCAGGGACATTAATACCTACAGCCCACCTGTGGTCTCTGCTTCCCTCTGGTCCCTTCAGCTGATCTCAGAGCAGCGAAGACTTAGCTCCTAAGCAATTGCTATTTCCACTCTGACATGAAACACATCAGAAATTACACAATGAATAATCTCTTGCACTCACTACCCATTGAAGTGTCAACCTTTTGACAGCTGAATTGTCAAGGTTGTGTCAATAATGACGTTAATAAGTTTTCCATAATCCTTAGTGGATCCATTGGTTGCTAGGCAAACTTTTTATTACAGCATTGCATGCAGATGAAGAGGTGCAAAAAAGACAAATAAAAAAATAGCAAACTTGTCCCACTTCCCTAAAGCAGTTTAACAAAAAGCCATTTACAAAATCAAGATGAAATAGTGTAGAAATTACCAGGGACTTTGATGAGGGGGAAATGTTTTGAGTTATGCACCATTTGACTGAGTTTTACACAGCAAACTATTTATCAGAAACTTTGAAACAGTAATTTCTTCCTGAAAATTCAACAAAGCAAAGCATGGATATCTGCCAGTTTCCTTCCAATTTCCTTCAGATCCCTAAATATCAGCACAGCTGCATCAGCAGCCAAGGGAATACTTGGGAAGTAAGGCACTATTCACAGGAATCTATCCCCTGGTTCTGACTAATATTTACTCTGGGATATGTACTTAATTTATAAACATTCACTTCCAGACACATCTTCATTTTCTGGGCAGACCTTAACTCACCTGAATAGCTGCACTATCTGAACGGTGCCTTCATCCCAGAATGCCCATTTTCACAGGATGTGCAGCTACAGCTTTATGCCCTTAGAGGGGCCTCTGTCAAGCGGCAGAGCATAAAACAAAGACCTGTAATTACGTGTCATTCACCTCAATCCCCCTGTGCTCCAGCAGCCCCAGAGAACAGCCCCTATCCCTTTTTTGCCTGGCTTTAAGACCTCCAGCCTGCCCCAACCTCCCCCTTGCTCCTGTACCACCTCTGGCTGCTGACAACTCTCCCAGACTCAGTGGAAGAAACTCATCTCCTTTTCTTCAAAAGGAGATTAAAGGATCAAAAACTTCTTGCCAGGAGGCTTGGCTACCACCCTGAAACATTCCCTTTTTTGCAAGTGTATGAAGGTTATTAATATTTTCCCTTTAAGCTTGTGCCACTAAGGAGCCCCACTCTAGCCTGCCATGGCCAGGATGCCCCACTGCACAGATTTTCTGCCTGCTCCATGCTCTGAAAAGCTCTTGCTCTTCATTCCCACCCTATCTAAAATATTTGATGAGTACTTGAAACAGGCACTAACATTTAGTTTGTCTCCTGAAAAACAAGGGGGAAAACATATGGGTAATATGCAGCCTGCTTTGCAAAACAATAACCAAGCATCTGGTAACTTCTCCAGGAAAAGAAATGGAAGCTGAGGGGATATTTTGCGGAACTTGGAAGCGTGCATGGGATGGTGTGCTGTTATCCAGCATGTGTCTAAACACACACAGTCTCCTAGCACAGCTTGAGGGGAGATATTTGGTGTATTCATTGTAAATCTCTGGCAATGACAGCACATGGCCACTGTTGCTGGCAGCAGGCACGGGAGCCAGCCGAGGCAGGAGGTGTGCCCAAAAATGCAGAGACATGGCTTGTGACAGAGCATGGGCAGATCACACCTTCTCTGTGGCATAGCCAGCAGAGCCAAACCCTTCACAGGCCAATAGATTTTTGCCAGCTGGGGGGATACCCCTATCCTAAAATTCAGTTTTTTCCTTCATTTACAGTTGAGCATCAAGTCTAATTTTATCCCCTGCTATGACAAATAAGCAAAATCAGTTTGTGTGATTGAAATCTGAGGCATCAAAAACATGCCTTCCAGATACCCCTTTTATTTTATTGCTGCACTCCCCATAACGATGCATAAAATGCCAAATTTAACAAGCAGTAGGAATAATGCACTACACAGTGCTCACATCCACATTTCAGGTAGCGTGTGTTGAGGCCCAATATCAGCCCGTAAAACAGACCCAGGATTTGCTTTAGCAGTGGAAGAAAAGAACACTAATTAGAGAGCTGTAAGAGAATTGAAACCCAAGTTGTTATAAAAGACTATAAAAAGGATCAGTGCTGAGAGAGGGAAGGGCATGCAAGTGGAATACACTCTGCAAGGACATGATCAAAGGCAGGACAAATAGACTGCAAACACTCAGTAATGTGCAAACATCTCCGAGGTGTGCTGAGGATCTGAGGAGCATCCTCCTCACAGCAGGAGGCTGCAGGCACATTTGGCATGGTCTAATTTGCCAACAGATCACAGCCAGCTAATAAAGGCATTCCTCAAAGCCAGGCAGGCTCTGCTGGGCTGAGCTGGCAGTGCAATGAGAGAGCTGCTCTCCATGCAGCAGGCAGCAGCCACCCCTGGCTCTGCTCCACCTCCAAAACTGCAGGTAATGCATGGCTGGGGCTCATTGGGGTGTGCAGGAGCCTTTTTTGGGGACACTCAGCAGCCCCACTTTGGGGTGTGCAGGAGCCCTTTTTGGGGACACCCAGCAGCCCCACTTTGGGGTGTGCAGGAGCCCTTTTTGGGGACACCCAGCAGCCCCATGTTCACCTTGGGGTGGGAAGTGCCAGCAGCAGGTCCCAGCTCAGGTTCCAGCTCATGCCGAGGGCAGCAGCAGTGCTGGGAGAGGGCTCAGCCCAAACTCAGCTCACACTCCTGCCCTGGGACAATCAGGCTGCCAGGCCAAGCCCTACATCCCACTAATCCCAGCCAGAACCTCAGAGGCCCATGTTAACCTCCATCTCAGCTGAATAAATATTTTCTTTTAGGGGCAGCTCATTTCCCAGAACAATCCTCAGAAACACCGAGCCTTGGATGCTCTTCCTCAAAGCAACAACCCAGGCGCAGATTTCCCTTTTAGCTCAGGAAATTCCATGGAGGAATGGCACAAGGGAACAGCCAAGCTACAGAGCTCCTGGGGGTTCAGGTGACCTCCAGCCCCACGGTTCCACCCCCAGCTGTCAGGCAGGAACTGCTGCCACATCAGCAGCTTTACCTGTCCCCTGCATGTCCCCACCAAGAGCAAAGCAGCCCACACTGGCTCAGGAGGGTCCCACACCCATTGCCCAGCTGACCCCCGTGTCACTCTCTGTCCCTGAGCCTGTTGGATCTCTCTGCACCCATCACTGGAGACAGACCCTTGGGCTCTGAATACTTGTGTCCTTTGAAAATTAGAAGGAGGGGAAGGAGGCAGATTTAAAATTTCAGCCTTAACTCAAACCAGCATTCTGTACAGTGCCTAAGCATGCAGAACTCCAAGGAAGAATTTATTATTAATATCTTAATGTAACGAGAGCTGTGGTTTTCATTCTCCTCACAGCTGTCAGGGAGGAACAGATGCAGCGGCACCTTGTGTAATTGGAACCTTCATTTTACAAACAGGGCACTAGCCTGCATTTTATCTCCTCTGATCCCTGTGTAACACAATCAAGGCTCACCAAGCAAGGCTCCTTCCCCTTTGTTTGCCCTTCAGATGCTGCAGGGAGCTTTTTCTGTGCCCTGCACAGTGAGAGTGGTGTGACACAGCTGCATCACAGAGAGCTTTTGTCCTGACTTGAAGGTATCCCCAAAGTGCCAACTGGCAGCACATTCCAGCCTGGCCAGGTGCTGTTCTCCAAAAGCTACCATTATGTACCAACAATTAACAAATCTACCAACAGATTTTCTTCGTGCTCCTTGGTACACAGAATTTAAATACACTGCAGAAGGATGGCGATGCCGAGATGGCAAACAAACAAATCTAGCTTCCAGAGCTGACACACGAACACAGCAGAACAGCTCTGCTGAGCCCCACAGGGATGGGAGCACACACAGATCATGAGCCTGGGGAAAATCCTTCAGCCACAGCCAGGGCAGAGGCTGTCCATGGGGGCACTTGGAACTGCAGAGCATCAGCTGCAGTGGAAACCTTGTCAAATCTTAACCAGTTATGGCACTTCAAAGGGACGTATTGGGTGTGAGCATTTCAAGCTCAACATTCTGCTGTTTCTGGGAGGGTCTCTGAAGAAAGAATGAGCTGATTTTGCCTGGGGTAACTACAAATTTTCACAAATATTTTATGTTAAAGTCAGGATACTTTTTTACTTTTTCCAGGATACCTTTTTTACTTGCAGATAAGGCAAGTGCTGGGGAGCAAGGAGACAGATAAAACAGCTTTAGTTTTCATGATAACCTGCCTGATTTTGAGATCGCTTTATAAGTTCATGGTCATTCAGTATAAATATGGATTGCATAAAGAGCCAGGAAAACAGTGTGGATGATGTGAGGAGGGAAGATTGTTCACGATAAGAGCTGGGGACTCTGTATCAGGCTTTGCAGGTGAGCTGAGTAACTGCAACAGGAAAACCAGGACTACTTGAGCAGTGCTTTGGCTTCAGACACGAGCAGAGCAAAAGCTGTGCTTGGGTACAACCACCTAGAGAATGGGCTTGCATGAGAGAGAAGGAAAAGCAAATAGGATTTGGGTAAGTGAGCAGCAGAACATGTGTCCAAATATCTCATCCTCTGCCCGGCCTTAGCATCACATCCTGGGCACAGAAACATCTTCATTATTTTAGGAATAAGGGAAAAGGATGTATAAGCACAATTAGAAAACTAATTAAAGCAGTTATCAAATTATTAAGTTAATTTACCTTGAGCAACCCTCTGGTAACCCTGCAATCCAAGATTAGGGCAGTTTTGGAGGTCTCTTTCTCTCAGGGAGTCACATCTGGATCTGTCCCAAGTGGACATCTCTACTGCCCTGAGCTGTGGCCATTTTCTTCACCAGCCAGCAGTGGCAGAACAAGCAGGATTTATATTTTCTTGGCCAGGAAATCTCTAAAGGTGGGTGAATTTACCTGCACTGGGCTGGCTGCCCTTCTCTTGGAGCACACAGGGACGTGTGAGAGCCTCCCAGCCAGTCTCACTCACTGCCTCTGCCCTGGTTCTGTGCCTTCCTGAGCACCTTCTCTCCCTCCCTCCTCTCAAAGAGCAGGAGGGAAGTTCAGCAGCAAGGAGATAAGGAGGTCTTGGGTCAGGGTCTGCATTCCCTATCAAGCCCCGAGAGCTCAGAAGCTTTCAGCTGTATCCTATTCACATCTTTTCCTTGTCAGACATCCCTTGATGAGAACAGGGTCTGACAGGAGGAGAGGAAGAAGGAAATTACATTAGCAAAACAAAAGTGTAATTAAATTCCTTCTGCAGATGAGCAGATGGGGTCTTGGTTGTTACTTTTCTTCTTTCTGGCACATTCTGGATAGTTCTTTAAGGAATTCTCTGCTAAATGAAGCTCAGAGGGCAGGTTAAGTGTTCCTTTTCCAAAGGAGTGGCAAATGTCTGCTCTCTTGTTTCACTCCCACAGTCTCATGCCATTTGCACCAACCTGAGCACAGATGGGGGAAGCACAAAGAGTTCCTTTGCAGGGTTCTGAAATGAAAGCACCAAGGCCGTGGCTGAATTATGCGGGGTGAAAGCATGCTTCCACCCAGAGCCAGCCTCCCTGGGGTGTACTCTGGGCTGTCTCAGCAGCTGCTCTCAGCAGCACAGGGTGCCAGCTGACTGATACTGTTAGCGTTCCTCAGGCCTCTCATCAATCACAGCATAAGCCTTTCCCAGGGAGTTACTTAGGGAAACAAGGCCATTCCTCCTGCTCATCCTGCTCTGGAGATTTCTAGGGCCTCCATCGTTCTGAGTTAGACAGGCGCTTTGTTTCTCCCCTTGTACAACTTCTAGGTACAAACTGATTTTGATTTAGCACCCAGATTAAATCCTTACCCTGTCTCGATTTTCTAATTGGAAAAAGGCCTGAGGCAAATTCAAGGAAAATTGTCCTGGATTCCTTCTCTCAAAGTAAAGCTGTGACATATTTAAGAAGTACACAGAGGGTGTTGAGAGTGAGGTGTTTTCAAAGCTGCCTGGAGAAGAAAGACCATGAGGTCCTGATGAGAACACCAAGAGATGTCACACTGAGCTGCTCTGCTTTTGTTCAAGGTTACTGGGCAGAACAAACTGAAAATATTCCTTACAGTGGGGACAGTAGATCAGCTCCAGATATTTTACCTGCAGACAGAACATCACCCTGACATTCCTGAAGTGCTTAAACAGATCAAGACAAACTCCAGAGGCTAAATACAGTTAAAACAGGTTAGATCTTGTAAGAAATAAAATGCAAATTACTGAACTAGAACAGGCCTCCACATCCCATGTCCAACAAGAACAATATTTTTGCTCACCTTCTCACAGCTTATTTCCAATATGTGCCACCTGACACAATGCAAGGCTACTTTGAAACGTGCTGAAATAGTAATTCAAATTCATAATCTGATTGCCCACATGGAAATGTTGCCATCCCTTTCAGATACTTCAGCTATGAAATTCTGGTGAGCAAATTATCCAAAAACTCCTAAAGGTTCAAAATTAATAAGCATTATCTCAATTTCTTCTAAAAACCAAATTATGTCTGATTTTCTCTCAGTATTTCTACCTAGCTATTTCTTTCTAGCTGAAAGTTATGCTTTATTTTGAGGGGCATAAAAAAGAAAGCAGCAAAGTTTTAAAGAAATTTGGAACTTTCTTGAAAGCTAGAGAGAAAAGGAAAGAAGTGAATCTTTCAACTCCAAAATGCAAGGTAGACAGCAAATCCCCAGCATTTAAACCAGCAAGGACTACATGATTTTGCAACCAAGATTACTGCATTGACAGCTTTATTTCACAATTTTTAACTTGATAACATTTAGCAGAGGCTTCAGAAACTATTTATTTACATGGAGGTTTATCTTACTTCTAAGGTACTTGATTGTTTTGTTGGATTTTGGGCTGGGTTTTTAGCTAATAGGAGAATTACAGTGATAGTTTAAAAAAAATAATAATCTTTAGTTATAGCTACAGTAGGGGAAAACTCTCTCTGAATACCATTTAATTTCCATGACAGATTTCTTTCTGAAATCCAGACTCCAAAAATCTATCAATTTAATGCATTAGATGGATTTGCACACATTTAAATTTATGACTTAAAATGGTAACAAAGTGTGGTCACACAAAACTGACACTCACTCCAATCACTCATTACCATTTAACTGACACTTACTAAGGGCTGGCGGTGTTTTCCCAGGCTGAGGAAGTGATTTACTTGAGTGATCCTGAAAAGGGGGAACTCCAGCCCCAAGTTCTGCCTTGCTTGCCCTACTTTAGCACCTCACCAAAACTTCTGCGGGAGCAGTTCCTCATCTGAGAGGTGGAACACACCCAGGGCCTCCGTGGGAACACGGGGCAGCTCACTTCCACACCACAGCTCTGGGAAATCCAACACCCCAGAGGGATTTCTCACCGAATCAGCCACAGAGTTAACTGGGGTCGCTTAGGGAGGCCTAAGGGGTGAAATGGGATCCTCCACCAGCACTGCAGCATCCTGAAGGACACGGATTCCAGGAGCTCTGTACTCTGTGCTTTGGGAGAACACTGTCAGTTCAGCTACATGGATGGATGGAGGGATGGATGGATGGATGGATGGATGGATGGATGGATGGATGGATGGATGGATGGAAGGATGGATGGGTGGATGGGTGATAGATGGATGGATGAGGGATGGATGGATGGATGGATGGATGGATGGATGGATGGATGGATGGGTGGATGGGTGATAGATGGATGGATGAGGGATGGATGGATGGATGGATGGATGGATGGATGGATGGATGGGTGGATGGATTGATGAGGGATGGATGGATGGATGGATGGATGGATGGATGGATGGATGGATGGATGGATGGATGGATGGAAGGATGGGTGGATGGATGGATGGATGGAAGGAAGGATGGGTGGATGGGTGATAGATGGATGGATGAGGGATGGATGGATGGATGATGAATGGATGGATGAGGGATGGATGGATGGATGGATGGACGGATGGACGGATGGATGGATGGATGGATGGATGGATGGATGGATGGATGGCTGCATAGCCACAGATTTTATTAACTGTGCCAGTGACTGATGAGCCTGTGGCCAGCCCATTTTACCCACACCTCCAAGGTTTCAAACTGCACTTGCAGCTGCTTAATCCCTGCACTTGAAGGCCCACCCTTGAATGTGGCACAGACCAGGTCCCTGTTTGCTGTCCAGTGCAATTCCCGGGAACTGGGTGGCCTCCAGGGAGCAGACACAGCCATCCTGGGGTTGGAGTAGGAGCTGTGCACCACATCTGTTGCACCCACCCATCCCCAGGGACAGGGACAGCTTTCCAAAGCCAGTCTTCTTGTCTCACATGTAATATAAACATTAATTTTCAAATGTAATATAAACAATATTTTTTTTTTCCCAGGGGGAAAAAAAAAAGATGAAGCATTAAAGCATTTCTATATTTTTAAGAAGGTCTGAGTAATGACATGAATTAAAATTGCTAAATGAATTGGAGGTTATGGTTCTCTCCAGTGAAAAAGAAATATATCAGTCTGTGGAAACAGCAGGACTTGTAGAAGTTTGAAATTCAAATGGAGAGATTGTTGGGATGGAGTTGGCTTTGGAGAAAACAGTTTAAAAACCCCTTTATACCTTTTTCTCTAAAACTAATATTATACTTTCTCTTAAATGTAAAAAATCATATTTTGTCCAAGAGTCAAAATAACAGCAGCATATTTCTTTTAAAAAAAAAAAAAAAATCAGAGTTACAATCAAGTTGTGGTTCACAATCCCTCCCAAAAAATCCTGACAATAATTTTTATTGTAAGTAGCAGCAATAAATGATTGCCCATCTTAGCTGAGGAGGACATGCAGCTTATATGATCCAAACACTAGCCAGTAACTTACACAAAAGTAAGGAAAAAGCATTATCCAGATTACTAGAGCAGCAATCTTCTGTAACAGGCTTATACAGTACAACCTTTAGAAATATTAATTTATCTCTTTGCTTAATGCAATGCCTAGTACATGAAAATGACACTTTACACCATCTTATTTACTACAGCCAAGAAGGTTAATGCAGGAGAACATATTAAAGGTCATTTCCATTCTTTGAAATAATTAACTGTAGCACTTGCAGAATCTTTGTAGGGAGATTTGCAACAGAAAATGCTTTTAAATAACTCCATGGGTAACTGCATTAAAATAAATCCTCAGACAGTGGAGGCTGGACAAAGAACTTGGAATAAAACAGCAGCCCCCGTTTGAGAGAATCCCAAGTTGTCTTGAGTTTCCAGACCAGCAGTGCCCACTGCACACCCTTTTGTTCCACGGCTCTTGTAAGCCCAATAGGAACATTTTTATGTGCTTACAATCAGATTAATTCAAGATGTCCGTATTGAAAATAAACCCTTTAGTGGACTGGAAATACAGCACATCCTTCATTGTCATTTAACCAGATCTCTCAATGGCTCCAAGAATATCGAGGCCATTAAAGGTAAGCTCGCTTAACAAGAGCAGGAATCAAGATGAAGACCCCATGGTCCTGTGGTGTTGGACCCAGAAACTGCTCTTGTCATCTTGCAGAAAAGGTTTGGTTCATTTGGAGCAGAAATGACTGTCAGAACTCAGCAGCCAGCATGGGAGAAGCTGGGTCTGCAAGCAGTGAGGAAGACCACCCCCAGCATTGCTGGCATGGCTGGAGCCCTGTTTCCTGCGTCTCCGTGGCAGGGGGTGGGGCATGTATTTTTTGTTAGATGGGCCACTTTTAAGAATTTTTTTTAAATACTCTTTTTTCAGTGTTATCTCTTCTTGAGGTAACACAGCTAAAATACCCAAAGCTGGTGATAATGAGGGAGATGCACAGAGAAAGGGGGGAAAGCAAAGAGGAGGCTCCTGTATTTTAATCAGCAGTTGTAACACACGTGGCAGGAATCATTGAGCTTCCACATGCAGGAAGCACAGGAGAGGCAAGCATATCTTCCCTAAATTAGGTCATAAGAGGAGCGATGGGATGTGTCAAAATTATGAGGTGGAGAGGCTCCATCTGTGTAAAATTTTGGTGGTCTCTGCTAGTGTTGGCAGCTACAGGGACACTGCCATGCTTGAATTACACCAGGTGACATTCCCAAAGCACTGACAAGCTCATAAACCCCACAAATCTGCTCCCCAGGTCCACTGAAATGCTTCAGCAGCCTCGAGCTGCCCACAGGGAGAGCGTGAGCCCCAGCAAAGCCTTGCTAGTGCTCACAGGGAATCAGCTCCCAGCAATGAGTGAACTACAAGCTGAGAGCAGGCAGGGTCGAGCTTCTGCTTGGGAAACATTTTAATTTTGTTAATTTATCAATTTTCAGACTCAGTAATCACTTGCTTCTGCCTAAAAGCCATGAAACCCAAATGGAAAAGCCAAAGGGATGGGAAGTGTCACCACGTTCTTTAAACATCCTCAAGCTGGTGGCACTGGTGGGGTCAGCAGATCAATGAGAGCTGCCTGCTCATCGATCCTCACAGCTACACTTCCACCTGTGCAGAGCAACAGGATCTCTGCTCATGCCCACAGCCCCTTTAAGGGCAGGGTCGCCCTCCAAAGAGGGGGCAAGATGCCATTGAAAGGCTTCTCCTTCCAGCGCAAGTCACTGGCACGAACATCAGGAATATTTTCCTGCTGAACTCTGCTGTCAGCTCAGGCCATAATTTCTACCCTCGGACACATTACAAGCATAATATAGAACACATAAATGAATGCACAATCATTACAGATATTTATATGCATCCTGCTGGTGAGAGATCGTGTCTATAATTCATATGTGGTAAAGCCACAAAATTATGAAGGTCTTCCTAGCACAGCCATTCATATCCAATGGGAATCCATTACATTTTTATTTCTTGTGCTATAAGAAGCAATTTATGACTGTCTGTATTTCACATTATGTTTTAGAGGTGATGATAATGTAAAAGCAGCCTGACCTCAAAATGGAATAACTGATTGAGGCAAAGAGGCGTTGCACAAAATGTTTACTTGGTTTCTTAAAGAAATAAGCAACTGCAGCTTTTCTAATTTTTGTCATAAAATTCACTTCAGAAAAAACATTTTCATCAAATTCATTTCTTTCATTTAATTTAATTTTCCTTTTAGGCACAGAGGTCTGGATTTATTTGATTTCCTTCATTTCAACCAAACATACGAATTCAGGCTCTTTCAGAAACATTAAAATACCTCGTTCCCTGGTCTTTCAGTCTGGCCCTTCCCAAGCCCCTTTGCAGTCAATACTGAGCTGTTCTCAGCCCAAATGGAAATTTCAAGACTGTTCCTATTTATCTACTTCTTTATTGTGTTGTGAGACATAAGCTCTTGGTGTATTTACATGTATTTAGGAGTTACAGTGGTGACATCGCTTAAAGAGGCCAAGAATTAATGTCAGAGTTGTCACACCAAGCTACACAAAATTTGATGGGTTTGAGATGTACTTATTCCTTCTTAGAACTGAAATAATATTTGTGATAACAATATCCTATGTCCTCTTCAAAAGTGCTCCTTTACCAGTGCTGTTTTTGTGGGGTTGTTATTATTTCTGCAGATAAGTGTCCTATTACATCCATTTGATTTCCTAACAGTAATATAACTCTGCTCATACCTTTGCAAACCCACCACATTTCCATTTTCAGATTCTCAGGTCCCCAGTATTAAGGATAACATTGTCATATTCTAATGACAGTTTTTTAAAAGCAGTAAATTCTGTTCTCTCTTGAAGGGCTGCCTTTCCGGGGGCATGAGTATTTCAGAGCAGATCCATAAAAACTGACAGCTAGCTAAACTTTATACATCTCGACCTCACTAAGAGTCCTGTTTCACCTGCAGTAGAGCCATTTATATTGGCACCATGTGTTACACAAGTCTGGCTGCAGTAAAATTACCCTTAATAAGCCAGACTATATTTTAAAAAAAGATGAAATAACAGCTATAATATTTAATGTGTCATTTAACTGTCACATTAATAGTAAATCCATCAGTAAATATGACAGAGCTACAGTGATTTAGCAGTCACCAATCAAGACCATCAGAGCTTTATGTTAACACCAGAAAAGAGCATTTTGGGGCCGAGCCATGTAATTTCTCAGATGGAAAATTACTTTCTTGAGGTTCCTGAACAGTCACAACTACATGGGACTTGTAATGAGGCTGCTCAAAATTAGTCAGGGTACCAGAACATGGCTCTAGTAAGGGTAAAACATGATGGCATCTTCCAGATTTTACTGGGATACCTCCCGATGGACTATTTTAATTTTTTTAAATATCATTCTGACTACACAGCATTTTGTACTGTAACGGTGCTTTCTTCTTTTCACATTAAGCAAGCCTAATGTTGGACAAAGGTAGAAATTTATCTCCCACAGTGCGACACCTGAATTGCCTGAGCTTCTGAGCATTTCAGGAATGTCAGCCCCAAGCTCTCTTAGTTCACCAAGGAAAACCCCAATCGCCCAAACAGCCTCCTTTCCATGGAAAGGCAACAGCTCAAGTGCCACATGCCCTGTCAACCCTTAATTCATTGGAAAGGTTACCAGTGCAGGTTTAGCAGATGCCACGTGGCTCAGGTGCTTGTAACCCCTTTTTCCTCAGGCACTGGGCACTGCTCTCCAGCCTCCCAGAACAAGGAAAATCTCCTCAGTCCGTTCCAAACATCCCTGGCCATTTGATGATTCAGATTAGAAACCCTCTAAAATTACCCATGAAAACACCTGGGTTTACCAAGATCTGCTTTAGGCTGTGTGCTCTGTGGAAGCTTTTGGGACTGCAGCCCTGGTTACAGTCTTTAGTACTAACCTCCCACAAAAATAATTTTCATGACCACTGTGCTCTGCTCAAAAATTCAGCAGCCTCTGGCCACAGATAACTATTCACCATGCAACCTTAAATGTTATCCTCTCAAGGTTAAAAAAGGGTGTTTAGGATTACTTTGGCTTTCAGGTCACATTCTTGCATCCTTCCTGAACTCTTGCTTCCCAGGAGATTCTGCTTGGTGATGGATTCAATGTGTTTTTCCTCCTGCTCTTTAAAGCTGATTCATTCATCACACTAGGTGGGGTACATTTTTTAAGCACTGGAATGAAAGCTGTCAGGACAAAACAGCATGTGTGAAAGGGAAAACTGTGCTGAAAGCAGGCCTGGGGTAGTACTGGAGAAGAGTCCAAAGAAATGTACAAAAACCTCTCTTATCAAACCCAAAACTTTGTATCAAGCAGCTCATTGCACCTCCCTTGCAAAATCTCTGGAATCTCAACTGATGTTCCAGTTGTTATCCTGCATTAAGATGTACTCATGTTAATCTGTAATATGGCCAAAGAATTTCAAAGTTTTCTTTCATCTTTGCTGAGATGAAGGCATCAGGAAAGAAAACTGCTCCACGGCCAGCCTGGATTGATGGTGTCTACGCAATGAACATGAACACCATAGACAGAAACTATTGCAAGTGTTTTTCACATCATTTTTAGTAGACAATGACTTCTCTCCATGAATACTCTCTGTATCTACACTCATCCTCTTGGCTCTCCCAAATTACTGCCAAAGATCTTTTAGAAAACAAGACCAGCTTTCTTTGCAACCAGAGTTGTGCATGTCTTTATAAGATATGTCTCACCATTTACTTTTCATGTTACAACCAAAAGGAATTAGGATGTAAAAAACACATCAAATATCAGAGCTACTCCCAAGATGGAGTAAATGTAAAAACTGAGGAAATGTCCTCCTAAAATCAGATTAAATTAATAACAGGCTCTGCCTTTGCACAGTAAAGAAATACATTCTTATTTGAAATTCCCTGGTCATCAAAGATTTGGCTCTTGTAAGTGCAGCTGTGAGTTTGGGACAGGTCACAAAGCCCAGGGCACTGGGTTTGCATCTCAAGGGGTAGTCACTACTGCACTGTTGCACACTCACAAACCCACTGTTTAGAGCTCAGGTTGTTAATACCCAACAAAATCTCAGAATACATTCTGAATTCAGACCTAAAAGCATTGTTGAACTACTGGCATAGAAAAAAATTAAGCCCTAGAGATGAAATCTGTCTGCTGCTGTTGATTGCCATGTATAACTAACCTACATAATCTGTTGTTTAATCTACCCTCCCTGATTTTAATGGGCCAATGCTAATGATGTTTTAAGGTGTCATTAAATACAGAAATGAAGACAGACAGATGTCACAGTCACAGAGGAGACACTAACCAGGCAGAAGGGGTGTGCCCACTGGAATCCTATCAGCACACTGGGTGATTACCATATCTTCAGGCAACAGCTCCTCAGGATGGGGCTTCAGATACAGGCAAGGGGAGACACAACCCTTATCTGCTGGAGGAAGCTGATATACACAGCAAAGGGTATCTTGGATCTCCTCCAAGATCTCCTATTTCTAAAATGCATGAGTATTAAAATGCTACACCAACACAGAAAAACAATTTTCTCCCTTTCCTTGCATTTTGCTTTGTTTCCCCAACAACCAGTTTCTGAGGCATGGAAAAAAAACCCAACAATCCCAAAAGAGAAAAGCCCACTATAAAGGTACAAGTTTGCCATTTTACCACAGTCTATACCTTCTTTCAACAAAGTCCAAACACAATGTGCTTCCTGTCCCAAGCTTTGTTATACTACGGAAATACTTTCAACAGAAGCATAGAAGAATACCAGAACTATTGCATTCAGATAGGAAAAAAAGTTCCCTTTCCCACCTATTCTATTCAAAGTGTGCCTGAGGGCATTAAAGGCACTCAGGCTGCGTGTGTCCCTTCACCACGATAGGTGGGCTTCACTAAATGTTTACAGAGAGCTGAGAAGTGAGTTGGTCATTTTCTCTTCAGTAAAAAATCTCCTCTTGTGACAAAGGAGACGGAACAAGATATATAATCATTAATCCAATAAGTGAGCACATGCAACAAATGCCACGGGAAATCCTAGCTGGGACACTGGACCTGCCCAGCACCACCAGTGCCAAACCAGTGTCACTGTGGGCTGGACAGTGACAGTGACAGTGACAGTGACAATGACAGTGACAGTGACAGAGAGGCCAGCAGGGAGCAGAGCACCCACTCCCAACTGCATTTGGGGTGTTCCTTACTTTGCCCTCCCGAGTTTCAGAGATCCTTTGGCCCTGCACATCCCTACAAGCAGAGGATGGAGAAGCAGCACACGACACAAGAACACACACATAATCCCTGAGGGGCCAGGGAGGTCAGCACTGAACACACCTCAGCAGCATCCCGTGTGGTTTTCTTTCTTTGACTGCTGATGAAGTTCTTTGTGTGATTGCATCATTCATACAGCAGAAATCATTTATACAATTCATGCTACATAATGCACACAGCAAAATGTTACCAATCCAATTAAAACCAGAAGTCAGTTTCTGCTTTCCAGAAAATGAAGGCAGCAGTTGATCTTAAGTGGTAATAAAAGCCTTTAAAATCACCATTGTAGCTCATACTACTTTCAAAACATACCCTTCCAAGCCATATCAACCTCCAAGAGTAAAGCCAGAATTCAGATTACCTGCCTCATTGCAGCAATACCATTAAAGGAAATGAGATGATTCTTCACACCATGGGGCACACAGTAAGTTATATTGTCATAAAATTCTGTGTCACACATCAGGATCCAAAATGAAAAATCTAAGCCATCCTTGAAGAAATATGATCCACAGAAACCAAGAAATCAGTAAGAAAATCAATAGGAAATAATATTTGAGCAATGCACAGACAGATTTGTTTCACGGAATCATAAAATTGTTTAGGTTGGAAAAGGCCTGAGACCATAAAGTCCAACCAGCACTGCCAAGGCCACCATGTCCCCAAGAGCCACATCCACACAGCTGGTAATTCCTCCAGGGGTGGGGACTCCAGCTCTGGCCTGAGCAGCCTGTTCAGAATCCCAGAATCATTTCGGTTGGAGAAGGCTCCCAGCCCATGGAGTCCCAGCAGTGCCAATGCCCACCTTGTCCCCAGCCCAGAGCCCTCAGTGCCACCCCCAGCCCTTCCTGGGACACCTGCAGGGATGAGCACTGCAAACCTCCCTGGAGAGCCCCTGCCAAGGCCTGAGCACCCTTTCCATGCAGAAATTCCTCCTGATTCCACCCTGAGCCTCCCCTGGCCCAGCCTGAGGCCGTTCCCTCTCCTCCTGTCCCTGTTCCCTGGAGCACAGCCCGACCCCCCCGGCTGTCCCCTCCTGTCAGGACTTGTGCAGAGCCACAAGGTTCCCCTGAGCCTCCTTTTCCCCAGGGTGAGCTCCAGATCCTCAGTCCCAGTGCTTGACAGCCCTTTCAGCAGTACACAGTCACAGATTTTAACAAAAGATCACTTTGAAAACTTAATTAAGCTACAGCAGGGTAAATTGATAAAAATGTTGCCCTATTGCCTCCAATGCTGTGCAGGAGTGGAGAAATGAGCACTTTGTAGGCCCAGGCCAGCCTGAAGATTTCATCTGCACAATGTTCAACACAACAGGGCCCTGTTCCATCCTGGACATCGCAATAAACTTCCTCAGCAATGGTCCCAGTAGGTCCCACCATCATTTCTGGCACTGCACCTTTGTGGATGAGGTGCAGCTGAAAAGAGGTGGTTTAGCCCTGAAATACAGAGCACCAGGATCAGACCCTACATTACCCTTCAGCCAGGAGGATTTTGGCACACACATCCCATCAGGAAATATTTTTGGAACTGAATAGGCCATATCTATTGTGGCTGGGGAACGCCAGGAAAGCAGGAAGGCTGGGTTCAATCACTGGAGATTCCCTGGTCCCAGGGCAGGGCGCCCTCCTGCCCTGCAGATGTTTGAGGGCACAGTTCTGCAGAACAGAGCAATCTGGAGGTGCCACAGGGAGAAACAAGGCAAAAATAAAAGCTGAGGAGCTGCAGGAGGAACAGGAGAAGGATGCTGTGTGCAGGAGAAAGGAGGAAATGCAGTGTACTGGCTGAGAAATGAGGGGGTGAGAAGAGAATCCCCAAACAGCAATAGAAAACACAAATTCTCAGCTTTGTGACAGGAATATCTGCAATCATCCAACCTTCACCACCTGTTTAATCCCAGCAGTTCCCTTCAAACCAGCATGTCACACCGCCAGCAGCCAAGGAACCTCTGCAGCACCCCGGGCTCTTGGCTACACCTTATCAATAGAGCTGCATGCAGCCTCAGCTCTCCTCCTGACAGACACAACCTCTGCCGAAGCCAGACACTCTCTGACCCTCCAGCGGTAGCAGAATGAAGCAAAAATTGTTCCACCACTGAATTCTTTTTGGTCCACAAACGGTCTATTTATGATGCAGACTCCATTTGTGCACCTGTATGAACAGGGCACATGACAGAGCAGGCTCGATTTGTCATGGGCTCCTTGGTCTCCTGCTCTGGAAAACCAAAACAAAACCTGGAATTTCTCATTGGCCTGATTTGTGATGCATTCAGCCCTTACTGAATAGTCTGACTCTGGCTACAGTTGCCCTTCATTTTCCTCTACTTCCAGGCTTTCAAATCAAAATAATACTAATACTGCTAGTAGTAGTAGTAGTAGTAATAGTTATTATTATTATTATTATTATTATTATTATTATTATTATTATTTCACATATAACTCAAGACACCTGCACTGGTCAACTACCACTAAAGAAGTGCAATTATGTGTCCAATTGTTATTTTTATTATTGATAATAATTATAATTGTAAAGTGCACGTTTTTGCACAACAGTTGTTTGCAGCCTTGGTGAAAGCTGTTTATATTTGCATGTGTGTAATAATCAGACATCAAGTCTGCTCAAATGAAGTGATTTATCATAAGAAACCTGACTTTGTTACAAGCTTTCCTGTAGCGTATTAAATACTTCATACCACAAATGCAGCCACTGGGTACATGTCCTGTTAATCTCAATGGGACTGTGAAAACAAATCTCCTTTTTGTAACAATAGCAATATTTTAATTTTTTTCCCCTCCAGGTAAGACAGGACAGAAAATCTTTGTTGTGACAGGCTGAGAGTGCCTGTGAAACAAACACTCACAGATGTGCTCCTCTATTTTAGCACCAGAAAAGCTGTCCCTTGTTGGGCATCTTCCAGACAGTGCAACCCCAGGCAGCCAGGCTCACTCCCACTCCATCGAAGCTCTCTCTCTGGCCCCACACCTCTGGATTTTCTTCCTACATCCAGCTGGAAGAGCCACCAAAGAGCATCCCCCAGCCAACAGCACATTCCAGGCTGTTGACTCGCAGCATCCTTTGCCATTTTTAAATGTGCTCGAGTTTAGTGCTCACATTTCAGACCTCTTCTGCTCTGATCTGCTCTGTGCAGCTCTGGCTGCAATACCACCCCACAGGGATGTTTGGGAATGTCTCCTTTTTCATCCCACCTTCCCTAACCCAGCCTGCCTGAAGATGTGAGGGGAGCACGTAGAAGGCATTTCTCATTGTGCTGCCGTGCACCTGCGGCTGCCGGCCAAGGTCACGAGAGGAAACAACAAAGCCCTTCAAGAGAGCCTGTTCCTTTGTCATCTGAAAACGGGCAGGAAACGCTGCAATGTCTTAAGAAAGTTTTTCTAATGAGCTCTTAGCACAGCCTTGCCAAAGCCAAAGACAGATGATCATTGCAGGACCCTTCCAGCTGAAACAGTCTCTTCTACCCTACCCTGCCTTGAGGACAAAGAGCACCAATACCTGGCTATTTCAGACCAAAATCCACATCCTCACGTTCACAGGGATCCCTGTGCTCCAGAGCACAGGAATGGCCACAGAAGCTGGGTTTCAGGGAAAGGCAGGGCCAAGGTCTGGGTCAGAGCTGCTCTGGCTGCACCGCCCCATCCGCCTGAATTCATGTTCCATTGCTCTGCTCTAACCTCAGGAGCCCTTCAGAGAAGGCTCTGAGTTATTCTGCAGTATAAATAATATTAATTACCAGCCCTTTTATTTCATAGGTACTTGAAGCCCATTTAAAAATATTGCACTCAGTGTGCAAATAATACATAAAAGGTGGGGGGTTTTGAAAAGCAAGCATTTTAAAATTATGCTTTCTCTTCAAAACAGGTTATTAAAGTTAAATCAGCATAATTTTCTGCTGTATTAAACTGGGGACAAGTCAAAATGGCTGCAAGTCTGCTTGAAGTATTTCAGGAACATTTCTCTTTCCTATTGTTTATTGTAAATATATCTTTATAGAATAAGTTAATTTTGCTACATACTTTTTCAGGACCCGACAGGAAGACAGATACTAACAGAGTTGTTCATGCACAATCCTTGCAAACTAGCAAGATCAATCATTTTCCTTTTCTCTGAATTTCCAAAATTAATGTAAACCCTGAGAAGTCAAAGCAAGGATTTAACAGCATTAAATTTTCCATTGTGCCTTTAAATATACATATTCTCTCCTTTGAGATTCTTTCTGGATGTTAGGAACCAGATCTTACTCTTTTTAATCTCTGTAAAAAGTGCACGGGGATGGGCGCAGTGTAACCATTTGTACGGTCAAGATGAAATATCAGCAAAAGAAAACTGTCCAGGGCATATATATTTCAGTAGGAACCATTAATTCCTAAAACTTGGATTTTTTCATTATTCATTACCCATTTTTCATCCTGTGTTATTCCCTCAGTCTGCAGAGCTGCAGTGAGGTCCTCACAGCTGGGAAGTGTTGGCGTGTGGCTGGGGGGAGCAGCCCCACCCCTCAAACTGAGCAATTCACAGGTAAACACAAGATTAAAAATTATTTTTCCACAGCACGGCAAAGATCAGTCAGTTAAATCTGGCATTTTATTGACTAAACCCTCCAAGGTCTGTGACTGGTTTCCCTGACTATGTGCAGGGTACATTCTCATGCCAAATTTCCAAATATCAGTACCCAAACCCAAATACTCAGATTTACATCTGATTTGCACCGCCCCTGTGCTTGAAAACTAGGAAGTTATTTATGCAATTATAAACATCTATGCAATTATAAATATTTAAGAATCAAATGTTATTGTATCAGTTCTAGGGAAAACCTGAAACTTTTATATTCCACATTTCACTGCAACGGCCGAATTCAAACCAGCACAAATCAGAGCAGCCTTAGTGCAGAGGAGACATCAGAGCCTGCAGAGTTTAAATAAAGGCAAAGCCTGGCTGCTGTAGCCTGCACACAGATGGCTGCCTTTCAACGGGCTGGGGGGAGAAATCCATCCTGACTGCTTTCCAAGCCATTAGGAGTTCTCACACATCCACTCAGCAGCTAAAGAGGCACAATGCCCACTGCATCACAGGGACAATGCATGGGGGATGGCAGCGGTGCTCTCAAACCATCTGCACTTGCACAGGCTTGGCAGCAGGAGCAGGACTGGCAGCCTGGGCCTGGGCTGTAATAAAGGGAGTGTAATAAATGAGTAAAAGTCACTGAACCAATTTATAAGGCATTAGTGCCTTGGCTCTCACACTTCAGCCCCTCAGCAAGGGTTCATCCAGAGCAGCTCTCTCCACCCTGCTTTTGGCAAGTGCTCAGCTCCTCCAACAGCTTTGGAGAAGGCACATCACCTCCTTCCCTTGCCCCGTGGGCCTTTGAGCAACACAAAACCCATCTGGAACCCTGTGTGCTTGGGAGAAGGGTGGCAGCAACCTGGGAGTGGCATCCGTGTGATCTGTGCAGCGAGCCCGTGGAGCCTCACACAGGGTCTGTGTGGAGCTGGAGCACACATCCGGAGCTGCCCAGCCCAGCATGATCCCACACAGACCGCAGGGTGTCCCAGCCATTCCCAGCCAGGGGAGTACAGGGAACATATGGCAGAGAGAGCTGGGCGCAGAGGTGACATCAGCTGGGCTGGCACAGTGGGCCAGGCAGGGCCATGGCTGTGGCACAGGAGACACTGAGTGTGTGTGTGACTGTGTGTGAGTGTGTGTGACTGTGTAAGACTGTGTGTGTGTGACTGTGTGAGTGTGTATGTGACTGTGTGTGAGTGTGTGACTGTGTAAGACTGTGTGTGTGACTGTGTGTGCGACTGTGTGTGCGTGACTGTGTGTGACTGTGTGTGTGTGACTGTGTGAGTGTGTGTGAGTGACTGTGTGTGACTGTGTGTGACTGTGTAAGACTGTGTGTGTGTGACTGTGTGTGAGTGTGTGACTGTGTAAGACTGTGTGTGTGACTGTGTGTGCGACTGTGTGTGCGTGACTGTGTGTGACTGTGTGTGTGTGACTGTGTGAGTGTGTGTGAGTGACTGTGTGTGACTGTGTATGACTGTGTATGACTGTGTGTGTGAGTGTGTGTGTGAGTGACTGTGTGTGTGACTGTGTGTGTGTGACTGTATGTGTGAGTGTGTGTGAGTGTGTGTGTGAGTGTGAGTGTGTGTGACTGTGTATGACTGTGTATGACTGTGTGTGTGAGTGTGTGTGTGAGTGACTGTGTGTGTGACTCTGTGTGTGTGTGACTGTGTATGTGTGAGTGTGTGTGAGTGTGTGTGTGAGTGTGAGTGTGTGTGAGTGTGTGTGACTGTGTGTGTGTGACTGTGTGTGACTGAGTGACTGTGTGAGTGTGTGTGTGACTGTGTGTGAGTGTGTGTGACTCTGTGTGTGTGTGTGTGAGTGTGTGTGTGTGGAGGCTGGACATGAGCCAAGAGGGCCAATGGCACCTGGCCTGGATCAGGAATGGTGTGGCCAGCAGGAGCAGGGAGGTCATTCTCCCCCTGTACTCGGCATGGGTGAGGCTGCACCTTGGGTGCTGTGTCCAGTTCTGGCCCCTCAGTTTAGGAAGGACATTGAGACTCTTGAACACGTCCAGAGGAGGGTAAATGAGGCTGGTGAGGGGCAGCTGAGGGAGCTGGGGTTGTTTATCCTGGAGAAGAGGAGGCTCAGAGGAGACTCATCACTCCCTACAACACCCTGACAGGAGGGTGCCACCAGGGGGGTCGGACTCTTCTCCCAGGGAACAGAGACAGGACAAAAGGACACAGCCTCAAGCTGTGCCAGGGGAGGTTTAGGCTGGATATTAGGAAGAGTTCTACACAGAAAGGGTGATTGGGCCCAGGGAGGTGGTGGAGTCACCGTTCCTGGAGGTGGCTGGATGTGGCACCCAGTGCCATGGTCTGGGTCACAGGGTGGAGTTGTGTCACAGGCTGGACTCAATAATCTCAAAGGCTGATTCTGTGACTCTGTGACTCTGTGTCTGTGTGTATTTTTGTGTTGTTTGTGTGTTTCACAGCACAGCCAGAGAGCTCCAACCCCGTGTGGCCACACAGAGGAAGAGGGTGAGCTGTGACCAGGACACACCAACCTCAGTGCCTGACTTCACTTGGAACGCACACATGGACTTTGAATCACTGGGGCTCAGGCAGCTCAGTGTGAGGACACTAAAAGAAAATCCAGAGACTTCAAGGGGCATCAAGGAAAGCATTTGAGATATGGGTCATCATATCCTGTAAACACCGCTTCCCTTCAGGAACTGGTTTATTGGCACTCACTGGAACAAAGCCCCAGTGAGCCACATCCCTTCTCTGGCAGTTTACAAGTGCATCCAGCACAGTGGGAGGGACAGTGGGTGAGCAACAGCCCTGAAAGCAACTGCAACCAAGTGTGTGACCTGTGCCTGTTGTTGCACACTGCTCTTTTCACCCCAGTACTCTAAAATCTTCCTCTCAAGATAAAACTCCTTCTGCACTTGAATCCCAGCAGAGCAGAGATATTAGTGTGCTGCAGCTTTTGGGATGACAGCACTCCTCTGCCTGGGATGGTTATTTAGTATATAGGTTTCAGTTCAAACAATAATCTGACTTTTTATCTCACATGAAGCTCTCATAGAATAATGAGAGGCATAAAAATCAGGCTTCAGACTTTTTTGAAAGAAAAATCAACATTATTTGAACCAGTTAAAAATAATCTTCTGTTTTGGAGCCTTCTAGCAGACACTTAACTGCAGGACAATCAAAGAGCCAGCACTGCTGAGTGCAGGGACCTATGCCCCTGGTCGCCCCAGGACCGATGTCAGGAGCTTGCAGGCTGAGCCATTAACGGGCAGAATGCCATAGGAAAGCCAGAGCCAGGATGGGCAAACAGTTGTGTAAACAGTGCAGGAAGAAAAGGGAAGAGGCCATCAAACCCCAGGTTCTGTCTGATCCCTCACAGCCAGGACATGAGCACAGGGTTTGGAGCAGCCCCAGGTGAGGCTCCCAGAGGGAAACCTCATCAGCTCCTGCTGCCCCAGGAGCTCCACATCCTCTCCTGCATGCTCTGCTTCTGGGGTTATTTTAAATTAATGCCACAGACATAAAGAATATTTGCACTGCAGACTTAACCAAAAATTAAGATGGATGTTCTCCCTCCGATTTCAGATCTGGCATAGCAGAGAGAACCTCTGCTACATCAAAACATGAACCTCCCATTTCCACCACTGGTCAGAGGGGAAAGCTGGGCTGCTTCAACAACCAAACAACAGAGTTCATGAAGGAAAGGTGACAATTTTCATCCCTTTTGTTTAGGAACAGATTGCCTTGTTTGAGGTTTCTATTTTAAGGGGCATTACAATCAAAACAGATCTGTTCTACGGGTCAAAAAAAAAAAATCACTGAAATTAAGATTGTTTATCAAAGACATTTGTGGAAAACTTTTTATCAGCTGCACACCTCTAAACGAGACCTGCTCTTCCAACTGAAATCACATGTAGAGGTCAATGTGCAGAGTTAGCCTGCAGGCTTGTTGTTCCAAATCCCTGTGGATTGGGTCTTCAATGAACACATCAAAGGGTTTCATGATTCCTTTCTTCAGTTCAGTGGTGACGCAGTTCCATTTTATGGCTTCTGCTCAGGGTGTTACAAAATTTTAGCACAATATGAGTGCATTTTTTACCATTTATTCTTTCCTGGCATTTACAAACAGGACAACAAGATCATTTAAGATCATTCCCTGCTGAACATTTTAGGAAAAAAACCCTGTAGCCATTCATCTTGATGAAGCCAGAAGTCTCATTAAGGAGCATAAGACTAACCCTTCCATGAGAAATCTGCTGTAGTGAAATGAGTGTGGTACAGCCAGAACAGTGCTCTGGACAACATCTCAGCAGATGCTATCACACCTCCCCAGCAAACACCCAATTCCACCAGTTTTAACTAAAACTCCTCAGCAGTTTTGGGTTTTTTTTTTTTTTTAAATACACCTTAAATTAAAAACAAATCAGAGATACATTCCTTTGTTTAAGAAACCTGACAAGAGGAAGCTGAGTCAGAGTCGCTCCAGGATGCACACCTCAAGCTGTGACAGCAAGGAAACCAGTGACCAAGTGGAAATGACTAAGAGCACTGCACTGCCCTGATTAAAGGCCCAGAAATAACAACACAACATGCTGTAGAGATTGTGCTTTCCACATGGAGCAGGAATTGTTATTTTTTAACCTTCAACTAATGGTTCTTCCAGAGAGGCCACAGACAACCGTCAGACACAATTGCACATTTCAGATGGGAGGGATTTTACTCTGATTAGCTGAGCTGCTGAAAATTATATTTGGGGCTTATTTTCATAACTGAAGGAAAGCCTGTGCTCTTCCCTCCCATATTTCCTAACTGGTCACAGAAATCCTGATGCACTGCTGTGACTGCATTCCCAGCCTTGGCAGACCTGCACTTGCACAGCGCCTGTAAAGTGCTGGCTTTAGCAGGACAGACAACTAAGTCTGACTTTTATAAACTGTTACAAAAGCATTCTTGGGCTGTACTGACAAGGGTAAAACCCTTCCCTAGTGAGAGTCAGATAGCAGGATGAGAATTAAAAGATTATTAGTTGCAGCTGTGTCAATAGCTATCTTTGGTTTCAATGACTGTGCTTATCAAGAAGGGCTTATTTATCATATGGAATTTCACCATAACTCAAATTACTTGTGAAGAAAAGGAAAACTCTCCCTCAGTGAAAGGCATGGGGCTGCTTTATCCACTTTGCTGGGATTTGTGCTGGTTAGGAAAGCAATGAACTTGCTCCTACAACTATGTTTTTCATTAATTCTTTGAGGAGAACCTCCCAGAGCACTGATCAGACAAGGCAGTGAACAAGCACCACAGTGCAAACCTGCAGCCAGCTGTAACCACAAGTCAGCCTGCTCTGCTGGGTACACAGCAAGTAGAGAAACTGGAGCTCCTGATCACTGGACCAATCTCCTCAGCAAAAGACAAAATCTAATTCTGAAGAAAAGTGCTTCAATCTCACCTTTACTCAATTTCTTCTGTGCACTTACTGACACAGTAAGTGACACTAACCCCCTCGCAGGTGTCTGTGCACAGTGAGCACAGTCAGATTGAACAGATTTAATCTGGTGAGGGCTGTGTTTCTGCCCATTAGAACACATTATTCCTCTCAGCAGTGGCAAGATGACAGTTTTACTTCAGATTCCCAGGAATGTCAATTTCAAATTATGCAGAAGCACCTGTAAAGCAAAGTTGAGTTCTACCCCATCATTCAAGAGAGGGAAGACTATTTTAAATTTTACTAGCCTGGAAAATTGCTCAGACTCCAGTATTTCAATAACACAGGCTAAACTCAAAGTTTCACAGAAGGAGATGCTGATCTGAACCAGACATATCTGACCCAGGTGCCACAGAGTCCTGAGGCAGCAGCTAATGAACATCTGTGGAAAAAGAATTGGAAAGAAGCAAATGATCCAGTAAGGGTAGCAGAGCTGAACTGAAAAGGGCCTGATGTCATTTGGAGAAAGGGACAACAGGAAAACACTGTGAAATGCCAAATAAATAATTATCACTCTTTTTGCTCATGCCACCATCTCCACCCATGAATCACTCAGACAGTGGGTGCTATTTTATTCTAGTAAAATTTTACCTGTTCCCTTCAATTCCACAAGCTGGACTATTAAATAATATTTCATAACAAAATCACACAACTAAAAGGTAGTTATGTCTGCCAATGTTGTCTGATGGTGCAAAGGATTTTTCTCATTAGCACAACTTAGTGACAATCAATAATATTTTTGTAACATTACCCTCTGGCTTGCAAAAGGCATGAGCCACCAAGGAATTTTCCCAAAGTCTTATGATTTGGCCCCAGTGATAAAGTCTGAAAGCTTAAGATCTACAAGAAATGCTGCTTGTCAGCACCTTTAAAACATGGTGACATTCACTGCCTAGGAGGGACAGCAGGGCAAATGTCTGGGATCAACCAGAGGGCACAGGGCATTCTGAACCATCAGGAGTTCTGCTGCTGGTGGGAAGGGGCTGCAAGAATTGGTTCTTCTTTTCATAAAATCCCAATGGCCCTTTCCTCACAGCCAAAAAGGAAACCTCTCAGGAGAGATGAAATCTATAAAGCATAGTGGGAAGGTTTTAGATGATAAATCAGGTCTCTAAAATTTCAATGGAAGTATCTTCCTCTTAAATGTACAAAAGGTTTTCAATTTTCTATCGAGCTCTGAAGCAGAGCATGTGAAAAGGCCTTTAGAAACCTCACTTCTTCCTTTTGGGGGAAGATGAAGCAAATCAGATAGTAGGAAGGTAATTCAGCAGGCATTGAAACAGATGTGGACAGCCCCAGCCTGTGGCCTCAGGGCACACAGGGAGAGCCCTGGGATCTCCTCTTTTCCCTCTGAGCAGAGGGATGACTCCCTCCCCTCCTCCTTTCCTTGCAGCAGCTGAATATCACCCTCACTCCCAGCCCCACACGGAGACATCAGAGGCACAAAGGGCTGGAAATGCAGTTGAAGCCGCTTGCAAGGGTAAATCCTATCTGGGCTCCTTGTCTGCTGTGGGCACCAGATTATCAGGGAGTGCATCCTGACCAGAGAGCTGCACTTCCCTGGAAAACCCCTCTCAGCATCTCCCTGCTCCTCTCCCAGCAGTGACACAGCTTATTCAACAGCTTGTTTTCCTGCAAGGAAACTGGACTCTCTGAGCTCCTTACACAAGACTTTGAAAAATGTCTCTTTTTTTTCTTTTTTTTTTTTTTAATAATTAATGTAATAAATTCCTTCAGAAGCTATTCATCTTCACTGCTGTACGCCATGAAAATGTGAAACAATCTGACCAATCTCAGCCTTCTGGCAAGGCAGGAAATCACTGCCACCACCTGTGCTGGACTGCAATGACAAATAGGGGCAAGAGAGCACTTAACCATGGAAAAAAAACATTAAAAATTTGATTCAATAATTAAAATTATTAAAAACATACTTAAGATACTTTGAACATTTGCCAGCATTTATTATAAGTGGTTCCAAGGAGTGCGTTTTGAGTAAGCCCTGCACTTCTCAGTTTTCTCCATTTAGTGAAAAAATTCCTCTTTCATTTGTAGTGCACAAGGCCAAGAGCTACACCCTTGTGTTCAGTTTAACACTGAAGCTTCCCCTTCTGCGTGCCCTGAGTGGTCTCCAGACATGGAACTCACCATAATCAAGATGCTATGAACATTTTCTCCTTCTGAAAGGCCTACCTACACTGCCTTGCCCCTCAGGTCTTCACTTTACCTGAGAAAAATACTATGAAATTTCATCTTTACACCCAGCACTGACAGCTTAGCAGGAGCCCAGTCTCATTAACAGGGAGGCTCTACCTTTTTGCTTCCAAACACTTCCAAACTGCTTTGAAAATCCTGTTTGTGTAAAGCAGGCATAGCCTATGTTAATCAAGTGTCAGGCACCAAAAGTTCCTCTCAGATATTTGCTAGCTCCTAAAACTCTCTCTAAAACGATACCAAATAACAGACCAACTCTGGTGTTTCTCTCAGAGCCAGTTTCCTTTTATTCAGTTCCCTCATTAAAATCAGCAACAAATAAGTAGATAGAGCAATAATAAGGCAAACTTTATCTTGTTTCCTCCACTCCCTTTTCTCACTGTATTACTAAGACTTGGAACAATAACAGGATGCCGGGATGCAGGATGGGAAAAGGCTGACTCCCAGCTGGAAAACCTTGGAGACTGGAGAGCTGAACACTCCCAGTATTGCTTAACGAAAAGTGAAGTGGATTTTTCAGTTTGATCATTTTTTTGTACTCTGCTGAACATTTTGGGATACTGTTGGGTTCAGTTTGCCTGGTTTGGTACCGGACTGAAGCTGCGCCACCGCGGACTGGGGTAAGAGATAAGTGTTATTTTCTGTCCTTCAGCCATGAAGTTCAAAGAGATTTTTACCTCCACCCAAATTATTTTCTAATGTCTTAAATAATTTAAGAAATACCAGCAAATGAGCTATGGATTTATACATATCCACCTGATCCTTTTGGCCTTACACCGATGGCACCCACACCAAGTACAAAGAGCAGAGCTGTTTACAGCTGACACTGCAAGAGGAAAATCTCCAGCTTTGTTGGGCTATACCATAATATTCCCAGATTGTTTTTTAAAAAAGAGACATTTCACAGGTCTTCTGAGTATTGCTTTGTAATATTTAGATTGTGTTGCCGATGTTCATTCACAATGGAAAAGAGGTGGAGATTATGCTGCCATTGCACCAGTAAAGGCTTTAAGAAGGGATTTCACTCGTGGTGTGGGCAGGTGCAGCTCCAGGGCTGTTTGCAGTGAGCAGGGGTGTGCTGTACTGTGATTTGATGCAAATGTTTTATTGAAGTGGGGATGGATTTGGGGTATGTCTTTTAGTTGGGTGGTGTTCCTGTGCCCAGGGCCAAGAGGTGACAGCCACCGTGTGCACTGGCCAGCTCTGGCATATCTGTTTAACACTAAGAGGGGAGTTCATGCAAACTCAGGTCAGTGATTTGATCTCCTAATTCCCAAGTTTAAAGTGTCCCACCCTAACTCTGGAGTGCCAGGTTTTACAGACCCTGTTCTAAAAGACCAGCAATTCTTATTCCAGGGGTTTCTTGGTCCCAGTGGTTCAAAAGACCCATTTTTTTTCTGATGAGTTATTTTATGAGCAGTGGCTTGACACAAAAAGATGGTTGAAAAGGCTTTTATCTTGTCCTAGAGCCAGTGTAGCAGGTCCCTGAACTAACAAGCTCAGTGTACAGCTTGCAGAGACAAAGCATTCATGCATAAGAGATGAACTGATAGTAGTTTTTCTCTAAGAAATCTATTCTGCAATAGTGGGACTGTCAGCGTGCACAGCACCTCACTGTTCTGGCTGTCACAGTGTAATAAAGATAAAGGTAGGAAAGAAATGCAAGGAAAAAAAGATATGGAAGAAGATGAATTTCTGTGAGAAAATTTCTTCCATTCTTAGCTCCCAAAAATATTCCAAGTTGGCTGTTTCTGCAGCTAACAAAGGTATAGTTAATCAATGTGTCCCTGCCTCCTGTGAATATAAATCATTAGATCAGCATTTGTAAAAGCACACAGTATTATAGATGTTCATGCAGGAAAATATATTAGACAAAAGCAAGGATATGCCAATGATTTACAAAAGCTTCTCATCTTAGGTTATTTTGTGGCTGGTAACAACGACCCATATACCAGAAACAAATCACAGAAATGGTGACTTGAAATTTATCTCTGGTATCTCCAGGAGGTACTTTTTATCCTTAAATAAAGGGTGACCCATAGGAGGAAAGGACACGGGATGCATTCAGCATAGGAAAGCCTTAGAATAGTACAGGATACTAGAGAGAAGAATGTGAATTTACAAGCAATAAAACAAATTAATTTGAAAGCCAAGGATAAACTCAATTGAAAAAGCATTCCTGCTTTGCCCACAAAGCCACAAACCTGGGTTATTTTTCAAAGTGCTACAGCTGCACTGCAATCCAACAGGAAGCATTTCCCAACGCTTTTCTCTTTAACAGAAGACCGTAAAACTGTTCTTTAAACATTTTTAAAACAAATGTTAACACTGAAATTGTGTCCTGGAAGAAAAGCATGTCCCTGAGCAAGGTGCAGCTCGCAGAGTGTTGGCTGTGGGGCACAGAGGCAGCTGAGGCAGGGCAGAGTTAACAGCTCTGCTGCCAACTTTGCTTCACATCCTGCCTCTGCTGAGCGAAACTGCTCTGAAAACAGGATAGAGGTAAAAAATCATGGGGCATGGTTCACAGACTGCTCTGATTTACAGCACTTATGGAACAAAGGACTTCGCTGTCCATCCATAAATCAATTACTTCAATTAATAGTCCAAATTCAAAATAGAAAAACTTTTGTAAATTCTCTTTTCTTGTCTGGGCATGTGTCCACAGAACTACAGGCTTAAATCAGGCCAGAAAATACTTTATGTTTTCTAGAAGAGCAGAGGTTCACAGAATCAAGATAATGGATTATTTCTGGCAGCTGAGCTTTCTGTAAGGAATCTTCATTGTATTTCATCATAATTCTAGGATTTGCTCAGGTTCTACAAGTTTAATTCAGAGGCTCCAATGTTACTGCCAAGACGAAAATAAGAGGTTCCCTTTGTGAGAAATTTGTTGGTCATGCGATTACTTTGGTGTCTTTTTTTTTTTTTTTTTTTTTTTTTTTTTTTTTTTTTTTTTTTTAACAAATGGGTTTCCCTTGTTATCCTTGTGAATTTTACAAACTGAAAACCCCTCGAAGTTTAGCAGTGGTTTGAGTGGTTTCCCTTCCTCCCCCGAGCATGGCAGACAGGGATTATTTGTGCAGGCTGGAAATTTGCTAGGACAGAGGCTCACAATCACCAGAACAGTTCCCACACAGGCCTTGAAGAGCTGCAGGAGAGCAGATCCCAGCAAGCCAGAGTTGAGCACTCTTTTGATCCATAAGAGGTTTTTGATTCACCTGTGGGCTTCCCTTCAGGGCTCTGCTCCGCCAAGGGCCATGCAGGTGTGGCAAACACAGAAAACAAACGCTGGTGTCAGTGTCATGGCCAGGAGGCACCACTTGTGCTGCTGAGGAACTTCCAGGGATCCTGCTCCAGGGCTACCCCCAGCCCAGCACAGAGCTCCTGCAAACCCAGGGGTCCCACCAAGTAATGATGCGCAAAACGAAGGCATGGTTTAGAAATGGAGGCACAGCAGTTCAGGAAACTCCCCTGCTCAGCCATCCAGGAGGGGCTCAGGCAGTCCCACTCCCAGCCCAGGCTGTCCCTGCTGGGGCTGGAGCCCCTTTCCAGCTCCAGGACCCAAGAGGTCCCACTTGGCTCCCTACACAGACCATCTATCACACCAGGACTCCTTCCCAGCGCCAGCCCAGCTTTCCCATGGCAGAGTCTCAGACATGTCATTCCATAAAGCCATTTATTCCCAGTGCAGGAGCACAGAACAGCCTGAGCTGGTGCCTCCCAGGAGAGATCCCAACGAAGGAGCCCTTGGGCTTTTGTGCCCTCACAGTCCAAGAGTGCCAAAGTCTCGCTCTCCCTCCTGAGCCCTCGGCTCCTGCCACAGCTCCCTGTGCCCTTTGCTGTGCACAGAGCCCCTTTTCTGGGGCTCCAACCATTCCCAGGGTTCAACCTGAGCTGCCCCCAGAAACCTGCACAGAATGAACTCCTCATCACACCCCTCACCACTGCACCTCCTGAATTCTGCAGTGAGCCTGGCCTTGGAATATGAAAAATTAATAAAAATTGTGAAGAGCCTGTTTGCAGTTCTTCAGTGCAGGAATACAAATTACCCCTTTTCCTTTGATTTTCACACATCTGCATCTGAATTTCAGATCTGTCAATAAGAATGGAAATGGTTGTATTTTGAATGCAAGCTTGTGCTGAATATGTTAAGTAAGTTCTCTCATCTCCTGAAATGGAAGTTTTTTGTGCCATGGGTCTGATCTGTGCATTTGCTGCTATACACATTTCTTGGGCAGAAGTGAGATTTGGGGCCTAGCCCTATCAGGTGCTAATCAGGACATCCACAGGACCTGGAGCAGCTCAAGGCCTGGGATTTCCAGGGCTGGCAAAGACAGGAGAAGGGCACAAGGGCAACTTATCCCTCCACTGCACCGCCTACACTTCAGTTTTGGTGCTCTGAGAATACCTCTGTAAAGGTTTATAATCTGTAAACCAGAAAAAGTCAAGAGGTGAACAGACACTTAACACACTGTAACACTCTGGAAGACTTTTCTCCAGACAAGTATTTTTGTGTGAGACAGAGACCAAAACTCTTACAATAGATTAGCAGCTGCATTTGAAAGTTTTATCAAGTATTATCCACAGAAGTTCAGAACTTATAGTGAAAAATGGCTGATATTTTCGAGAAAGGCAAGCATGGTTACCTGGACAAAGTAGGGAAATTGCACAGGTACCTTCCCAAAGAGCAGCAGAGAGAAACGTGTTCTTCTTCCCCGGCATTGCTACCTGAAATGCAAGGACATACAGAGCACCATCATAGTTAGAGGTAGACAAAAATGCAAAAATCCTCATTTTCAAAACCCAAAGAGGTCATTTTTATATTGCCAGTTATCACCAAGACCCTTCTGTTCCTGTCCAATTTCCCCAGCATTTTCTGCCACATTTTGAGGTGACAGAGGTCTCTGTTTCTGTTACACATCCTGTTAAAAAGCCACACAGCAGTGGTGGCACATCTGGCTTTGTCCCCACTGAAGTCATCCATTTCTCTGCATCCTCATCTCTCCCAGACCCAGCAGCAGCACCTGGAGTGGTGCCCCTGACACCTGGCAGAGCTCACCAGGCACAAGGTGGGTTAATGGGGCCCCTGGCCTCATTGTGCATGACAGTGGGAAGGGAAATTCCACTTCCACCTTGTGTCTGGAGGATATACTCAAATTCCTTCTCCTGCCTTTGTCCACATCTCTAACTATGCTCTGGTAGCACCAGTCTTCCTTTTCCCCTTCCTTTAAGGATGCTATCTGCTGTGAATCTGTGCTCTGGGAATCCTCAAGGAGCACAGAGTCTGCCTTACAGCATTTGGCTGGAGGAGACCAAGGGCCTGGTGGTGCTGTCCTGCAAATGATAGGAAATCCTGCCATTGATGGGAATGGTTCCTGTGATGTGCTCAGCTCCATCAGCAGAACCCCCACTGGCACAGAGCTTCAGCTTGGCTTCCCCATTCTGTTTGTGGGATAGTCCCTCCCTCTACCTCCAGCCCTAGACCTGAATTCAGAGGAGATTTGAATGATCTTTCTGGCTTTTACTGTCATTATCTTTCAGATATAAATGTTCTGTATGCAAGAGAATCAGTTAACTCATGACTTGATGATCTTTAAGGTCTTTTCCAAGTCTAACAATTCTGTGATTCTATGTTAAGATTCTGCCAAGCAATCAGTGTTAATAATAATGTATCAGTTTTCCACACCTCCTCTAGGAACCGAAAGCTACAATGGATTAGTGCATATAGGCTGTTTGCTCAGTGCTGTTAATTTAGGGGTTTAGGCTCTCATTAAAGCATAAACAATGATTGCACATTTTAGTATCCTTCAGATGGTCAGCGCACTCCACTCCAGACACTTACCCAGCACACAAATTAAGAAGTGAGGGCAGAAAGCAGAGGGCAGGAGAGCTGGAATGCCTTTTGCAGTGGCTTCATTTTACGAAGATAAAAATGTGAACTTGAGACAGGGGCAGAACTATGACAGAGTTCCATCCTCTGCAGCAGCTTTTACAAACACCTTTGCTTTGTACCCTGGACTTGCCAGCAGCAGCTTTGGTAAAAGTTTAGGATAAGAATTCTTACTGAATTGCTGAGCTGCACTTGGATATGACTTCAGTCCTAAACAGGAATAAAGGGACACATTTCTCTGTGGAATATATTTTCTCATTTTCCTGCTGTGAAGTGATTAGTTGCATCACCTGCCAAACATGCACTGACCTGCAGCTTCTTCAGATGGAGGGAAAGGGTTTATTCACCAGAAGGGAGTTTGCAGTGGCTGTGATTAAAATGTGAGCTGTGGCAGAAATAAATGTTCCACTCACACGGCCTCTGAAGAGAAAAATGTTCCATCTCGTCTTAGGAAATACCTTTGTTAAATCACAACCACTCCCACCTAGAAACAAATCCACACAGAAGAGAGTCACACAACTTACAACAGCTTTCCTCATCTTTTCAAGATTCCCTGTGTCTGAGGCCTGTGTTTTCAGGCTCTCCAGCTTTCCTTTATCAGCACATTAAAGTGGAAATTTGCTCCCCCAGTTTTATTTTGATTTAAAGATGGAATTTTCCTGACAAGAGTTAAGCTGTAACTAAAACGATTGAAAGACTCATTGTAAATTCACAAGAATAGTAATAATATCATTTGCATCATCTCACAACACAGGGAGATAACACAATGGAAGTGTTCCAGGAAAGGACTGTAACTATAGGGATGGACATAAAAGGTCTTAAAGTTAATTAAGCTTGGTCTAAAAGTCTGGTTGGACAAGGGCAGGAAATAGGGAAGAATGAACTGACATTTGAATGAGACATTCTAAAAAGGGAGGAAAAAATAGAGAACACTGAACAAAATCTATCCAGACACACCCTGTTTCTTTAGCCTCTTGCCCAGGCAGAAAACAAGAGACTTATGCATATGTGCATGCTTTCTTTATCTGCCACAACATTAATTTTCAGAGGAAATACTTATGCATTCAGTTACCACAGAGAATACCCTGGACAAAGGAATGAGCACACACAGCCAGCTAAGCAGGGTTTCTCTGCTGCACATTACTGTTGGCGCAGTAAATACCAATTACGGTGACCTGGGCACGATGCTTGTGTTCCACACAGATAGTTTTACTCCTGAGCTTTTGTTAAAGAAAAACATGGAGAAAAAATCTTATCTGCTGTAAACTCAGCTACATTGTACTTTTTAAAAAATCATCTTTATTGCAAGTGGTTCCTCAAAGGAGAGGGACTTTTCCTTAATGAGGGGGGCTCAGCTGGAGCTCTGTGCTAGGAGGCCTCTCTGATATTAAGGATTTATGTGGAAGAAAAGGGGAAGTGGAGAAAGGTCTTCAATACCTTATTCTTATATGTACCTTATATTCTTTCAGCCTGACCAAACTCTGAAACACCCAGTAGCAGCTTCAGCCAAGCTCTGCAATGCTGAACTAACCAGGGGAAGCACCAAAACACACACAGTCTGAAAGGTGCACACAATTTATTGTAGGGAGCAAAGCTTCTGGTCAGAGAGGCTGGAGAAATCTTCTTAAGATTGCAAGAAATCAACCTTCAAGATGCCCAAACTATTTCACTTCTGCATTGGAATGAGCAAATAATATTTGGAGGATTCTCTTGTCCTCTTGCTCCCCAAAACTCAAAGAGCATCAGAGTTGGGGGGGTGCTGGGAATGAGGAGGGCTCAGTGAGACTCCTGCACTTCTCTCTGTCCCACTGAGCCATCTCAGTTTGGGATAAACAAAAGGAAATTGGCTCAGAGGTAGCAAGAAAGCAAGCTGGATCTACAGCCAGGTAAATATGTCACTGAGACTGAGAGAGAGCCCCTTCCCAGGGGGAGTACACCAGATCATCCTTAAAATTTGCTTTTTGGATACAAGGAAGGGAATAAATTCTTTGTCTGCAACATCGGCACTTCATCACTATTTTCAGCATTTGTCTTTATCAATAATTAATCCAGATGGGAGGTATCTTCCTCTTTATCTTGGGCAAGGAATTCAGAGGGGGAAATGTCTGCAGTTCCAAACTATGCATGCAGGGTTATCCCGCCCATCTTATCAGCTCACTTCAGAGCAGAAGGGCTGCGTTTAACCCAGAGTTAACCCCCAGAATGGCTCTGGCTTCAACAGTATTTGGCAACTGTCACCACAAGACATGTGGCCAAGAGCAAATTTTCTGTCATTTGATTGTTTGTTTCACCCCTGCAACATCTGCAAAGTAAATAAATCATACCAGTCATAGGTGTTGTGGGATTTCTGATCTTAGTAAATGGAATGCTCTAAACCAGAGAGCACAGAATCTGTGTGACAGTGATGATCAGGTGAGAATATTCTGTACCAAACCCCAAACTCTGTGCGTGGGTTTGAACACATCCTCTAAACTCCAGAACACCCCTGCTCCTCACTCAGCCCTCACAAACCTGCTCCCAGGGACCAGAGGCTGTAAAGAGCTACACCAGAGTTGTTTGTGGCCTTAAACTCCCTGGGATCCATGCTGTCATCAACTAAGGGTAAGCCAAAATTTTCTGCTTAAGATATTATTATTTGCTATGAAACAAAATCAGAAAATGGCTTTATACTTTAATCACAAATGAGCTTCAAAATATTTCAGCAGCTGTGTTTATACTGGGCACTGTGCTTAAGCACATTTTATCCCCCGTTATATTTTGGACTGACATATTTGTACATGAAGTAAAAGTTTTTATGCATGGAAAGACTGGTCAATACCACTAATTTAAAGGACTCTAATCCATTTGGGGAATATTTCAGGGAAAGTAAGGCATTCTGTGACTGTAGGAGAAAGGCCAGAGAGCCCTCAAGCAGCACCAGACCATTTCAGTGCTTCATGCTTTGTATCTGTCCCATTTCAAACTGGCTCTCATCAGGTCTCAAGTGTCTCTGCAGCTTCTGTGGTGACAGCTGACATTATCATGAAAAATGAGCAAAGCCAGGCATCCTCCTGCACCTGGCACGAGACACGGTCTGCATGCTGAGAGTGGGAAATGAGGATTGTTCAAGCTCACCTCAGACTGAGTGTGGCTCTGACAGACTTTCACCTGAGTTTCTCTTCTGGGCAGAAGGTCAGCAGATTTACCAAGACTAGGGATTTTTTGCTGGACACACCAGGATAGTTACAGAAAAACAGTCAGCACTTTAACAAATAATTAGCTGCATCACCAATCCAATGAGAAGAAAGTCTGTATTCTCACTGCTCATATTAATGACTTCAAAGCATAATTTTACCTCCATCACATCTGTCATCCACAGCAAACAATCCTCAGTTTGAGTGCACTGTCGTTTCAGCAACAGTAATCCAATAATTAATTTAGCTAGCCCAAAAATAGTCCTTCCATGAACAGTCCAGTAACTGCAACATTAACATATATTTAATTTGCTTCTCAATTACCAGATTTACAAGCAAGAAACTCAGATAAAAAACCAAAGCAGATTACTACAGATTGTCAGGGAAATTATTTGATTAAAAATTAGAATAGGAATCAGAGTTTGTGCACATGACCTGGAGGAACAGCCCCTCTGGGGGTGCTCATTTTCCTGGGTGAGATTTTTGACATGACACAGAAAAATAAGTCCTAGATTTTTCTCAACCTTTGTGGAAGTTGCACACTTTTGTACAGATTATCCAGGTCTTGCCTCCCCCGTTTTCTTCCCAGTTCTGTATCTGAGCTAACAGAAAGTCTTGGAGCAGCACAGTTTGGCTGCCGGCTTTCCACCCAAGCAATAAATATTTAATGTATACCAAACAAGTATTTACAGTCTTTTGTAGCCAAATTTCTTGATTTCCAAAAAATAAGGGAAATCTGTCCTACTTGAGGACTCCATTCACCCATAAGATGAAGTTGTATTTTGCATCATCCAAGAGAAACTTTTGGGTGAGTTGAACGGGCAGGGAAGAACAAACATTAATAAATTTCCCCCAGACCTACCAGAAACTTGAAGCTACAATCACAAAGTGATTTCAGATTAGAATTCTCCTTTTCCCTGGAAAGAAAATATGAGGAGCCAAAATCAGAAGTGCTGAATTATGTCCTCATCTGTGTTTATACACTGCTGCAGCAGCAACACCAAGAATTGAGCAGCACCAAATGCAGCACAGATGCTCTCCCCAACACCATTTTTAAAGAAGCAAGTTTGCTAAAGATGTTGCTGAAGTATCTGTTCACTCAAAGATACTATCCCAAGTAGAAAATGCCATTTTCCAGTCGGTTTTCAGACACTCATTTGCACTCCAGATTGTTTAGTCATCACAGTGGCCATTTACTTAAAGGTACCATCGTTGCATACAAAATGGCGTTTTAGAACCAGTCCCAGGCAGGCATTTGCACTCCAGACTATTTAGTCATCAGTGGAAATCACTTCTCACATGCATAAAATCAACAAGGTCAATCAAAAATCCAACCCCCGATAGTCAGGCACGAGGCTGTTGAAATCAGCTCAATAAGGAAAGGAACAAGCAGCAGAGTGTTCTCAGGAAAGGCCTAATTTGATCCTTGTGCCTCGCTGGGGACATGTGACACTCACAGAGAAACACTGAGTTCTGCCCCGCCACAAGTTACATCCGAAAATGCAAATAAAAAAAATTATTCCTCTGAGCCAAAAGTGCAGGATTTCCTTAGCCAGCTGTTTTCAGTGTCACTAAGGTTTGAGGACCTCTTCGGTTCCTGTTGTCACCGGGTGCCCTCAGCTCCTGTCCCACAGGAGCCCCGGCAGTGCAGCAGGACCAGGGAGGGGAGCAGAGGTAACAACACAGCTGGGGACACCCTGGGGACACCCTGGGGACACCCTGGGGACACCTCCTGCTGCTCCCCGGGGCTGGCAGATGGGCACAGCTGTGGGGATCTGTTCTGAGGGGACAGCCACCCTGGGTGTGGGGAACAGATCTGAGGGGACAGCCACCCTGGGTGTGGGGATCTGTTCTGAGGGGACAGCCACCCCTGTGTGTGGGGATCCATTCTGAGGGGACAGCCACCCTGGGTGTGGGGATCCATTCTGAGGGGACAGCCACCCTGGGTGTGGGGATCTGTTCTGAGGGGACAGCCACCCCGGGTGTGGGGATCTGTTCTGAGGGGACAGCCACCCCTGTGTGTGGGGATCCGTTCTGAGGGGACAGCCACCCTGGGTGTGGGGATCTGTTCTGAGGGGACAGCCACCCCGGGTGTGGGGATCTGTTCTGAGGGGACAGCCACCCCGGGTGTGGGGATCTGTTCTGAGGGGACAGCCACCCCTGTGTGTGGGGATCCGTTCTGAGGGGACAGCCACCCTGGGTGTGGGGAACAGATCTGAGGGGACAGCCACCCTGTGTGTGGGGATCTGTTCTGAGGGGACAGCCACCCTGGGTGTGGGGATCCATTCTGAGGGGACAGCCACCCCGGGTGTGGGGATCTGTTCTGAGGGGACAGCCACCCTGGGTGTGGGGATCTGTTCTGAGGGGACAGCCACCCCGGGTGTGGGGATCTGTTCTGAGGGGACAGCCACCCCTGTGTGTGGGGATCTGTTCTGAGGGGACAGCCACCCTGGGTGTGGGGATCTGTTCTGAGGGGACAGCCACCCCTGGGTGTGGGGATCTGTTCTGAGGGGACAGCCACCCCTGTGTGTGGGGATTGTTCTGAGGGGACAGCCACCCCTAGAGACACTTCCTGCTGCTCCCCGGAGGCTGGCTCAGCCATGGGCACCAGTTCTGAGCTGAGGGAACAGGGACAGCCACTCCTGCCCCTGGTCCCTGCCAGGACACCACTGTCACCGAGACACACAAAGAAATCACACGCAGACAAGAGATTTTCGCAGAGGTTCCTCTGATCCAGCTCCCAGCTGAAAGAGCGGAGAGAAGAGACCCCTTTGTTTATTCTTTTACTTTTTACACATTTGTGGGTCTAGCAGAAGATTGGCTTTTTGGGGTTTCCACCCCTCAGCCTCAGTGGCCAGACGAATTGTCAGTTACAATTGTTTTCAGGTTAGAAATATGCAAACAAAGGACAGAGAATGAAAAACAAAGGATTTATTATGAAAAACAAAGTTTATATTACTTCTGTGGGAAAGGTAGAAAAACCGCTCTAATATTGTACAGTAACTAAAAGATCTGACTCCATTTATGAAAATCAAAAGGCTAATAAAGAAACTCAGAAAAACCAGGGTAACACACCACAAACACGTCTCAGTCCCCTGTGCTGCCAGTGCCCCCTTTGGAAGGGTTATCGCTTTTATCTGCTGGCAGGGCTCGTCAGAGAAACGAGGAGCTTCGTCAGCCCGGGCTTGCACAGCCCTTTATGGCCCCTGAAAGGCAGCATTAAGTATTCCTAAGGCTATTTCCTTTTAATAATGTTCTGCCTGCTCACCAAAACTAAAGCAGAGTGAAGGAAAAACATCATTTATCCTCCTCCCGTGTTTGGTGTGTTAACTTTCTGTTCCTTCGGGCTTGCTGAATTCACACATTTGCTTTTGGTCTTACCCATTCTATGGATGAGAAAATAATGTTAAATGGATTCTGTAAGGCCAGGCTGTTTAGAGTCTTTCTGCTCCCTGAGACCAAGTCAGGTTCTGCTCTCTGTATCTGCCATGGTTTTATTGAGCACAGCAATTTTGGAGCTGTTTAGATAGTCTATCCAAGTATATTTTTTCTATCTGAAAAATAATTTTTCGGTGCTGTCTACTCCAAGAAAGACTAATTTTTTTTGTATGGGGTTTTTCATTTTCATTTACATCATTCCGGTTCCAGTAAGAGAAAATAGTCTTTGATTTCCCACCTTTCTCACAATCAGTTGCGCAAATTATAACACAAACATGACCCTTTTAAAATGTGTTGGTTTTCTTGTGTGTGACAGCCACTTTTAGCAAATTTCTCTCTCAGGATGTTCATTATCACCACTCTACCACTATTTGTGTTTTTTGGATGCTGAAAAATTCTCAAAGATATGCATAAGGTTTTAGTACGACTGACCAAGAAAATACATCATTTCAGAGGCAACTTCCCTCATTTCCTAAAATCTATGTACAGAAGCCTGGTTTAACTTTTGTTTAATATACAAGCATAGAACAAATTTATTTGCCAACTAAATTAACCTTGCATAAGCATTAACACACACTTCTAGAGTTAGAAGTAAACTAGGTGAAAACTAGGGGGGGGGAAAAAAAAAAAAAGAAATGCACCAGAAAACCACAAATGTTCATAAGAGTATTTCATCCAATGTGGTTTCATTACATGGAGACTGTATTTATATCAGCTGTTCATCAATTTTACAGTTGATTACTTGCCAAAGCAACCTGTAAAATGCAAACTTTTAATTACTACATTATTGTCTGTATCTCCACCCGACATTTTTTAATAATTACTCCCAAGCTGGAAGAAGAAACTGCACTATATGAGTCATGTGTCAAATAAATCACTTTGAATACCAGAATTTCTCAGTTAACTGTCTGTAGTACCCTGCATACCAAGAGTTATTTGCTAAAATAATTCAACACATAGAATGAATAATATGTGTGGGAGAGCCCATCATTTGCTGGAAGAAAATTTATGAGCAAAGCAAGAAACTCAGCTGCTTGAATAAACCATTCCCTGCTAACTTTCAGGAACATTTATGGTCCCTGATTAGACGAAAATAAGCTGGAACTGTTCGTCTCATCAGCCAGGGACAGAGGGATAACTGGGGGCTGTGAGAGGGCAGAGCAGGGCAGGGACTCTGGCATCACCCAGGAGATCCTCCTGCATTCCCAATGTGCTGCAAGCTGGGGATCCTTGCTTGAAGGGATGCACCTGATTCCCTGCCCTCAGTCCTGGCTGTGCAGCAGACACAGGAAGAAAGGAAAAGCTGATCCCTACATGAAAAAAGGAAAAGCTGATCCCTACCTGTTAATGATCCCCTGTTATCCCTCAGAAACCCTCTTGCTTCTGACTCCACGGGAATGCATTCTCCTGCTCAGGCATGGGAATGTTCCCTTCTGCTGCTGCCTCTAGCACTTCGGGTGAGAGCTGTTGAGAGGGAAAACTGGCATGGCCAGAAAAGAGAGCATTTGGTACAGCTTGTCCAGAGCTGACAGCCAGGGAAAGTGGCCTTCCCACCAGGAGAGAGCCCTGCTCTGTGTGTGCTGCCAGGGAAGGGCATTCCTGAGCATGGTGGGGAGTTCAATGACAGACTCAAGAGCTGAGGCTGCCCCAGGGAAAGGGTGCATGGTGCCGTGGGGAAAGCATGCTCAGGATCAGCCTGGCCTACGGGGCAAGGCACCTCCCGTGGCCCTGGAGAAGAGCCAGCAAAGAGCTCCAGTGTGCACTGTCATTTTCCCAAAATGAGCAGCTCAAAAGATGCCAAAGGTGAAGCAGAATTCAGTTTTTGCAAGAGGCTCTCCCGCCTCAGTCTGTGTTTGAGCTGCAGTGCCAGAGGGCAGCCAAGGACCTCCAAATTACTGCCAAAAGAACCGCTCACTTCCCAGGGAGATTGGACAAATATTAACAAGGAATCCATTAATCAGGACTTAAAGGAACCGAAGCCTCCTTAAAATCTACAAACACAAAGATGGACATGCTGAATGAAAGGGGTAGCTAAAGTTTCAGCTGAAATGCCCATGCATGTAAATGGATTCAGCCAGCACTTTCTGCTCTAAAACCACCAAGCATCAGCTCAGCACAGGAGCAGGAGAAAGAGGCTCTTTAAACACTTCAGTCTGCTCTTTGGCAAAACCACAACCTGTGCTGGTTGGCATTGTCCAATGGCTTCCTTTGGTTATCATGTTTTGTAGTTTTATGGATAAAAGTCAGACTATTATGCAATCACAACAGAATCATATCACTGCCTTCCAGTTTCCAGTTGTAAAATGTTCGTCTACACAAAGTATAGAAATGCAGCTAAATCATACTCATTTTTCTAAAAATATTTGAAGTCAAGCAACGTGCATAGAATAGAAAAAACTAGCCAAATCAAAAAGCTTTGTTTGGATCCAGAAAACTGTATCAAACACAGCTTATCTATCAAAAAGCAACTTCAAAGGCACCTTATTCGGTCACTTCCTACACAGCCACAAAGGAGGAACTTTCCTCAGTTTATGTACAACAAATGTGGGAGAGAGAAAAGTACAGCAAAGCAACACTTCATGGTAAATAAAATCTTTTTTACTTACATTGATGCTGCACCATGGGATAACATTGATTGCCTGGTTACCAAAGAGTAATTTTGGAAATGTCTCAGCACCTTCCAGACAAAAATATTAATTTAATCTCACATCTAGAAACCTGTGTGATGTCAACTTCTCATCACAATTAGGTTTATTTTTGATGTGCATGCTGACAGCTCCTAAAAGCTAATAGAAAGTCATTTTTGTGCAATTTAAAGCCTGATTACTTGAGTGTTAAAGTTCTCTGACAGTCCTTTATATCACGAATGGGAAATTCAGTAAGAAAATTAATCAGCTTTGATAACATTAAAACAAATCCTCTGATATGAAAGGCCTAAAGTTTACTAGTATTAACACAGGGTGGAAAACTATGGTTTCACCTGAAAATCATTTCACAAATTATCATTTTGCAGAGTTTAAAGTCTAGGAACAGGGGATAAAGGAACTTTATGTGAGTCTCCAAAAGCTTCAGACCACAAGGAGTTGAATCAACAGATGAGCTCTTAAAAAAAGATAATTTGCTGTATTGTACTTGAAATTGATTGAAAATTTCACACAAATATTTTTCCACAAAAAAAAAAAACCAAAACCAAAAAAAAACCCAGAACCAAACCAAACCAAACAAAAAAAAAAAAAAAAAACAAAAAACACCCCAAAAAACAAAAACGCACACACACACACACACACACACCCACAAAAAAAAAAAAAAAAAAAAAAAAAAAAAAAAAAAAAAAGAGCAGATTTTTTTCTAAATAAATATTCTCCATAGAAAGATAATGACTATAGCATATTTTGTGTCAGGGCATGTCAAAACACTGCATTTGGGTTTGTCAAGCCTGAACATTTCACTTCAAGTGGAGTTAACTCAAGCTCAGCTATGGTGCCAGGCTGCCCTGGCCCTGAGCACAATGGGGACCTCGGCTCTCACTGCTGCTCAGGGCAATGACAGTCACTCTTATACCAGCTTTCAAAACTCACTTTTTATTTAATTGAAATACTTCGTGTTGGTGCTTACAGTTTTCATCCAGCTAAAACTATTTCACTGAAGGAAGAAGCCTTCAAATTTTGATGCTGAGGCAAATGAAAAGAAACAAAGTGATGAAACCGCCCTATAGAAGGAGTGTCCATTTGCACTTCTACGTGTGCTCCCTCTGCCGAATCTGATTCTGCTGTTATTCATACTTTTGGATTTCTATATTACTTTCTAGGCTACAGAAGAAGATGAGCCGCCTTATTCTACTTTTCTCGTTGTTCTTGGCTCCAGTGTTTGCTGATGGAGAAAGTCAGAAATCAACCCAAAACCTTTGTTCAAATTATGTCAGCCACAACCGCCAGAAGAGAGACTGGATCTGGAACCAAATGCACATCAAAGAAGAGATTGATACACCTTTGCCACACCATGTTGGCAAGGTAAGCAGCAACAATTCTTGAAAAGCAGAATTTGTTTGCAGTCTAAGCAGGAGAAATGAAAAGGAAATAGAAATGGGACTTGATACCCTATTGATACCTATTAACATGTTAAAAATCTTCAAAATGTGGGCAAAGAGTAAATAAAGAACAGTGCCAAAGGAATTTTAATTCCTTTGAAGAATACAAGTCAATGTAAGGGAATAGCAGGTCTGGAGACAGCCGACGCAGGAACAGCCACATTACCTGCAGGTGCATGGTCAGGAAGGAAGTCTGCTGCCTGATGCATGTCAGGATTTTTCTGGCAGCACGAGATTCTTTCAGAAACCTCAGAGATCAGCAAATAAAAACATATGTATTAAAAAACACACTGTTTACATCTCTCAGCTTGTACACTAAACACAAGTGCTATGTTTGGGAATACTGTTACACAATGAAAAATATTGATGCACAAAACAAAAGCAAATCATTTTTAAAAATACTTACAAGCAAGGACCTGCTTGCAAACTCATTTTCCTCAGGGCAGTGCTCATCAAAGCCTATTATCAACTGCATGTTGCCCGGGAACTTTCTCTTAATCCCGTCCTTCAAAGGGATGCACTGTGACACTGCAGATAAATGCAGCTGGGCGTCTCCCTGCCCTGTACAGCACTCACATCTGTCAGGGCTGTCCCAGCACAGTCACACTGCTGGCTGCTCTGGGCTGCCAGAAAGCACCACAGAGAAAGTACAGAGGCCACAGGGTCCTCTCAGCTGCCACAGGGCATCTCTGCTTCATTTCAGACCAATTCAGCCCCAGAGTGAGGAGCAGCTTCTATTCCTGAAGCTGTCCTAAATAAGAGTAATTCCCTTTGTCCGGCTCTGGAGTGTTTCACCAGGACAGTGCCCCAATGGCTCCTGCAGTGGCTGCTTGGTTCATCCACAGCACTGAGCCCTTGATAAACCCTGTAAAGAAAGGGCCCAGCAGCAGCAAGGCAGGGCTGAGTGACAGCTGCAGGAATGTGCCGGCACATTTGGACTTTATCTTGCACCACTTCGGTGCTCTCCTTTGTGTGCTCGTCCTCAGCACCAGAAAAGCCATTCTGAGAAGTTTTTACACTGAATAGGTACACAAAAATGGAGAAAGGAAGCACAGACTGTCCCATCTTTAAGACAGGGGTGGGGTTATTTCTCATGTGGCATCTCCAGCAGTCCCAGCAGCCAGAAACATGACTAAGGGATGAGGGGTGGAAATATTCATGACACATTTCAAAAGAGAAAATGAAAATTTAAACAATGCTCAACAGTAAATGACAGCTACATGATAAATCAAATCCTGAACACCCAACAGGTGACATTTGTAACATCATCAGTAACAAAAGGCTGGAAATACTTGGTCAAACCCAGCAATCCTTGATAAATAGCTGGCTGAAATAAGAATGCTGATATAAGTGTATGTAAAATTGTGGTCTAAAGCTTCCAGCAGTGACCCTGTATGTGTGAGGATTTAGAAAAGGAAGCATCATTACATTATCTGCAGATCAAGTAGTGTGCAAAAGCATTTAGAATTGGATTAAAATATATTTTAAAACTGATTAATGCTCATTCCTCTTATTGCATCCCTTTTTCACTGCATATAACCTTTAATTTTAAAATCTGTGGGGTGGAAATGTAACCTTCCTGTCATAGCATGAGCCTATTAAAGGATTGCATGTGACTGAGCACAAGAAAGCTGTCAGCTATGGCAGGAATTCTGCTAAATACTAAGGAATAGAGGCTAATGCTGAATGATGTCAGGAGCTGTGAATACAGATTTCCTACTGTAATCCTGTGAAACTGAGCAAAAACCCCTAGTAGGTCCAGAAAGCTGCAAACAAGAGTAACTCAAACTGAGCAGTGGCTCATGTTGTTTCAAACACAATGAAGTTAATTATTTGTAAGTGTGAATTGCATGAACAATTTATACCTTTAGGAAATATGAGGTATGGTTTAAAAAAAAGCTTTGTTCTGTGTAAGGAAGCAAGTCTCAGTGTGGGTACAAATGCCAGCCTATAACCCCAGCTGCTGCGTGGTGCTGCTCAGTGCTGCCCCAGCTGACAGCAAACCTCCGGAGGGATGCTCAGGTTCCCCGTGGGGTGAGGAATTCCTAACCGTGTCAATCCTCCGCTGCACCCAGCTGCCAGACCCCACATTTATCTCCCTGAATTATTCTTTCCTTCCAGATCACATCCAGTGTGAGGAACAACAACGCCAAGTACATCATCGAGGGTGAATACGCCAACACCATCTTCAGGGTGGAGGAGACCAGTGGGGACGTCTACGCCGTCGAGAGGCTGGACAGGGAGAAGAAGGCAGAGTATGAGCTGACAGCCCTCATCATTGACAGAACAAACAACAGGTCCCTGGAACGCCCCTCCAAGTTCATCATCAAGGTGTATGACATCAACGACAATGCCCCTGTGTTTGTACAGAAGGTGTTCAATGGGTCTGTCCCAGAAATGTCACCAGTAGGTATGTCCTCTCACTCCTCTCCCTTCATGGCTGGCATTAAAAAGTACAACTTATACTAATGTGCACCTGGAAAATCCTTTTCTAGGAACTTCAGTCACCAAAGTGACAGCTGTGGATGCTGACGACCCCACAGTGTCAGGTCATGCCACGGTGACCTACGAAGTCACCACAGGAGGTGAATATTTCACCATTGATGACTCTGGTAAGTCAGACACACAAATGTCCAAACACTTTGTCCATACCCTACCCTTGGAAGAAAAAACAGTTTTAAGCCTTTTTTATTCTGGAAAAGAGGAATAATCATTCACAAATATAATTTTAAACATGATTTAGAAAGGTTTTTCATTCACACTCCACAATGCCACTGTCTACATCTGGAAATTAACTAATAAAATTGGGATATCAGCTGCCATGAACAAAGTGAGAAGATGAAAGGTCATTTTTTTCCCCACTTATGGAAAGACTGACCAGGAGCTAAGATTAATTCATGTTGCAGTTCAGCACAGATACTGTTCCAGTGACCAAACAGGAAAAGGGAATACACAAATTCTGAGGGTGCATTCAGTAATCAATAATCAATTTTTCAGTGATTAATTTTGCCCAGTTTTAAAACCAGTGTCAGTATCTCTTGTAACCACACTAGTGTGTTAGAGCAAAGAACACAGGTAAAGAGGTTGAAAATCCATTAAAAGGAATATACTGCATGAGCTCTCCTAAATATCACATCATACAGAAAAAATTCTAGCATTTCTTGAAAAATACCACTGTAAAATTATTACTTAAAGTTGAATGTGTGGAGATAAAAAAAAAAGAAAAGAATTTGCTGTCAAAATTGAAGGGATGTTGGACGTGCTGCAAAATCTAATTGCATGCAATATTATTTTTTCACAGGTGTGATTTATACAAAAGAGCCTAATTTAGACAGAGAGACCAAGTCAATGTATGAGATTGTTGTTCAAGCCAAAGACGCTCCAGGTTTTTCTGGGGATTCCAGCACAGCCACAGTGATCATCACTTTGTCTGACATCAACGACAACTCCCCAGTGTTCAAACACCGTGAGTGCCACACAGCCTCTGAGCCACCGTGAAACCAAGGGCTGGCACAGACACGAGTTCAGCTCACAGTCCAGCACAATTCAGGCTTTTCTTAAAAACGGCCAAAAGAACTTCACATGTTCAGAAGCTCTTCTGTGTTTCAGCCAGAGCCACTTTTCCTGGGGGATGCACACCTAGAACAGAAAACAAAAATTAGTATTAATTTCATCCCTTTGCTAAAGATCTTGACAATTTGGGGTGTTATTTATATTTCTACATGTCTTAGAGATATACAATGCTAAATTCTCAATGAAATATTTTTATGTGCACCTGTCAAGTAAGAACAGTTTAAACTATGTTCTAACTTCCACGTACACACACCTTATGTATTTTTCTCTTTTTTTTTAACAGCATCATTTCACTTTAAAGTTCCTGAAAACATTTCAGTAGGAGGAGAAGTTGGCAGAGTCAAAGTAGAAGATATTGATGAACCACAGCACAGAAATACAAGATACAGCTTTATCCAAGGAGAGTTCAGGGACACCTTTGACATTGTAGCAAATCCATACACAAATGAAGGAATCATTAGGCCTAAGAAGGTACTTTTCCCCATAGAAGAGATGATTATTGTGGTTTTCCATGTGTAACAAGTGATTTTTTTGGTTTAGGACTAGCAGCAGGAAAAATGGAAACATATGGAAGTCAGCATAAAATATATTGATTCTGAACACCAGCTCTCCAAGCTCTGGGGGAAGAAGAGCTGGTGATTTCTAGTTCTTTTCAACCTCCAGACCTGAAAAACTCCAGAATTACTGCAGAGTGCAATGGGGGCTGTGTCAGAAATCCAGGTTACACACTTTGGGTTTCTCTCAAACTTCAAGAAATTGGATGCTTCAAAGAGGCAGTGATTTAAGTGTTGAGCCAACTGGCCAAGTCAAAGAATCCTTCCCTTCTGCAGCCCATACAAAACCAAAGCAGAAAATGTAAACAAGTCCACCTGATCTCTTTTCTAAAAGTATCTTGGCAGTTAAGCATGTGCTCCAATATGAGCCACAGTTCCCTTACTTTCCTCAAGAGCTTCAGAGCTCTTCAGAGTTTTCAGAGCTTCCCCACTAATTTCTCTTAAGCCTTTAAGACTCTCCAAAGTCTTTGTAAGGGTCTGTTCTTTGTGGTTTTTTTAAATTTTCAAACCCACTTAATTTGTACCAAGGGACTCCTGCAGAGCATTGCCAAACCAAGACTTCATTGATTTCATTGACTTGCTGTTAAAAAAAAAAATAATAATAAAAAGAAGAGAGGACTGTAAATCAGCTCCTGTAATCCTCAGATTGACAGGAATGTGTTTTTCTCTTCCAAATGTCTCTCTGTAACTGTTAAGACTAGAAATGTCATTAAGAAGAGAAAACTTTCAGGAGAAACAGTACCAAGGATTTCAAGACTGGCAGTAAAATCCTTGGCTGTGGTCACACTGGGTATGAGCACCTTCACCTGGTGCAGCTCTTCCCAGCTTCCCAGGAGCTGGGGAATGCTGTGCCTGCCCAGAGGAGGAGCAGTCACAGACCGCACACACAGTTCCTGAGGGACATGGAACCAGCTCTTCCTCCAACATGCAGTGAGCAAAGTTCACCTCCCTGTTTTGCAGTGTGATTTTGGCTGCGCACATGTCATAATTTTAAATACACAGCCGTGTGAGATAAAATGTCAGCTGCTGGATATGTCCCATTGCTTCCCTTTGCAACGTCTACTGAAAGAAAAACAAGAGTCACCACAACTGCTGTGTATCTCAGTGTTTTTACAATCTCGGTGGTAGAACAAAGGAAACTTCAAAAGGAGCATTCCTTACTGCCCAAGCTCCTGGCCTTCCTTCCATTGTGAGATTCCTTTTATAGTCTCAGGCAAGGGGGAAAACAGGGAAGAGGATGTCATGTATCACTAAATGCCCAGCTGTCAGCCAGCGCAGGTCTGCCATCTGCCTTGAGTGCCTTCTGAACACAAAGCTTAGCCATGAGAAGAATCTCTTCCCCAGCCTTTGGGGGACAGGAGCTAACCAAGTTTTGGCAGTTACGGCTTTATAAAAAGAAAATTAATTAATCCAAAAGAAAATTATTTTGCCAAACTACTGGATGAATCTGTTCCACACCAGAGGTAGTTTTAGCCATGCTATGATAGAGAGGTTCAGCTGGGAAACGCTCTCCCCTGGGTCCAGCCAAGATGAAATTCGGTAACATTGCCAAACATGAATTAGAACACAGACCTTAAATCTGCACAGAGAGCCAATGGAAAGTTTGCTTAGACATCACCAATGGAAGAATATCTGTAATTGTCTTTTTTTTTAGCCCCTGGACTTTGAAACAGTATCAGAATACAAGTTTGGCATTGAGGCCACAGACCCCACCGTAAACCTTCGGCATTTCAAATCCGGCAACCCCCGGAGCATCTCAGCAGTCACCATCGAAGTCACCGACGTGGATGAGCCCCCTGTCTTCACCAAACTCTCATATGAATTTAAAGTGAGGGAAAATCATGCAGAAGTAAAAACACTTGGTTCAGTTCATGCAGAGGACCCCGATGCAGCTAAACGGAAAATCAGGTAAGACAACACCAGCTTCAGCAATTCTATTTAAAAGCTCAGAATTCATTAATAGTGCCAAGAATTTGACAAAGAACCCAGACTTTGGCCCTAATTTTTAGAATCTGCATGCCAAACAAAACAAAAAAAATCCAATTTGATTTTTCCAGCATTGTAGCCACGGATATACATGCTCACCAAAAGCTGAATATGAATTTCATTTACCCATGTAATTACTACATGAACTCACTGATAAAACATTTGCAGATTTAGGGGAAAAAATATAAACCTGGATATTTTTACATGCTTATAATTTGTTGCTATACTTTTTTATTGTAAGAGCTCTCTCAAACATGTACTTAGAGGAGAAAATAGACTTCTGAAAGAGCAAAGTACAATAATCTGCAAACTCTTCCAACAGATGTATTTCATTCTCACAACCTGCATGGTTTTAGAGCAATAGTCTCAGCCCTCCTGGTCAAGATATTAACGTAATTTGTCACACAAGAACTGTCTGACCTTCCTCTGAGAAGAAATGAAGTGAAAGCATTATCAGCCTTGCATTGACATATCTTGTTTTAAACAAAAAACAGATATATTCAGCGTAGAGCAAGTCCTAATGGAGACTATGTCAGGGTATCCAATAATGGAGTTATTCAACTTCCCAAGCCACTGGACAGAGAATTCAGCTCCTCATACAACATCACTGTGGCAGCTGTAGAGATCCTGGAAGATGGTAAGTGCCACACATTTCCCAGTTTGAAAGAAATCCGGGTTCACCTTTCCAGCAGGGCTGCACTTCATCAAAAAGAGAGGCAGAACCTGACAACCTGTTCCTACTGAGCCAGGAATGAAAGGAGTGTTCCTTTGCATCATCACCTTCCCAGTCAAACGAGTCCCTACAAATAGGTCAGAGATCATTTTAAGCCATAAGCTAATGTCATATTATTCTTGAAAGATCCTTGATTTCACCACTACAGAAGATTTTAGGAAAATATCTAAATCTCAGAGGAAAAATTTAAGTTTTTAAGTTATGATGGAGCTAGAAATTCTTCATCATGTGGGAGGCACAGAAGTGGGCACAAAGTGGGGGCAGGGGAGTTTAGCCAGCACTGGGAGTCCAGACCTTCGACCTGTATCCTTGTTGTCATTCCAGGCCGTCTTTCCGACAGAGAGTCACATGCCCACGTTCATGTCATAGTTGATGATGTAAATGATAATGCTCCAGAACTTGTTTCTCCTGAGGAACCCCGAGTGTGTGAAAATGCTGCTCCTGGAAAGGTGAGACAGGGAGAGCTTTTCCCTGAAACCTGAATTACTGCTTGTCAGCTAAAGTGAAAGATGTCTTTTAATAAAGTGAGTCTCAGTTATATGCAAAAATACCCAATCATTTTACTGATTTCCAAAACATCAGTGGTCAGGAATGTCTCTAAAGGATATTGCACTGTTGGAATATTGATATTTATCTCCTTGCACACATGGGCTGCACTGCCCCTCTCTCCCCAGGCTCTCATGTCTAAGTATTAACAGTTGAGCCATGAAGGACAGTCAAGCTTTGCACAGCAAAAATCAGCAACTCAATCACACAAATGCTTGAATGTGATACTGAGAAGGAAACTATTTCAAACTAGTAAAACAAACATTTCTGCATGGAACATTATTTTGTAGTCATAGAGCGCACAGATCTGCACACACAAATCGTGTTATCTGGCACAGTGTTGGTATTTCAGATTTACCTGTTTGGCCTCAGACACAAGTGTTCAGCCCATACTGTAATATTTGTTTAAATGAGACACTTTGTGTCATGGTTTAGAGGTGGCACTCCCCAGTTTAGTGTTCCCACTGAAACTCCAAACCACACACCATTTGTTCTCCCCCTTTTCCCCTAGAGCAGAATGGAGAGAACTGGAGGAACAAAAGGGAAAGATCCTGGGCTGAGATAAGAGCAATTTACTGGAAACAGCAATGAGATAAGAAAATGAACTGTAATAGCAACAATATAAATCACAAAAATAAATTTATAGAAAAAAATAGAGTGCAGAGCAGCCACACCACTAAAGTGCTCCCTCTGGCTCAGCACCAGCATTATCCCACCACTCCCTCCACCATACCTGCTCAAACAGAAGAAACCCCTTCTCCAGGAAGAGAGTGTCTCCTCTCTCAGAAATGACATGAATTTCTGGTCAAGAATAACCACTGTGCCCCCTCCCAGCTACTGAAAAAAAAAATTTACTCTTTCCTAGCTGGACACTTTGTCACTGCCTGAACTCTCTGATGGAACATGGAAGGCATTAATTTCACCTTTAGTTTAATTTTTAAAATACCTTTGGGACATAATCAGACATATTTTTTATATTTTATACATCTAATATATATCAGGTTGAAGAATGCAAATCCCAAGCATGTTCTTCAGGCATAGCAGTCACAATGGAATTCCAAGAATGAGTCACACCTCAGAGTAGCCTGAGGACTTTAGAAGACACCATCTTAGACATTTCAACAAGCCATATGTCTAAAAATGAGGCTTTTTTTCATACTTTCATTACGCAAAATTTTAAGAGGCAAAACTGGTCTTTTTGAAGTCCCACAAAGAAATTGCTTGCCTGAAAAAACTTGAAGCAGAATATCCTGAGATATCTGTGTCCTTCTGTTTACTGAAGGGTTACACAGCCCAGCTCAAGTACTCCACATGTTTTATCACTGGAGGCAACGCACACTAAAAACTGTGACCCTTTCCATCCTTGTAGGTGATTGTCAGGATTTCAGCTGTTGACAAGGATGAAACATCACCCAGAGGTTTCTTCAGATACTCACTGGCCACAGAGGACAGCAACTTCTCCCTGACTGAGAACTACGGTAGCGTAACCCTGCACTGCCCTTCCTCAGCTCCCCAGAGTGGGACCCTAGGACTCAGGGAAGAAAAGCTGTAGCACTGACCTGTGGTTGGTCTAGCTGAGCTAAGTAACTGTTTATTTTTAAAGGCTTAACATACTGAAAAAAAAGTATGTTTAACGGAGCCAAAGTTTCACTGTGTTCCCGAAAGGCTGGCACTGTCTAAGGGGAAGAGGCCCCAGCTGACTGGTAATCTGTGAGGACAGTCTGGTAGAGATTATCACTAATGGGATGTTGTCACTTCTTCCAGACAACACGGCTAACATCACTGTCAGATACGGACAGTTCAATCGGGAACTGGTCAAATTCCACTACCTGCCTGTCCTCATCTCAGACAACGGCGACCCTGACCTCACCAGCACAAACACTCTGGTCATCAGTGTCTGCAAGTGCAACGAGAAAGGCAACTTCACTTTCTGTGAGGAGAGGGCAAAGCAGGTTGGCGTCAGCATACAAGCACTGGTGGCAATTTTTATCTGCATCTTCACAATCATTGGTGAGTATCTGACTTTTGGAATGTTCTCTGCACTACAGTGTGAGGATCGTTTTTTCTTTCTTTAGCTGAGATCTACAAAAGCTCTGTGGCTATGAAATGGTCATAAAGCCAGAAATGTTGTACCAATTTGATTCATCTCACGTGCTCTTCCTATCTGGCCTGTTGGAAAAGCTTCAGCTGCAAAGCTGCTCACCCCTCTAGACAGGCTGAGTCACTGGAAAGACTACCGCACACATGCATAATATACTTGATTTACTGGGACCAGCCTCATACACAGCTATAAAACAGGAAATTTGGGCTGGGGCAATAACAACAGGATTTCTGGTTCCTGTGGCAGAACTACTCTGGAAACAATTTAAGCAATACAGTGAGCATAAATACGTTTGTAACAAATCAGCAGACCAGTACCTGTTTGCTGCATTTGAAATCTATCAGAAAAGGCTGAATACTTTTTTCTTGCCTGAGAACTGTGAGAACTGGCCTGCTTTTCAAGTACCGCATAAGCAGCATCTGATGCTTGGCATTAAGAGATTTACCTGTTCAAGGCAGTAGTTGATTCAATGACCTTGACACACCATGCACCTGTACTTGTGATTCCAGCTCAAGAGTCAGCTGGGCAATCCCTGACCAGACTGAACCTCTACTAATCCTACAGTTAAACAGAAATTTTAACTACTTGTTTAATAAATAGATGTTAAAAAAACACTCCAAAAAAAATCCAAAAAACAAAACACTTCAGACTATGTTACGTATCTTAAAGGCAGTTTGTTTTAGTGTCTTATTTCTCTATTCACCCACGCTCATCTAAGTTTCCTTTGCAGTGATTGCGTTGCTGATTCTGCTGAGAAAGAGGCACAAGAAGGATCTGAGTGGGCTCGGGAGGAACGTGGCAGAGATCCACGAGCAGCTGGTCACCTATGACGAGGAGGGAGGGGGTGAGATGGACACCACCAGCTACGATGTGTCCGTGCTCAACTCCGTCCGCAAGAATGGCCTCAAGGCAGAAGCTGCCCCCTCTCCATATGCACAGATCCAGAAACCTCCTGGGGACATCCCCGCTGGAGCTGGGGGGATGGAGATGATGATTGAGGTGAAGAAGGATGAGGCTGACAACGACAGAGATTTGCTGCCCTACGACACCCTGCACATCTATGGTTACGAAGGCGCCGAGTCCATCGCAGAGTCCCTCAGCTCTCTGGGCTCAGGCTCCTCAGACTCTGACATTGATTATGACTTTCTCAATGACTGGGGACCCAGGTTCAAGATGTTAGCTGAGCTGTATGGATCAGAACCAAGTGAAGATTTTGTGTATTAAGCTCAAACTAGCCATGAATTTTCTCCCTCCCGCTACAGATAGACACCAAGAGACTGCCAGTGGCCAAAGAGGAACTCACAGCTCTTCCCTCAAGCCATAGTAGGATTTCAAACAGGCATGGAAAAAACCTGCAGTAGGGTTAAAAAGACACACAGAGATCACCTATATTAACTTCCCCCAGCGCTACTCTCCTTGCTAACATTCATTTTTTGCCCCAAAATTCCTGTTCACTGACCTGCTCAAGTCTTCCAGGATGCACCTCTTCTCCCCATCTTTCCTACTTCTCCTGGTTTTGTCCCCAGTTTCTCCCTCATTCCTCTCCTCCTGTGCAGTTTCCATCCACGTGCATCCAAGGTCACCCTCCACAGGGGGAGAGATGTTCAGTGGCATTGGGGAGGAATGTTTAAGGCCCCTGGATCTCCAGCTGGCTGCTTTGCCTGCCCTTCTTGAAATATCTTTATTGATATTCCCTATTTATGCTTACCCAATAGAGGAGAGGAGGAACATATGGTCTATCACTTAGTATTAGAAATTATTCCATCACTTTCAAAAAGAAACATTATTTTTTTCTTCTTTCCATTCTATTAATTATTTTTGCTGTATAGCCTTCTACTACATCTATGAGTTACTCAAGATAAAATTAGACAGGATTTTTAGACACACAATCTGGTTTCATCTGTCATTTTTAACAGCCTGATGACACTTTCGAGCACATTTCTGGCACGCTAGAATTTGCTCTAGCTAGCAGCAAAATTGTTTCTTCTCTCTGTAAATAGGATCTCAGTGTTACTCAATGGAACATATCCTGCAGGGCAGGAAATGTGGAGATCAGGGGAATGTTAAGACTCCAACACTGTAAATCTCTCTAGATGGAAACATAGGTCCCTCTAGATTTCAAAAGAGGTTGAATAGGGGGTTTATTCAGCATTATTAAAGCAATAGCATTTTTTCAGGGACAAAAACATGAAGGGCCTCATTACTGTGAAACTGTTGTGCTTTTTTTTCTAAGCAGGTACTGTAAAAGGAGTGTTTTCCACCAAGGAAATTATTGCAGACTCCCAAACCAGGTGGCTACACACTCACACACTCAGCTGCATAAAAGCACCACGAATGTAAGGCAGGTTTGGAGCTGCAGCCTCCATATCCCTGGAAAGGGATTTTGTTCAGTTTCCCACCTGGTGAAGAGCCACAGAATGAAACTTCCCACACTGGAAGTGACCCAGACAAATACATTTTGGAAAAAGCGGGTCCCTTAGGACCATGGCCTGTCTCTGGCTTCCAGCAGTGCAGAGTCCTGTTGCCTCCAACAGGAACAGAGCCCTACTACACAGATCCTCCACTGTGCAGGATCTGTGCTGGAGATGTATCTATTAGTTTAGTTGATTTGATTATTTAAATCTGGTAGCTAACCAAATAATACTAGGTTGTTTTTTTTTTCTTAAACCAGTATGGTGGAACCTCACAAATTTGCTTTTTACTTGTTCACATCATCTCTAATTCATACTCTCTTCTCCCAAAATGTTTTCTTGGCAGGAAATAGCAATGCACAATAATGGTCTTACACTGCTCCTCACTGCTGTAAAAAGTTGTCCAATGCAATACTTGGCTGGATACTAATGCAACATCAACAAAATACTCAGTAAAATTTTCAAATATGAACTAAAGGAAAACTGAGGAGAATTCTGTCCATCGTTCAAATCAGCTTTGGATCCCATCCTTTGTTTTTAAAAAGTACATTTGTGGTGACAGCTTTGATTTTGTTTTGAATGGATTCATTCGCTTTTGCTTAATCCAGCCAGCAGTATGTGCTATAGGGGTTCCACGTGTTTGTGTATTATAAAGAATGCTAACTACTAATACTTACAATTTAAGGATTTTGTCAGTACCTATGGTATTGGCTATCAGCAGGTAAAGTTAGTTATGAAATTATTTAGTGCAGTAAATCAAGTACTTTGGTAGGTATTAGCCAGATTCTATTACCTAGAATTGCTGGCTTTAAGCATGTTTTTTATAAAAGTTATTATAAGGAACACTGTATCCATTTCCAATGTATATGATGTTTGCACTGGACAGTTTCTTTTTATATTCCTGTACTGTATTATGTTGGTTTTTTTACTACATAAAAGCCAATCTCAAGTTTGGACTTTCTGCGCATTAATGAGTTCTGCTCGGAAGACAAGGTCAGGCTTTGTGCCACAGTGACCTCAACCATAAAAACACTCAAAGTGAACCCAGCCTAGGCACCAACTCACCAAAGAACTTTCTGTGAAAGCAGTTTTCTCCCTCTCGTCGCACAGCTGTTGGTAGAGAAAAGCTCCAGCAGTGCAGCCGGGAATGTTGGACCCTGTGGCATCTCTGCCAGTGCTGCAGGACCTATCCCACAGCCCCGCAGGGACTTCAGCAGCCAGGCAGCAGGGTGGCTTTGAACCACCCCTGAGCTTCTGCCCTGCTTTGCTGCCTCTCAGGTGGGAAAGAGAGTCTCAGCTGTGGCTCAGCACGGTCCCAGAGCAGGGGAGCCCCAGGGGAAAACAGGAGTGGGATCTGGACGGGAGCAGAGGCTGAGCCCCACACCCAGCCCAGCCCTGTCCTGCTCCCCCAGGCTGGCAGCAGGGTCACTCTGGGCCACAGAACCCTCCAGCTGCCTCAGGACTGACACAACAAAAGACATCAGTGCCAGAAAATAACATCACCCCTAAACTTGCAGCTTTAGGCAGCACAACTCCTCACCTTCTCTTTTTGCTACTGCTAATGACTACCCCAATATATTCTCAAGATTATTCTAGCACTTAAAAAAAATCACATCCATTTTCCCCAGATATTGCACTTATAATTTACAAAACCTGGAATAAAGCAAAAAAGTTCAATTCCTTCACTGCTAATTGCCATGAGCAAATGCCAGATCAAATATACTTTAGCACAAGTTGTATTAAAAACACAATAGATGTGCTAATTATGTTATAATGAAATGCATTTTTCCATAGAAAGAATTTGATTAAACAGCTACTTGCGACTTGTGGGAGAGAACTTCACAAAGGTTTTCATAATTCATTTAATTAATATGCACTTTAATCTCTTATCTCTAAAAATATATCATAATTTATTATTTTATTACATTCAGATCCAGAAGTTCATGCCATTTAATAAAGGGGTTTTTACTCCCATCCCATTAGAACTTTTTATGAAGCAATGGCTTGCGATGAGAATCCTTGATATGTATCAAAGCAACAATGAAAAGCTGTGTGAATGTGAACACCTGGCACACAGTGGCACATCCCAGGTAGGGCAGGTGAGCTAAGGTCCCCTTATCAAGGCAAATATACACCAGTCAGCGAAAGAAAGAACAATTCTATGATTTATTATCCTATTGCAGTCCAGAGCTACTGCAACAGCAAACCCAGTGAAAACAGAAGGATTGGTTACCAAAGGAAAATCAAATAATCATTTCTGAGCTCTTGTTCTTCAAGAAGTGCATCCTCCCCTTTCCTCCTTTCAGCAACAAGGGCTTCGAACAGCCCCGGGGGGGCAGCCAGCCTGGCAGTGACACATGCCCTGCACAGGAATTGTCACCCTGCCAGGACTGACTGCAGGGGAAAGCCTGCAAAGCCTCCCTGGGCTTTGGAGCTCGGAGTTCAGGGTACAGGTCCACCCTTATACATCTATTTTACATCTTTTCACTCCCAAGCATATGTCACATGCAGGGGAAATGCTCTGCTGGCAGTAAATATGGGAACATACTCTCTTATTTGGCTAGAAATAATAGTTATACTTACTTTCATTATATTTCAGGTGGGGTTAGGACAAAAATAAATAATTACCATATTTTCTGATCTATTCTCCCTTTTTTTTTTTTTTTTTTTTTAAATAATGTGTCAAGTTTGAGAGAGCGAGAAATAAAACTCTGTTGGCTTTACATCACAAACTATCTGGAATGAAAGACATCACCAAGGTGATATCTTCCCCATTTAAATCTTCCCATTTCACAATCTCAGTGTACCACACGTGATCATTTCCTACCAGGAAATGAATAAGAGTCTGATCAGAACACAGTGGAAGATTTAGGCTGAATCTTGTCCTTAGGAAAAACACAACAGAAAACAAAACAGTGAAGCCACTCTTCAGGCTGCATCAGAAAAAAAGGAAAAGTAAACAATACCAGAAAAATGCTTTTATGAGCAATAAATATGCATGTATCTTTGCTGACATCTCTCATTTTCCTGGCTTTGTTCCTGCCTCACCTAAAGGAAAAGGGGAAAAGAGCATTTCCTTCCACTTATCCTCAGTGAGCTGTCCCACCTGCTTCGCCTCAAGACTCTCTTAATTCATCCAGTTAACCCCTTCATTGATGCCACAATCAGTCAGAAATCTCTGCAACTCTTTAATTCCTCATTAAAAAAGAACCTCTACTTGAAAGCCAGCGTTCTGGGTAAAGTCACCAGAACAATCAGAACGAAGCAGGACAGAGCTCCCCAGGCAAACGCATCCAGTAAACACAACCCCGGTAAGGTTTGCCAAGAAGTCGGAAACAGCCGGGCTGCAAATGGTCCCAGGAGCTCTTGTGGCAGCCTCGGGAGCCCAAAGCCCAGGCTGCAGTGCTCCTCCAAACCAGAGCGTTCCCTCGAGTACCCCCTCTGCTGTGTCCCCAGCAAACCCACGGCAGAAGGAGCCCAGGGACAGCGTGTGGCACCACGATCTGCTCTGAACCGGGGCGCTGCAAAGAGCCTGAAACGCCATTCCCAGCTCCGGCATTTAAAAATGGCTTTTCTAAACAGCTCTCCGGGCTTCCCTCTTCCCGTGGAAAGAGCAAACCTGAAGCGCCTAAAAACGCCAAAGGCCTGAGGTGCACTCGGGTGTCCCACAGCGTTGATGTGCAGAACGCAGGCTGGTGCCCTGACACACTGCCCGCTATTCTTTATTCCTGCTTCCTGGACACTTCCCTTTATCCCGTGTCTCCTCTGCCGGGACACTTCCCTTTATCGCTCTATCCCTCTATCCCTCCATTCCTCTATCCTTTATCCCTCCATCCCTCCATCCTTTATCCCTCTATCCCTCCATCCTTTATCCCTCTATCCCTCCATCCCTCTATCCTTTATCCCTCCATCCCTCCATCCTTTATCCCTCTATCCCTCCATCCCTCTATCCTTTATCCCTCCATCCCTCTATCCTTTATCCCTCCATCCCTCTATCCTTTATCCCTCTATCCCTCCATCCCTCTATCCCGACACAGCTCGCGGCCACGCCGCACCAGCGCGGGCTGCAATGACCGCTGGTGACCGCCAGGTGGTGCCCGATGGCAGCGCTGAGCACGGCCGCGCCCGGCGCTTCCCGATGGCTCCCTCATGGATCCCTGCTGCATTCCCAATGGAGCCCTCAGGGATCCCTGCTGCATTCCTGATGGATCACTCATGGATCCCTGCTGCATTCCCGATGGAGCCCTCAGGGATCCCGGCTGCATTCCCGATGGAGCCCTCAGGGATCCTCGCTGCATTCCTGATGGATCATTCATGGATCCCGGCTGCATTCCCGACGGAGCCCTCATGGATCCCGGCTGCATTCCCGATGGCTCCCTCATGGATCCCTGCTGCATTCCCAATGGAGCCCTCAGGGATCCTCACTGCATTCCCGATGGATCCCTCATGGATCTCCGCTGCATTCCCGATGGAGCCCTCAGGGATCCTCGCTGCATTCCCGATGGATCCCTCATGGATCTCCGCTGCATTCCCGATGGAGCCCTCAGGGATCCTCGCTGCATTCCTGATGGCTCCCTCATGGATCTCCGCTGCATTCCCGATGGAGCCCTCAGGGATCCCTGCTGCATTCCCGATGGATCCCTCATGGATCTCCGCTGCATTCCCGATGGAGCCCTCAGGGATCCTTGATGGATCCTGGATGGCTCCCTCATGGATCCTCACTGCAGTCCCAATAGATGCTTCACAGATCCCTGCTGCATTCCCGATGGACCCCTCATGGATCCCTGCTGGATCCCCGATGGGTCCCCGATGGATGCCCGGTAAATCTCCACTGGATCGCCGATGGATCCCCACTGGAGCTCTGCTGTATTCCCAGTGCTGCTCGCTGCACACCCACTCTGCTTCCCTGTGTGTCACCTCACACCACTATGGCCAGTGAAATTAATAACACCCCAAAGGTCATTCCGTCCGTTTCCTGCTTTAACGCTGACTCCACAGAAACTCTCAGACATTTGTGGAAGCCGGGGAGGCTGCAATGAAAATATACTTCCCTCTAGCCACCCCCTGGCTCTCACTAGCTGAGTTATTCAGGGGTTTTAGGGAAATATATTTCCGGAGAGACAGAAATAAAATTTCAAAAGAGTGGCTCTCACCCCAGCTCCAGTCCAAGCTTTATTCTCGATGTGATGTTCCAGGAGGCCAAGGAGAGAGAGAGAGAACCAGGAAGAAACAGGGGTATATCTAGTTTTGGGCCAAGGAAAGATATTGGCCCTGAGCCAATAGGGTCAGGAGTAGGTATGATAGGGGAAAAGGATTAAACTACATAGCACAGGCTTTGGGGGGACTCTGAGGGGAAAAACCATTCCTCAGAGGAACACAACACTGCAAGGCTTGGATTTCTGAAGGAAAAGGCAGTGAGTGGTTCAGGCAGCGGTTCTGAAGGGCATGCAGGGAAAGGGAAGGGCACTGGGGAGAGGCTGCAAGCTCCAGATGTCTCCTTTAATCAAACCTCAGTCCAGACCCTCCTCCCTGGGGCACGTTTGCCAGTAGGAGTCTGGTAATAAATCCAAATCCTGCTACTTTGTCACACCACACTGCAATCCGGTTTTGGTGATGAAGATGTCCGACCCTACTTCTCTAGAATATTCTCTTTGCAAACCAAACTACAAACTACTAAATGAGATTTTCTGAAGCAGCACCAAATAATTTTTATCTCCAGTGACTCCCAGTTCGCCTTGAATGAGAATATTTGTTTATAAGTACACACCTTATCCACTAGCTATAATTTTTTAATTATTTCTATGTTATAACCACGCACCAAGTCACCACAGAAACAAACCAGTAACAAAAATTTACCAGGGACCTTTCCGTGATCACCTAAAAGTTGGAACTATTCACAGAAATCCTGTCACACAATTACAGATTAATAACTACCTGCAAGTCAAAGACTCCTTGCAAGTGGATGCAGTACAGCAATTTAATCAGCCTCCATCCTCTGTCCTGCCCCTCCTCTGGACAGATTACTGCATCCCTGCTGATCCAGCAGCTCTGTGGAGAGAGCACAGTGAGACAGGCAGGCTCTGCCTTTGGGATCCAGATCCACCTGCAGGTCATCAGGAGCAACTCCAGCTGGTCAACCACAAAGAATAACAGCAAACATCCAGGTCAGCTTAAGATCTGCTTATGACATTTCACTGGGCTGAGGTAATGACAAAGGTTACAAATTAGGTGATGGTGCACACTGACAATGTGTCCCAAACAGCCCTGGACAGCAAGCAGGATGAGAAGGGAGGAGGAAAGAGAAAACAGCAGTAGGCGAATTTGTAGGTCAAAAACAGGAGGGGAAAAATGTTATTTCTCCCTCTGATCGAAAACGCTCTGCTATACACTAGCAGCAAATTCCCTGTGAGCAGAGCCAGCCTGGAGGAACATGGCTCCTCCATTGCTCAGCTCACAGCTCTGCTGCTCCACAGGTCCCATCCTGCCCCCCAGAGTGTCCAAGGCCCTGTGACCAGCCCCTGACCAGGTGCCACCCTGCCAGGCCTCCTCTCCAGAGGAACAGCAGTGAGGGTTCTCCCCAGGGCTGCTGTCCTGGCACAGGGACAGCACAGGTGACACCTCCAGCCTGGCCACGGGTCCTGCCCCTGGCAGGGAGCCTGGGCTTGCTCCGAGGGCACCAAGGGCAAGTTCTCTGCACACGCTCTGTGCAGCTGGGATTTGCCATGCCTTGGAGCACAGCCTTCCTGGCTGAGGAATTCCTGCTGGGACGGGAGGGAGGGTGGATAATGGGGGATGATGTGAGTGTGTAACACAGCTGAGGATGACAAGGAGCTCTCTCTCCTCTGTATCACCCAGCTGGGTAAGAGCCATCCATGATTGCTGAAACTTCCCAAATGACACTGCTGGCTGCTCCAGCCCAGGGGGTCAGGTGAGCTCCCACTCCTGCAGTGTTTTACCATTGCAGACATGGGGAAGACAGAAGCAGGGCCCTGCTCTCTGTGGATTCCCGAGCCTGGGAGTGAGGTGAGCTCTGCAATTGCAGCCAGGTGAAGATCCAGAGAGACAAAACCCACTGCTTTTGTGACCAGTGTAGCCAGGACAAGGCTCAGATGGCCATGGCCAGTCCTGCTGCCTCCTAGAGCTCAACAGCAACTGCCAACACAAGCAGAAGGCCAGGCTTGCAGGGATCCACCATGAAACTCAACTGTGTGAAAGAGCTGGCACCAAGGGATATGCCTGGAAAGCCAAGGCATAGACACTGCGCAGTCGGAAATGCCAGGAAGCATGCTGGCAAAAAATCATTTTGTCACTCTGTTTACTTGGCAGTGCCCACTTGTCACCAGCCTGAGAAATCACCCCTTGAACAGCCTCAGATCTGCCTCTCAGGGCCTGGATGTGGCAAAACTGCTGCTCAAGCCAGGCAGAAAAATCACTTGGAGGAAGTGCAAAGCATTAAACCCTCCCTGAAGGACCATAAAAGAATAGCCAGACTCTTCTTCTTCCTTCACTAGAAGAGCTTTGAGTGAGCGGGAAAATCAGTGATTCTCTTCAGTCCTAGTAAAACAACCTCCTTAAGTCTTTCCTATAAATAGGTGATTAAGCATTAACCCTAATCAGAACTGGCCTTCTTGGATTGCACCACCGCTTCAGGATTTTTGTGCACACTGGTGCAGGCACTTGGTGAGCAGACAAGGCCACTTGTGCGCAGGGCTGTGTGTGACCCCTCTGCTGTCACATCAGCCATTCCTCAGGGGAGTGGAAGCACAACACACCTCCCCTTTCAGGAGAGGGGGATCTGGCAGAACATTAAATGGCGACCAAACTGACTAGGTCAAGCTGGCTGCCTTTGGTATTTTGGGAGGAAATAAACACCATGAAGTAATAAAACCTGTTTGCAAGAGCTGAGATCTGGCTGTGACACAGACTTCCCTTCCATCTCAGGTACGTCACATTGGCCAATTTTTGCTTTTTCACATCAAGTGATCCAAGTGGGATTCCCTTCTGAAAGGTCCTTACCCTCCCTGTACCACAGGAGCCACACAGACACACTACAAGTGTTACCCAATACACACCAAAGCATCCTGAATAGGGAGTATTCTCTTATGTTGACTCATTTTACAGATGCAAGCTTTAGAACCACTCATAATTTTAAAGTAATTTCCAGGCACAAGAGAAATTTGCAAAAGATCTACAAAAACTTGTAAGTAAGACACCCTCCCCTGCCCATATTTACAGCTCTGCATGGCACATACAGCATTATCCCACTGCAATTAACAGAGAACCTGTAGCATAACACAGGAGGGCAACCTGCACCCCACAGGTCACAATGACCAAGGGTGAGGGGTAACAGTTTGCATCAGGGAATGTTAAACAAGGCAGTCACACACACACATCTGGAAGTTAAAATTACTGTCTTAGGCATTTACAATCCATGGCATAGCCACAAAGTGTATTTACTGTGTGCAGAAAGCACTGGTGAGAAATAAAGTTTAAGTGCTGTTTTTATGAGAGGCTAAATATGTGAACAGCACACCTCACGTGGCTTCACATGGGAGGGAAAAAGATTTACTTTAATCAAGGGATTCAAGTTTCAGTGCCTCTTCACTACTTTGATTCTTCCTCTAGGGATCACGTTTATCTCAGCCATTTGTAGTACTCACATAAGACCTTTAGTCCAGCTGCCAAAATCTCCCTTTTTCAAACCACAACAAATAACCAACATTCACCTGTTTTTCTTGTATAACTAAGGTGTGGTTGGTTTTTTTTTTTTGTGGTTTTTTTTTGGTTTTTTTTGTTTTTGTTTTTTGTTTTTTGTTTTTTGTTTTGTTTTTTTTTTAATTTCTACCCACCTCTGATGTTTTCAACCATCAGGTTCAGAGGCCTTCTATGATTTTCCTGCCCTCCTCTGAGCACTGCACAACTACTTCATCCTGCAGGAGAAAGTCTCTTAGTGAACTCAAAAATATGAGTATGGCTATACTGGTGTTCAGCTGCCCATTTTCCCACACAGGACAGTCTGCTAAGAGTCCACATGGCCATAGACCTCTGGAATAAATGCAAATATATAACATCTCTGATCTGAACAAGGCTCCACCACTAGGAGAGCACAGTTTCACATCATGATGTTTGGTCAAAAGTTAAACCACAGCACAGCACATTGCAAGCACCAAATGAAGATTTGAAAGCTGAGTTATAGAGTCCTGAAGATGGGTTAGGCCCAGAAATGCTGGTGGAAGCTGAATTACAGAGCTCCTGCTGTATCCAGCTCTGCTGGGCAAGCAATTCCAGTCCTTCCAAGAATGCTTTGCTGCAATGGGAACAGCCTGAGCTGCAGTAGCAAGTTTGCAACATAGAGAACATTACGGCAGCTGATCCTATTCCTTCCAATAAACTCATCTTAAAAGATTTTTTTTCCTGCTGATCCAGCTGTCTCTGGCTCTTATCTCTAGAGAGCACAGTTGCCTTTTTTCTGCCATTTTCAGTTAGTTTTGATTTTCAGATTCAGCTTGGAGGAGATTCACTCAATATAAATAAGCATTTTTTTTCACATATTTCATTTCTTTGAGGAAACTGAAGGTCTCCTACTGAATGCTGTGCATGTGATTGCACTGCACCCAGGAAACTCTTCTCTTGCTAAGTAACAAAAAGTCACAACACTTACCCTACCAAGGAGTCTGAGAAAAACAAACTCTCACTAAATATTTCCACAGAAGCAGCCAAAGGAAGGAAGAAGACAGAATGAGTGGGGGGCATCAAGAGAAACACATTTCCCAGCCATGATATCAGCCACTTGAAAGCCAAAAAAGAATGAGAGTCTTCTCTTCTGAGAACACAGTCTGGGCTTGTTCAGCTTCGAGTTTGTCATCCCACTTTCCCAAACTGGGAACTGTTCCCTCCACACAGGCCTCCAGCACCTTTCTCCTCCCTCACACCCCCATCTTTTCCAAACAGGAGCCCAAACCCCTCTTCTTGCTGCACTCCGCCCATCCCAATGAACATCATGAGGTTCCTCTCTGAATTAATTAAATTTGCTCTGTTTTTCTGCCTTCTACAGAAAGAGACACTCCCTACAGCTGACAAATGGCAGCAGGGCCCCAGGGAAGCCCAGCCCTGTGTGACCACATCAGATCCCCAAGGTCAGTGACAGCAGCACCCAACCAGAGCCTCCCAGCACAGGTTTGACCTGCAGAGAGCAGATCGTTTCAGTGTCCATCAGCTTTAATGTTCCAATGGACTCATCTTCAAAGGCAAGACACGCTCTAAGCCGATTTGCATACAAACCTTCTCATCAACTCTCTGCATTTATCCTCAGCCTCTAATGTCGTGTTTCAGTATTTAGGCATTTTGTTTAATCCCATCTCTAGCTACAGCTGCTCTAGGATTCTGATTTTTCCCACAAGTAATCCTGTTTTTCACTTAACAGCCTAGTGCTCTGTCAAAAAAAAAAAAAAAAAAAAAAAAAAAAAAGGTAGATTATCTGCTCAACTAATTGTTTATTTCTTAATAAAACATTCTAAATCATAAGTAATGATTGTGGGGCTATACAGATATATACCTTAGGAGTAAGTAAGGCCACATCACTTGAAAATTTCTTAACTTGGCTAAATACAGCAAAAATACATTATTCAGATATTATGTTGTCTTGTGTCTTGATATACCTTTTTCTTCATCAGCAATAAATTCCACTTAATGGCAGAAAGATAATTTTCATAAACTGATCACTTCAATGAGGATTTCTCAGTGAATTAATGGGGCTTAGCTGTCTTTATGTAATAAAACTTGAAAAATTAAATGTCAAACAGAAAGGCGTATTTTTCCTGAACCTTGTGTAAGCTTCTAAAACCATGTGCAATCCCTCATAACAATGCTTGGTCTCCCTCCCTCTGATGCCCATTTCAAGACCTCCCAGGGAAGCACCATGCAATTCCCAAATCCAGCTCCATGTACAGAGCCCCTTGAGGGTGGGTGGGCTCTGTAAATAGATCACTCCACAGCAGCACTAATCCCTTTCCAGCAATAAATTCCCCTTCTTTACTCCCAACCCCTACAGGGCTGTGTCTGCACCATTTAAGTGCAGCCAAATTTTGGTCTCCAGCAAGGGTGAGATCTACACCCAACCCCACGCAGGGCAACTAAAGGGAAATGAAAGGAAGAACACGTACAGAAAGCCCTAAGCGGGTGGGACATGTTTTCATTTTGCTGTCAGTTCCCATTGTCAGATACAAAGTGATTTTGAAAGCAATAGAAAAGCAGTGTAATAACAGTGTCCTCAGCGTGGCTCCCAAATCCATTCCTGGCAGCCCCACAGGTTCTGCACATCGATCATTGCAGCCAAAGCTGCACTTAGCTCCAGACTAAACACCGTCAGAAGGCAGGGTGGTAAATAACGCATTTCCCCGGGGCTTTGAACTGAGTATATTTCCTGCATTTCACACCCGGAGAAACAGCCACCCACACAGCAAACTCCCAGCTGCACTCTCCCTGCATCTCCTGGGGCTTAACTCAGCCCCAGAGAACCAGCATCAATCAGGGGAATGAGGACCTTGCTGCCCCAGCAGCAGCACAGTTTGGGGGTTCCCTGCTGTGCTCTGGGCAGTGCTGGCTCCCAGTCCTTGTGTTCATTTTCCAGGAGTTCCCCAAGCAGGAACCATGGTCACTCTGCTGTGCCACTGCAAGCAGTGTTAGCTCAACCCGTACAACACAGGCAAGGCCTTCTCATCTTTTTAAAGCATGCACCAACTCTCTTCATGTGCCTCTTCTTCTTCAAGGACAGTCTCTCTACATATTCACAGGTAGTTTTTTTTAATTTTGACTCGTTTTTTATCAGTATTTGCCAAGCCAGGTGCACGTGAGCGTCAGCTGGATTGGCTTTCATGCTGCCACAAGAACCACAGGTAGCAGTTAGAGTGGTGGTATCAACTACGCCTGGAGAGCTCTCAGGGGAACATCCCCCAGTTCGATCTCACATTTCAGAGCAGAGAGAGGACATATCCATTTTAAGGTGTGATCACTGGAAAGTGGCTGGAAAAGCTGATGTTGCACCCCCTGCATTCATGTTATTAGTATTTGTTGTATTTATAAGAGAAAAAAAGGTGTTTTCCTTGTCAGGACAACAAATGCATCTGGAATTCACAATCCACATGTTCACTTTGCTTCTTAAAACTTAGGCATTTTAACCAAATATTTTGATGGTAAAACGTGCTACAATTGCTTGGTAGATATGTACGTTATATTTCAAAATCTGGCAATATAGATCATGTAGACCCATTTTTATACTTATGTATATATACATATATACGGATAAATGTTTTCAGTTCTAAGATTTAACAGCTATATGATTTTGATTTTGACCCTTACTCGGTACTAAAAGAAATGTGTTATCCACCTTTTGGCCACAGATACTGCTTTGAAAATAGATCTGCAATTAATTTATTTCATATAAAATACCAAAGTCTGGAACTGTTTAAATAACTTCTTCAGATCTAAACTGTTACTGGTGGTATTGGCAATCCAAGTGCCCCCAAATAAGCAAGACTTGACCTTCTTATGTTCCAGCACCCGAACAATTGCATTGGATTTTTCCTTTGTTATTTTTTAAGGCTCTCAAGCTCATTGCCAGTGTCTCACACAGTATCTGGAAGCAGAAGGCAGCACAGGCTGAGTCCTTTTCCTGTGCAGTGATGGGTTGAGTAAAGGTGACTTTCAGAATTAGTAAAATGAGTCCTGAGTGTTTTAGTGGCGGAAGCAAGGACTGCTGTGAGATAGGTTTAGATGAGTATGGAAATCAGCTGCTCACACTATATTTTATTTAGTTTTGTTCCCTCTACATGCTCATAGTCTTAGGCAGATCTTCAGCTGCTGCAAAGAGACCCAGGTAAGGCATTGGAATTGAATTCATGCTACAGTACAAAAACATGAGTAAATGTCATATTCCTGGTGACTTCTGGGCACATCAGCACTGGATAACATCCTTGTTTCTGAGGCTGGATGATCCAAAAGGAGAAATCCAGTCATTGGACAACAGCTTTTTTAACTAACTGCTGGCACAGAAGGAAAAAAAAAAAAATTTTATATATATATATATATATATATATATATATATATATATATATATATATATATATATAATTTAGCTAAAAATTTCAAAAACAAAGTAATATTTTAACAAGTCATAACATCAAGGCTCAATTCTGAAGCTTCTTAGCATAAACTGAATACTTTAGTATTTAACAGGTGCTCATTTGGGGACGCTTTGTAGACCTTGGGAGTGGTTTATTTGTTAGAGATCTGAAGCAAAGTAGCATCAGAGCTCATGGATGAGAATCTGCACATTGTGTTCATGCTATACTTTAATGGAAGATAGGCTAATGATAAGAATTTTTAGCAACCAGAATACAGGAGCCTCTAAAATATTAACCTGTTGCTGCAGAACACAAAAGAAAGACGCGAAAGACTCTAAATATTTTATAAGGTAGAGAGTATAGAAAAGATTTATTGTCTAATTCTTACTACTTTTTGTAAGGTGTTCTGATATAGACTTAACATGAATGGTGAATAGGAATGACACCTCTTTAATTCTATTGGTTAAACTAGAGAAACAGCCAAACACCACCTGGAGAAAGATTATTTGGAGAAAGGATAGTTGTTTGCTAAGATTGTCAAAAAGAAGTTTTCTCGAGAACTTTTCCCTTGGGAAGAAGTTAGCAGCTGCTAGCAAGCTAAAATCTCTTAGACACAAAAAATCAGGCCCACAATAACCTATTCCAAATAATAAAGTACAAAGCATACACTGGAATTAAAATGAAATTTAAAAACCAGCGAAACAAAACAAAGCAACAAAAAAAACCCCACAAAATTTGGTCACTTTTCAAGCTAATCACCAACCAAATTTAAAAAAAATAAATAAAAATTGAATTGCCTTTCACTTTCCCTAACCCCTGTTTAACTCTCACAAATTCACAAAGCACATCTTCAGTTAAGCTTGGACCAAATGTGAGTTAGTGAGAAGGGCATGCTCCTCTGTCCACCTTGAGCTGTCAAGTAATGAAAGCAAGAGTGGCAGAGACACATCTCCACTGCTTGTGTTTGTACCATTCAGTTGTTTCTATTGGGCTTCTGATAAAAGTCAATTGTCCTTTTAAGTACTAAGGAACAAAGAAGTGGCTGTCCTAACTACAAATCACCAACTCAGGCAGCCTGTGGCTTGCTTCCCCTTCAATTCCTTTCTCTTTTCCCAGCTACTCCATCATAATTTCCCTCTGCAGACAGTTGTACTGGCTCTGGCTCACTTCTACCTTAGAGTGCTCAATTCACAACTGCTCCTTTATAATTTTCCCAGCGATTTTGGGAACATTGTGTTCTGTCCCAAGCATACACAAAGACTGACCAGAAAAAAAAGTCTGAGGGCTGCAGCACCCCAGCACCTCCAAGCTGCTTTTGGTATCTCTTTGTTGGTTTGTGCCACCCAGTTTACTCTTCCCACTGCATTAAACACCTGCCCAAGCTGTCCAAGTTTTACCTCAGATTGCTTATCCTACTGCACATTTAATCCCACAGGGCAAAACTGTTAAACAAGGGAATAGGTTAGACCCTTACTTTAACCATTAATAGTTTGTAGAAGTACATAATCTCATTTCAGAAGTGGTGCCAGTCTGCCAGGAAACCTGACACTGATTTTTTTGTTGTTGTTTTTTCCATGTTTCATATAAAATCTGGCTGTATTTGAATCATTCCCTTTTCTGTCACTGGTTTCTGCATCTTATGGCAATTCCTCTAGGGCAGGAGCCCTCCCAGGGCCTTCTTCTACCCTCTGTTTTGCCAGCCCAATGACATTTAAACCAAGCTGGGCTTGCACAAGGGTTTCATGAGCCCCAAGGTTCCTCCTGAAGCATTTTGATCTCCAGTCTGCATCTCTTCCTTACTACCATGAAAAAGTTCATGGTTCCAGTGAGGAACTTTGTACCTCAGCTTTTTTATAAATTTTTTATCCCCTTCAGAGGCTCTGCAGATTCACAAACACTTCATAAATAAACTAGTAATAAAATTGAGAGATACTGACTTGTGCATTCATTGGTAAAACACAAACAATGAATTATGGGGTTTGTACTTCAAGGTGAAAGAAGTATTTCTTGTTAGTACACAATGGTGTCAGAGAGATAAAATCAATGCTGGGTCACAATTACATTTTGGGCTGCTGCCATGCTGCCTTTTCCTCATTTGTACTTCTGGTTTAGGTGAACAAAGGCATGACTGGACTCTCATTCTTGCCTGCACTAACAGCACTGCAGGGCTGCCTACTTTGCCTTCTCTCAAAGCCTCTTTTAAAAACCTTCCCGAGAGAAAATGATGAATACTTCAGTGTAAAAAATAAGAACTAAATCATAAAACCTCTAACTTCTATGAGGGTTACACTCACCAGCAATCTTTTAAATAGTCAATAAACTACTCTGTAGTGTGGAGCTTCCTTTCATTTCCCTTTTCTTTGTTTCTTCCTGCGACATCTGATGCACACACTGAGCTCTGCCAATACAGGATGTGGACTCTGCACGAAAAAAAACAGATTTTAAGCTTGATTCCCCCACAGGGCCATGGATAGCCCTGACCTTAGGAACAGGTATATCTATCCAGGTTTCATGGGATACAGGTGGATCTGATCATCCAAACACAGGATTTCCAGCACCAAGTGCAACACCCGTGTCAAAGAGTGGACCTACAACATATAAAATGTTTTTAACTATTCTGACATACAGATTTACTGTTTTTGCTTGTGGTAGTGGTGTTACCTAATTTTAAATGCTGCATATGACATAATTCAGTATTTCTTTCTATATATTTCTGCATATTTATAGTTCTGTATCTCCAAGGACACATATGTTACTATTTGTTAGTAACCCATTGGCCATCCTTAATTCCAAAAGTGACATTAGCCTTTATAAGAAATTCAAGGACCCATGGAAGTAAACACTCAGATTCTACCATCAGATGCTCTAGGGTCTTTGAAAGGTCAACACAAAATAAATTGCATAAATAGCTCTAAATTTAATTAAGGAGTCAGAGAATGAAAGGGAAAAGAACACCGAGATGAAATTTTCTGTTCTACATCCTTAAAAATTTGCATCAGGAAGATTGAATGCAGTTAGGAGAAATACTGGATTTTCAATAACAATCTTGGACCAAATAATTTCTTAGCATATACACAGATATTAAAAAAAAAAGAAAAAAAAAAAAAAAAAAGAGTACAGCAGGCAATGACAGGATAACTCACCATCTTCCTCAAAGGTCTGCAAGCAGGTGAATAAATAGGAAACTAAATCTGGCCCCAGAGCCCAGTGTTTTTTTATTTTTCTCTTTTGTTCCAGAGAATAAGATGGTTGGTAATGTAAAAATTAGAAAAACAGCCTCTGAGAATCTGGGTATGACATAAAATTCCTACAGAATCCTTTCCTGCCATGGCAGTTACAGAAAGAGAGCCTCTTCATTCCAGGTCTCATTCCTTTACATGGCAGGTAAAAGAACAGGACTTCTGCCTTTGGGTCTTCAGACTTCTGTGAAATATTTGTTACTGATATGTTTCATCTGTATTAACATTTTAAAATTATTTTTCCTCTTGACAGATTTTATACCTAAAGAACAAAAACTCTTGACTTAAAACTCTAGAAAATATTATTCAAAATAAATTCACCTGTCCTATAAATGCCAGCTGACAAATGTTCTATGATAAATGTATATATTTAGAATCCCGCCCTTTTCATTAAAATAGCTTTCAGCATGGAGAAAATTCCTTTGTTAGTAATTATACAATGTCCAAACTCAGAAAATATTTAAGACTTGGCAAACATCTGTTTGTTTGGGGTTTTTTTCAGAAAATTTGAAAACTTTTCCTTCAAAGGGTTCTTTTTATTACATTTCAGAACCCAGGGAGCTGTGAAAGCACGAGATGCTTCCACAAACCCCAGAGCCTCTTTTTCTGACCTCTTTTCCTCTCAACAGCAGGCACAGTTTTACTCAGCTGGCTCCACCATGCCCTGGAGGCTCCAGCAAGGAATTCGCTGAGCCCAGGGCTCAGTGTAATCAGCTTTTCCAGAAGTGCCCGAGCACTGGGAATGCCCAGCACGGGGCAGGATGAGCTGGCCCGAGGTGATGCGAGGGCAGAAAGCTCTGCAGGCTCTACAGCAGTGATGAAATCTCACTGCTCGCAGATTTTCCATCCAGAAAAGACTTTCCTGTTCCCATAATCGATTTGGCTCATCCTGAGGCATTTTATCTACGACTGATTGTATAATCCAACTGACATTTATTTCATTACCACCTTTTCCACTAAGCAAGAAAAAGATGTGGTGAACAGTATCCCCAAAATGTCTTGCTATGAATACATAAAAATTCTCAGTCAAAAGTCATCTCATTATAGCAAAAAAAAGTTTATTTTGCTTTACAAAAATTGGCTACCAGACTGCAACTTCACTCAGCTCCAAGGATCCCAAACTAAAACCCAGGAGATGGAAGCTGAGCTGAGGTCTGTCACTGCGCTGACGGCAACTTTATAATGAAGTCCCTCAACTAAAGAAAATGTAAAATCATCCAAGAACAGTTATTTGTCTTCACCAAGGTTCCTCGCCTTTTTTTTTTTTTTTTTTTTTTTTCCCTCATCAGTAAATTGGGCAACAGCCACTGTGGATAGCAACTCTGTGCAGCCCCATCCATAAGGAACACCATTACCTAAATGTGCTTGGGCTCTCAGTCAGTCACACTCCCCACTTCTGTAGACTGGGAAAAAATGAGAAGATGGCAGAATTCAGAGTAGAATCACTCAGGTTCACACAGGCACTGCCTTGGTCTCCCCTGCTCTGTGATGTCCCAAGAAGGACAAACTAACCCAAAGTCAACAGACAGGAGCAGCAGGAATACTGGATATTTTTTACTTTTGTTCCAGCTCTCACAAATATCACCCATAAGCAAACTCCTATGTGTATTTTCTTTAATACAAATCTGTTTTACCAAAACAGAAAAGCAGATGCTACCAGAAGAAGCAGCTAAGGATGTAAACTCACCGCAGTATCACCATGACACAACACAGCACTGCTGCACTGTGTGTGCAAAGACAAGTCTGGCCTGAGTCCCACTCCACAGCCAGGTTCCACTCAGCTGCACAGCTGAAGGAGCAACACAGGAAAGTCTTAAAGCTGAAAAACACAAAGGATAAAGAATAAAAAACTACCCCATCTCCACATCCACGTGATGCCGATTTGGCAATCAGTGGGGTGAGCAAAGCCCACACCAGGGCAGTCCCTTGCAGCTGGGCACAGCGAGTACTGCTGGTACCCAGAGATTCCTGTTAACTGTGGGGTTCTTCCCGCAGGCTCTGATGGATCCTGTTGGGCACTGTGCTGTCTGACCCAGAAACAAATGTTCTCTTTCTCAGAAGCAGCTGCAGCTCCTACTGCAGCAAAAGGACAAGACTCTCACAGGAAAGGTTCTAAAGCCAAGCTGAGAGAGAGATTTCTTCAGAACTGCAAACACTGAGCAATTCCCCTGCATCCAAAGTCAGTTACCAAGGCACTTTCCGTGATTTGTAAGCTTATTTAATTGTCTGAACATGGATATTTCAGTCAAACTTAAGACCCCAAGTCTGTCAGGACTAAACTTAAGGCTGAAACTGTGAGTAAATGTGAGGTGCCATTGAACGAAGATGTCATCACCAAAATTTGCAGAAGTACTAAACATTAGGAAATCCTGAACTTTAAAGTGGAGAAAATATTTTGATATCCTTAAGTGCAGTGATACACACATATTCTTCATAGGCAGAACGCGGCCAAGGGGCACGTCTCCAAAACCCAACACACAGAAAACCAGATTTTCTGATGCATGTACAGATTCACACCTTAGTGCCATAACCAAAAAACAAAGACCACTAAAAGGAAGCCATGCAGTTTCCATTTATTGAAATTATAAACGAGGAGTCTTTAAAGGAGTCAAACATTCTGAGGGGTTGAAGAAATTTATTACAAGGTAGCTCCTGCAGCAGCATTCTAAGGGATTTTGGGGTATCAAGGTACTATATTTTGGTAACAGGTACAAGTTTCTCTGAGCCATAAGGAAACACACCTGTAAATTTCCATAAACCTTCATTTCAATTGCCTTAGACTCCCTTAATGCTTGCCTGGATTTAAAAAGAAAAGAACATGGGGGGGAAAAAAAAAAAGTGATCGGTGACAGCAGGAAACTTTTTACCAGGGAGTTCACATGATTTACATTGACCCCAAACTTCATTACAGCCCTGCATCCATCACTGCTAAACCAAGGAGCAGTGGTGTACTGACAGCAAGCCTCTTCTGATTGTGAGAACTTGCTTTCCAGGCTACAAAACCACCCAGGGACAGGGAAGTAAAGAGGGCTGTCTGCACACCCGCAGAGCTCCAGCTCCACGTCCCTACAAACAGGATCAGCAGGACCACTCTGCAGTGTCCTGCAGAGCTGATGAGTGTGTAGGTGACAGAAACTGCCAGTGGAACTTGGAGCATAAAAAAACCCCAAACTGCTGACAGGACCTTCATGAAAGGGGCCCCATTTCCATTCTTTACCTAAAAAGTTAATGATGCTTTTCTGAGAGGTAAACAAGCAGTTATGAAAGCTCATACTCATCAGTACCTGCTGCAGCCCTGTTCCCTCTGTATCCAGCACTAGGGCATTTACCAAGCACTGTGAGAAACCAGAATCCCTGGTAACAAGTAGATCTTACTACTGGAAAGTGGGTTTAGCTCTCGCTTGGACTATCTGAATATATCCTCCTCCTAACCCCCATCCAGCCCCACGGAATTATATTCTCCGCACAGGCAGATAACCCCGTCCATCCCCGTGTGTTTACTCCAGGCAGTCCCTCCCTTTCAGCCCGAGTGCTGGGCTGGACTCGGCTTTCCGGAGCCGCTATCCGCCTACGGCTCCTCATGCCGGCGGCGAATCCCCGCTGCAGCCCCGCTAGCGCCGCTCGCCGCTGCCGGGCGCTGCCGCAAGGAGGGATGAGCGGCGGGGTCAGCCCCGGCGTGTGCGGCCCCGGGCCCCCCCGCGCTGCCCCCGGCATGTGCGGCCCTGCCCGCGGGGCGGGGGTCACCCGCCCCCCTGTCCCCAGCCCGGGGCCGCCGGCTCCGGCCCGGCCCCGCGCACGGCAGAGGCGGCGGGGCACCGCCGGCCCCCGGGGAGCCGCGGCGGGGGCGGATGGAGACAGCGGGCACGGCGGCGGGCTGGGGTAAGGCAGGGGCTGAGCCGGGCTGGGGCTGAGCCGGGCTGGGGGAAGGCAGGGGCTGAGCCGGGCTGGGGGAAGGAAGGGGCTGAGCCGGGCTGGGGCTGAGCCGGGCTGGGGGAAGGCAGGGGCTGAGCCGGGCTGGGGGAAGGCAGGGGCTGAGCCGGGCTGGGGCTGAGCCGGGCTGGGGGAAGGAAGGGGCTGAGCCGGGCTGGGGGAAGGCAGGGGCTGGAGCGAGATGGGGTAGGGCGCTGGCTGGGGAAAGGCAGAGCCTGAACCGAGCCGGGGAAAGGCAAGAGCTGAGCTGAGCCAGGGTAAGGAAGGAGCCAAGCTGGGGAAAGGCGTGAGCCGTGCCGGGTGGGACAGGCTGTGAGGGACCATCCATGCCGGGTGGGACAGGCTGTGAGGGGCCGATCCTGGCTGGGTGGGGCAGGCTGTGAGGGGCCGATCCCGGCTGGCTGGGGCAGGCTGTGAGGGGCCGATCCCGGCTGGCTGGGGCAGGCTGTGAGGGGCCGATCCCGGCTGGCTGGGGCAGGCTGTGAGGGGCCGATCCCGGCTGGCTGGGGCAGGCTGTGAGGGGCCGATCCCGGCTGGGGCAGGCTGTGAGGGGCCGATCCCGGCTGGCTGGGGCAGGCTGTGAGGGGCCGATCCTGGCTGGCTGGGGCAGGCTGTGAGGGGCCGATCCCGGCTGGGTGGGGCAGGCTGTGAGGGGCCGATCCCGGCTGGATGGGGCAGGCTGTGAGGGGCCGATCCCGGCTGGGGCAGGCTGTGAGGGGCCGATCCCGGCTGGCTGGGGCAGGCTGTGAGGGGCCGATCCCGGCTGGCTGGGGCAGGCTGTGAGGGGCCGATCCCGGCTGGCTGGTGCAGGCTGTGAGGGGCCGATCCCGGCTGGATGGGGCAGGCTGTGAGGGGCCGATCCTGCTGGGGCAGGCTGTGAGGGGCCGATCCCGGCTGGGGCAGGCTGTGAGGGGTCGATCCCGGCTGGCTGGGGCAGGCTGTGAGGGGCCGATCCCGGCTGGATGGGGCAGGCTGTGAGGGGCCGATCCCGGCTGGCTGGGGCAGGCTGTGAGGGGCCGATCCCGGCTGGCTGGTGCAGGCTGTGAGGGGCCGATCCCGGCTGGCTGGGGCAGGCTGTGAGGGGCCGATCCCGGCTGGGTGGGGCAGGCTGTGAGGGGCCGATCCCGGCTGGCTGGGGCAGGCTGTGAGGGGCCGATCCCGGCTGGATGGGGCAGGCTGTGAGGGGCCGATCCCGGCTGGGGCAGGCTGTGAGGGGCCGATCCCGGCTGGATGGGGCAGGCTGTGAGGGGCCGATCCCGGCTGGATGGGGCAGGCTGTGAGGGGCCGATCCCGGCTGGATGGGGCAGGCTGTGAGGGGCCGATCCCGGCTGGCTGGTGCAGGCTGTGAGGGGCCCGTGGGTTGCCCCACCCCGTGGGTTTCCGAGGATCGCACAGCCCAAAGGACCGTGCCCGCGGTGGGAGCGCAGTGGGCAGGGCAGGGCAGGGCAGGGCAGCGCCGAGACTCCGAACCGAAGTCTGTGACACAGCGAGCGACTCTCGGGAATCGGGCTTTAAATCCGTTTGCAGTCGCAAACGAGCTCATCTTTTAAGAAATCTAAAATTTTGGTTATTTAGGACACGTTTTACTCGTGTGCATTTTGTTGCCTGTAAATATAAATCTTTGAAGAGCAAGTTATAAATATTAATGCCTAAGTGCATAGAGGGTGTATGTGTATCAAATTTTAGACTAAATTTATTCCAACGCAGTTTGGCACACACACGCCCGATGCATTCAAGCTGCACTCACACAAATCAGGGAAATTATCTGGTTTTACAGTGGTAGGTGCCTGTTTCAGAGACTGGTGAATGACTTAACAATATTTAGCATATTTATATAACACGTTGTTGTCCATACGTGGGGTTTAGAATCCGAGAGACATTAATATCATTTCCTGAACAGGAGGGATTCCTGGAAGTATGAAGCAATGACTTGTTTGGCTTTCCCCCCCCATTCAAGCTACATCTGAGATGTGCAATCCTGCTCAGAGAGAGCAGGTGAACCTTAACTCAATGTGTTTTCAACTCACATCTGATACCAAACAAAACCAGACTGCTACTAAGAACCTTTGTCCTCATTTTTCCCTTTTTAGTTATTTTCTTCCATCTTCCTCTCATCTCTGGAAGCTCCATCAATACTGGGATAGGCAGCAATTATTCCAATCTCCGTAAGTAATGTCTTTTTCTTCCTTTCTTTCTCTTTCTTTCTCTTTCTTTCTTTCTTTCTTTCTTTCTTTCTTTCTACTGCATTATTGGTATGCTTTGCAGCCATGTACAGCTGCAGGAATATTATATTTAAAGTTGTCCAGCAGATAAACATCAATCCAGTAAAAAGCAAATAGCTTCCTGATTGAGAAAAAACTGAGTTAACAGAAATGTGCTTAACCTTGTCATCTTTAGGCAGACCAAACTCACAGAAATGACAGAATTGTCTGAAATAAAGAACCATAAAATTTAGTGTCAGGTACAACTACTTCAGTATTTTATATTAAAAAAAAATAATAAATCCTCCTTTAAGCATTTTTTCCTACAACATCAAACTAGCAAATTGACAGAGCACACTGACATCAGTCAAAATTTATATCATTTTGGCACTCACTAGTGAAACAAATGTGGCTAAAAATTACTTCCAGTTACTGAAATAAAACAATTCCTGACATTTGACTTCCTTCTGCTCTCCTTTTTATGACTGCCTTTTGTAGTAATTACATGAAGGTTTTTCGGAAAGGAAATAGAGCATTATAAGAGCCAATTATCCTCGTGCCACTGGTCCTATTTTGGCAGAAAACCACACGCATGCAGGGAGGCAGGGCAGCATGTCCAGTGTCTTGGATGGAAGAATGCATAATGAGAAAAATACACCCACAACAATTAAACCCACCAAGAGCCCTCTTGGAGCAAGAGCTGCAGCTGAAGAGAAGCTGTGCTGGAATGTTATAACTAGACTGTGACTTTGTAACACTGTTCATGCCCAGCATGGCTGAGAAATCATACAGTTAAAGCTGCAGTTTAAAGGAGGAACAGACAAGAAGTTCCATTAATTTACTTTGGAACATACATGAAGGAACAGAAAGTCAGACAGCTACGGTCATTCACAGACTAGAAATCATCCCCATTTTAACGTTTGTTGTCACAACCTATTGTGACAGCAAACTTGGAGAAATTATTCATACAGTCAGAACCAGCTTGTGGCCACAGTAGGGATGTTTAGGATCAATCCCTAAGATAACTTTGGTAATTGAGAGCAGAGTTTGGTTGGTAAAGGTGAAGACAGTGCAAAACCAAGTAAATGCCAAGTGAGCATTTCAGATTGCCTGGAAATCCCTTAAACTCCTCCAAAACACCACATTAAAGCTGGGCTGAAGAGCAACTGCAAAATTCGTAGCTGATGCCTAATGATGCCCAGCTAGCATCACCCAAGTCACAGAAAATATGTAATAGCAGTGCAAAAATGTGCACATTGGTATCAGCTGCTTTGGCAGTCTCCTCATTTGTTAGTGAGCTGCCTGTGAGTTCAGCAAGAAAATCCCTGTGTTGTGCTGGTGTTGTTACAGGTCAATATTGCAAAAAAAATGCTGAGATTATTTTCCCCCAGAAATGTTTGGTTTACATAATGCACAAAGTGATGTTTCCTAGCACTTCATTGCAGGACAGCTTTGTATGGCATTGGGTTCAGATCAGCAGAGTTCTGTAATAGAACAATTGCAGCAAACAGTTCAGAGGAGTCTGAGGATTGCTCTCATTTCCACACAGGTGCCTACAGCATTAACTGGTTTAGACCATGGCTCTCCTTCGGCCTTAACTGAGTCCAGCTCAGCCAGGGCTGACACTCTGGCCCTCTCCACAAGGGCTCTCAGCTTTAATTCCTGTGATGCCTAGGCTCTGAAATGTTCCACTGACAGAAACAGGTAAAACTAACACAGTACCAAGTGGTTATTAGCCAGAAACGAATCTGTGGCTCATGGGCAAATGTGTAACCAGAGTTACCCCAGGCTGTTTGGAGGTACCACAGGAAGGAGACTCCACAATGGCCTCGACAGATCTACAGAACACATGTAGGCCAGGTACCAGACCTGTTTGCTCTCCAAACACCAGATTTCCTAAGCAAGGGCAAAGGCCTATGAGCAGGACTGCAGCTCTGCCCATACTGAGTCAGCTGTGCCTGGAGAATCCTGCTCTGGTCCAGGACAAAGGGGACAAGTCACACGGGCAAAGTCCAGGCAAGAGAAACTCAGGGATGGAGCCCAGTGACTTCGACCACACAGAGCCACGGTGGGCTGACAGGGTCAGCATTTAGCAGAACTTCCTAGTCAGAAATAAATTTTGTTTTGATTTTCTAGCTTTAGATGTTTCCTTCTGAGAGAAAAATTAGATTTTCTTTGCAAAGACTTTCTAGGTTTTAGTCAGCTGTGTTTGGATGGTTGGTTAGTTTTCAGAATAAAAAGTCAGATTTATTTCTAGAAAATAATGAATATAAATTATTAATCACCAGTCATGAACCTCAGTCAGTGTTTCAAATGCTTAAATGAAGGGGTCCAAAAACTGTCAGAGAAATAAAAATGCAGAAAATTTATTCTGTGCAAGCTACCTTCCCTTTCTGCATGTGTCTGCATCCTCCACCTCCTTCCCAGCATTTCTGAGATTTATCTCTGAGGAAATTGGTTGTAGACACAAGTAAAAGCAAACTAACCAACTGATTATTCAATTATCCAGACTGCCAATACATATGTGGCATAGAAGAAGATAGTTCTTTCCAGGTATTTTGTGACTCTATAGTTATGTATTCAAATATTAAGTATTTATGATAGTCCCATTCAACTATGTCCCTGCTTTTATATCTAAGAGCACAAGGAATGCCCAGAGATACATAAAATGTTCATTTGCATGCATGAATGACAAAACCCAAAGCTTTAAAATATACAGACAGCATTTTCAAATCCAGCACTAAGATTCCTGACTTAGAATCCTTAGAGAGTCTAAAAACTTACCCTAACTAAACAAAATTCTCTCACCAAATCAAGAAGGAACAGAAGCATTCCTACTGGGGCTCTCTGTGCACGAAAACCCACCCAAGACAGGCACAGAGACACCTCCCACAAGGGGAAAGTGCAGAAAATGCTCATGCTGGAATGCACAGAGCCACCTTGGAGGTTGTCCCTCAGCACCTGGCTTGGGGACAGCAGAAAAGCACAGCTGGCTGCCAGCCGTGCTGCCACTGACTCCAGCGCTGAGAGCTGCACCCTGAGACCCAGGACAGCAGTGAAAGGATGAATAAACTACTACTTATAAACAAGGAAATATTCCTGCACACAGCAAGAAAAAAATGCTCTCTCTACTGCTGAAGAGTTGGGACTCTGCAGCTCTTGATGGCAAATCCTGTCTTTTTCCCACTCCAAACTCAGGCAGTTTAGTGCAGTTGTCTGAGACACAGACGCAGTTCCCAATGACAGGGAGCACAGCATCAGCAGGAACATAGCTGCATATTCCCAGGCATGGGTGGAGCCCTGTGCCTCAGTCCAAACCAGGGAAAAGACTGGGTGATTTGGGGTCTGTGCAAGCACTTTCAGGAGTTCTCCTGGCTGTCCCAGATTTGAGATATGCCAAAAGACAGGGGATTGCTTCCAGCTTTGGTGGGAGCTGCTGGCCTGGAGAGGTACAGGATGCCAGGAGTTTCAGAGAAAACCTGACAGATCTGCAGCAAGTCTTGTGCACAGCACAGCAGGACTTGCACTTGTGGGAGGCTTTAAGTGTCAGTGATCAAAGCACTAACATCCACTACCCATTATCAGCCTCTCTATCAAAAATGCCAGATAATACATGGTGCCAGACCGTGAGGGACATGCACTGCAGTTGCCCAGCAAAATTTAATCCCCAGAATAATCTGCTCTTTTCTTCCTTCACTCTATTTCTTCTCCAAGTGTGGATGTTTTTCTGAAGGTTCCGAAGAGGTTCCCATCTCCTTTTCTTTAAGGGCATACCCCATATCTCTCTACAGTTTTCCACAATGCACTTTATATTTTAATGATTCCCATTGTGCAGGAGGGAAGGCTGCTCAAACACCTCCAGAACCACACCTTAGAATCCTTTGCTCCTCTGTCCTACTAAGTAATAAACATCATCTTTCTGCCATCAGTTCATTTTATGATGGCTTGAAATCATCTGTTTGATGAAGAATAATTTCTTCACTTTTTAATTTTTTATTAGGCTGGAATCTGCACTGGGAAGGGATCCATTTCTCTCCAAGCCTGACAGTTTCTCATCCTCCTGTATGAGGTTGTAGGCTGACAACTCCAAGTCGTTCATTTACATTGTACCTACTGACTTACTGTTTTCATTTCAAGCAGCTTCTCCCAACTCACCCTTCTCCACTTGAAATAATAAATTAGGAAATAATAGATGCATAGTTCCCATGCACCTGCATTGCAAACACACAATCTAGTCCAAGCCTGCTCCCTAACAAATAAATAAAATGATGGTTTCATTTTTGGAAGGGATCTCATAAAACTGTTACAAGCAGCCCTATAAAGAAAGCTCTGAGAGGAGAGTAGGGGGAGGTTTGGTTTAGACCCTGTTTGAGCTGTGTGTTCAGTCAAATGCCCAGATACCTTTATGCAGAGCATCTCTCCAGGAGAGGTGGACTCCTCTGTAAAGCTTCCTTACACTCTCTGTCCTCAGATGCTCTGAAGACTTGGCCTTCAGCTCAGAGCTGGCAGAAGCAATTGAGCTGGCTTTGCCAGCCTTTATGCAAACAGGGATTTTAGCTCCAAGACTTAATACATTTCTTGCTGGAACTTCCTGAAATACCTCTGATTTTGGGGGGGGTTTTTAATGACATTATATGACATAGGGAAGCCTACAGTCCTCAAGAACCTATGTGAAGATAATTCACTAAAGGACTTTCTAGTCAAAGCCCCACGATCTCTGTCTACTTTTAATACAAATCGTTCTTTTATGATACTTTGTTTCTGTGGGCACTTCAAGTCTAAATTTCTTATCTTTTAATTGCTCTTTTTAGTTGCAAGCATGTTAATCCCTCTGTTTCCATCTTTAAAATGAGGATTTGTCTTTCAGCAATTGTTTTTTCCTTCATTGACAAGTAATCTCTGTTAGTTTTATGGTTTTAAAAAAGCAGCTCTGTAAGCATCTGGTCTTTACAGGTTTTCAGCATTCTAGCTTTATTTTGATTTAGCTGCAAAATTGCTATAAGATTACTTCTACTTAAAAGCCCCAACTAAAACTGAAACTTAATCAGTCTAGGTTCTGCACAAAACGACTGGCCTTATCCTTTCAGATGACAGGTATCCAGAAAACACAAAAGGTGGGCAGAGAAAGAAAAATCTGGCAAAAATAGTTAATTGCTTGAAATTATACAGGAACTTAATGAGAAAGTCAGGCTCTCCTGGCTGCTGGGTTGGTGTCTGTCTGTTACCTGGCACTGACTCTTGCTAACAAGAGAGGGATTCTCTGAATTCAGTTTCCAGTTACCAAGGACCTGTAATGTTTTTTATTGTTAGATGACAAATGCAGGTGGGTCTCCATCCCATGGGGAAGGGATTTCTACAGCAAGGCCTCAGGATTTAAAGAGATGAGCTTTACAAAAGAGATCTCAGATCCTCTTAGAGAGAGAGTAATTGTGAGCTCTTAAGTCCCAGTTGGAAGACCAGCTCTTACTAGGACCCCCTCATATTAATTTTGTTTCCAATCCGCACATTAACATCTCTTCTTATCAGCAGAGATCACTATTTTAGTTATTTCCAGACTAAACTACTGAGATACAGACTGGCTGTTTTCACTCTCCAAACACACCCAGTGCACAAGTCCTTGGCCCAAACAACTGGCAAGAAGTACCAGGCTTAATTAAAGAAGCTGGTCACGGAAAGTGCAACACAGAAAACCAGAGCTTCTAGAAATTTGCAAACCAGGTTTCCTTGTTGTCACTCAATGTATTGCCCTGAAACTTGCTCCAAGAGCAGTGGTTACACAGGGAACCACAGGATCCTCACTCCCTGGGCAGCAGAGAAAAGGTAAAGTCTTGTTGCCTTGACTAGACAATAAAAGCTCTGAGAAGTAAATTAACTGGGGTTATTTTATTTTATTTTATTTTATTTTATTTTATTTTATTTTATTTTATTTTATTTTATTTCATTTCATTTCATTTCATTTTATTTTATTGAAACACCAATTGCTGCTTTTTTACAAGTAGCCCAACAATATCTAGCCACTGGATATTGTAATTCCACCTCTGCTTCAGAGACACATCCAGAGATGAATGTGAATCCAAAGTGATTTCTGGTTTGGCCTGGAGCTTGGGGCTAAGGGAAGAACACACACTCTGCAAAGAGGAGCTATTTGGGGTGATTTTTGTGCATCAGCTGAAGAGTACATCAAACTGCACTAATGATCACTCTGCTCACAGTAAACACATTTGTGGAATCAGATGTTCCTTTAGAAAGAATGTGGGACATTTGATAGTAGACTGAAAACAGTTCCAATGCATCCTCCTGGGTGCTGTGGCTGTACAGCACATCTCTGAGCAGCAATCCCAACCAGAAATGCCCGGGTATTTAGGGAGAGTGCAAAATCAGAATATCACCAATACTTTTTAGCTACATAGACAATTTTATAAAATACTTTCCTTTTAGAACAGCACAATCCTAAATGGAAACTTGAGTGGAAACTGCACGTTTGCCACTTGATCTCATTAATCAGTCTGAAAGATATCTAAAAACCTGATAGATAGCTAAAAATAGAAACAAACCTAGCACATTTCCACTGAATGAAGCAAGCTATAAATTGAAAATTTTCCTAAAGCTGGAGACACAGGATCTCCAACACTTCAGGAGAGCTGCAGCATCCAGAGAGGTAAAAACAAGAGCTTTTCCTCAGATTTTCAAAATATGATTCCCAAATAGAGGCAAGGACAACATGGTAAAATGCAGGGATAAAGGTGGCATCAAGGTACTGTAGTAGTACAGAAATGACATCCTGTATCTGTCCTCTGGTTTAAGGTTACTGTACATTTCTTTAGTTGCCATCAGTACAAAAATACTGAGGAGCTGGTGAGCACAAGAAGTCACCAGAGAGATAAGAATTGTGTTCCTTATATCGTGTCATGCTCCTCTAAATCATAGATACAGAGCATTAAACTCAGCCTGGGCCATGGGTGGTTCATTCATTATCACTCAGTGCCTGGGTTGACAACTGTGTACCCACTTCAACAGAGACACAATTCAGGATTTATATGGCTAAAAAAAAAAATGGTATTACTGATACAGGAAAATTAGCTGCAAACTATTACCAGTTATTACTGTATTTTAATATTGATGCAGATTAGTTTTCAACTTGTGGGTCAATTTTTTGCATCACATTTATATAATACTGCCCCTTAGCCTGAATTTGAGGGGCCATTTTGATGTTCTCAGGTGCCAGTCTCCATTGCCAAATCCATGAAACGTGCTGATTTAGAATCCAAACCCTGCACCCCATTGCTTGGCCCTCTCTGACAGGAACAGGTGAGGAACCAGAAAGGCCTTCTCTGGGAGAGGCTTCTTAGCTCTCTGTCATCCGTAGGAAAAAAGGGTTTCAAATCAATTTTAGTTTTAAGACATGCTTTGAAGACAAAATATCCTGTGGCAGTATGTACTGGGACAGAAGGATCACCTTGGGAAGGAATGCATTTTTTCACCAGTGAAACATTCAGTCTCAAAAGAATTTTCATTGCAAAGAACTGAAAGCTCATTATTTGCTCAGTCAGTTTGCAGTGCCTCTGTCCCTGCCTGCTGGCTGTTCCTCACACTCTTCCTCAAAAGAACACTGACATATTTTTAGTCTTCATCGTTTTGGGGATAATTTTACAGCTCCCTGTGAGAACAGATGGGAGATTTGTATCATCTGGATTCACAAAACACATAATTTGCACTTGCTACAGCTGGGATAGGTTTTGCACACCCGTTTTTTTCAACCATCATTGTGCCCCACTGCTTCTCAGTCCAAAGGAAATTGGATCTGCCCATGTAAAGTTTTACAGTTTACAGTCTGAATGGTTCTCCCTGAGGATAACGAAACATCACTGTGCATTTGTGATGTTCTCATGAAGGCCAGATCCCAAAGTGATTTCCCCAGTTCCACAACAGCGGGCAAAACACAAAGCACAGCATTACCTCATGGGTGATGAGGTGTTTGGATTAGAGTGACCTTCAAAGTGGAGCCAGTACAGTGGTGACAGGTGGAACAGGAATTTTATGTTGCAGGAACTGTAGACAACTTTCACATGTCCAAAAAGTGGTGACATCACAGCCAGTGGTAGAGGAGAATTGTGTTGAACTGGTAAAAAAAGGAGCAGTGAACAAGATTTAAAAGGGTGTGAACTGGAGCAAGTTCATAGAGGTTTAAAATAATTAGGGCAATTTTGAACTAGATTAGGAATTAAATAGGTTTATGGGAGATATGAGATATTACCAGGACCAGTTACTCCAAAAAATTTCCTAATAAATTATTTTTTCCCTTTGCATCATTTTCCTGTTTGACATTTGCAATGACTGTGCAATCAGTCCAACACCAATAAAAGTTGTTCCCATTTACAAGGACTACCCTTGGCACCACAAAGTATTATTGCTTAGCTGCTGCTTCTGTAATTTTTTTTAATACTCAAAAAAACCCAAACCCAAAAAAACCACAAAAAACCAAGGCCCTCAAAAACCCCCACAAATAAACAAACAAAACAACCCAGAGAAGTCCATTCCATTTTACCTAAAATTGTCTGAGATGCCTGCCAGAAATGCAGAAGCCAAGAGACCACGATGTTCCAAAGGTACACAACGATCCTGGGATGTAGCAGAGCTGCCAGGTGCAAGCGCCCAGGCTGAGATTTGTTGTGGCAGTGTGTCAGTGCTGGTGATGTTTATGAACTGGAGACACTGCCATCTTACCCTGGAGCAGCTGTGCAGGAGCAATTACCTAAACTGCAGGATTTTGCAGCTGTAAAAGGTAAAAAAAGGGTCCAAAAAAACTACTGGAGAGCTAACAAACCTCATGTAGCAGCAGTGTCTGTGTTCTGCTGGGTGCCAGCCTGCACCTTGGAGCCTGTGTGCTCCAGAGCTCAAGCTCTTCAAGCTGGGCCCGAACCTTTGTTTCTGGAATGTTTTAGATTGCCCCACATAAAGTAGCCTGGATGCAACCTGAATTCATAATACTCTGCAGAAAATTAAAGCTGATTTCCAAAGAATCTTTTTTCACAAACTTCTTCCTTCCAAACATAAAAATATTTAATTTGGTCATTAATGAATTATTTTCTGTCTGGTTTACTTCTCTTTCTCTTTATTGGAAGACTCTACATGTGTTAGTGCACCCTCAGATGCACTTCTCAGATAATTACTTGCTTTTATGTACCATCCAAACAAGATCACTTTCTTCTGGTAAAATGGGAAAAAAATATAAAATAATATATTCTTTGTATAATGTAGGAAGTTTTTACTCTCTTTTCTTGGAGAATTTTCTGACTTCCTGATCGCCATAATTTTGTTTGTTCCTTATAGTATGTTAATAGATTCGTAACCTAAGAAACTGGAATATATTTACATGACAAGTTCTTTTTACAATGATTTGCTCAGTGGTTTAGATGGTTCAGTGGGACACTGAAATTTCATGGGATATTTTGTATTGTGAAGTGTAAAGCCCACAAGAAAACCCCATGTACTTCCTTTCACAGAGACGGCCCAATCCTTTTTAAACGTTGTATCACATCACAAAACTGCTGTTTGAATGTTGATGGACATGAAAAGCCAAACTGCTGCTGCTGCAGACAAACCCGCAGAGGTTTTCCTGGGAAGGGGTGGCCCTGCTCAGGTGTGACGAGTGACACCAGTCCCACCCACACTCCCATTTCTCATGCAAATATATTTTGTACAGGTGAATATTAGCATGACCTGAAACTGCTTTTCTGGCTGTTGCCATCTCTCCTTTGAGAGGAGGAGATGTCTGTTCATTGCTGTCTGTGTGCATAAAGATAAAAGGAACCCAGTGCACTAACAAAGGACAAGAGAAAATTACGTTTTTTCCCTCTCTAGGCAGAGAGGGGGGATTAAGTTTTCTACTCAGCCCCCGCTAAATGAATAGTAGCCCTGGAACACATCTTTAAAACATTTGGCTTCAGGCAGAGCTGCAGACCCTATTGGGTAGGATTTCATGTTTCTACAAACCAACCCTGAGTATATATCCCCATAAATTCACCCAAGGCTTTATTAAGAGTACTGAAAAAATCCTTCCCCACTCTATCAGACTCAGTTCCTACCCTTAATTGCCAAACTGGAAAGGGACCAGCACAGAGTTATGCTTACAGCTACGGAGGTCTTAATCCAGTGCTTCAGGTTAATGTAAGATAACAGATCTCTTTTTTTTTCCCCCATTTAACCATTTTGTGTATTCCACTGGGGTGAAGATATATTGCTTTGGTTTGGATGTTCAAGCATGTTGGGTAGCCAGAAGGTTCCGAGACCCCGCAGCCTTGGGATTTCTCTGGTGTACTTCAGCTAAACCTTATCTGGCTCAAATCCAAGTGAAATGCCCGGAACAACAGGACAGGATGTATTTGTTTCAGTCTGAGACCCTTTTCAGGTTTGACAAAGCAGAGAGTGCTTTCATCCAGCCAGGCCTTTGAAAAGCAGCAAGATTGACTTTCAGAAGGAATTGCTTGTTACACGATCATCTATTGTTTCTCCTCCTTTCAGATGAACTGAGCCTTCTGCTGAGTAAAAAGAACCACACTGTGGTGACAGACTCTGCCTCTTACACTGGCTGTGCTATCACTAGAAGGGGGACTGTGGCAGAGTCCACACGTCCTTGAAACTCTGCTCAAGTGAGTTACCCTTCACTTTCCTGAATCATGCCCCCACATTCTGTGAATGTGAATCCATCTGCTCACCAACCCGCAGTCTGCAGCAATAGGCTGCTCTGAACAATAGGTTTGATCTGGTTTTGCTGTTGCAAGGACATGGGTATTTAGAGGCTCATTTATTCTTCTATCGAAATAATTTGTACTGGATGCTGAGTTCAAGGACTATGTGTGGTTCAGGCAGCAGTGGCAGTGGAAGATGTGGTCAAAGTCAGAGTGCATTAGGCTAATGTATTATGAAAGCTACAGCTCTGAAATGCCAGCTGAGGAGGGAGAAGGAAGAAAAAACCCTAAGAAAGGCAGTTGCCATTGCCTGAAACAATTTTGCCACTGGCAGCTCTGCAGAGGAGTGAGTGCTGGGCCTCTGCATCTGGAAGTGGAAGGTGAATAACCAAACCACCTCACAGCTGATTCAAGTAATGCTTGGCCAGAGGAGAGGGAAGAATCACTGCCAGGTCAGAGATACCCAGTGTATTTAAAGGAGTCATGGGTAGTTCTTATGCAAAGTGCAGAGAGTTTTACCCATTTGTTTTAAAACCAGATTTGTTACAAAGGAGTCGAAGGAGGTGTTGGAAGATATGAACAAAAGACGCTGCAGTCTCAGCAGCTGCTGTTTACAAGCAAACTTGGAAATGTAACCACCTCAGCTTCTTCAGTTCCTGCCTTGTTATGTTTACATGTTAATGTCAAGCTACAGTTTTACCACCAAACTCTTCCTTTTAGCATACCCACTTTGTGACTAGCAATATCTAAGAGACATACTACTTTTAGACCTCTATTCTACACTCTACAAATAGCATTGATCACATGCTGTCACTAATTAGGAGTACGTGGAGACTTGTGGATTTCAGTTACTATGACATTTTACACAGAACATGCAGAAGGACCAGATGTTAGAATGGCAGAGTGGACTGTAAAGACACTTCAGGTGAAAGTAACCCAGAAAATGAGATTCAGGAGTGAGCCTAGTATACCCCATCCTCGAACAGGCATGAGAAAGGATAAACCCACAGTAAAACCCTCTGCACACAGAGAGTGTGGACAGCAGGTCCTCACCACCACCCCTGCTCAGCACCACCCACTCCCAGGCTGCCCAGAGCAGTTCCAGCCCCACACAACACTGACAATAGAGCAGCATCCATGGAGCACAAAAGATTATGACTTTACATTGAGAATTCCTAAGGTTTACAGTTAATCTGCATGGCAGGCATGTAAGACCTGAATTTAGGTGAGATCTCAAGTTCTTACACTCTGAATTCATAACCTAATTAGCAGAGATTACAGCTACACATGAGGTTGTGGTTTTTCCTCTGAGAAAACATATTGTGTGTGGCTGTGGAAGGCTTAATGGGAACACACCAGTTTAGATGACTTTGCATTTTGCCATGATCCCATGATAACCTTTAATCAATTCACATGCACATGAGAGTGTGTTATTTTCTGCCCTTCTATAAAGGTGTGCATAAAGTAGTGACTGGCAACAATCTTCTTAATATATGTAAATATATTTTTTTCTAAAGGCAAAGCTGTCACTTCAGTGCTAATAAAAAACTACAGGATTGACAGCTGACAAAATAAGAGAATCAAGTACTCACAGGTTTGCTCTGAACACATTGTAGTCATTAAGACTCCAAACCAACAGAGCATTTGCAATAGTTACAGGTGTGCACAGAACTCAGAAATTGCCTGGAGGAAAATTCATTATTTGTCAGTGCAAGGACTGATGACCTTCAGTCTTCACACACCAAGTCTTCACAAGTGGCCCTGGAAGCAGAGTGTCACCACTGAGGCACTAACAGCTGTCACCCCACAGACACAGAAACACTCCAGACAAGGCGGCTGCCAAAGCAGCTGTGCAAGGCCTGTCAGCAGAGCAGCAGCCACAGCAAAGCTCCCCAGGAGGAGTGAATTCCCCTGGTGCAGCATTCCCTCAGTGCCAGCCTGCCCAGAGCAGCACTGCTGCCTAGGAACACAGGACAGAGCCAGATGGAATCCAAAGGCTGCCAGGAAGATTTCCATAGGGGTTGCGTCCACACCAGGAAGTCATAACGAACGTGTGGCTAAATGAGCACATGAAAAAGTACTTGTGTAAAAACCCCCCACCTTTCTGACTAGGTAACATTATGGAAGATATATAATTCTGTAACTAATATCTCGGGGATGACTATATATCTAAATATATATCTAAATATATATCATCTCTATGTATTATATTTATTATTTTTCCTGCTATCTGTGTGCAGGACAGAGGTGCTCCACTTGAGTCACTGACTGTTCTTATTTCTAACTTTCTGGTTTTTTAATACTGACATCTAAACATTTAGCCCATAGGGTAGAAAACACCTTGGTTCCTTCAGAATGGATTTGGTATTTGGTATCTTTGATATACCTGATTCATCCTAATGGATGTCCTAGGACATTTAGGACTCCCTGGCAGGATCCAAGACCCTTCTGTTGCCCTCTGAAGGCAACAGTCATTTAAAAAACTACATCCTTGAGCCATAAAGTATGAATGAAAATACTTGACTTTTACATGTTAGTTATCATTATTCTTTCTCATCTTAGATTTGTTACATTTTCTTTACAGTTAATGGTATGTCGACTCAGAATTTTAATTTTCTTTTTATTTTGGCCAACAAAAACTTAATCTACTTCATATGAGACCCATAAATAATAAAAACCAGGTACGAAGAAGGCAGTATAGTTCCCTTACAGCAGGTTTTCTGTTAAATCATTATTAATAGATACCTTTAAAGCTTATGCCAGTTATATCACTTATCCATTACTTGTGTGTCCTTGGTCAATTTCTCATGTTGCTTAAGGACACTGCTTAAACATGCAAATGGATCTATCACCTAAGGTTGAGGTTTTCAGAGACACGGGGATTGACACTTTTTTTTAATTGAAAAGGATTTTATATAGATAAAATCAGAAATAGATAGATAGATAGATAGATAGATAGATAGATGAAATTTACTTTCATGTTATTACTTCAACAACCTAAAAATCGTTTGATAAATGGCTTTAAGTGTCATTAAACTTGTTTTTTACCAAAAGGCAAGTGCAGCACTGTATAAAGTTACAGCTAGCAGACTGTCAGTACTAAAATCCTATGGCCATCATTGCCCCATGTTTGTTTAGAGGCCACATCTGCATCCCCCACGCTCACACACACAAATTCCCAGTGGAAATTGGAACCTTCTGCTAAATAGCTGTTTCTTCAAGGACAAAAAGTGACACAATATTTTCTGATTCCCAGTGCTGGTAGCCAGCAGTGCTCCCACTGCTCTCTGCATTTCTGACTCACATTAGCAGGGTGCAGCAGGACCTCTTATTCCTGTAGTTATGATGAATTAACTGCAAATGAGGAGGAAAAAGACAGCTGTTGTTTAGGCTTTTTTTAAACCCAAACCTGTACCCCAAATCTCTGCCATACTATATGGTGTTCCTTGACTGCAAGTGCCTCAATGGATGCTAAGCAGATGTTCTGAAATTAATTTCCGCTGGGCTGGAAGTTTGTAATTCTCATAATAAATCATAATGCAAAACTAGTGCATAGATAGGTTAATGTTTCTGTTTTCAGTGTATTACAAATAAATAATTTCTCCACTGTAAAAATCTAGCAGAATAAAGCCATGTTCCACCTTTGGAGCTGTCTGTGAAAGCAGCCCTTGTCAAAGCTCTTCTCCATCACCAGCCAGGAAGGACAACTTTATATTTGAATGGGAGCCTGAATCAGCTCCTCAGATTTCCCTGCAGCTTATCAAGAACCTCAAGAATTCCAGGTAGAGTAACCCCCTGCAAAAGGGGAAAAACTATCAGGTAGATCTTCACCAACTGTTCTTGCTAACAGTTTGACTCTAAGTAGGTTTGAGAATACTTCCTCAGCCTACAAACATGTGAGCACAGGAAGCCCACACCTTGTCCTCTACAGAGAGGGATATGTCTCTAAGTGCCATTTGCATCACAATCCCTGCTTCTCATGGAAGGACTGGACACACAAGTACTGCACAGCACTCACCAGGCCAGCGGATGAACCCTCCAGGTACTACTACCAGACTGTGTTACATCTAATTAGCAAAGCAATTTTGTGATAGAATTTATTGATTACAGTGCCAGGCAGATGGTGATAGAGCCACATGGTGTGCAGAGCTCTGTCTCTTAAATTAATTAATCTGGGATATTTCTCAAAGTCACAAAGCCTTTCAATGCTGATAACTTGCTTTACTGTGTTATTTTGGTCTGCTCTATTTCAATTTTGTTCCAATTCTTTCTCCCACCTCTGGCTTTCCAGAAACCCAAATAATCTTTCAGTAAGGCTGAAACAGCACTTAAAAAACTGTGTTATGAACAGCAATGGCAACTGGGGGCTATGCAGCACCTTAAAGAACTACTTTATCTTTTGGAACCCTGTTGAAAAATCTGTACAAAAATTTGACTTTCAAACATACATGAAACTGGAAAACGAGAATCATTTCAGGCACTTCTGACAAACAGTTCACCTCCCCAGTAAATGACTACAAGCAGGATATAGATACTTTTTGTTTTGACTCAGAAGCAAATCTGTCATTAGCTTTTGAGATCATGGAATTTTTGGTGGACTACAGCTGTACATGGATTCCCAGGGAAGCTGACCATGTGCAACTTTATTTGGAAAAAAAAACACCAGCAATTCAGTCTCAGCTATCAACTAACAGACCAGATCCAGAACTGGGATACGATATAGCCACCAAAGTATTGGGATGTATTTCCTATTTCCCCAAGAAAACTCCCCCATCAGTCTGAAAACTGGTCAATCATTCCTGTCAGCGCTGGAGTTCTTAAAAATGAATCACAGGAGTATGATGGGGTTTTGCTTTGGACTGGACTAGATAATCTCTGATGGTACTTAGGTTTAAACTACACCTGTGGTGTGATTATTCAGGCCCTTAAACAAAACCCTAAATTCAGATTCTAGAATCCCAAAGCATGGAAGGCTGAGCTTTGTGCAGGTCTGAAAGCAAAAATCTTTCCCACTATATACCCATTAGAAGGTTATTAGTCCAGTTTTGGTCTGAGGAAAGCTTTTTTCTTTAAACAGAGAAATAAATGTCCAAGTTCCTCAGTCTGTTACATCTGCCCACAGTGCATTCACTGCAGGGACTTCAGGATTGGCCTGTCACTAAGGAATATTCATGAGATATGCTTCTTAAAACACTGGCAGCTCATCAGCCACGGAAGCAGATTAATGACAGAGGGAAATGGAAATGACTTTCAAAAACCTCCTGCCCACTGTGCCATTAGTGCCTAATCCAATATCCTGGAGTCCTGTTCTTGGGCCTCGGAGGGAATCAAACCCTTGTTCTGGCATTGATAAAATCAGATTCAGTGGTGTCTGCAGCAGTGACCAGGAGGCCTCAGCACTCATTAGATAAGAAATTGCTCTGTATCAGCCCTGCAGAATCTCAGAAATGAGAAGGGCAAAGCAAAAAGAGATGCTAAGGAAGGATTTCAGAAATGAATACTTACAGAAAGAAATAGTGAGGAAAGGGGAAACCCAAACTTGGCAGCTCTTTCTCAGCCACATCACACCAATTTCACTATCATAAAACTCATGGAAATCTCAGGCCACATCTGTGGGAGTGAAGCCACGGGGTTTTGAGGAGACCCACCACTGTTGTGAGCAGGAATGAAGCCGTGGGGTTTTGAGATCCGCTGCTCTTGTGGGCAGTGTGGTCACACTGGGGCTCTTGGCAGTGCTGTTTGAACAATCATGAGCAAATAGCAGAGACATCCCATATGTTCTGTTTGAAACAGGGAGAGAGATTCCCCAGGGCTTACACACAGAATGGTGCTTGTAAAACAAAGAGGATTCACGGTATTTTACACATCCTTTCAGACCTAGGCATGCGCAGAAAAAGCTTTGTAGCCAGCCACAGGGAAGTGAATTTTCAGGGAAGGAACAGAAGAAAAACTTAGGTCCTCAAAATCAGCATCCACAATATCTACTGAGCGTAAGGGTGGACTTCCCAGGGAGGCTGTATTCCAGGACAGTTTTCCATCATATGTTCAGCATATTGCTGCAAGGTGGAAAACATCTGTGCTGTTGCCACAAAGCAGCCTGGCAGGAAGTGCCTGAACAAGTGGTGGATCAAACAAGAAGAATGTGGGAGGTAGGAATCGTTGTTCTTTTTGTAGCACCTCACACATGTCATTTCCCAGCCATGGCTCCTGCGCATTATAGCTGTGTAAGAATATCAGTCCCACTGTGCTGAGCCACGGCTCCAAAATTCCTGAAAAGCTCTTTAGGGCATCACAGTGTAATAGTTTTAATTTTGAAACCGGGCGGAAACACTAATTAATGTAGTGGTTTCACGTTCACTAAATTCTGGTCTTAGTACTCACTCCTTTTCTGTGGGAGAGAGACTAGGAGAAAAACAAAGCAAGCTCAACCTTAAAAATGAACAAATAGTTTTATTAACACACACTAGAAGAATAGAAAAAAAGAAAGTTGGAAAAAAACTAAAACAGAATGAAACTTCAAAAACACTCTTCCCTCCCCTTACAAACTGTTCACTTTCTTACAAAACAACATAAAGAGACAAAACTTGTAATTTTCAGTCAGTTTCACTATTTGACAATAGTCTTTCATCAATTCTTTAGGGGAAGAGTCTCTCTTAGAGTCATGGATCCCACTGACAACCTAGAACAGTTCTCTTGTGGGTTTTAAACTGTCACAAAAACAACCACCCAGAGAAACCAGCTTTTGTGACCCTCCCAGGAGCAGGTTCCCAAGCTGCTGATGGGTCATGGGTCTTAGACTTTTGCGTACTGGGGTGTCTGTCACCTTTTAAAGATGAATAACTCCAAACCAAAGGATTTTTCACCTCAAGGTACAGAGATACCTTCTCACTTCTTCACTGGTGCAGAGAGCTTCTCATCTTTATCTCTGTTCAAGCATCTTATAGGATTAATATTACTTAGTCCATTACAAACACTTTTGCTCAAATCCACACACAAATTAAAACAATCACCTCCCCAAATGCATATCTTTCCCATGATTTAAAGGAGTGACCTAAGTATAGAGTTCATTACCATGGCTTAAGTAAGAATGGAACAACCAACTCTTCAACCCTCTGTCCTAATAGTCTTTTCACTCTCGCTCTACTGACTTCATGCTCTGTCTTCTTTATGTTCACTCTGTCTTTAGTTACTCTCTCAGAGAAGGGCCAAGGTCTGGAAGCTTCATGTTGCCAGGAAAAGGGTTAAATCTGCTCAGAGTCTTTGTCTCTCCTTCTGTAGCTCATGGTGTTAGACGTTCAAGGGCACGCTGGTGAGGGAGGAAGAACTCACACAGAAACATCAGGGATCAGAGCACCTGAGCAGTCCGGAATCACAAAAAGACCAGGCAGGATCATAAATGCCTTCTCAGCCCACCCCTCAGTGTAAATCAGGGCGGCCTCAGCCTAAATGGTGCCCATAGCTCTTATCAGGGGCCCGGCAGAGATCTCTCCCTGCTCCAGTGAAGTTTGGAGAAAGTAGTAGTTGTAGAGCAGCGACCTCTCCTCCCCCTCCTTCACCCGGGAGCCGATGGAATCCGGCCAGGCCTCAGGCCAGCTCCCCCCAAAAATGGGGAGCAGCAGGCCCAGCTCGATGTTACCTGTCTCTCTCTGGCCAAAGGAAAGAAAAAAAAAAATGACCCACCTACAGGAAATCAAGGGGTTTTAATGGTACTTCCCAAAGTCGTAGCCAACAATTTCAGTGGTCAGAACAGATGTCAATATTCCAACTAACCCTCTGATAGGTCCCTGTCTTTTCTAAAGCAATTCCCAGGTCCTGACCTGGAGAATTATTCTACATTCCTCTATAACTAAAAAAACAAACTGTACTAACCCATGACACACAGTAACCAACAACAGCCTGAGAAGCCAGGTGTGTGATTCATGGAGAGGATTCCAACACAGCCCTCAGTGTGTGCTTCCCACAGCTGATGTGTGCACACACACACAGAGCTCTGCAGAGGAGGGGTTTTGTGCAGAAAGAAAAAATCAAATATAACTTGATACTTTGCATTTTATTAGTAATTAAACACTGCATAGAAAAACTTAAAATGATTCTGTTGTGAAGATTTTACTTCAAGCTCACATTAGCAGGAGGTTTCTGTTTGTTCTAAGAGCTGCATCTCCTCAGCCAAGCCCCCAGGTTGCCTCTCTGGGCAGCACCTCAGGCCTTGGGGATTATTAACCTCCAACCCTCTCCAGCAGCTTGACAGAAAATCATGTATATAATCCTGCCTATGGAAAGTCCTCTCTAGGTGAAAAAGATAAAGGAGGGGGAAAGGAGAAAAAAAACCACATCAGCATGCAATTCAGGGGCAGCTTAGGAAACAAATTCTTACAATCATGCTGACTAATTCAGAAAGAAAAAATAATGTAGAAAAAAAATTTTAAAAATTGTGTTACAGGATAAGTCTCCAGAATTTAGTTAATTTTTACCCTCCATAGCTGGCCTGGCTTTCAGAAACAGAATTGTTACTTCCTTGCTTATTCTGAGAGCTTAATTTTTACATTTAGGAAGCAAAGCCCTGGCATAAAAGTATTTCATTTAATGTGCACCTACCATGAAATTCAGCCTAATGGGAAAGATCATGAACTGTTTCAAGTGTATTGCAAGTATGAATATATTTTTCTATTCCTTTCTGGCTCAGTCAACCAGAATCCCCAGATGAAAAAACCACATTTTTGTGTTTTTCCTCCTCTCCCTTTCTCTTTCCTGTGCTCTATTTTCTGACTGAGGGTGATTTTTGCTGTTAAATCCTCTTGGATGGGAAGTAGAACCACTTCTAGGACTTACCAAAAGCATTGTCCTGTGTGCATTCAGGGGAAGCTGCCCTGAGAAGCAATGCATGGCTTTGTTCCAGTTGAGAAAACAAGCTAAAATTTCCCTGGCTGGAAGAGGAAATCAAATGTATGGCCTTTGCTCAAGGGTTAGCCACATATTTCTCAGAAAATACTCTCGGAAAAGTGGTGCTGACCTGTAGCATTTAAGATGTTCTTGCTTTCATCTCCCCTTTGTCTCCTCCTCCACCACTCATTTAGCATGAAGCTAAAGCACACAGAGATTTGAGCTGCCTTTTAGTTGTCTCAGTTTACCTATCTTTTTTTTTTTTTTTTTTTTTTTTTTTTTTTTTTTTTTTTTTTCAATTCTGCTTCAGGTTTAAACATACACTTTCATGGGAACAAAAGATTTCACACCACTGAAGCCAAAGAGAATCACAACCTGTGTAATCATTGCTCCCAGCCCCAAGGGTTACATGAGTGGAGGCTTTCATCTCAAAGAAATTATATTTTATGTAACTTGACACTTCTCATTTTATTAGTAGAGTAATTAAACACTGCACAAAAGCTTAAAATTATTCTGTCATGCAGATTTTACTTAAAGCTCCCATTAACAGGAGGTTTCTGTTTGTTCCAAGAGTGGCATCTCCACAGCCAAGCCCCCAGATTGCTTCTCTGGGGCACCTCAGGCCTTGGGGATTAATAAACCCCATCCTCCAGCCCTCTCCAGCAGCTTTATAGAAAATCATGTATATAATCCTGCCCATGAAAAATCCTTTCTAGGTAATCCTGCCTGGAGACCACCAGGATGGTGAACAGAACCAAAAAAACAAAACAGGGGACTGTTGAGGAAAATATGTTTGAACACTGTCCAAACTTGGGGCTTGGACAATTCCTGTCCAAAAAGCTGATTTCAAGAGAGGCATGGTACTGTATTTAAACATCTATTGCATAAACATAGCAAAACTTGAAATATTAAGTATTGAAAACATTAAATGTTAACCCAATGACTGCATTCATCGTGTCCATTCATTTCATTTCATTGCCCTTTTAGAGCTGGTCCAGCTGAAGAAAAGGAATTTGCAATTTCGCAGTTCTCTTGCAAATTTCTACCCAGGCATCTCCCAGTCCTTGCCAGCAGTTCCAGGGAAGGCACACAGCCCTTCTCCAGATTGTCAGAGACAGGCAGGTACTCAGGAGGGGCCTTTCAGAGAGGTTCAATCTCCCTGCAGGTGCATCCAGGCTCTTCTTACTGTCCAGATGGGAGAGCAAGAAATTCCTGAAACAAGCTCCAAAGTGAAGTTCCAAAAGTAGGGGACTATTTGCTCTTAACCTGTGGGATACTGTCGCACACCACTGAAAGAGATGGGAAAACCTAGATTTGAGGGACCACTGAAGGATACACAAATGGAAGGGTTATCAGAGGCACTTAGAGGAAAGAATCCCAACTCAAGAGGCCCAGACTGCCCCATGCCTGCCAATTTCCTTCTGAAAAGTCATTTCAGCTTCCTTTAACTTCACTTCTTCACTCAACAAATGAATGTAACTGTACCTGTCAGCTTGGCAAATTGCTGTATCATAACACCCTAGCACTTCTACGAAGCAACAAAATTTTATTCCTTATATGCAGGAATACCTTTATTATACAATCATCTCTATTAGGAAAAATACTCAAACATCCCAAAGAAAAATATAAAGGGATGGGGGAAAGTGAAAAAACCAACCAGCATCAATTTTGGGGGCAAATTAATAAATCAGTTCTTATAAACATGCTGACTAATTCAGCTTTCTTAAGGTATCACATTGTTTGTTGTACTGATAGTTTAGTCTATGTCATGCAGTTAAATTCTGAATTCACTGCTACTTGTAACTCTGAATTCTTCACTTGCATAATCATAGGTTGTGACCTCCAGACAGGTTTCAGTTCTTTGGAGCATTCACAACATTTATCATGTTTAGCAGTAGAATTTAGATCGCTGTGGAAATCACCATCTACTGTTTCCCTGTCACAACAAAATGCAGCCTGTTGCCTACAAAAATCCCACCACTGAGCTGGTTATAAATTTCATAGATTACCTTAGTCTGGATTATCAACACTAATGATTACAGTATCCTCTTCTTTACAACTTTTATTTATCCTTTCTAAGGATTCATTTGGAAGACTGCTTCTTCCAGTAGTTACGTTTATTCAGCATATTCCTCCTCTTTTACTTGCTGGCATTGTGTCTTATTTAATGAGTATTTTACCACCTGCTGAGGGTCAGTATTTGTTGATCTTGCCTGATACAGAAAATCCCACTGACACAATACCAACTTGTGTAAGCAGAAATGAACAAAGGACATAATTGCAATAGCCCTCGAGTAACTGTTAATTAGAGCAGAACTTTTATCTGGTTTTGCATCTCAGATTTGACAGCTTATCTTTTCAGAGGCTAAAAAGAACAGAGCGCTTAGGACATAACAACTGAGCACAGAGTTCTGGCCCACAGGAAACAAGAGGGACAAACCTGCAGGGCTGGGGCCCTTTGCCTCCCCCCTGGAAGCACTGACAATGGCTGAGGGAAACCGGGAGCCTTAACACAGGAGGAGGAGGAGGGACAAGCAAAGGGACTGCCAGCTCCTCCTGAAATGGGACAGGCATCGTGACGATGACTTCCCTTGTCCCATGAGCTTAGAAAATGCTCAGTTCTGCTAAATACAGCCATTTTCAGGATGCATATAATGACAGTAAATATCTGACAGGATGTAAAGAATGACCAGTTCTGTTTCATAGTGGGAAATGATCAGTAGTATTGTTATATCTTTGAAATATATTAAGATATTTCTCTGAATGGCTGCCCTTTTTCAAGGAAGAAACCAAAGTTTAAAAGTTTCTATCAAGGCAGCCTGTAAAGGCTGCTCCATAAACCCACAAACAGCCAAGAAACTGTTCTTGCTAAAGGAATTGCCTTGCTATGCCTTTTCCCTCATCTGTTACATGAATCTATGAATTTCAGCAAAAGCGCTTTCATACATTCTGGTAATTTTGATTTTAACACTTCTAAAATACAAACTTTGAAAACAAGACAAGCCCATCAGCAAGGAAAAACCCTCTCCCACAATCTAAACGGGTAGAACAGTGACAGTTTTACAGCATGAATCTCAGTGCCTCCTGAATTGGAAAATTTTGTAGGAATAAAATCAAGGATGCATTTACAAAGCACAAACTATGCACATAAACACCCTTCTGAACTGAGGCCCAGCTTCAGTATCAATATAAAAAAATAGCAGACTCCAGGTTTTGGCACATTATCTTTATGAAATACGAGTTAGTGGAAAACACTGTATGCTGCAGAAGTGAGAATAAGATGAAAAATACAGAGTGAGCAGAATGAATAGAAAACAGCCAGCAGGGCCAGGGGGCATAACACCTCCTTGAAATCCTTAATTCAAATCTGCCTTGAGTCATAACTGAAATAATGTGGCTGATTTCATCTGAGTGGCTTCCAGAAGAGGCTTGTCATTGCACTGCAAGGGAAGTGTTTGCAGCTGCCAGGCTTTGTTCCATGGATGAGAGTGACAAATAAATGGATATTACATATAAATACATAAACAGGGCAGGAGAAAAGTGTATGAAGTGGTAGACAAGAAAATATTCTGATGTCTCTTATTGAGCATCACTGATGACTCCCATTGACAAGAGCAATTCACAGAACATGTAAGGATGTTTATAAATGAAAGAAACCCTGAGGACACTCTCACTGAGGAGGAAAGTGGAAGTAACTGCCTCAGTCCTTTGCGTGGGATAGCCAGGGAAATGCACAAAGCAGGGATACAGGAAAGGAAGAACAAGGAGTCGAGGATCTCATTCAAGTTATGCTCCTGACTCCCTCCCCACCTTTGTAACACACACTTGTTGGGAGCTAGGCTGGAAAAAGAGTCTGGGATTCTTTCAGTGCAGCTACGGGGATAATAAGAACCTTTCTTTTCCACTGATTCAGCTGTCTGGCCCCAGAACTGCTGGATTAATCTGAATTACTCTTTGGGGTTGGAGCTGCTCGGTGCTCTGCCACCCCATCGTGGTGATGTGGCTGTGCCTCTGCTCCAGAAAAAAGCCTGGTAGCTGCCCATGTCTGCTCCGGGAGCCAGCTCCAGGTGCCCACCCTGCTTCTAGAGTAAAATGGCTTTGGGAAAGGCTTCTGCTTCCCCCGGGCCACGAAGGGTTGTGGAGGCAGAACTCCGGGAATGCGGCTCGGAGGGATGCAGGCACGGCTGAGGCTGGCACCGCTCCCCGTGTGACTCCACGTCTGCCACCAGTAACAAATAGAGCCATTCTGGGGATTCTCCAGCGAAGAGAAATGTCAGAACTGACACAATGTTTGCAGTAATAAGCTGTGTTGGCAAAATTCTTGTAGATGTCACCCGAATGTAAATGAACCCCGGTGACTCAGGGAAGCAATCTCCCGAAGAAAGAGACACAGACTTTATTTGCATTTAGCACTGGATTACAAATATCACTATTCTCTCTCTTCCTCTCAGACTGAAACTGCTGGCTCAGTGTCAGCAGTGCACAGATGCATTTCTCCTTGTTTTATAACTCGTTTAATACCAAGAGGATAAACTGTGGGTCCCTGAGCTTCTCCGGTGGCTCTTCTACACACATCCTTTGCTGAAGGACTCCTGATTCTCAGTACTGGGAATATTTTATACAGCACAGCAGAAACATGTAGAAGTGAATAATTGACAGAGAAACAGAGATAGGTCAATGAAAATATAAGACAGATCAATCACTTCAATAAAATACAGAGAGGTCAATCCACAAGCTTCTGTTGGGCTTTAAAAGTTTTCTTGCTCTAAATACCACACTGGAGACAGTAGGCAGCAGGGCTTTGCAAAGTTCTACAGAACCCCCATTCTGGAAATACTCTGGAACACGAATTTACAAGAACAGACAGTTCACCTGAAAAAATGCATGAATGAGATGGGCATGATGCAACATCTTAATTTTTGCTGCCTGGAGAAAGGAGACATCAGAATAAAAACATCGTATAGGAATATCATTTACATTTCTCTTTTTTTAAGGAATATAAAGAAAAAAATTGAAAAATCTAGCAGATATAACTGCCATATTTTCACCATAAAGAATAAATAGCACAGTAATCCCCACTGCAGAAGAGATGAAAGCATCAAAAAAAAAAGAAAAGTGAAAAAAAACCCTGTTTCCATAGCAAGTCTCTTTATTCCCACTTTCCAGCTTCACATAACCCATGTAATATTCATTGAAAGTAATTGCTCAGCTTAAGGAAATGGTGTGCTGGTAATTCATCCCTCTTCACAGGTCACAGCAAGTGCAGGAAAAATGTGCAGAAATAGGATGTGACTGAACACAGAGTGTGACAGATCATGTGCCACAGAAAGGCCATTGGGGTTTAAATGAAATCATGAGGGAATCCAGGGAGGGAGAGAGCGAAGTCACCAGCCAAAAGGACAATCCCTCAGAAGTGCCTCCAGTCAGAGCCCCACTCACATGAGTGGGGCTGTCACTCACGGTGCCACCACTGTCCCTGCAGCCCTGCCAGCGCCTGCACAGCAGCCTGTCCCCACCACACTGCATCCTAACAGAGGCCAGTGTGGCATCCTAACAGAGGCAAAAAAAGTCTCCATGTTCTAAAATCCTGCACATGTAGGTTATTGTTCGGTGCTTGAGCAACTGCCTTGTCTCATGAGCTAAACATCCTCGTGGATCCAGTGTGGGTTGGTGCTGGGCAGCTCCTGGGCACTGATCTTATCCCTTCCTTCTGAAAAGGCTGAGAGCTCTTGGATGCCAAGTTCCTGGTACATCCTCTGTTCTACTGGGACAGACAAAGCTCTGTTGGCTCTGCAGGTGATAAATTCCTCCAGTGTAGTCCAGCAAGGGCCACCTCCTCCTGCTGTATGGGAGAGGTTGAACAGGGAAACTGACACAATGCAAAATAAGCCCACAGATTTTCCTTCTGAAACCCAGCAAAAGCCATTTGACTGATTAGAGAGGAAAGCACAGTGCTCTGTTCCATGTTCCTCAGGGAAAGGGGCACCTGCAGCCTCAGAGCTCTGTGGGGACACCTCTGCTCCCAGCACACTCCTCCAGGATGTTTTATCCTGGCAGAGGGAAGGGCTGGGCCAGCAGCCTCCAACAAATGGAAATAAAACGAACCTTAAAGTCAGCATTTCTCCTATCACATTATGGAAACTTGAAAATCCTGCTGCATTCTGCTAGGTCACAGTGGAAAAAAGATCTTATTTTTATCAGTGGAAATTGCCAACAAGAATTAGAAGAGCTCTTCATTAAAGGTAAAATAAGGCCGACATTAGGCAAACTGATTTTCTATTAGTCTTGGTTTGGGATCATAGCACAGAAACTATTCGTGATAATATAGATCTATACACATTTGTAGGAGACACAGATGGGTTTGATGTGCTCATATTGAATTATCTTGAGTCAGAACCCAATGGACAGTGCTTATAGAGTAAATAAAATCTTTAAATTTGATTTCTCTGCCTAAAGTTGATTTTAAAGTTTAGGAAAAAAATATTACTACCAAGAACAAAAACAATTTTCCAAAATTTCAAGAAAGATTAAAACGTCACTGAAAAAATGCAACCATAACGAAAAAGTGTCCTTCAAATCTAAATTAAATAAGTTGGCAAATAATGATTAAAGATATGTTCCTAACTTACAGATGCATGCATGGATGAGTAATTAATCTGGTGTCATACCATGATCATTCTGCACCTACATTGCCTGCCCAGGGGCAGCATTCCCCAGCTCATCCTGGGGACATCCTGCTCCCTTGGAATCCTTCCTCAGTGAAGTAGCTGCTGCTTAGTAATTTCATCTCTGGGAGAAGTGGGCCATGAGCAGATAACTGAGCCCATGCACCAGGTAATTTGACCACTGTATTGGTTCCCCCTGCAATGACTCAGGAGCTGCTGGTGAAGAAGACTTGTTTGGAGAGAGGAGTAATAGCAAAAAACATTCCAGGGAACCTGTGCTTCATCAGGGATATCTACCCCATGGACAGAGAAAGAATAAAAGAAGGAATCTTGTGCTAAATTAATCAGAGGAAATAAAATCATTCAGTCAATAATCACCTTGACAGATGTAAATTAATGCATCAGTCGTTGTTCATTCCTTCTTTTCTCAGTCACAGTGATTTTCTAGGGGTGACATTCATGGTTCTCTTTGCAGAGCTTTTGGGTAATCAAACACTGATAAAGGTGAATAAACACACACCTTGTTGGGCTGTCTCCAGCCTCTCTCCAGGCAGGGTTTATCTGCAAGGGATACAGGAGGGGAGCAGGAGCAGTGAGTTTCCTTTCTGAACCACAGAGCTCACTGAACACCTCAGCATTCCCTGAATCACCAAGGCTGCCCACACCTTCTCAAGGCTGCAGGCTCAGGTATTGCTAGCTCATATTGTTGCAACCATGCATCTGTTTGTATCCTCAGCCCTGCCTTCCTTGGCCCAGCCCGAAAATCTGGGGTTTCGGGAAACTGCAGCAGCTGCTACTTAGAAAAATCTGTGATCTCATTCCCAGAAGGACTTAACAGGATAGTATTGACAAATGGCACAAGAACATATGAATCCATCAATTATTGTAACAATTCGAACAGCAGGGTATTTCTTGTCCCATGTGCTGTCAGCACGAGGGACATCACAGTGAAAGTCCCTGCTCTAGGTGCTGTTCAGAACAAACTGCAGCAGGTCAGCATGCACTGGCTGAACAATCTACAGCTGTAAATGTAGCCCCATAAAACACAGTGACCACCCTTATTAACATTTCTAGCACATTTCTCCAATTAATACCGATGCAGGAACAATCCAGAACGCAGGAGGAGTTCAAACAGGATTTTGTTGTTGCAGAGAGTTTATACCTTCCTTGGCCAAGCATTGCAGTCTGTTCTTCATCTTCAGCAGCTAAAAGAGGCTTAAAACAAACCAACCCCATCAAACAGAAACCAAAACCATACACAAACAACCAAAAACCAACCCAGAGAAGCCATCAAACCATAAAACCTGACTCCAAATCACCTTCCATTTCCAGCTTGCAGTGGAAGGTAGGACCATCCCTTTCCCAGATCAGGAACCCACATCTCTGTAGCACAGTTTAAAGATACCACCACCCCTCACTGGGACCCCTCAAAAGAACCTTGTGATGCACCAGTCAAGAATGAGGAGTTGAACTCTTTGATATGTGCAGAGATTTGAAGTCTTTCCCATTCTCATGGTTTTCCTCAAATTTCAGGACAGCAGGCACTTTGGATTTTTTTTTAAAAAATAAGTAACTAAAACAAAAGTATCCACTCCCATTGCCATTCTAACAGGACATTTTGCCAGTACAATTACATTTAGCATATATTGTGAAGTTCATGGGTTTATAACTTTGAAGGAGCAGATGAAGAGCTACTTTTCAGAGGTAACAGAATTAAACATTGCTTTGAGGCAACAGGTCATCCTAAATTCACAACTCCACAGCAGATCCACACTGACTTGTCACCTTCTTAATAATTAACAAGGCTCACCTCAGCTGTTTTTCCAGTTACAATACCCACAAGGAGTCCATGTTGACATTAAAGCGCAGGAGCTCTGAAGAGAAAGCAGCCACCTTCTCTAGACTGATATTTGTTGCAGTCCCAGCAAGCTGTCGTTGCACTGGTCATGCTTCAGGCAGCTGAGCTCCAAGGCTCCCACAATGTCTCAGCATTCCTTGGCTCTCTCATTCAGCCAACCCCCCCTCACTGTTGGGAGCCTCAGACTTCAGCCACTCCTGCCAGCCTCTGCTCAGGGCACCCCTGAGATGGCTGGGCTAAAGTGAATTCCTGCTCTGGGAGTTGCTCTTGGTCCCCTGCAGGAGCCAGGAACAGGGGCCAGGGCCAGGTCCTTGCTGCTGCTCCGAGCCCTAGGACTCCACTGCTGCTGGGCAGGCTTTTCCCTGAGTCCTTCCCTGTAAGGTCATTCTGCAGAGTGTCCAGCACAGACCACATATCCCATTGTGCTGTGCAGGGCTTTGATAGTGCTCTAGTAATCCAGGAGCACCATTTCCCCCTTTTTATTCCTTTCAGTGCTCCATCACTTCCATGAACAAGCCTTTTTCAGAACAGCACTCACTTTTCTACAGCTCACACACCGGTGTTTCTACAATGTCTTATAAAACATGAGCGATTTTCATGCTGTCAGTTTCTTCCAAAAAAACCCTCATTGTCTACTAATGCAAAGAATAGAAAATTTCAGTTTCTTTTTAATCTGAATGTCTCTTAATCTGATTGTTCATGCACCAGAAACCCAAGAGGTTCATCCATTCCCAGCACAACTGAAGAGCAGCATATCCAGCAACTCTGAGTCCTCCTAAGAGCTGGAGAATACAATTTACAGACCTAAGTTTATCAGTCTCCTGATGCAAACTCTTTAGATTGCCCTCATATTGAAGGACATTCTGACTCTGTTGTAATGCAAGATTGCCTTCAGGTAGGGAAGAAGAATGCTTAGGTAATTTGGATAGAACTCCTTAACTGGCCACACCATGTGGGTCCTCTCAGCCTCATTAAGCACCTAACAAGGTAACCCTGATCTGCAGCATGGAGTGAAAGTGAATAATTAAGGCTGGTGAGAGGAAACTGAAGAAGGGGTGTGGGGGGTTTTTTGTTTGTTTGTTTTGTTTGTTTTTTTGGGGGGTTGGGGGTTTTTTTGTTTGTTTGTTTTTGGTTTGGGGTGGTTTTTTTGTGGGGTTTTTTTTTGTTTGTTTGTGTTTTGTTTTGTTTTTTGTGATTATTTTTTTTAAATTTGTTAATCTTGTGGATTAAATTTGTTTACCTTGTGGATTTGTTAATCCACAAGGTAAAAGCCCTTGCTGTTAGCAAGTATGTGGATTAAAATCCCTTTGCAATCATGTGTGATCGGGACAACAAGGACAGAGATTATTTCCTTTTCTATTACAAAGTAGTTTCTTTCTCCATGTATCTAGCCATGCACTTCAAAGGGGATAGAAGATTACATCAGCCTAGATACCAGTTTCTCTACCAAGAATCCCATAGCTTTGATCAAAAAGTCTTCTCTTTTTTTTTTTTTTTTTTTTCCTTTTTTTTTTTTTTCTTTCCCCAGTGGGTAAATGGGAATAATTTAACAGATACATTTCCACTGTGGGTACTAATAGAAAGCAGCAATAGTTAGTGACCTTTAACATAGACTGAACTTCAAGAAGGTAGAAGCTGGATGGTATCTGTGGATACTTCCAGGCAGTATCCCTACAAGAGCTTTTATTTAGATAGTTTTATTACAACCACTCCTGCTGGGCACACTTATTTTCTGGGATTGAACCATTTTCTGGTCCCTTTTGTTCAAAAGGCCACAAAACCCTGCCAGCCTTAAATCAAACCAGTGTTCCAGGTTAAGGTATTGTCCAGGGGGCTCTGAGGGCACCACAGGGGCTCTCCTCTATGTGCAGCACCATTCATTACAAAGGGATTTATAAATCCTTTGGATTGAAAATTTAATCAACTTTCCCATAACATATAATTATCTAAATTGATTATAATCTCCAGAACAGTGTGCTCACAGAAAAAGCCCAAGTTCTTGCTCCAGCCTGACTCTGCATCCCTCAATTATGACTCTCTCTCAGTCTCACTGGGTGGCAACGCAGAACAATGCACACTGCAATTCCTGTTCCTTTAGAAATGTTCCCTTGTTTAAATCATCTTTGAAAACATTAAACAGCTTCCTTTTAAGAACAGTTTGGAATACCTACAGCCTGGACTGTCAGCTGCCTGGAGAGGAAAAGGTGCATCAAGCACAGCTGGTTCTGGGTATCTGTAAATCTCAGTCCTTCTCTGCACGTCTTCTCTCCAGGGACAGCTCAGAGCCCTTTGGACTTCCCAGCACACACGGAGCTGCTGGAGCTGCAGCAGATGTTTATGGTAGCTCTTTGCTGAAAAAGGCCTTGAAGTGAGAACTGCATTTTTTATTTTAAATATTCACATATACACACTGCAGTTTTTATTGAAGGTGGATAAATGTCCTTTCCTAAAGGCTGCACTTGGCTTAGGGGGAGGTTTTTTGGTTGGTTTTAAAGTCTTTCCTTTGCCACCTCAAATGAAAAGCAAGCATCATTACATTATTTAGAGGAAGGAACTGTGTGGAGCCTGTAACAGGAGCTCTGTGTGCAAGGCAGCAGAATGTTCTGCTGCCCCAGGAGAAACCCCACAGCCTGGCAAATTTCCCTGCCAGCTTTCCCAGCCCTTCAGGGTGAGTGTCCTCTGCTCTGCCAGCCTGGCTCAACCCTGCTGGACACACACAGGACAAAGGGGACACTCAGCCCTGCTGGACACACACACCCCCAGACACAGCAGAAATCCAGGGAATGGTCCTTGGCCCTGCGACCAGTCCTGCACTCCCAGTGACCAGTCCTTTCATCAAATGGGTGCTCCAGTGGAGCAATAGGGATTTCACCCCAGGCTTTTGAGTAGCATTGTTTGAGTGTTCCAATTCCACAGATCTTTCAGTGTCCTTGTATTTCAGCGGCTCCTTTAGCAACAAAGAACCCAGGTGATTGAAATTGTCTCTGGAATCAATATCTGACTTGCCATTATTGACATCCCTGCATCTGTCTGTGCAGACATCCTAGTCCTGTTCAGATGAAATCTGAAGGAATTAAATCATTTCTTAATGGTATGAGAAAGCCCCTTGATTTATGCAGGCAGATACTGCGGGAGCTTTCACAGATACAAATGATGATGTAAATCACACTATAGGCTTTGTGTACTCTGCAACACCATCATCATAATTCATGTGGGAGTGCAGAACTCCACTGCAAACCATTTTAATTATTTTTAAAATTCATGTCACCTTGAAAGAAAGGCTGAGAGGGATCACACGTGATACCACCTCCTAAAGGAAGATCTGGGATCCAGAGTTTGTTAACAGGTTTCTGTCTCAGCACCCCATTCCTTACACAACTCCCTGGATCAGTATTTCAGTCAGCATTATTTTCTAAGCAGTAAAAATCAGCCACAGAATCACAGAATGTGTAGGTTGGAAGAGACCTTCAAGATCATCGAGTCCAACCCTGCCCTAACACCTCAACTAAACCATGGCATCAAGTGCTTCATCCAGTCTTTTTTCAAACACATCCAGGGATGGTGACTCCACCACCTCCCTGGACAGACCATTCCAGGACTTTATCATTCTTTCTATGAAAAACTCTTTCCTAATATCCAACCTATATTTCCTTTGACGCAGCCTGAGGCTGTGTCCTCTCGTTCTGTCAGTTCCTGGAGAAAGAGACCAACCCCCAGCTGTCTACAACCACCCTTCAGGAAGTTATAGAGAGTGATAAGGTCACCCCTGAGTCTCCTTTTCTCCAGGCTAAACAACCCCAGCTCCCTCAGTCGTTCTTCATATGACTTGTGTCCCAAGTCCTTCACCAGCCTTGTTCCCCTCCTCTGAATGCACTCAAGGGTCTCAATGTCCTTCCTAAACTGAGGGGCCAGAACTGGACACAATACTCAAGGTGTGCCCTGACCAGTGCTGAGTACAGGGGAAGTATGACCTGCTCCTGCTGGCCACACTATTGCTGATCCAGGCCAGGTGCCATTGGCCAGGGCACACTGCTGGCTCATGTTCAGCCGGCTGCTGACCAGTACCCCCAGGTCCCTTTCCTCCTGGGCACTGTCCAGCCATAGTGTCCCCAGCCGACAGCGCTGCAGGGGATTATTGTGACCACAGTGCAGGACTCGGCACTTGGACTTATTAAACTTCATCTTGTTAGACTCTGCCCATACATCTAACGGATCATTGTGCTTTTTCAGTAGATTACTCCTACTGAGGACTAGCAAATAAGCTGGAAAAAGAAATAGGATTAATTTCGTTAAGAAGCAGCACAAGGGCACAAGCACTGTAGGAGGAGTGTTGGGGGCGTGTATAGAAGGTGGATCTGGTCCCTGAAGCTCAGTTCAGCCTCGACATTTAGTTGCAGATGGATCTTCATTATAGAGCCTTGAACCCTGTGAGCAGAGTAAGGATTGCTACAGATGATGACTGATAGAGCCGGTGGAATAATTAATTGAAACACCAGGAAAACACAAAACTCCATCATTTAAAAAGTCGTAAATATGAGCCACTTTAATAGCGATCAGAAGTGGATGACTGATTTGGAGATTCATAAATAAACACAGTGCACAAGTCAAGTGCTCACCAGTTGTGACTATTTGAGCTGGAAAGAATTTCATCATTCCTTCTCATTTTCTCTGTGGAGGTTGAGGGAGAAGTTTGTAAGGAAAGGAACTTCTCTGTGGAAGGGTTTGGATTTTTGGTCTGGGGTTGTTTTTTTGTTGCCCCAATACAGATTAAGTTTCCTACCTGTGCTCCATGTCCCATGAGCTGCCACCTGCTCTTTAGGTTACATTAAATGCAGTTCACACAGAGCTCAGCCTCCTAAAGACAGAACATGAGACATCCAGATCGCAGTTCAAGCAGACTGGTAAGGTAAAATATAAAATAATTTGCTCGTTATATTTTTTCAAATCTTAAGAAATATTACTATATTGCAACATTTTTTCCCAAAGTTTTATATGAGAAAGTTGTGTGCCAAAAAAAACAGAATTTCTCACACTAAAAAATCCCAAAATTATAGGGTTTGCTCTATTCAAGTCACTACCAAGCTAGGTTGGAGCTAAGCTTATGGAGGTAACTTTACTTTAATGGATAAAAGAGAATTCTCATCATACTTATTTCCAAGCCCTAATACAGAGTTTCTGAGAAAAGTAATAGCTTTGGGTCCTACTTATAAAACTCTATTAGTTCCAAGTTGTTTGAATATGAGAAAATAGGGGAAAAATATTCCTTGTCCATCAGAAAGTGGGCTGTTATACTTGCAGAGTGATTTGTTTCCCTGCAGTGGTATTTATCATGTTGATAAAAGAGACCATGGATCTGAAAATTGGAAGATTTTTCCTGTTAATTTGAAACAGCACCTATACAAGCTGCTGTGACATCAACATAATACCCTAAAGCCACAGCAGCTGAAAAGATTTATTTCCTGAGCCCTTCTGCAGCCACATTCTCTTTGCTTCTGACATTCTCAATTTGCAGGCTGCTGGTGATCCAATCTTCCTCATTCTGGCTCTATAATAAGGATGTCAATGCAAGAAGAGAGAAAGTCATTATCTGATAGGCAGCAGACAGGATGAAAAGGCAGAGTTTGCTGTCTAGGGGAGAAGGCCACCCTCTCTGCCTTGGAGGAGCTCCTCAAGGTCATGGGCAGTTTTGTACCTGGAAGGATGTCCCACATTCACTTTCAGCTGTGGCATCAGATAAAACTGAGCCATCCCGAGCACACAGTCTCAAGTCTGAATACACTTTTCATTTTTTACTATTAATCAGTGAAAAATTTAAATTCTGATTAGAACATATATATGCCGTTTTTTACAGTTTTTTGAACTTTTTTAGTTCAAAGAGTCTTTGAACTCTAGAGAGCTTCAGAGAAACTGTGTGTGAATTCACAGGTCCTGCCTGGTTAATGGCATTTGTGTGGGTTTGGATTATCTGAGGTATCTCCCATAGCAGCAATGAGCAGACAAGATTAGTTAACCATTTGTTTAGGAAGATTTACCTCAAATTTAGAAATAATAATGAATATCATCTGTTTTGGGGAACTGTCACTGGTGCAGCAACTGACAGGAAAAAATTATTTATTCATTGATTTTGTCAAATAACTACTATGTGTCAATTCTGGAAGATAAGAAGATAAGAGGTAAAAGTCTGAAGCACTCCCTATAGAGTTATTATTGAACATCCATTGTAGCTTAAGAGGACATTTCACTCTGCCACGATCTGACCCAGCTGAAACTTCCCCATTACTTATGGCTAAGTTAGAAAGGGGTAACTGTCCCTTCAAAGGCAGATTAGCAGGAGTGAGAAAGAACAATGTGCATCCAAAAAGTCGGGCTGTTCTACACCTCCTTCAGTTACTTTCCAATTGGTTTGTTGAGATGCAGGAGCACTGAATAAAATAATATAGTTTGATATTTAACGGATTTTTCAAAGTGCTGATTTATTGTCTGACACTGAATGGACAGTCCAGGCAATTTTACACTGGTGCTCACTCTAGAGTTCTGCCAGCCCTGTGCCAGTTGTGCTGTTTCTTGTTACTTACACAGCTCCCATCATGGATAAAAGCCCTGGTGTGTCCATCCAACACAATTCATATTTAGAGGATTAGATATAAAATATTCATATTTATGTATGTACTGTTTGTAATTTGCAGTTTCATGGGAAAGGATACAATTTACCTCAAAAACAAAAGCGTTAGCACTCTGTTAGTGGTGTTTTATATATGGGCTTCACATACATTTGTATATACCTCTATTCTGAAGGAAAAAACAGCATTTTTATATGGATATATAAACACCTCTTTTTTTCCCCACAAAATTCAAACCCAAAGAATCTGTATCAACACAGGATCTCATTCTGCTGCTGTTTGTCACAGTAGTAAGTCAGTAGTAAAGTCTGGAGGATCTGGAGGATCAGACACAGGATCGTAGTGTCAAACTGAAAACGATGTCACCAGAGAAGTTTATCAAGTGCATTTTGTGTAAGGAGCTGGGCCAGGGGGACTCATTCATTCCTTCTAATAAAAGCAATATTGAACAATAACTTGTCTATAGGAAGGACTGGGTTCAGTTAGATTAAAAGCATAAAAAACCCAGAAAGATTCATGCTGGTGAGAAACAATAGATAAAACAGCCATGACTTGGCACAGCCAAGGAAGCCCTGGGAATATGGTGGACAAATGGAGTGTCCTGAACTAAACCCCACCACCCCAATACCAGTGCAGGAGAGTATTTTCTGTATGAAGTCACTCAAAGCTGTTGAACTTCTATAAAACAAAACAGATCCAAATACCAGTGCTCACACTGCGTCATACCACAGGAATCTCCCAAGCAGTCAGAGTGTGGATATTCCAGCTGGCTTCCACAACTGGAAAAAAAGAGAAAAGATAAATATCCTTAGCCAGGCCCTTTCTGTTTAGAGGATCGTTCCAAATTTGTCACAAGTTTTTAAAGATCTGAAAGCACTCACTGCAGCCTCCTTCCTCCCCACTTGACAGCATTTTATCACCAATTCCATTTCAGTGCTATTTGACATTAAATTGATGACCACAGGCCTGACACTGTTTGGGGCAACCTCACACCCCAGGCCCACGTTCTCATCATGCTGACAACAAAGTTGATTCTTCTTTCACCTTTGCAAGTCAGCCAAAATTACCAATAAATGACTGGCCACTACTTCCAGTTCAGGTGTTAATCCCTGCAGCCAGGATTTAAACTGCCACTGCTGCGATATTTACATCTCTCAAAGGCAGAATTTGCAAAAATCTGAAAAATCGAGGCCTTGGAAAGGCAGTGAGCACGTGTTGGACACATTACCAACTGAGATAGCTAAAAAAAAAAAAAAAAAAAAAAAAAAGAGAAACACAAATAAAATTTTGTAAAGTTTTGGGAATTTGAGTTCTACCATAAGGGCATTATCTCCCAAACATATCCCATGCCCAAAACTTCTTTGCACTGAGTATTAATTAGGACACTTATCCATAGTCTTTGATTTAATGCCACAGCATCAGTTTAATTCTCAGAAAATTCAGTCTTGGTTTTTGGCACAAGGTACTTGGTAAAAGCTCAGCACATTTCTTGGCTGTCTGTCCTAAATGCCTATTAAGATCCTCAGCCAACAGCAAAGTGCTTCCAGAAAATTAACAAAACTCCACTACGTGCTAATTCTCGTGGTTTCATGCGTGTGTTTCTAGTTGGTTGTCTCAATCTCAAGCATCAGCCAATGATAACAAACACTGGCTTGGAGCCATTGTCTTCTTTCTAAATTTATTGTGACTGCAAAACATGGTGTCTCCCAAAGGAAAAGAGCAGACATTGCTGAGAACTCTCTGATAACATCTATCCTTGTAAACAGCACACTGCACTTCCTAAAACACATACTCCCTCCACAGAACACTCAAAAGAGAAAATTTTGTTAGCTCTGATTTCAGCAGGAAATTAATTCTGTATTTGTTCATCTGGCACAAAGCCAGATATAAAAAATATCCAGGCCAGATTTGACAGACCAGTTTGGCATATGACATCTCCAGCAATTTTTTTGTATCAACAAAGTTTTGGTTTACTGATGCTGAGCAGCTAACGGGAGGTTTTGTTTTAATTTGGGGTGAGAGGGAGATTCTATCTGCTAAAACCCTGAATCCTTTTCCCCATAATTTCTTCTATTTACCTTCCCTCCATTAGCAATGCAATCCCCCACAAATACATTTCTGGGCAATTAATTCCCATGTATAATCATGCTATAAGTTGATTCTTCAAGGGAATATTATTGCTTAACTTTTTGTACTGTCTCTGTGGCTTGTCTCAAAATGATGTTTGACTTTGTTAGGAAAATTAATCCACGAACACCAGAGGTTTATGTCCAAAAAGGAGACAGAGGAGTCCTTTTACTTTATTTGAATAAAGGGAGAGGCCATGGGGCATTTCCCCTGGGGTCTCTCAGTTTTCGGAGGACGCAGCCTCCTTTTTATCCTAATTTCCCAGCCGCATTTCCCTCTCTCTTCCCCCACTGGCTGAGGTACTTGAGAGGTACAGACTTCCTGAAATGCCTAAGATTCCCCTTTTAATGTATAAACCCCCACCCCTAATTTTTTTTTTATGGGATTTATGGGTTTTTCCCCATTGTTGCTTTCATCTTTCAATATTAAATTTCATTTACAAACCAACCTACGGTTTGTTTGTGAAGGCAAGTATCTTCTTTTCCATTCATCAATCAGTAGAATCCTTCCCATTGTCTCTCTTATCTCTCAGTGCTAGTTTTATCTACCAGCAGACCCAGGACTTGTTTATAAAGACAAATCTTGTCATTCCTCTCAACTTGGCAATAAATTACTGGAGTTATTCTCCTTTGAGAAGATTTATTATTTAACTCAAATAATACATTTGTAGATTTTAATTTCTTTTACCAGAGTAAAGCAGTTGCAACCAAACAATCCGACTCCGGATGAGTGTCTCTCTGCACTACAAATCAGCTTCTTGGGATGCCGACTCTCCTCACAAACCAAAACAAGCCCTGTGCCACAAGAGCAGGCTCCTGCGGTTCATCCTTGTCCAAACCTTTCTCTGCAAAACCTTGGAGCCTTCTTACACCCCTAACAACAGGCAATTCCTCTGTTCCTCTTGGAGTTCACCTTTTGCAGTTTCCACTCTCTCCTCCTCACGCACTTGAGCTGTGTCAGCCTCAGGCAGTTCCCGGTACGAGGAACCCTGGCGGGAAGAAGCCCTCAGAGTTCTGGGTCCTGCCGCTCTGGCCCCAGCAGGATTTTCCCAATAAACGGGGAAGCCGCTGCCGCCCTTCCCCTGGAGCCAGTGCCAGGCAGCCCCAGGAAAGTTCTAATACCTGGGTTTTCCCCAAGGGCAGGAGCCGGTGCAATGGCTGCGTCTGAGGCTCTGTGGAACCCCCGTGACAAGTGACATATCTCTGTCTCTCTCTCTCCGCGCAGCGATTGCCTCGAACCAGAGCAGCTCATCCAGCGCCTTCCCCGGCCCCAGAGAGCCCGGCGGTGAGAGCAGCCTGCTGGTGTCCCCGCTGCTGGTGGCAGGGGTGGTCATCGGCCTGGTGCTCTTCCTGTCCTGTGCCACCATCGTGGTGGGCAGCCTGCGCAAGGACAGCAGGTTCGGGCCCCCGGCCCGGGGCAGGGAGGCTGCGGACGGTAAGGGAGCGGGGCCCGGGCCTGCGGCCTGCCAGCCGGGGCGGCAGGAGCAGCCGGGCACGGGGGGGGGCGCTGGAACGAAAGGGTGGGCAAAGGCCGTCACGGGCAGCTCGGCACTGCAGTAGCATCGCTGTGCCGGGACCGCGCTCCCGGTGTGCTTATCCCACACATAACGGCTAACAGAACCAGCAGTGTGACAGCAGCTCCTGAACAGCTCATTTCCCTTGCTGTGGGGTAGGATTTATTCTCTGTCGCGTTTTCACATCCCCTATGGCCTTGGTACAGCATTTGCTGTAATTTCTGTTTCTTGGAAAGCAGAGCCGTTCTCATTTCAGCCGAGTGCCTACAACAATCACTGGGCAAATGCTGTTTGTGTGAGTGCAAAAGTGAATATCTGCCTGAAAACAGAACAAGGCACCCAAATATCATTAACGTGTCACCATCGTTAACAGTGTCATTGATGCCATCGGTGTCATTACAACAGTCATCATCGTTAGGAAGTCGAAAAGGTGTCAGTTCCTACCCCCCTAACCAAAATAAAACCCATAAAACAAAACTGTAACAAAAAAGCTTAAAGATAATTTGGGAATATCGAGGAGTTCATTTTAGAGCAGTGTTTTCAGCCCTTTTGGGCTTTCCTGACAAGAAGCCGCTTTGTCAAGGAAATCACAGAAGATTATTTCTGTTTAAGGAAAAAACAGTTTTAAAAGTTACTCTGTAATTTTTCAGACAGTAAAAATTCAAATGATAAATGGTGGAGCATCAACAACCATGTCCTCTGTGAGCAGGCTCCTCTAGCTGCAGTTTGTTATGAGTGCAGTTCTGTGCATATCATTGAGGGGTTTTTATTTATATAGAAAAGCCAGTAATAGTGAGCTATATAAAAATGCATTGGCTTAAATCTTGCTTTCACTGAGGTAAATTAGGTATCCATTGAAGTCAATTGAACTTCATTTAGTTATTTGAACCAGGAATTTTTTTCTGTCTAAACTAAACAAATCTCCTAGGATCAGTTTGTCCCCTTGGAGCAAGGAATAATTTCTTTTTGGCTTTTCCAGAAAAATTTATCCAGGTAAATGAATAACATCTATATTTTGGGAATATAATTTAGAGTCCAAAAGAATTGAAATGCAAACTCCCATGGCAACCTACAGAGGGAAAATAAAAACAAAATCCAGAAAACTAATGTCTACTATTACAGTATTATCAATTTTCCTCATTTTCAGCAGCTACATTGAGGATCAAATAGTTAAACACAAACTGAGTTACTGTTTGACCCAATATTTTGCCATGATGAAATACTGACCATTAAGCTTTAATCACTATGTTTAAATCTACTACTGTGGTAATTTCATCTCATTGAAAAAGCCTAGAGCCAGGCAAACAGAAAGGAAAATTTTCAAACCCCTTGTTGGAAATAACAATGCTAGAGAAATGGAAAAGCATATTCTGGGAGATATTCAAAAGAATAATAATAAACTAAATTATGCCACACTATGTTACATGGACTAATACACACTATACACACTATGTTACACACACTAATTATCCTCTAACACAGAAAATAGCATTAAACCCTTAATATTTGTGGAGCTGGGAAGCTCTTGCATGGAAGCATTAAGAAATCCGTGGAGCAGGCAGTAAGGATGATTTTTCTTTGCTGTTTCCCATTTTTTCCCATTTTTGTCAGTGTTTATTGAGAACAGCATTTTCTCAGCAATCAGACACCTGCTCCTCCTTTTAATCCCCTCCCAGAACGGACAAACTTCCCAGGGATGCAATGCTGGGAAGTTCAGTTCCCCACAAACATCTGAAGCTGCACATGGTAGAACCCACGCTCCTTTTCAGCCTTTGAGGCACAAGAAAAGCTTTGGAACTTCCATCTGCCTTGCAGGCAGCACTAAAGGTACAGTCCCTGTGCCACAGCCTGAAAGCCCCCAGCTCATCCTACAGATGGTGTTCATTTACTCTTAGGGAAATAAGAATATCCTGTGAAACCTGATTGTTCCAAAATACCCACAACTCCTCTGCCTCAGAAAGGGTTTGTTTTCTGATTTATGGCAGTGTTATAAAGAGTGACAGAGAATCCAGCATGGAGGGGAAGAGCAGCCAAATGAAATTCTTGTTTTGCAGCTCCAGATGGTTTCTCTCCCCGCGGCTCCTCTGCAGAGCTGAGATCCACCTGCACCGAGGAGTTCCCCCCAGCCTGTGATTTTGACTCCTATCTGGATATCCTTTCTCAGGTGAACATCATGTATCCTGATCCACCTCCATGGTAAGCACTTGCCTGAGATTCTCAGGGTTACAGTTCTGCACTGGCAAAGCCCACTACAAAAATTCAGCTCACACAAACACTGAGTACAGACAGATGTTGTTTAGCTGGTCTGTAAGTTCAAGTTTCCCTTAGCAGGACATTTTTACTGAATATAGATGTGGACAGGAATTCTCATTCAGTGATACTCACCTTAAAATTTATCATAGTGATGACATACTAATGAAATACGCAAGTAGAACTACTTACAATCATCTTTCTTTGAAAGAAATGCATTTACAAGTCTAAGTTTCAAAGTCAAAAATACATACCTTTTCCAAGAACTTCCAAATTACATTTATTACTGACCTTGAGAGGGTTCAGATCAGAGCAAACAGAAAAACAAAATTCCAGAAATTATACAGCAGCTCCTAAATTGTGTGCCTGAATTCACAGGGTACAGGAACAGCCTCGTGAGGCACAGGAGCTGCACTCTGGGCCATGGCATCTCCTTCGTGTGCCTCAGGCACCTTGAGAGCCAGAAACGAAGGAATTCAGTTACTCCCTGCAATGAACCAACAGAAATCATTTTAAGCAGAACATCACTTCAAGCTTTCTGTAGTGCTGTGTCTTACAAACAGCAAACAAATGTTGAAAAGCCATGCACCCCTTTCTTCTTTTTTTTTTCTTCCTTTTAAGCAGACTCTGTTTTGAGTTAAACCACTGTAAGACCAGCCCTTTCCTGAGTGTGATATAGAGCAACTCAGCACTGTGAGCATGGATCTTTGCTTTGTTTATTCTATGCATGTTCTACAAGCAGCCTGTTATGTATTACCAACTCATCCTCTATAACAAATGGGCTTTTAGGGATTGTGTAAATATTTTAGCAGAAAGCTTACATGTGAAAAATTACTCTGAGCCTGGCATCTAAACTTGTAGAATTTCATATAAATCCACTTAGGAATTTAGACTGGGTTTTGGGCCCACACCCACGAGTCTTTACTAATAAAAGGCAGTCAGCTGACAGCCAAGCAAGACTCTGAGTGGGCAGTTGCCCAGATTCCTGAGAACAAATTGCAATATATTCCTTTAGCAGACAGATCATCAAAGACTATACCAAAGGATGCTTCCATTTCCAGTTTGAAACAGGCACAGAGAAGATTTTTCCATCACTATGGAGTTCTGTTTGAGGGAGATATGAGTGACACAGATTGCACAGACTGTCCACATTTTGCAGTAAATTCTGCAGTGGCCTCCGTAACAAACCCAGCAAGGGTTAATTATCTTATGTCCTACCTTTATGTGTCCCAGAATATTCTCAGAAAATTCAGAACACTCAGAAAGGTGTCCAGCCACTGCTGGGCAGTGATTCCCTGCTGGACTGAGTGGACTGTGTCCCTGAGGATCCACTCTGCACACACTGGAAAACACTGCTCATCCCAGTAATTACAGCCCTGCATCACAGGTCCAAAGTAAAGATTATTGTTAATGGTTTGACTGTTGTCTCACTGCTACTGCAGTTAAATATTTTAGAAAAAGTAGCTTTGGCAAATCATCAAAATCTTAGTATATTTTATATCTTAGCAACATAACCTGAGGAATTTCAGGGAAAGCAGATGGCTGAAAGCAAAGCTACATGGAGACTTTGAAAGTTGCTATTAATGCATTCTCCAGACCATTGTAACTGTTTAGGAAAGCACTGGGTGAGAGGCATTACTACATTATGTAAAGCCTGAAAAATTTCTGTACTTCTCCTTTTATATTTCTCCTGCATGGCATAACACTGCAGTGTCTATGTTTAATTAGCAGAGCATGGAGGTTATTTGAAAGCTGATTGTCAGACATGGCCTGGAAGCAAAAACAAGACATTCCTGACCTTGTGCATTTAAAATACTAACTCCCTGGGATCAATCTCATTGCATATAATACTATTTTGAAGAGTAGCTTTACTGAAACATAGCACCACCTAAATGAATGTAATTCCTCCTCCTAATTCCTGAAGGGCAAGATGTAATTTAAAGCTAAACTAGCATGGTCAAAAGCTAATCATGCAGCTGTGGCCATCAGCAGAACAGAAATGAAGAGCAGCAGGGAAAGCAACTGCACTGGTAAATAACTCTTAAAAATCTTTGAAGTGAGAGAGTTCAGTGAGTTAAAAGCAGTGGGTGCTGCCAGGATAATTTCCTTTATCCACCTGGTGCTGGCAGAGCCCACAAGGCCACCTGCATTCCAGTCCCCAGACAGGAGAGTGCAGCCCAGGGCTCCTCACACCATTCCCAGCAGTCCACACTCCAGAAATGGTTTCAGTAGAAAGCACAACACCTTTATTTGGCCAAGGGGTGGTGAGTCGAGAATGTTTTAGTTCTATTTTCTAGCTGAGTTTTAAACCACAGAATGAATAGAAAAGGGATTTAAGGGGAAGGCTGATGAAACACAGTTAGTCCCCAGGTCTGTGGCTGAGGGAGAGCTCCCTGTTCAGGCCTGCCCACTCCCAACTCTCCAGCTGGAAGTCCAATAACACCGTTTATATAAAACACTATTATAGAAAAAATGTTATTGGTAAATTAATCTATGAAAGGTGCCTTGGCATGTTAATATTTGCTCTGATCTCTAAATCTTAAGTTTCATTTGAGATTCAGTCTGATTATCCCCACAGACATTTCCACTAACGCCTTTCTTGCATCAGATTTAGAGGGATGCCAGGCATGGAATTTTGTCATTAGGCCGCAGTAGTTGCAGGGTGGTTACAGAGAAGCCATTTGGTCAATTTGTTTTGACAGCCCAAAATAGACAGTGCTGCTATCCACAAATATCCCTTTAGGACAGTTAATGGCTTTTTAATGAATCTAGATCTGTGCTAGCATCTGTCACATTGATTTTACACGAGGTGTAGATGGGAACTATAAAAACAAAATACAGGGGGTATGAACCAAAGTTTCAGAATATGAGTTGTTTGTATTTCAGAGCTGTTTCTGATATGTACAGGTACTTGCAGCAGGGCTGGAAATTAATGTTTCACCGTCTGTGTCACCAGACATGGCAAAGCCTTTGTTTCTAAGAAACTCGGTCTGAGAAAGATGATCCAAGTGATCTCCTAAGAATTCTAAACCACAGAATTCTAATCCCTCCAAACGAGCAAACTGGACACATCCAACCAGGACAGAATACAAGCACAATCTCCCTGCCACATCTTACCTATCACCATGGTCAATATGACGTGGAAAGAAACACTAGAAAGCCTGTAAATCCAGTATGTGCCATTTTGTTCAACATTCACTGTGCTGGTGTAAAATCACACTGTTGACTCTATGGGGCTGAAACCTTTATAGACAAATCATGAGCTCATGTTCACTGTGCTGAGTTCTTTGTAACACACACTTCTACTGAGCAGTGCTAATTTGCTAATTATCTTCTTACAAATATGTAGTGAGAAAGCTGGTTAAAAATAACTTAAGCTCACATGGTTGAAACTGATTGAATTACAGTACCAACCAAAGTCCAAGTAAATTAAAAACTATTACATTTTCTTTAGGAGAGTCAATAAAATCCAAGCAATGAGGAGATTTCACAGCAGGAAAGGAATTTTATCAGCTTCTCACCTTGTGGCCAGGGAAAATGCATCTCACCCCACTGCTTTTTCACTCCTTAGTGATTGGGTATTAATGGTATGTCCAGAGCTTTAGGCAACCAAGATTATTGCCTTCTGCATCTGAGACTTGTGAGTGTGTAACACAACATCCCTGAGGTATGACTGCTCAGGGATTTACCAAGCCTAAACAAGACAATTTTGTCTAGAACAGAGCCTATATAGATTAGGCAGGGTGACCAGCTGAGGAAGAGTGAGCTCTTCCACAAACAAACCTTCACACAGTGTGATTTAATATGAATACTGGGATAGAGGGGGCTGAAGGTTTTTTATCTTCAGGTGCCCTGTGGGGAACATTCAGTGTGAAGTATAGAGAGGACTTCTGTGGCTTCCATTAAAACCATTCCTGAAGGTAAATCGCTGCATCCTCCTGAGCATCTGTTCTGAAAACCCTGAATAGGGCTGCTAGATATTTTGTAAAAGTCCCAGCATGTTAGGAAGTAGAACTGGTGGTTTTTACAGCACGTGGAGAAGATGTCACTCCAGCCTCTACTGAACACACAGAAGCTTTCAAACATACGTGGTAGTCTTTGAAACGTTCTTAGACCTCAGTCAGAGATTGAGAACCTGATGTCCTCAACTCTCCTTGAGCTCTGTGAGGGTAAAGGAACAGCCACTTCTTGCAGGATTTCTATGAGCTGCATCTTTGCTTAATTTACATTTTGCTGACCTAAAGCCCAGTGAATTTATTTAAAATCTCTCCTCAGGTTTTGAGTGACTTAATCAGGCTAACAGAGAGCACTTACTGGGTTTGTTAGCACAGGGGAAAGGTTTCCATTCAGAAAAGCCCACAGTAATGGGAGTTTCAAGGTGGAAAAGTTGGAATCCTGCCAAGACACAAAAGGGAAGAAGCTTCTCTGTCTCCTGCTTCTGGGAAATCTGCCACTGGCCTAAAGGAGAAATGGGCACAGTGGGAACTGTTTCTTGCTGCTGTTACCTGATCATCTGCAGAGGATTCCTCTGCCTTGGGTTTAATTTAATGCCTTTCCTGGACCACAGCTCAGCTTTGTAGAACTGAACTGTTGGCTGGAATAAATAGGGAAATGATCCCTTGCAAAGCAGACTTTTAAGGGTCAAGTAAATGGATGTGAATAATGGTATTGAAGAGTTGGCATTTCAGTGTTTAGTTCCAAATATCAATATATTTGTGTTAGGGCATTTTATCCTTCATCCATATGATGGATATAAATGATCTCTTTTTTTCCAAAAGAGAGTAATGTTCTTCCCCCTCATTTCTGGCAATTAAGACCACATTTTAAAAATTGAGTAAGGTAGTAAAAAACACATGCCAGACTTTCAATTAAACAGCTTTTTGGCAGCTTCACAGGTGTGCCTACAGATTGTTGTGGCCACAGAGAGAATTACAAATAATTCAAATAGTTTTGGGTTTGGTTTTTTTTGGTGTTTTTTTTTTTAATAACTTATTGTATTTCATTATCAATTTATGATCTCGATGTTCATTTCCTGTTCTTTTCTATGCATGGGATCTTTGCTTGTAGAGCTGACATTGACTGAAACTGCTGTTTCTGCAGATAAGGTTCCTAGCACTCTCTGGTGAGGGCAGAATGGACATGAATTAAGGTCATGAAAGAGACTTCAACTTTGTATTTTTTCCTTTGTTTGCAAGTGTTTTGTGTTTTTTTTAAATTTGTTGTTGTTGTTGTTTTTGGTTAGGGGTATTGTTTTTCTTTGTTTGTTTGTTTTGTGAAGTGATTTTTTTCCCCCTCTGTTTAACAGCTTTAGTACTTTGCTTGTGCTTTCTAACTGCTGTTATAGAGGCATTCCTGTAGGATAAATAATGCATTATCAACTCTACAAGCATGAATTTTATTTTGCAGACCTTCCTTTAAGGAGACTTTATTATGTGAACTTACATGACTTTTCAAGATCTTTTTTATTAGAGAATCTAAGCAAGTATTGTAAGAAATCAGACCCAGCTGGAAAGGCATCCACTGTCCATATATAGTGGTGGTTGGAAAACCATTCCTCAAAAGATTTGAAGGATTACTTAGAAAGAATTGCAATAGCAATAATTTCTTGCAGGTGAATAGCAAGCATTGATGTGAGTGGTGCTGGACTAAAACCTTCCTGTCATTTTAAAATAAAGGCAAACCTTGATCCCCAATCTGGAGCTAAATAGGCAGAAATATTTGGGGCTGGTGGCAGGGGGTGGGGTGGGGGGAGGTTGGGAGGTTTGTTTTGGTTTTGTTTTTTATTTTGTGTTTTATGTGTGAGTTTTTTCTGGGCCAGATTTTTCCTGGTTTGGCTGCCTCAGCCAGAAGCTCCCAGTTAAGTTGAAGGGCACCAGGAGCACCAGGGAAGTGGAAATGGGAGAGAGTAAGGGGGGAGGTCTGAGACTGGAGCTCACAGGCAGAAAATATCAAATTGCAACCTCAGGAACTGCTAAGGGAGTGATACCCACAAAGAGGTGTGTAATGTGTGTGTGTACATATATATGTGTGTGTGTATAGGTATATTTATATGTGTGTGTATATATATATATACACACATATATATGTTTTCCATTTGACAATGCAGGACCATGAAGTGGAAAAACAAAAATACTTGTTCATCTTTTATGAAGCCCACCACAATAGTTATATTTTATCTGTCAGATTCACTTCTGTGCAGATATTGGACATGTAAAAAGTAACTCGGGCTTGAAGTTCACTACACCAGTTACAGGAAAATCCTTTTAGACAGGAAAGCAAATGGAAAGCAAATGGAAAGTGTTGTGTTACCACACCATAAATAATGGAGCATAGGAACTCATTACACTGCACCTTGTGCATACCAGCCCTGAAAAAATCCCTGGCTGCAGTACTTGTGAATCCACTTTAATCCACTGCTTTCTAAATCTTGTATTATCTGGAGGTTCAGTATCAGCAGGCAGTGGTGAGAAGGAAGGGGTTACTGACCATGAAATGTGCTGCTGTCTGCATGGGTTTGGGCCTTGTTTTTTATTGTAATACCTGCACTGCTGTTGTAGACACACTATTGAGTTTTTAAGGGATAGTTTCCCTGGAAAAAGCAAGGAAGGCTGATGTCTGTGAGCTTCCTACTGCAGGTAAATATAATCTGCAGAGAGGGGAATGGGTACTCAAAAATGGCAGCAGCTCTCTTAGATGACTTCGTTGACTCAGAGCGTGGTAGGAGTGGCAATAACTCTGTGAATTTGTTGGGTCTTGTTGCAGTAAGTATTAAGATGAGTTCGTTGCCAGGGAAACCCCAAAGTGCTTCTTTAACTGGCTGTCATTCATCAATTAGGAGCCCCTCTCTGAGGCAGGAAGAAGGTTCTGCTGACAGAACTTTCTAAGATGCAAACAGCAACAAGTGAAAAAAGGCAGAGCTGGGAATGAAGAATTCTTTGTGCAGCAGATGTCTCGTGGTTCACTTTGTTCATTTGTTGCACGTTCTGACTCTGCTAAAATTGCTCCTGTTGCACTGTTTCCATTTTGCTGGTGACCTGCTGTGTTCTTTCGATAATGGCAAACAGAACCCCTGAATCTGGAACATCCATGTGCTGGCAGGTTGGAGCTGTGATGAAACAACACAAAGGATGTTCAAATGCTGTTCTTACCTAACAGAAAAGCTGAAATTGTGCTGTAACTGTCTACAAGAAGGCTCAGATAAATAAAAAAAATAACAATGTGTTTGATGTCCATGTAGGCAGTTGAGCTGATGGTACTGAACTCTGCCTTTTGCAATTGCACAATTTGCTCACAGCCAGGTTGGTAGGAGAGCAGCCTGGAAATCTGTCCGTGTTTCCTTTGAGTGTGTTTTCCTAGAATACATGTTTTCTTTGGTGATTTATTATTACCATGAGGAAATGCATCAGTTTTGACAGAACTGCTCCTCTAATGACTTATATCATGAACCAGGATGTTTTCCTAGGTTTATTTTTGATCCTGACATTTTCCGTTTGAGATTCTAATTATATACATATTTATATACGTATTTATTTTAATGTTTTTAAATAGTAAAAAATGTAACCCTAGCCTAGGTATTGTTCAAGAAAACATCTAGGGCTTAAGTAACTTAACCATTGAAGAGACAGGAAAGGTGGAATTTAGGTTTTTTTCTATCTCGGTTTCTGTTCACAGTTATTTCTGGAATTTCCAGTTCCTCAGGACTACAATAGGACTATTTATGTTAATGAGCAATAAAACGCTGCATCTTTGTTCTGCACTCTGAGTCAAGAAAATCTTGAGGATTTTATGACTTTGATGGATAAATATTCCAGAGGAAAACTGATATTCAGTGTAAACTGTTTTCATGAGAACATATATCAGATAACATTTGAAACCAATATAATGCAGTTTCATCATAACTGTGCAGCTTTAAACAATTGAAATAAATGTTTTAAATAAAACAAGTCATTCTAGGATGAAGATTTCATATGTTACAGCCTGGCATTACTTTTATGCATAGTAAGAACTACTTGGTCATCAGCAGTGTTTGGTCTCTGGATTTCTGTAACTATTATACAGTAGAGGATACTGGGTACTGACTGAGTAACAAGAATCAGTTAAGATAAATAAAAGTTTGTAGCTTCCCAAGGAGTTAATCCACAAACAGGTTTCTAAACAACATGACCAATTCTTGCAGGTCATCTGCTGATGTTTGAGGAAGTTTCCCATTTGACAAGTTTTAGGATCAAATTCCTAGAAAGGGCTTTGCTTTAATTATTCCAGGAATGAATTCTGAGCAGGCGAAGGAAATACTGGCTGCAATATGCAACTGAACGTCTGACAACTGGGAAATCAGAGAAAAATACTCTTTGTTTTTTAAGTACAGTCACCAAAGATTGACAGCTTTAAGTTGTGGTTGCTCTGCATGGCACTGTAGATTTCTGGTGAGAAATCCGTGGTGCTTGCCTTCCATCAGGTGTTGCTGCTTTCGCTGCTGCAGCTTTTTTATGCAGCAATAATTTGCACCTCCAGAGGGGAACTGGGGCAGGTGTAGAGAGGCTGGTCAGAAGGTACAGTCTCCCCACAGATATTTTTGATGACAGAAAGCAGAGAGAATTTTGTGCCTCAGCCTCCCAACACACAGGCTGTGGTATGAGAGCATTTTTGACTACAAAGACAAGAGAAAAGAGAAAGGTGGGTATATTTAAGAGGAATGGAAATGCCACAGAAAGAAACTCTCATAAAATGGCTGTAAACAAAGTTAAGCTTAAAATAAGAAGTTTGCCAGAATAATTAGGAATTTACTTTTTCTATCCTTAATACTGATGAGGAATAGCACTGAGATGTGAAGGGAGGGGCTTTAGAGTGTTTGGAATTTGGAATTAAAGGAATTGAGAGTTTTAGCTCATGTCATGCTATCTAATGGAGTTACAAACCTGTCATATTTCCAGTGGCATTTTTTACCTTTCTAAGTGAAAATCTCTGTGGGGGTATTGAAGTAAGAGCTGAATTTAACCCCAAATGTCCATCTCATGCTTTGCCAACTGTCATTGTTATGTGGCAAAAGCTCCTTACCTGGTTTGCTCTCAGGAAAACAGCTTTGGCAAAGGAATTCAGCAGATAAAGCAAGACTTAATGTCAGTTCCCTGCAAGCCTAATTCTGCCTTTCAAGAAAATCCAGGAGGCTGGCTTGGCTAACTTGCATCTTCAGAAGTGAGGGATGGAAAAGAATGTCTTAAAAAAGAAAGTCCCTTAAGTAGGCTTTAAAAATATGTATATTTAAAGGAAAATTAATGTCTGAGTTTAAGACACAAGCATTTCTTTTTGCCATTTTAAAGTAATTTTTAAATTGATTTGCCCATTTAAACAGTGCAGGCTGAACATGGTTATTGAGAATACAGGGATTTACCAAAGCTTGGGTATATAAGCTTGGGTCAGAGCCCTGGTCGGGGCTCTCCTGAGCAGGCATGGAGAGGTGTGGAGCTGCTTGCCCGACTCCCTCTCAATAAACCATCAGTTTTACCCCCTCAAGAGAGTCGACTCTTTAATGGTTGCCATTGTCGTCCTGTGTGATATCAAATCCCGTTGCCGTTTTGGGGAAATAAGGCCCCATCGGGAGGAGGCTGCTTGCCCGGTCCTGCAGCCCCGACCTTCTACGCGTCAGCCGCGGTGAGGAGTACTGAGCTGGCCTGTGGTCTGCGCCTTATCGGCCATTCAGGGACACTGCGACATTTAGTTACGTAGCACTCTGATTTCACTTTCCTACCTCTCCCTTCCTCCCAAGAACCGTCATTTCCATCTCGCAGACTGGGGTTTGGGAGCTCGCTTTAGCCTGGCAGTAACACAGGTACGGGGGCACAGCGAGTGCCTGCAGTCTGCTGAGAAGACACGTGCTCAATATCCCAATTTTCAGGAAATAGTCCAGATCTTAATTGCTCAGCAGTTAGTGTGGCTGAGGAAATAGGTTTTTCATTTGTCTGGCTCCAGTAGAAATATTTTTCAAGTCAATTCAGTAGGGAAAGGGGTTTGGACTTTTTTTAACAGGAAACATTCTCCAGGATTGGATTTTAAATGATCTGGAATAGTTAAACAGCAGCCACAAAGCAGGTCAAGCATTTAAAATCATGACTTTGTGACTTCTTTTATGGCTCTTGTCTGTAGCTAGGGAGCACAGAGCAGAGCAAGGAGGGAACAGCTTCCCTGGCACCAGCCTGGTGGCACAGACAGAACCACAAACCCTGGGTGCACCTGAGCTGGCTCCCCATGGAAACCCCACCAAGCCACCTGCCCCACCTTCCTGGTCTTGGCAGGAACGTGAGGGGCACTGTGCCCAGTCCCAGAGTGCCCAGTGTCTGTCCAGGTTGTCCAGCACAGCTCTGCAGCTCAGCAAGGAATCCTGCTGTCCCTGGCAGCACAGACCTTCTCCCAGACTGCCCACCCAGGCGGTGCTGGCTGAGCTCCAGACAGTCAGGACAGCACGGAGGAATATCTGCTAGACTCCATCATGAGCGCTCCGTACCTCATTTCACAACTGAAACGGCAACACCACCTCCCTTCCCCCAGATTTTTCTAACCTGGCTCTTACAGGCAGCTGAGAGCAGGAATGAGCCCTGGCTGCACTGCACCTGTGGTGACTGTGCACCTCTGGGATTATCTCGGGGTGTTTTTAAGTGCGTTATTCTTGAGTGTGTGACATGGCAGGGGCAGCAAGGATGTGGGCTGAGGAACAAAACACACCAGGCACTCCTTTTCTTCTCGCTTTACTTGCTTCTGTTATGCTGAAATAATGTAGTGTGGCATTTTTCCCACGTATTTTTCCCAGGAATCTAATGAATATTTATTTTCTTTCTTTCAGCTACGACGAATGTGTGGGGCCAGGAGCAACACAAATATATATTCCCACAGATGATCCCCCCCCATATTCCCTTATGGACCCTTGCCAAAGAAATGAAATACCTTTAAATATCTGTATCAGCCAGGAAGAGGAAGCAGCATCTGGGACTGCAGGACAAGCTGCCCATTCTGCAGTGAGGCTGCAGGACTTGCAGCAGCCCAGCTCGGCCATCTCGGTGATCTCCCAGTGCTGCTCCCCCGTACAGTTCAGTGGCGTGTGAGCACAGCCCACTCCAGCAGAAACATGGAACATTCTCCCTCTGGCCATCGATCCCAAATTGCGTCAACAAAAGTGACTCTTTCCTTCAATTCTCCTCAAGAACTCAGGCCAATGGAAGAATAAAACCTCTGGAAGTTTAACCAATTTTATATCTTTAAACAGGGATACAATAGGATTTTTTTACAGTGGATTTTGCAAGTTTACCTAAATTTCCCTGTTTGTGCTTCAAAGTGTTCCAAGGCATCACACAGCATCAAAGGGCAGTGGAGGCAAGCAGTTTTATGATACTTCGCATGTTTTAGAACAGAAGGAAAAAGAAAGCATTTTGTTGTCATTGTAGGTGTCACTAGTACATCTCTTTCAGTGTATTGAAAACAAAGCATTTTTAAATATCTCTTTGTCTAACTATGTGTTTTGGTAGGCAAATCACTGCTTAAAAAAAATATTATCAGCACCATGTAGAAGCAAAAGGAAAAAAAAAATTTATATTCACATTATTCCTTTGGTATCAGGCTTTCCAGGCCATTGCAAAGCCTGCTGCACGTCTTGCTCGAAAGAAACCATCCATCCACAAGTGGTGGAGAGGTGTCAGTGGGTCCCCAAAGTGCAGCAGGCTTTACCTGCAGAACCTGCAGCGCAGCTGTGCAGGGTGCAGCTGCATGTCCTTCACGGGCCTTGCTGCAGCCAAGGGAAGGGCACAGGAATCCTAGAGGATGCTTCAGGCCAATTCCCACACACGGCTGCATTTCCAGGCACAAACCAGTCTCTTCCTCCCTAAGGAGCCTGGGTGTTACCGTGTGACCACAGTGAGAGATCAGGAACTGAGCGAGTGCGAACGAAGGACGCTAGGCTGGGCTCAGTGACGGAACCCCGGCTCTGAACGTCAGGAGCCTCGCAGCGTTCCCGGCTTTGAGAGGAGGGGCCGGGAAAAGGCAGCCAAGGAGCGAGCCCAGGACGCTGGGATGGGAGGCCGTGGGTTCCCGGCCGGTGTGCCAGGGCAGTGGGAGCTGGGCTGGGAGTTCAGCTCAGGCACAGCAGGGGCAGGGCACAGCAGCACCTTGTCCCCAGGGAGCGCAGGGCTGCACTCGCTGCTCCCACGGAGCTTCCCCTGCACCGGCCCGGCCAAGGAGACGGTGTGGCACCGAGGGGCTCCCAGACCGGGCCCTGGCTCTGGGGAGGGCAGGGCAGCGGGGACACAGACACTCCCGGGCACCCCTTGCTCCTTTTCCCCTCCCGGGAGCCGCTGGCCCAGCCCCAGGCACCGGCTGGGCGCAGCTCCCAGGGCTGGACACGCGATTAAAAGACAACACCTCCCCTGAGCTTCTGTCCGTTCACCCTGAGCTGGGGACGATCCCCGTGTGCGACAGCAAGATCTGATTCCCTCACATCCTTTTTATGGCCCAGAAAAAAAAAAAAAAAAAAAAAAGTTGCAAGATTCAGACTAGAGGCCGGCCCTGAAATCCAACAGTAGATGGCCGAGGAGGTTTTCATCTATTGCCTTACACAAAACAAAGTTCAGGTTCTGTTGTTCACTTCTGCCTGGAAAGTCCCATTCCTCATCTGAAATAGTCCCATTCGTCATCTGAAAGCTGCTTTGTGTCTGGCCGAGGACACACAGCCCACAAGAGAGCAAGGAGAGCTCAACCCTCTGCTTTCCTTGGGACTTTCCCTTGGAGAACTTCTTTGCCGTGTTGTTTTGAAATGTGTTGCTGCCGGAAAGTCAAGCTCTTAGTTTGCACTCTACATTTCAAAGTAATTTTAAAGTTCTGTGTCTAGTGGAAAACCCCCGGGTGAGTCTGGGTGCTAGCAGGAAGCAGAACTGACTGCCAGCACATGAACAGCAGGGATGGAGCTCCAGCCAGCCCTTGGGGCATTCACAAGCCTGGGCTCCCTCTGGGACCAGGGACAGGAGCCAAGGAGCTGTGGCAGGGGAGCAGAGTTATCACAGGCTCATCTCCAGGAAATTTCTTAGAGGCATTTTCACTAAAATAAAATAAAATAAATTTTTTTTTAAACCCTGAAATTTCTTACACTGACAAAATGGACTTCATTTTCTATACCCACTGAAGGAAACGTAAAGCTGAGTATAATAAATATATAATGGTGTTTAAAAGGAAGCAGCATCCAAATTATTAAAATAGCATTTGGATTTTCTGTAAGTACTGAACAATTTTCAACTCTAATCATCATTTAGCACTCCAAAGATTGACACAATTATAATTAATACTTAGATGGGAAGTAATTATATGGTTGTTACTGCTATATAAATTATACCATTACTGAGTCATATGCACATGAGATATAAGGTAAGCATGCATTTTTTGCTAAGTAGATTACAGTAAATATGTATTTTGCTAAAATGAGAATTCTTTTGCAGTTCAGCAAGATTTTCAATACTCTCAGCATTCTATATCCAAAATAACAAAAACTCACCCTTTAGTATTGCAGAACTGCTGGCAGGCATTGCTAAAAGGTAGGCTCTATTTCACATTTGTGTTTTCAACAGAGAGAACCACTCCTTCCATAACATATTCATTTAAACAGTTTTGTGGTATGCAAAGTACCCTGCAATGAGAGAAACAAAACTCTGCCCCACCTCTGAGGGATGGGAGATGCACACCAAGTGCCCCAGTCAGATTTACTGGCAGGAATCCGAAAAGAGGGGAAGCACAGGATGGTTTGTGCAGAATGGGATTTGCTTTCAGAGCTGTGCCTGCCTGCGGCTCCTGCAGAGCTGCCTGGAACAGGGCAAGGCTCTGGGACCTGCTTCCTTCGGCTGCTGCTGGGGAGGGCCAGGGAGAATCAAATGAACCCCGATTAGAAGGGAAAGGTGAGGTTTTTTCCTCTGAAAGTGAGGCTCTTCCAAGTAACATGACCAAGCTGAAGGCTCTTCTGCAGACAGGCACAGAGGGCTTTTCACACATGGCAGGCAAGTCCCTACTCCCATTACTGATGCTCAGTTTCTCTGCACGGTGAGAAACCCTTTGGTTTGGCTTTCAGCCTTTTTAACTGGGATTTCCTGCCCTTCCACCAACTCTGTATCTGCGGTTTACTAAACAAGCTGACTTTTAGTAAACTTCTGATGAGAACGGGAGATTTACATTTTACCTCATGTTAGCAGTGCATTGGTAAAATTGTAGAAAACTAATTGTAGAAATTAGAAGACTAATCCAAGTCTTTCTTTCTTCCTTCAGTGATAGTGAAGTGTCCCTGGCACTGCTCTGGGTTTGGCAGCATTTCTCACACACGTCTGTCTGCTCCCTCTTGTGGTGTGGACCACCCCATAAAATCCTGTTATCACAGAATAATCCAAATAATCCCAGCTGCTCTGTCACACGGATATGGGAGCCAACCAAAACATCCACGCTGTATTTATGCATTTTTCTAAGCTACCACTGAATACCCGAGTTATGTGATTAATTATCAACATATATAATTTAAAAACAAACTATGAATTGAAGGCAGAGTGTGCTGCCTTCTGTGATACCTTACCACCATCACTTGCAGTAGCGGTTCAGCATTTTCTGCTGTTGTTAACCTTTTTTAACTGAGTGATATCCAACAAAGCTGTGCAGGGGGAAAAGCTTATAAATACAAACGGACATCACTGGGGAAAAAAAAATTACCTGTAAAACACTACAGAGAGAAGTCTGCAGCTCTGAAGCTGCTCCAACACCTTCCAATGCTACTACTGCAAGTGTTGAAATTCCTGGTAATGATGTAATAAGAACATGCTTTTATTTTTTGAAAATATTGCAGATCTTGGATAAATCTCAGCAAAGTTGGCAAAGTGATGTTGCTCTTGAGAAATTCATCCCCTGCAATCAGATATTATCCTAAACCCTTGCATAATTCTAATACCCGTGCTAAAGCCCAGGCTTAACACAGACCTTTGCTTTATTACATTAGTAAAATCAGAAAGAAAACTGGACATGCTATTTTTTGCTACATGATAAGAACCCTGTATTTCTGTAGTCATCTCTTATGCTTCAGTTTTTACTATACTGATCTTATACAGAACTTTTAGTAAAGAAGACACAAGTATTTGGGTTTGCTTCTGTGCTTTTTATTTTACACCTCTGGGGCCATCATGACTGAGCAACTGCTGAGGAAGCAACACTTTGCTTCAGTCACATTTGAATTTTACTTTTGTCAGAGGCCACAGGAATAAGCACTGGAGCAGTCAGGTCCCTCCTGCTCTGGGGAATGAGTCAGTGTCCAAGATCAAGAAGGGCAGAGTCAAATTACTGAAGCTGAGACACTGAAAATGGCAATGTGTCACCAACGGAAAAGATGAAAAGCCAGGAAGCAATAGTCCAATCATCCCAGAAATACTCAAACACATCATTTTTTAGCACAGCAAGGTGAGTAAAAATATATTTCTTGCATGGAAACCACATCCAACTGATCTAAGTGGTCTTGGTACAGTCTGACAAATTATTCCCCTCGTTAACTACAGAAATAATTTCTCTGTGAAATTATGACCTGTGAATTAAAATAATAGTGATCATATGAGAGAATATTTTATCAATTTGCGAGGTCACACAGGTGCACAATATCATGGTGGCTACAGGTGGTGACTTGAAAATTCAGATGCCAAAAATCAAGATTAGAAAAGCACCTGGATCACGGGTGTGTTTTCCAGCTGCTGGACCCAACCTCCATTTAACCCCACTGCAGGACGCTTGTCACCCCCACAGCAGACACAGATCTCATTTAACTGCACAGCAGGACACTTGTCAGCCCCAAAGCTGACACAAACCTCTTCCAGCGGTTACTCAGCTCTAGCCCAGGGATCCAGAGGCAGCTTCCAGCAGGAGGAACAGAACAGGCCCAGGGATCACATCTTGTCTCAGGGCAGGCAGCAATGGCAGTGAAAATGCTGTGTGCTTAGCTGACCTTTTAAAAGAAAGGGAAGACAGCCCAAAAGGAACGGGCTGTTTGGCCAGGAGCCAGCAGGAGCAATGTGAGCAGGGCTCAGCAGTACCTGGGAAAAAGGAAGTTCCAGCAGTGGGAGAGCGTGACCAACTCAGTGACCACCTGCTGCAAACGAATGGACCCCGAGCCCAGTGCAGGGACCACTGCCCCTGAGGGCCGATCAGCATGAGAGACATAACCAGCAAAGAGGGGGCTGAGTACTACTGAACACTTGTGGCCAAGGAATGCTGATACCTCTGTTAAAATGTACAAATAATGGAAAGGTTTGATGAACAGGAAGTTTTGATGAACAGGAATTTTTTGGGTGGTTTACCAGCAGCTCCTGCTTCGTGCAAACCAGGTTGAAGTACAGAAACATCGCCCTGTGGTGTGAGAACTGGCGCTGCGCACCCAGGAGACACCAACAGCCCGAGACACGCACACACCTGCCCTGCCCTGCCCTCACCTCACCCCCGCTATGGCGGCCAGGCCAGGCCGGCCCCGCCCCACCCCGCCCGGATTGGCCCGGCCCCGCCCCACCCGGCCCCGCCCCATCCAGCCCCGCCCCGCCCGGCCCCTCCCCACCCGGCCCAGCCCCGCCCAGCCCGGCCCAACCCCACCCGGCCCCGCCCCGTCCAGCCCTACCCTGCCCAGCCTGGCCCAGCCCCGCCCCACCCGGCACAGCCCCACCCCGCCCAGCCCTGCCCAGCCCCACCCCGTCCAGCCCCGCCCCGCCCTGCCCAGCCCCACCCCGCCCCACCGGGCCCAGCCCCGCCCCACCCGGCCCCGCCCCGCCCCGCCCTGCCCAGCCCGGCGCGGCCCCGCCCCGCCACGCCCCGCCCAGCCCCGCGCGCAGCCACCGCCCTTGGCCGCCTCCCGCCTTTCACTTTCATTTCTCGGGAGCTCCGCCCCTCGCCCTGACTGACAGGCGGGATCACCAATGGCCGCCCGGCATGCTGGCGGTGCCGGCCAATGGCGGCGCGGGCCGGGCCGGGCGCCATGGCGGAGCCGGCGCTGCTGAGGGAGTACGTGTCGCACCTGGCGGCCCGCGCGGCGCAGGGACAGCTCGCGGCCTGCGCCGACCCCGCGCTCAAGGCCCGGGCGCGGCGGCTGCTGGGCCCGGGGCGCCGCGGGGCCCTGGATGTGCGCGGCGTGGCCGAGCGCTGCCGGCGGGCGCGGGGCGGCCGCGGCCCGCGCGACCTGCTCAAGGCGCTGGAGCTGCTGGAGCTGCTCTGCATCAACCTCCTGCTGTGCCCCTGGCGCCGAGAGATCCGCTCCCTCAAGGTACGGCACTGCCGCCCGCCCCGGGGCAACGAGGCCCCTTCCCGGGCCGGGGCTTGGCAGCGGCACCGGGACGTGGGATGGGGTCAGGAGCACACCCTGCTCGGGACAGGGAGCACGGTCAGGAGCACATCCGGCTGAAGGCAGGGTGCCCAGCACGGTGCAGGGCTGCTCAAAGGTGTTCACTGGCCTTCACGGGCCTTGTCCTCGCTGAGGCCGGGAATGCTGAGCAGCTCCGGGCACAGGGAACAGAGCCCCTCGTTGTGGTGAGACAGCAGAGAAATTAAAAGCTACCCTGAAAGGGTTTGCCTTTGATCACACTAAGCTCTGACCAAAATCTGCCTATAAGCAGGGACGTTTTAAGCAGTGGCCACCTGCAGTGGCTTGTTGCCAAAGCCAGGTAGGCCAGTGCCTCTCTGGTCCCTGATCCCAGCTTCTGAGCAGCTGGTGGAGTGTGCAGGGACAGCCCCTTGGACAGAGGAAACGCTGTTGTTTTTTTGCAGCAGGGTAGTCATGGTTACCCCGTCCCCAGCGCACTGAACACGTCTCATTGCCCAGAAGACACAGCCAGCTTCACATATCCCAGATGTAAACAGACTGCCTAAACCCCCAAATGCAAACTTACTGCTCTTGCTTGGCAAGAGGTGCGGGTGAGGAAAAGCCATTCTTGCTTCTTCCCGCACTTAGGTCTCACCTGTGGATTCACAAACAGCTGTAAATTCCTGCTCTTCTCATTCATCTCCCTAAAACAGGGCAAAGCATAAGATAGTAAGGTCTACACTTAGTGGGTTCAGCTTTTCCTAACACAAGAATCCTAGGCTGCATTAAAATTAAACTTTGAAGACCACTGTGGGTAACCCAAAGTGTAAGACAGCCTGCTGCATGCTTGAAATAATTCTACTGCAAGACACAAGTTGGTATAAGCAGTACCTTATGCACCTACCGATTTGATTGAAAGCTGCTGAAATACATGGAATAGTATTTCCCATGTCCTACCTCTCACCTGCTCTAATGTGCCTGCAGTGCCCGCTGCTGCCCTCCCTCCAGAAGGAACAGAAGGTGAGGAGTGCAGGGCACTGTTGACAGATCTGTCTGAGAATTATACTGTGGCCATTCTGGAGGTCAGTTTTGTTCTCCTGAACCTTCTGCTTGTGTCACTGATGCTCAGGGGTCAGCCTTGGTCCGGCCCAAGCTGGGTAGCCTGAAAACAAGTACCCCACTCCTGGAAATCCTGACTTTGCTTTCCCACCTCTGTTCTGTTCTGACTTGCCAAGATTTGGTCATGCCCAGCTCAGAATAGTCTCCTGTCACAGGGTTTCAGACAAAACCAAAAACCACTTCCAGGATACAAACTAGGCCTCATGCCTGGGGTAGCTGTAAAACCAAGCAAACATTGAACAGTTTCTTAAGTTGTTGCACAGTGGCATTTCATCAGTGTTTTGCAGACAGCTTGTGCAAAGAGAGGTGTTTGGACAATATTTCTGTTAAACTAGTCTCTCTTCAGAAACGTGCTTTCAAAAAATGGCAGTTTAATTCAAGGGTAGTAAGGTTCACAGCAGGAGTCTGAACCATGGACAACAAAAATGTCAGCAGCTCAGAAATGTGATTCACAGTGAGTGCATCATGTCTGTTTAGGAAAAGGCCTCAGTTATTCATTCTGTGAACCTCTGTTTATTTAAAAAGCTTAGGTTCGGTAGAATACTTAAGGGTTGTTTCTGAGTTTCTCTAGTTTGACTAAAATGATTTCCTTACTCCCTTCGTTTTTGAATACTGGTACTCTTAGCCAAGACCCCAGCAGGTTTAAACTGGCACAACTTCACTGAAACTGATGTGCTGCAGCAAAGCTACAATACTCAAGAGGCTGCCAAAATAGTGCTGTTAGAAAAGCCTCACTCGCTGCAATTCGAAACTCAGACTTCTAGAACACAGTCTTCTGAAAGCTCTAAGCAAGTTTTGAAGTATTTTTGATCTTTAGGAAATCAGCTCTTTCACATTTCCCTGCACCGACTTCCCCAGTGTTCACCAGCTTTTCCATGTTGCGTTCTGTTCTAGACCTTCACTGGGAATTTTGTCTACTACATCCAACCAGTGCTCCCAGAGGATATTGTGAAAGCAGTCCTGGAGAAAATAGGTTATGTTGCAACTACAGCTACAGAGTTTTCACTTGTCAAAAAGAGGAACAATGAGGAAATGAAGCAGACTGCATTTGAGATATTTCTGGCAAGAATCGAGTGTGAAGCCATCCTCGAGATGACAAATGAAGAAAAACATGGCAATTTGGAGAAGAGCCTGCAGAAGGGAACACAAACACATCGGCATCAAGGAGAGGAGGATGAGGAAGATCAGACAGCCCAGAGAGGAAACACTGAAAGTCTGGGAAATGAAGGGAACAGTGAGACACCTTTGTGCCTTGCTCCCCAGCAGAAGTGTTCAGCTGCCTATGCTGCATCCTTTGAAGCTGCTGGGAATCTGAGGATCAAAGGGGATGTGGCTCAGTCAGCAGCTGCCGCGTCCCCCATCAGCCTCCAGGAGCACCAAAGGCAAGGCATCAACACCACGCATCTCCCAGGCAAGTGCTCAGACAGCGAGGACTTCCTGATCAAATACAGTGACATTGTCATAGGACAAACACCCATCTTCAGTGAGATTCTCTCTCCAAAGGCTTTGGAAAAGGAGCCAAGAGCCAGGCTGAGTGAGGAGCGTGCCTTGGCAGGGGCTGCAGAGTCAGCTACACGTGCACCGGGGCCTGCCCCTCTGTCACCGGGAGCCAGTGGCCCCCCAGCCTTTGCCATGTTTGTTGACGGCTCCTGTGACAGCAAAATCACCTTGGAGTTTGAAGCTCCAGGAGTCCCAGAAGGATCCATTGAAGCAGAAATTAATGATGCCATAAATTGCATAGACCCAGCCCCCGGTGATGAACCCACTGAGCTGAAGTCTCTGCCCTACAAGGACTTTGCCTCTGCCCAAAACTGCAACATCCCCAGGGAAGAGGATGTTTGTGAACTGGCTTTAACCTTCACAGAACTACAAATCAAGGATGTTCAGGAAGAACTTACATATCCAGTAGAGGAAACTGGCCAGCCTGAGGCAGTGGCCTATGCAGGAACAAGTGACAGGCACATTAGAGAATCTAATCGCTCCCAGATAAAACACACATACCTGACTGATGCTGAGCCACACAGGAGAGCGGTGTCACACACTAAGCCACCTTCAGGTCTGTGCTGTCCTGCCGGGCACACGGAGAATTCCACTCCTGGTTCTGACAGCAAGAGACTGTTCATGGATCCTGCACACCCAGCTTCTGAGTGCTTCAGGCACGTCAGAGAGCCCCCCAACCTCACTTACATCCCCCCCCAAAGCATTGAAGTGCGGCACTCACACGGGGGCAGGAGCAGCGCGCAGGGCAGGAGGAGCCTGGTGCAGCCTGCAGGTGACTCTGCTGGAGGTAGGGAAGGGAAGCTGGAGAACTGTAATTCCCAAGAGACTGACACCCAGGAGCCTTATGTCATCATTGACAGAACCGACCAGGCAGTGCTGGGCCATCACACCTGAGTCTGTAGTGCTTTATTTGTAATACCTGGGGGGATTGTCCTCTCACCTGTGGCCTTGATCCTGTTGTCAGGGACGTGACTGGCTTTGTCAATTCTGAAAAAACCCAAACCACATCACTGCTTTAGGACAGTGAATAGCAGGAGTTACACAAATTCTTAATGGTTCCTTTCACAAGGAAAGCTGAATGGTCACCTTTATAAAGGGTAGGCAAGGTTATACAAGTTTAAATCCATTTAATTCATCAGTCAGATTCCTTCTGGCTGTTCTTAGTGCCAGACAGGTTTCTTCAGCTGGGCATCCCACTTTTCTTTTTTCCCTTCACAAACTTATTCCTGGACTACTCTTCCAGTACAAGGTAAATTCTTCTAAGCTGGAAGACCCAGCTTCACAAATGCCGTACTGGAGTGTACTTCTATTAACACTCTGCATTCCTTTGAAGCTGTGTCTGAGCAAATCTTCCTCCTGACTTCAGCTGAAAACAGGTCAAGAAAGTTTGATAACATTCCTTTAGCTTTAAAGAGGGAAACAGCTCTGTGAACACTTGGTTTTGTAGAGGCATTAACCTGAGTTACAGGTTTTATATCTGCCTCCATTTGTTACCAAAGTATTTTGTGGCCACCACTACATTTTCCAAGAGAAGCCTTGAGCTTTTTAACTGTTCACTCCCACCAGAAGAGAGAAGTCTAGCTATGGCTGCCATTTCCCTTGCCCCTGCTCCTGACACTTAATTCTGCACCAAAAGTTCACGGAATTGTTCTGCAGGCTAGTTCTCCTCACTAAAATGAAGGGAAAAAACCTCATTCTTCACCATTTCAGTGGCAGGAAAAAAAAATGTGCTCAGAGAATGATCCCAGTGAGCAGCAGAGGCAGAATCAGGGATATCCTGCAGGTGGGAGTGCTGTGTGGAAAGCTCAGGAGTGTTGGATCAGCTGGGGCCCCAGCACTGAGCCTGTGTCACACACAGCTCTGAAGTCATTTAAGAAAGCACGCTGCTGTTGTGCTAAGGCACAGTCTCCAGTGCTTCTTCATACAGACATCTCCAAGGGGTGTCAGAGGGTGGTGCCCAGCAGCAGAACAAGGAGCAATGGCCATAAACTAAAACACAAAGTTTCATCTCAACATGAGTAAGTATTTGTTTTCGTGGAGGGGGCAGGGCCCTGGAGCAGATGCCCAGGGAGGCTGTGGAGTCTCCTCTGGGCATTCCAGACCTGCCTGGACACACTCCTGTGTGACCTGCTCCAGGTGACCCTGCCTTCCAACTCTAAAAATTCTGGGATTCTGTGATGCACTTGTTACCTAGAAAGACACTTTAATACTGCTTCAAGCAGCTTTTTCAGTAGCCCTGAAATGTGTGCTGGTTTGAGCTGGGTTAAATTTTCGTCACAGTGGCTAGTATGGAGCTCAGTTTTGAATGCTAAAAAATGCCTTTCATATACAGTTAAAATAGTATATGAAATTAATTTTGTATGAATTGTTTGTAATTGACTTTCATCCCCCCCAAAAAATTCAGAGGAGCACATATGGATTAGACTAGAAAAACCTCAGGAACTAAAATATAAAGATTGGCTTTTTGAACAACTAATGGTTGAAATTTATCAGGGTCATCCCCTGATTCCAGCAGTGTAGGAGAAACGTAACTTTGCCTGAGGTAACACCAAGGGACAGGACTACCTTCAGCTCTGGGCGGGGCTGTGAGAAATGGGCGTTAGGAACAAAAAGCGTTCACAGGGCTGTGTCCTGACAAGTAACAGTGGCATCCTTTGGGCTGTAAGATTCTCTGTACTAAACCATTAAGTGACATTTTCTATGCTGTGCAAAATGTATGTCCATAGTGAAATTAAAATTAGGAACAAACTGCAGATGACCGAGCTTCAAACATATAGAACCATTTCCAAAGAAATGGTTCTTTTGGACTCTTAGAGAAGAAAAAGTTTTGAAAGCTCAACAGAAGGTATTGAGAATATTTCGTATCCCCCTACAAAGAAGCTGCAATAAGTAAGATAATTACTTACCACACAAAATCTTACTTTTAAGCTCAAATTCTAAAGATTTACAACAGAGCAGCAGAATGGCATTCCTGGGATCACAAACTTTAGTACTTCACTAGGAAATACTCTCTCTGTGCACTTAGTAAGTTGCAGTGATTTAGAAAAGAAACAGCTCACCAGATGGGAAGGACAGGACAGGAGCTGCAATTCCCAACTGGATGTGGTTCTTTTGGTGCAATGGGTTTTAGGCAAACCACAACCCTGCAAGAGCAGTGATGTCCAAAAGCAGCACCATCACATACTGTTGAAAAGCCACATAACTGAATGTTTCTACCCTGCACTAAGTGCCTAACAAATGTCTGTACAAAGTGATCAAAGTGCTAATGAAGCCTTGCTTGTTCCGGCTAAATCAACCAGAACCAGACCAGTAGGGGGAAAATACTTTCTGTACTTCTGGGATCATTTCCCTAACATTACCCAGAAAATCAGTGTGAGAGCAGTCTGAGTGCTGCATTGAAAGGATTCCCTTGAAGGCAGCACTCAGAGGGTAAAGCACGAGTGAAGGGCAACTCGGCACTTCCTTTAACAAGTCCAGGAATGAAACCCCCACTGGTTTTCTCTACTCTCCAAGTACTTACAGGTCACAATAAACTGATTGTGATATAAACCCAAAAAACACCTGTGTTTTTCTTTACAAAAAGAAGTAAAATCAAAGAATGCAAACCAGTTAAGAAATCAATTAATTCTAGGATTTTTTAAGAAAAATTTGAAAATAATAACATAGTCCCATGCACTCTGTATTTTCACTATTCCTCAGCTCTGCCAGAGCAGGGCTGGGGATCTCATGAACACAAATAAAATAAGCTCTCTATAAAAAGCCACCTGAAAAAAAAACCTCAGGGCCATTCTGCAATCACTTACAAAAACCGTGTTTTGAGGGTTTTTTAAAATTTTTTGCATGAATTCAGTGGGACTACCAGTGCAGAGTTCTCTTCAGAACTAAGTTGTATTGTGATGTCCTGTAGAGGAGAAAGAACTTCCTGAATTCAATGAAGTTGCATTAATGTGGGCAGAACTAGAACAAAACACCATTTCAAAGTGGTAATATCTGTTTAACAAAGCTACCTTAACTCCCTGCACTTCATTTGCTTCCTCCAGTAATAAAATAAGGAACATTCCCCCTCTGCTATGAAGTGTGTAAAGCCTGGGCAGGGAGGAGTCAATGCCTTGCTCTGCCTCAGGCGCCTGATGGCCACTCAGGATGTGCCTGGAAAGGGGAATAAGGAGCAGAGGGTAGAGCAGCACTTTCCTAGAGCCAGCTTCTGCTCAGGTCCGTGGTGCCCACACAGCACAGGAGCACAAGTGGGCAAGAGCCAGAGGGGCTCCAGCTGAAGGCTCTGCATGGCCCTCAGTGTTAGAGCTGACAAAGGAATCATTTCCCTGGGGAAGGATACATGTTCCCATACGAAATGGAATGTCTGCAACCCTCAGAGCCTTTTGTTTGGTGGGTAGCACCCCAAGGGATCAAAACTGAACAGTTAACCTGGCCGTGGACATCAAAATTCCAACAATCCAGCCTCGTTGCTGTGAGACCTTTCCATTACCTGCTCCTCTTACCCTTGCCTTCCACACCTTGTGGTATTTTTGTACTTGAACCCAAAGAGCTGTGTGATCGGGATACGCAAAGCAATCACACAGAGATGAGAGATTTCGCAGGGCAGAGAGTTCCTCCGAGAGAGCCCAAGGCTGAGCCAAGGCCAAGAGCCCCTCTGCCTGTTTATTTCTTACTTTTTATACATTTGTGGGTCTGGCTGTGGATTGGCTCCTGGAGTTTTCACCTCCCAGCCAAATGGCCAGACCAACTGTCAGTTACAATTGTTTTCAGGTTAGAAATATGCAAACAAAAGACAGAGAATGAAAAACAAAAGATTTGTTTATGTTACATGTGTGAGAAAAGCAGAAACTGCTCCTAATATTGTTCAGTAGCTAAAAAGTCTGACTCCATTTTATGAACAATCAAAAGGCTTTAAAAAAACTCAGAAAAACCAGGGTGCCAGAGCTGCACCTTTCCTTTCTACTGCAATTCAATTGTTTGAAAATCACGGAATCACTGAGGTTGGAAAACACCTCAGAGGTCACTGAGTCCAGCCTGTAACCAACCACTCTGTCACCCAGCCCAGAGCACTGAGTGCCACGTCCAGACATGCCCCTGGAGCTGCAGGGGCTCACTGTGGCTCAAGTGCAGGACCTGGCCCTTGACCCTGCTGGACCTCATGGCAGCGGCCTTGGCACATCCAGCCAGCCTGGCCAGGGCCCTCAGCAGGGCCTTCTGCCCTCCAGCAGATCCCATTCCCACCCGACAGGTATCAGCTAGCTGAGGGTGAACTCAGGGCCCTCCTCCAGACATCAGTGAAGGTGTTCCACAGGACTGGTCCCAGCATGGATCCCAGGGGGATCCCATTCCCATCACTCTGGGCCCAGCCATCAGTTCCCATCCCAGCCAAGGACGGCCCTGGCCAAGCTGGGGCTGCAGCATCTCCACGAGATGCCACAGGAGAGGGCTCAAAGGCTCTGCTGAATTCCAGGGAGACACATCCACAGCCTTTCCCCTCACCCCCCAGGAGGGGCACCTGGCTGGGGGAGATCAGGTGGGCCAGGCAGGACCCGCCCCTCCTAAACCCAGCCTGGCTGGGGCTGATGCCGTGGTTACCCTGGGTTACCCAGTCCGTGCCATGTGCTCACGCTCAGGATGATCTGCTGGGCACCAGGGCCGGGCTGACAGCCCTGTCCTTTGTACACACCCTCGCTATTTGGGGTTGTTTTACCCCCATTCAGCCCAAGGGGGTTATGCAGAGAAACCTCAGGTACCCTCCCTCAGAGGGGCGTAATAAATCGTTTATTTCAAATTACAAAAACAGGGTCGTCTTTGGGGAAAAAGAATAGAAGACATTAAAGTTACTTCTAGGGAGCAACAGTGAAGTGGGAAATAAGGGAAACAGCCACATTTTAGCTGAACAAAACTGACACAGTAAAGCTGACGGAAAACCTAAAAACACAAAGGGAATTGGCTCATATTCTGTTCCTGATTGGTAGCTAAGCATTTCAGAGCTGGAAGTCCACAGCATTCTGTAAAGCACAGTGCAAAAACAATACCCATTATATTTAAATATTAAAAATACCAAATCAGACTTCAACTGATGATTTCTGATACAACAGTCCCAGGTTTTATAAATGGTCTTGTCTGTTCGGTGGGTTCAGTATTTGGTCCCGGTTTTCTTCATACTTCTCTATCATTTTCTGCATGTCGTGGTCAGCTCCAATAACCTTGGAAAGAAGAAGATGAACACTGGAAATAACTGACACCACAGAACTTGGCTTCTTTTGAGCAGAACAGGACTGCCAGTGCAGCCAAACTGGGATACTCCTAGGGATCTGCCCAAGCTTCTTTCTGCTGGGAATTTGGCATTCCCTTAAAAGCTACACGGCCGATCCTGGCAGCAACCCCAGTGAACAGCCCCTCAAATTCCACTGCAGAGATGGCAGACCCCACTTTTATGCCGTACACCAACAGCCATCACATTTGTCTCAGGTTGTCCTTATCCAAAGGTTATCAGAAAAGCAGATTTATTTAATTTTACCACTAAACAATGCTCCTATTATTTGGAAAGCACAATCCCCCACATGCCTAATTGGTTATAATTAAAATAATACTCACAAGTACTGGGCAGGAAACTTCAAACAGTGCACGTTTAATGAGCCACTCTTCGTAGAGCTCATGAATAGCTTCTAAATATTCCTAGAAAAGAGGCACTGGAATAACACAAATGCCCAGGGATGACACACACATTGCCATCTTTATCCATTTGGGAAGCAGTTAAGAGACACATACAAAAGCCTGCAACGCATATCTTCCACTAACAAAAAATAAAAAGCATCAGAAGGTTTTTGAGAAAAATTCATTCCCAGTACAGAGTTTAACTCAAGGAAGACCTCAAAGACACAGCTTACAGGAGCACAGGGCTCTCAGCTCCTTTTAAGATCAAGCAACCATGATCTTCTCCCACAGGTAAAATGTGGTTCAAGGTTTTTACAGAGAAAAATACAACAAAGTAAGGACAAAAAGGGCAAGGCTGCAAAGAATATGTATGGGAGGCACTTTCTGTGTCAGTACATTTCCCTAAAATTCCCAGTTCACTTTCTCAAAACTCAATTTCCTCCAAAAGCTCTTCTGCCTGTCATCAATCGGTTTTTTTCTTCATGGAGACCACTTCACATTGCTCATTCATAACTGCTCCCCTCTTCAGCAGGGCTGCAAAATAACACAAGAGCTCTTCAAATCCATTACAGGAGGATTTATTCTCAAGGCAAAATTTCACATGGCCCAAAATTTAGCTCTTTGCACAGATCTTCAACTGACAATTGCTTCTCCTGAGCCACCCACCCAGAGCTGCAGAGGGAACTGCATTTATGTCTGGTCAGGCTTCTTCGGAAGCCTTGTGCCATGAAGGGCCATGCTGTAAATTGGCACAGAAAGTCACTGTTCCATCACCACAGTTTGTTTTTAAGCAGATCCCCAAGCTCACAATTTTCAAGGAGTTGCTTCTTTTCAGCCACAGCAGAGACACTTTTCAAGCACAAACATCCTGGTGAGAGCAGACACCAAAGTGTGCCCAGGGAAATCTCAGCACCCGCAGGCCCAGATACCGGTGCTTCACCTGGGTGCTTTTGTGCCATTTAATGGTACAAAGGCAATTGACTTTTACATCTTAGAGAAGATTACCAGTTGATTAATACTGCACCTAAAGTCAGCCACAGTGCACTGATTACCACAACAGAACATCTGGGAGAGTCAGCATGCATGACAGATTTTTTTTGTTGTTGTTAAATAAATCAAAATTCAATATTCAGGGTTTAGTTTGCAGTGGAAACAGCTGCACCACATTTTGACAATCTATTCAGGATACAATTTCAGTATTTAGACTGGAATCATTCAATTTTCAAAGCTCCTTGTAAGCACATTGATCAGAGGAACTCCTTACCAGAGGAATGACTTTTTCCTCTTCTCTGCATCGTATCTTTAGCCTCTCATAACAAACTTTAGGAGATGTCTGTAAATAAACTGCAGAAACAAAAAATGTAATAGTTATGTTCAAGGATCAGCTTTAAATCAAAGAAGTAACTGATTTCAAAAATTACAGAAAGGAAATATCCTGGCTTGGGTATCACCACTCGACCTCCCCTTTGGCACTGCCACGAATCAACCCACAAACCACCCACAAACCCAAGCTGTCTGATGTTTACTTTTATACTGAATAATGTGATTATTTATGAGCCAAGAAACAAAAATTACTTTTTCTCCCTGACAGGAAACCCACCCACAAACACCCACAGCCCTCCAGGCCCATCAAGGTGTTACCTATCAAATCAACTGAAACATCAGTGTTTTTCTGGATCCAGTCAAACCATTCACTTAGGACAGCATAATCCACCTCTGGCATTTTTCCACTGAACAAACACAAGAGGCATCACTCACTGAGCAGCATGCAGAGATCAACTCCAAACTCTCATTTTGCTCACCTGACCAGAATCCCTCCCCAATTTACTCCAACATTTATGAAAAGAAGGCCAACATTATGCCCACCCAAATTGAAGGCCCCATAAACAATTGTTTATAAAATAGAAAGACCAAATCTTTTCCTTTTTTTTATTTAAGTACTCAATGGTATTTATTGCTCAGGTTCTCTGTGTCAGCATCAGTTCAAATCTGTCCCAGGGCATGTTATTAGAAGGGCTGGATTTACTGAGCAGTACCAATAATTCCTAACAGAAGCCAAAGTAAAAGACAGCAAAAATATAATGTCAATGTGTCAATAATTTACTCCCACTGTAAGAAATATTTGTGGAAAGAGCAATGAAATATCCATTATGCTTAACTGGAACTCTGAACTCTGAGCACAGAATGTTGGAGACAAATGTCCCAAAGTTATCTCAGCGACAATAATAAAGTATCAGACAACACAAGTAAAAGGGAGTTACTGAGGACATCATGTTAAGAATCACATACTATGTTTTTCTTAGTGTATCAATTTTCACTCATTACCATATTTTGATTGTCAAATATTGCTAATTTTACAGTATCCTCTCTTCAAAACTGGTAACAGCAACACATACTCTTTCCTATACACTTCTGCCATAGAAAAATTTTTTAAAAGATGGAGTTGGAAGGCTCCTGTGCTCTCCAGCTGAGTAATTAAGACCAGTTATGCCATTTTAAATAGGACTGAAGAAAAATATTCCACAGATTTCTAAACCAGTCCCCTGGCAACTTGCTTTGACCACTTGCAAAACTGAGCAAAAGTAATAAAGATATTTCCCCAAAGTATGGGAAAAAAGCAAAATCCCTGTCTGTACCACCTCCTCTCTTGATGTGCCATCCAGAAATGGGGTAGCACTGGTCACTGCTGCTCTTCTAATACATCAGCTCTGGGAAGCAGGGATCTACATCAGCCCAACTCTGATTGTGCTACTCTTCTCCAGGATAGATGGGGGAAACAGGAAGGTTGAAAGGAATCGGAAATAAGAAAAAGCTCTGCTGTTCCTACCCTAAAAGACAGATACACCCAAGTCAATTCTGCACTGACCTGCCCTGCAGACACCTTCGCTTTCCCTGGGTAACCCTGGGAGGACTCTGGCTCAAGAGCCATAAAGATACAGGGAATATAAAAAGCACCAAATGGTGCTTACATTTCCAGAGTTTGCTGACATTTGGCTCCTACCAAGTCACATTTTTACTGCCTAAGTCCAACATGAACAGCCTGAGTTTTCTATCATAACCTGTGATGGATTCAGAGGGACAGTGAACTGCAGTGCTCACCTGCAGCACACCATGCACACTCGTGCACACATTTAAATCTCACCTAACACAGCCAGATTGACTCAATTCTTAATGTGTCACAAAACAGCTACTTCATACATCCCTCAATTACTCCTTGTTTTATTTATAATCCTTTTACACATCCTTTTCTTTTGGCTTGCTGTTGGTACTATCAGCTACCTTCTAGCTTGCTGTAACAAAACAAAGCAAATGCCTTTTTTCTAACATTTGAAAAGTGCTGCAGCCACAGAACATCTTAATAATAACAACAATTTTAAGGGCATTTAAATCAATTCACAGAGTTGACACAAACAGATTTAGCCTCACAGCAACTAAATCTTTGGGAAAAAAAGCACTTTGCCTATATTAAAAAGAAGTCAGTAATTAAAAAGGAGGATATTCTAGGCTGCTTGCACTGTGTGTGGACTGGGATGAATAATGTGTGTCTCTCCCCACTTCCAAAGGCATTCCTGTGGCAGGGAAGTGCTCGTGCAGCATGGATGACACCTTGTGGCACAAACTGGGTTTGTCCCTCAGGACACTGAAAAACCCACTAAAACGCATCTGACACAGAAACTCCAGACAGAAGAACAGCATTCCAAACAACCAAACAAAACCCTGATTCCTGCACTGTTTCAGTTAGTTTGGGATGGGTGAGTTCTGCCTAGAACAGGTAATAGGTGACTGTTCTGTCTTTACTCACAGCCTACCAAGGCTTGCAGTTTATTTTGATCCTGTCAATCCTGATTCTGAGCAAGAGCACACGACTTGAGTCCCTGTTTGCAAGAAATGCCAATCCTGGATGCCAGGCTGGAAAACACTGCCTAGTTCTCTCCCTCCCACAGTCTTGTTCTTTATACCCTGGTGTTTTTTTACCTGTCCAGCATGTGTTTGATTCAAGCAAGATTTGGGTATTCAGCTGGAGAGCAGATGGTGTCTAAACAATACTGAGTTCTAAATATTCAGAAGCACTGCTGAAAAAGGTTTTCCAGAGTCCTACAGGAAGTGGGCAGCACAGCCCATACCAAACACACTGCCACTCCAACACAGAACTGTCAGATTTCACAGGCCCCTTAAACGCACATTACCAAAGAAATGATCATTTTATTAGATATATATTAAAAGTAATTAATCCAAGAAAGTCAAGTAGAAAGCCACATCCCATACCTTCGATACAGGTTTTCCACAAAAATGTGCTTTGCACTGTGAATCGATCGCTCCATCATCCTTATGGGGGCAATCTGCAACATAAACTTGACCCTGTACATTTTCATGCCTGTTGCTTTGCAGACTCATATGGCAGATATGAAATACAATTTTCAGATCTTGTGAGAAACAAACTTACTGGGAGGGTGGGAACCACAAAACAAACAAGGACTCCTGATCCTACTCTTATTTGTTATTCAGACACCAGTTCAAAGCTAAGTGCTCAGCCTTCAGCCGAGCAGTGGCAGCTAACTGAGGGTACAAAAAAGCAGCCATCCACTTGGGATCTGCAGGACATTGGGAACTACTGCTCCCCAAATTGCTGCTCTGTCCCATGCATTGCTGGGTCACAGCACAGGGCTGGCATCAGACATTCAAAGAAAGGAAACAGGACTTTTAAAATAAATAACTGCAGCTGAGACAGCCCTGGCCTCAGCCTGCCCTGCATGTGTTCCACCAGCCCTTCATGTTGAGCAGGGAGATCCTCTGACACTCTTGGGCCTGACAGAGCAACTTCTCACTCAGATTTCTGCACATTAACAAAGCAAAAATTACTCCAGGAAGGCTCAAATTACAAAAAAAGCTCAGATTGAAATACAGGAAAATCCTCAGGAATTCTCGAATGAACTTCTCCAACAGAACAGAATTTCTACTGTCTTGGAAAAACACCTCTTCCAAAAACCTAATGATTGTATGTGCCACTTTCATATTTCTCAACGCTTAAAGTTTGCCTTGACACAAACTCAGAAAACAGAACATAAGAACAATCAGTAAAATATAAGCATGACATGTAAGACCAGGTCTTGAAATCAGGGAATGGAAGACAGCATAGAATGTAACAAAAGGTATTTGAAGGAGAAAAAAATGAAGAAATCTTGATAAAAAGGTAGGATGTGAAATTTAATTAAAAAAAATTAAAAAACATTACAAGGAAAAAAAGTATGTAAACCACCTGAAAAAGCACTAAAAAACAATAGTGGAAGTATTTTGCATAAACAGAATAAGCAATGGCTAAATTTGTACTAGACAGCGGGAGGCAGTGCTATGAATTCTAACATGAGATTACCTGGTGCTTGCCAAAGATTCAAAATAATGAAATCACAGACAAGTCACTGACATGAAATGAGGAAGAGATTTGTGCAAGCCTAGCTCCAGAAGGTGTGCCCAAACAGCAGGATCAGTTTGGGGAAGTTGTGAGCAAGCAGGAGGCAGAGGTTTTACCCCCAGAGCACATGCTGAGCATATCAATGTCTGCACCACAGAAATTCCTACTCACTGCAGGAACAAAGAATGAATACACACACAGCATCTCAACTCTTGAACGCAAGGTTAAAAGGATTTAGCACTCATAACCACATCTAATTATTCTTAAAATTTAAAAGTAAGTTTCCTTACCATGGGCCTGGTGTGCTGCTCCAGCATGGTCAGCTGGACATAGGTCTGCAGAGTTATCCCCCACCTGGATGCATCCTGGTACATTAAGCCCTGGGGTCAGACATGGAAGCAGGACAGATGGAGATTTGTTAGGACAAACAGCACAACAGGAAGTTGGGTAATTTGGAAGCTTTTGCCCTACAACAGCATTGCTCTAAGAAGTGCGGGTTTGACAAGAATTAAGCGATCGTTTGCTCTCCACAATGTAGATGGAGATGTAGAATTATGGCCCTGTCCCTACAGACACTGAATGGGAGCTTGGCTGAAGTCAGCAGGAATTAGTTACTCTGCACATGGAACAGTCAGAACCAAGTAATGAAAGAAACCCTGTCCACTACACTACTTTTGTTCACTGACAGACTCTCAGTACACCCAATGCATCCAGAAATCATACAGGGTTCTAAGTATGGTCTGGGCCTCAGAAAAGGCATCCTTTAACACAAGCAGCTCTTCTTCCCAAAGAATCCTCACAGCAGCTCTCAGGCAGCTCCTCTACTTTCTGACTGCTGCAGTTCCACACACAGAACTTACAAGCAACAATCTATCCTGCACAGCAGAGAAAGGATCTCACTCAAAACAAAACATCATTCAATGTCTGTTGGCTGAGGTGACAAGTTTTAAGCCAGCAGCACAGCTTCAGCCCACAGGTCTGTGCTGTGGTATCGTGCAACACGTGCCCCACCCTTTACTAACAATCAGAAAGGCATCAGCAACCTCTGTTGCTGAATTTACTGTTCCAGAGGGCCTGTGCTAACAGTGATGGTATTTAACACATGATAGGGCAAATATGGTTTGGGGTGTGTCCACAGGCAGACAGCAGAGCCTGAGCACAGATCCCTGCCTCAGCCACCCTGGGGCTGCTGCAGAGGGGCTGAGCCCTGAGCACAGGCTGACAGCAGGGACCACTCCCAGCACCCCTGCAAGGCTGCTGTGCAGCTGCTCCTGGGACCCAGGGACATCCCTGGGGAAATAGTTCCAAGAAGCCTCAGCCACCCAAAAGACAACAGAAGCCCTTAACACCTCACTGGGCTGAATTTTCCTTATCTGCAGCAGCCACAGGATCACAGATTCATAGTGTTAAGGGGCTGGAATGGACCTCAAAGCCCATCCAGTGCCACCCTCTGCCACGGGCAGGGACACCTCCCACTGTCCCAGGCTGCTCCAAGCCCCAATGTCCAACCTGGCCTTGGGCACTGCCAGGGATCCAGGGGCAGCCACAGCTTCTCTGGGCACCCTGTGCCAGGGGCTGCCCACCCTCACAGGGAAGAGTTTCCAACCTAAAGGTACATCCAACCTAAGCTAACCCTCTTTCAATCTGTCCGCTTTTCCCCTTTATCCTGGCACTGCAGTTCCTGAGGAATTGTCCCTCTCTGGTTTCCCTGCAGCCCCTCAGACCCTGGAAGGAGCTGTGGGCGTCTCCACACAATCTTCTCCTCTCCAGGCTGAGCAGCCCCAGCTCTCCCAGCCTGGCTCCACAGGGGAGGTGCTCCAGTCCCCTCAGCACCTCCACGGCCTCTCTGGACTTGCTCCAACAGTTCCATGCCTACGTTACGCTGGGGCACCAGAGCTGTTCACAGAACTCCAGTCAAACAACATTAACTGAGCAGATCCACCCCTCACCTTGAGTGACATCCTTCCCTTCTTTGAAACAGGCACAAGCACATTTAAAGACAACTGCCACACTCAGGGCTTACCTTCCTGGGAATTGTTTTAACTCACACCCAGTCCTTGCCAAAACCACATTTTATATGCAATGCTTCCATTACATGCATGTCTTAATCACAGTAGAAGCTCTTTTGCTTTGTGGAGATTTCATTTTTGCTGTGCGACATTTGGATCATACCTTTTGTAGCAGTTTTGCTGGCTGATAAAAAGCCATCACACATCTTGCTAAAAGAACAGTCACTGTAACTGCAGAAATAATTTCTGCCACTTACCAGGATATTATGACCCCTAACATTCCTCCACTTGGCCAAAGGTTCCTTCAAAACCTGGTTAAAAAGAATTACTCCATGTTAAATGCATCTTACGTTCAAAATACTTAATATGACCCTACAAGTGTACAACTATTTTGAAGGAATACTTGTGCAGTAAATCAGAGTATTCAGGACTTGTATTGAAAACTCATCACACTTAAACAGTACTAAATTCTGTAACATAAAAGGAAATAATGAACACTGCTAAAAATAGAGAAATGTCAATATCCAGCATCTTCCTACCATTTTTAAACACTGATTAGACTACCTCATAAGCCTGGAGAGAATTTCTCTCTCTCTGTTTTGTTTGTTTTGTTGTTTGTTTTGGGGTTTTTGTTTGTTTTGTCTTGAGTCAAAATCAGTGCAATGTAAAGGAAAGAACGGCTTAGCAGAGTACTTAGCATTTCAATGACAAGTCCATCCCCTTACAAATTATTTTATCAGAAAGTAACACTTGCCAGCAAAGGAAGAGGATCAGACTGCTACCACATTTGTTTTCATTTTATTGTTGTGTTCTAACAAACAAAATGTATTCAAATCTTTTACAAAATGAACCAGAAAAGCTTCTACCCTGAAGAGGTAAAATGACAAGAGACCTGCCTGGCTCAAACAGGGTCTAAATCTGCAGTAATACTGTAAAGTCAGGACTAGGAGATTCTCATCAATTTGGGAACTTAAGTAGCTACTTAAAAATGCTGCATGGTATGCAAATTAAAGTCTGTTATCTTTTGGATTAACAGTTAATTACTTCATAAGGACAATTCCTGTTAAACTACCAAGTAATATCTGGCAACCCAGCACTTCTATGAGGATTCCTAAAACTTAATACCGGATGTATTGCCAAGCCTGTTGGGGAAAGCATTAATAACTGTTGTACAAGAACAATTGTTCACTGAGGGTTGACCTTGATTTTGTTTAAAATACAACAAGCCTGCCCTTCACCTAACCTGGTTCTAAGCAAAACAAAATCAAATACTAGATCAGTCTAAGAAATATCCTGAAACACTTCTAACAGATTTTCCTTTTATAAAAGAAGCCATCTATTCACTGGGATCTCTGTTACATGGCATAGGTATTTTTACATAATAATTCTTTACTTTGCTTTTACCAGACCCATCTAAGATTTCAGTGACATGAAATGGCAAACAGGCAAGTCCAAACATGCCCATTCTCTGTGAGTTGCTGTTACTTTATAAAGGTACAAACTCTGATTCACAGGTTTTACTGGGTATTTTGGCATCCAGTACATACCACGTGTGATCTACATTTCTCTGCTGCAATCTGGCTGTGAAAAGTTGGGTTGGTGCCCCAGCAGCCTCCTGCTGCTCCCTCCTCACACACCCAAGGACATGCTGGATCTAAAACAATCAGCTGCCCAGAGACGGAAATAAGGACAAAGAAATGTGCATCCAGTACCTCAATGCTGGTAGTTTGTGCAAAATAATCCAGGCATGTTGTTTTTCCACTTGCAATGTTGCCCTCGATACAGATCTGGTGAAAAAGAGAGTGACTCTGAGACCCACACCGTGGCAGAACAGCGAACAGCGTGTTAGAAATGCACCCTGCCCGTTCCAACGTGCCAGCTGCCCACACTGGGAAAGGATAATTTCATGGGAAGGCACTAGGGATCTGTTTGGATGCTGTGACTCTCCCTGACCAGCACTTTTTCCCTCCCTGCTACCCCCACGGCCAGCCCCCGCCCAGCTTACAGCTTCCTTCCCAGGACCCCAGGGGTTCCAGTGGGTCATCTGTTGCTCCCCACTCTGCCACAGCCCACCTCAGAGACCTGACTCCCAGCTTAAAATAAGTGCCAGCTGAAGTAATAATAAGCTTTAAGAGGGATTGCATTTTCATTTTCAGAAACCTAAACAACTAAAATAAACTCAGAGAATTTTTTCAACTGCCATAAAATAATTTATAGCGTAAAATAATTTATAATCTATAGGGGAGTTATATAAGTCAATGGCAAGGCTACAAATGCAGCACTGAACCCAAAATGCCACCTGTCCTAACACAAGCCCTCACAATTTTATTACAATTTTCAGAACTAGACCAGCATAACCTTGCACAGAGTGTATGACCCAGGGACAGACCCACCACGACACAGTGACACAGCTATGGCTTACACTTGCCAATACACACACACTCAAAAGATAATGGAATTATAATCAAAGAGGCTGCACTGTTTACTTTGTTTTCTGAAAAAAAATGTAAATACTTACAATTCTCTTTCTAGCATCTTTTTTTATCAGATGCTTATCTAGAATAGAAATAAACGACAGTTAAAATCAAAGTGGTCTTAGATACACTGAACCTCTTAATGTGAGACCCTCCAGGACATTTTTACGTTCCCTAGGCCTTAATATGACTATTTTCTAAATTAACAGCCTTCAAGGTTTTCAGTAATTATTGGATCATGTAACAGACACATTTAGATGAAGTTCTCCACTGTCCCTGACAGTGCCAAGTCCAGTGGTGAGTGCTCACACCTTGATCAGATTTTTGCTACACGTCTGCTGCTCCTCAGTGGGTTTGCACAGGAGAAAAATGAATTTTGGAAAGACCAGTTGGAGCAGCACCCACTGGCCTCACAGGCCCGGTGGGGTAACAGTGAGGATTACAGAGCAGTTCCAAAACAAGCACCTTGCACCTCAGAACTGCACGAGGGGGGAAAAAAAAAAAAAAAAAAAAAAAAAAAGGTCCAAGCCAAGCTGAGCTTACGAGACCCTTCACCCGGCCAAGAATGGGAGGAAGGCAGGGATGGGCTCGGCGGTCATCCCCGGTCAGAGCTCCAGTCTGACCCTGCTCCTGCTCCCTCGGAGCCGCTCCACGTCTGACCCTGCTCCTGTTCCCCCAAAGCCGCTGCAAGTTCTGAGCCCGCTCCACGGTCTGACCTCTTTCCTGCTCCCCCGGAGCCGCTCCAGGATCTGACCCCGCTCCCGGGTCTGACTCCGCTTCTGCTCCCCCGGAGCCGCTCCAGCGCATCCCGAGAGCTGGCACGGAGCCGAAGCCGGGCCCAGGGGCGGCCACCCGTCCCGTCCCCGCGGTTCCACCCCGCACTTACGGCCGGCAGCGGCGCGGGGCCCGCCCGCTGAGGTGCCCGGCACGGCGCTGCCCGCGCCCCGCTGGCCCCAGGCCCAGGCCGCGCCTCGCCGCCACATGACCCATCCCCGCCGCCGTCCGGACCCTCACCGCGCGCCGCTCCGGCCCGCCCCGCCCCTTCCGCCGCCGCGCCATCACTTCTTCCGCCCCGGCGCTCTGAGGCGAGGCCGGTTCAGCGCCGGCCACGACCCTGGTTATCACCTGCGAGACCGGCCCCGGCATCTCCCTGGCTGGGCCGCGCGGCCGGCATGGCGCGGCTGGAGGTGGACTGGGCCTTCCTCCGCTCGGCGCGGGGCGCGCTGAAGATCGCCCGCACGGTAGGGCCGGGGGCGGCTCCGGGGCCCGCAGCAAGGGCCGGGCCCCCGCTGACCCCGTCCCCTCCTGTCCCGCAGCTGGTGGCGCTGATCGCCTTCAGCTGCTTCCTGGGCTTGGGCACGTACGAGGCCTACACGGCGCTGGCCGGCACGGAGATAGTGATCACCTCCCTGTTCCTGCTGCTCTACCTACTGAGGCTCAACACGCGGATGCGGTGCCTTTACTGGCCGCTGGCTGTGAGTACCCGTGGGCTTCGTGTACCGGGGTGCTCTGGCTGTGAGTACCGATGGCTGTGAGTGCCGATGTCCCCTGGCCGTGAGTACTGAAGGACTCTGGCTCTGAGTAGTTACATCTCCTGGCTGTGGGTATGGCTGTCCCCTGGCTTTGTGGCCGTTGGCTGTGAGCGCCAGCAGGCCCGTGAACAGGAGGGATCAGCCGTCCCAGGGGACATTGTCAGCTGGCTCAGTGATTGTTTCTGTACAGGTAAGCAAGGTGCAGTGTTCCGTGGAGGTTGAGGCAGTTTTTCCTGACGGAGCGTTCTGTTCCGTCAGTTCCTGGATGGCTGCTGCATCTGATAACAGCCGCTCCCAGCACAGGCTCTGTTTGCTTCGCTGTGTAAACCTTCACATCACAAATCAGTCACACACTTTCACTCAAATACTGACAAGTTTTCCTCTTACCTCCCTTTTTAACGTGTATTTGCTGCTTCAGTCTATCAGGTATAGCCAAGTTGCAAAAATTTGATGCAAAAACAACAGAAGAAAAGTAAAACTAGGAAGTTTTACTATAAACGCTCTTTTTACCATCAAACCACTGGGTGTCAGTGTCCTCTCACACGGATATTGCTATAATTCTTTTCACGGCAATCCAGCCATTTTTATCCATCCCTTCTGTGTTGGGAGCTCTCCACATTCTCCTTCAGGCTTGTATTTCTGAATAAATATTTTGCTTCCACTACCTATTTCAGGATATTCTCAACTCGGTGATTTCAGCGTTGTTCCTCCTCGCTATGAGCTTGTTTGCACTAATAACCAAGACCAGCAAGGGGACGTTGACTGGAGGAGTAAGTAGGAACATTGTTAATGAATTTCAGTTGTTAAAGTGCAGGGATTTGAACCTCTTGGTACACTCACATTGTGGAAGGACCGTGCAAACAACTGTCTTGGAAGAACACTCTCAGCAGTAGCAAACAAGGTACATTCAGTGTATCTCACAAAAAGAAAATAATCCTCACGTGACTAGTAATTTAAAGATGTTACAAGACTTAGGAATTACTGCAGAGAAGTACTGAAACGTTGAAAATTTCTAGTGTTTTTAACTAACCTATATTTGCTACCATACCTTGAAATCCTTGGTGGGGGGATCCCTAGGTCTTTTAGGACTATCCAGTTTGGTTACACTACTTGAGAATAAATGCCAGTGGTCCTGCTAAAAGGAGTTGAGATCTTTTCACAGACATGCTGGTACCTCGCTCCTGGCATGTACATTCTTTTTTCTGACACAAACTGAGGAATTATGTCAGTTGAAAAGGGGTTTTGTTCATACTATGATTATAAGTATTTCATGTTCTTAAGATCAAACCAAATTAATAGTTTGTGTAACTGGTATTTTTAATTCAAATGTCAGCTAATGTCATTAACCTTAATAAACAATAAGGAGGGTAAGAAAACCCCTCAGTTTTGAAAGTGTCTAGAAGAAAAAGATACAGTACAAGCTGAAATGTGACAAGCAACCAAAAGAAACCTAAAACCTGCCACAGAGGTCTTTGAAACTCAGCTTGGGAGATGGTGAGGGGGAAAGCTGAGGGCTTCACTAGCGATGGCATCCTACAAAGGAGACTTTCTGGTAGAGTGACTGTGCTGGAACAGAATTTACATTCTTTTTTGTGAAGTTCACGGAAATTAAAGGTGGGAGCGGGAGACTGAGCAGGTACCTGGAACACAAGTTTGGGTGGAACATGTGACATCTTCAGTGCTGGGAGGGACAGAATCACCCCCAGCCTGTTCTCTTGAGGCACAAAGTGCATTGAGCTGTCCTCTCTCAAGAGCTGTCCTGAAAATAACTCCCCATATCAGATAGTTCAGTGCTTGCATAAAGAAACCCTTTGTGCATGTGGGATGGGGCTGAGGGGCAGGAACTGAGTGAGTTAACTCAGTGGCTCTTCTGCAAACCCATTTTTCCAGTTACCTGCCTGAGGTTGTCTATTTTCTAAATAATTTAGTACATTTTATTCAATTTGGAATATGTTTCCCTTTCAGAGGAGAAGAGCATTTTCCTGCTGGGCTTGTTTCTACAAATACTGACTTTTCCCCTTGACTTTTCTCAGGGCCAGTGCTATTAATTAAGCAACCCTTAAAGGGACAGAAGGGCTTTCATTTAGGATAAAAGCATTGTCTGGCATAATGCAGCCTTAGCTTAGCTTTCAAGGAGAGCACCACACTATCTCCAAGGCCTGACACAAACATCAAACAGAGCAAGCTGTAGACAGCTCTCTGAAAGGCTGATGGGATGTAAATGTGGGTGTTATTTGATTTATCAGCTGTCTCAAATCACACACGTTTTCAAGGCCAGAACCAAGTTAGGAAGATGTATTTACTGCTACCTTGATGAGTCACTACGGTAAAAGCTCGAGATTGATTGGGGGAACTAATCTTATGGTAATTTTTATAGGTGTTTGGTGTTATATTGCTTGTTCTCTGCATTGTTGACATCGTTCTTCTTTGCAAGAAGATTAGCCTAGATAAAGCAAGAGGAAGGAGTGCTCCTGCTCAATAAAATTGGTGTGTTAGTGAAAGAATGAGTTCTCCGTTCCGTTTCAGCATTCTCTTTTAAAGAATTTGCGTTTTCACGTGCTCAGTTTTGAATTTCCTGTTCACTGATGTTTCTGCAAGTATCATTCATAACATTTCATACTTTTCCAAATGCAGTTTCAGTGTTGCAATTTCACCAGTTAAAGCTTCAGATAAAATTGTTGTGTTTTTCTAAATTTAATTGTTTTCACCTGTATGAAAATTTTCGTGGTTGTCTTCTTTAAATAAAAAGAAAATAAAAACAAGCTTAAGTGCGTTATTTAATCTTATTTATTTACTAGGTGTAAAAAAGTACATTCGAGTAAATGTCCATTTTAAAGTAAAGTAAAAACGTAATGACCCAGTAACCGTCCTTTGGAAAGATTTTCTTGTGCCACGGTGAATTGCACGTTAAAGCATTCGCCGAGACATTTGGATCCTGAAATTCCAGCCTTGAGCGGGCTTTGGCCTGGGTGATCTTCCAGCCCCAAGCGCCCGGTGGTTCTGAGCGTTGTGTGTTCGCCGTGGCAGGGGCAAGCAGCCTCCCGGCTCCCTGGTGTCGGTCCAGCAGCACAGCTCCATTGTCCCTGTCCCGGGGCTGGGGGCCGGCGCCGGGGCCGCCCCCCCACAGCTGGGGATGCTGAAACTTTTTTTTCACGTTTCCGCAGTGTCACGATTTCCGCTTCCCTCCTTCAGAGAGGGGAAAAAAAAAAAAAAAAAAATTTAAAAAAAAAAATCCACGGCCAACCCCCCAGCCTGAGCCCGCGCCCAGCCCGAGCCCGGCTGGAGCCCAGCCCAGCCTCATCCCCAGCCCACCCCGCCCGCCGCCGCAGCCATGGAGGACCCCGAGGCCGCGGGGGCCGCACCATCGCCCGGGCTCAGCTCGCTGCTCCCCCCCCGCGAGTTCCTGCGCTCCCGCAAGGGGCAGCTGCTGCTCGCAGAGTCGGTAAGGACCGGACAGCGGGGTCGGGGGGCTGCGGGAGCCGCTCCCGGGGCAGCCGGGACCCCAGCGGGCTCCGCCCGACCGACCTGGCCCGGGCCGAGCTGCCCCGGGCCGCTCCGCTGTGCGGCTGAGGGGAGAGGGGGAAACAGCCGAGGGAAAAACTGCGGAGCAACAACTGAGGGGAAAACTGGGGGAAAACAGCCCAGGGGAAAACTCAGGAGAAATAACCGAGGGGGGGCGGGCGCGGAACAGCCGAGGGAAAAACCGGGGAACAGCAACTGAGGGGAAAACTAGGGGAGAACAACCGAGGGGAGACGGGAGACAACAACCAAGGGGAGAACGGGGAAACAGCCGTACGGGAATGGGGGATCTGCAGGGCTGAGAGCGTAATGGGTTTAGCGTATTCAGGCGGAGCACGTTAGAGACCAGAACTTACCACGTTAGACTTTCAGCCCCTGTGTGTTTCGCTGTCGGCTACCTCTTTTCGGTAAAAAAGCGCTTTGATTTCGTTTGAAGCTATTAGCATTGCGAATCCAGTAACCCCTACGGCTGCAGTTTGCATTATCGGCTGGTGCCAGGTTAGGGGGCAGCCTGTCCCGAGTGTGTCGGGAAAGACTTTACTCTTGAGTTTATGATGTGTTGCATCAGGCTGTGCATCACTGAGTCGCTGAGCTGCTGTCCCGAGCCCTGCGCAGCCGGGACCCTCAGAGGGATGTGTTTGCTCCCCGCTGTGAAGCCCTTGGGCTGGAGAGCTGCGCGGAGGGAGAGGCCCTGCGGTGCTGAGACAGCGGCTGGGACCAGCCCAGGTGGGCGCAAGGCCAGGGACACCTGGCCTGGATCAGCAGTAGTGCGGCAGCAGGACCAGGGCAGTGGCTGTGGTGTGAGACTTTCTGGAATTTTACGTGTAAAGGCTTAAAACTTGACAGCTGAAACAGTACCCATGTGATAGGGAAGGAGATTGCTCACCCCGTGGGGAGTGGGTATTTCACACCAGAATTTAGCTTCTGAGTAGGAAGCTCGTTGAATGAAATTAGATGTTCAACATCATTTTTGCTAGAAATAGTGGTAAATTCAAACACTAAGTTTGCTGGAGTTTTAGCTGGAGTTTTGGCAGCAGATAGTCAAACATCAGGGCAGCCCAAACTAGCAGTCAAGTCCATGGAGCGCTGTTCAGATGTGCAAGGTGACTCCGGCTATCCAGTGTGCTAGCTCAGTGGAAGGAAACAAGGATATTCCAGCAAAATAAAGATAAGGAACAGACAGGAGGCAGAATTGACTGTGACCAGCAGGTGGGAACCAGCTCTGAGAGTTTGTGAGGCTGTGGGCACTGTCCAGTGGGCAGAGAGACAGGGAACAGCCAGATATGAGGCTGGCTTTGAGTGGAAAAGCATTCACTCTGAAAGTCAGGATGATTTGTGTTGTGGGGAAAGCCTTGGGCTGGGTAGCAGCAAGCCATGGTTTTATCAGCTTCACTAAAAAAATGCCAGCTACCCCAACCCTCCTCCAGGTACCCCATCACTCACACAGCATCTATAGTGTACAAACCCACACATCTAGAAGATACCAGGGCCCAGCTAACCTGCCTCCTTTGGCACATATTTTTGTTACATTCTATAACACACACTGGAATTTCCTTTACAAGTTTACAGCCGCTAAATGATGGCTTTCAGACAGCCTGGCTTTTTAACATCTCAGAATGATGACATATTGGAGGAATACTGTTCTGGTCATGGGATCAGACTCACCCTTTTGTTGTCATAGAGAAGTACTGATGATGCCTCCTTGGAGTAATAAAAACTTCTCTGTCTTGACAAAACAGGGATTTATCCTTTGTAAGGCCACTCGGGACTTCCCAAGGGCTTGGCTGGCTGAAAGCAGCTCTAAAATCCCATCTGCCGAGAGCTTTCCTTGTGCTCCTTGCAGGCCAAGCCCACGTGCTCAGGACGTGGTTTCCTGGCAGACAAGAGGCAGCAGTAGTTTCTCTCCAGTTGTCTCAGCTTTGCCAGAAGAAACCCTTGAAGACAACACAGGCCCGAGAGTAAATGCAGCCTGTATACAATTAGAGAAATGCAGTGCCAAATACTTGAAGACGAGTCCAAGTTAAATCTATCGTGGTTTAAATCTGTGTTTCATCTTTAGCTTTGCATTTCTCGCCTTGAATGTTTAATTTTTCCTCTGACACAGTGCTAATGTGGGGTGGGGTTGGGTTCTGCATAAATGTATGGAAATAATATTCATGGATACGCATTTTGAACAGCGCCTTTTGTTCAGAAGCAAAGTGGGGTCCTCATTACTGTTACAAATGTCACATTATTCAGCAGCTTGGCAGCTCCCCAGAAATGCACTTTATTTCTGCAGCTCTCGAGCCATTTTTGAAAATAACATTTCTACACGGAGGATCTTTAGGATGTTCAGGTGCAGTACTGATGTGAATGGTGCAGTACCCATTTAAACTGGGCATCCTGGTGCTTCCCCTAGAACAGGTCAGGCTGGTGGTGGAGCTGATTACTGCTAGAGGCTTAATTATACTTTTAGATTTTCTTCAGATAAGGAAGTTATCCTCCCCCCATTCCCTTCTCCTTTTTCTTTTGATTTCCACAGAATCACAGAATGTTTGGAGTTGTATGGGACCTCTGGGGAGCATCCAGTCCACCTCCCCACTAACCTGCCTGATGAATTTTTTATTCCACCTAGGACAGCTGTAAAGCCAGAAAGAAGCAGTAGTATCAAATAAATTTACAAGCTTCACTATCTCTCCTAATCCTGTTTATTCTCACTGCCTTGCTCCCTCCATTTTCTAACCAGCATTTTTAATCTTACAGGTTAATCTTTTCTTCCTTTCTATTCTCCCCACCCCCTGCCCCCATGCCCTGGTTTCTTCCACACATTTTAACACTCTTAAGCTACTCATTTTTCCTAAACACTCAAGTTGCTGTGTTGAAGATCAGCATCTCTTCCTTGCTCTTTTCCACCCTTCAAGAGATGAGCTTTCAGTTCCCTGTGTCCTGTGTTGGAACCATTTAACAGCCACTCACAGCCACCAGAGCTTGTCCAGGCAGGATCCCCAGCTGTGGGTTGCTCTCACCTGGCTGTTCTACTCAAGCCTTTGTGGCTGCTTTAATTGGCATCTCCTCAGTCTCCTGAAGCCAGCATTCAGTGGCACTACATTTTATTTTGTTTTTATAAAAATGCAGTGTGAATAGGTAAAGTTGGGCCACCTTTGTGGTGACATAAAGGGATGTAGAAATCATTGTGCCTGTTTCTCTCCTCTTTTCCTGTCTTTTCAGTCCCCTCTGAACTGACCTCTGTAACTGAAATTCCAGCTGCTCGGTGTAAAGTCTCCTTTGAGGAGGCTCCTGTGCCTTCCTCAGGGTCTGTAGCCAGAAGGCCTCACCTGCAACCATTTCTGGAGGAAACAGGAATTTCACCTCACAAGTGCAACAGAGAAGTAGTAACTGAACCACGGAGACCACTGAGTGATGCACTTTGCCTGTCTGACAAGAATACAAGAACAAAACACACTCTTGTCCGAAAGATGATACTGCTACCCCTTCGTAAAGCCTTTGGCAGAGCTGTTCATTCCTGGGGAGGCAGGTGGGAGCAGGAGATGAGGGGCGGGAGATCAGGAGCTGGTGCAGTGATGGCAGAGGCTTGCCAGCAGCCTCATAATCCCAGTGGGTTCCAGCAGGTCTGTTCTCCCTCCTCAGGAGAGACAAACACCTCTGGAGCTGCCATGACCTCAGCACTGCTCAGGCCTCCCTCCCTTCAGGGACACTGTGCTCTCTAACCACTCTCAGGATTATTTTTTAGACCTTGAACTGCAAGCCGGTTGTACAATAAAGTATGACTTTGTAATGCCTGGCCACTTCAAGAGGCCCAGTCACACAAAATTAAGTAATAATTACATGGGTTTAAATGGGAAAGTTGCTTTCTGGAATACAATACCCAAGAAGGGTTTTCTGTGAACGGGAGTGTACAAAAAATGTGCTCAGTGAATAGTCAGGCTGCTTTTTTTGCCAGGATTTTTTATACCTTTATGACTGCCAAGCTATGAAAGGTTCCTGTCCTGCTCTTTGCTGCCTTAGAGCTTCCTACATGCCGATATTCCTTCACAGTGAAGCTGGCAACATCACACCAAGCTGTCATCAGCAGCTCAGGAGGAGCTCAGACTCAGCTGCCCTCAATGCTGAGAGTGCAGTTCCCAGCTGAAGGGAAGAGAAAAACCTTGTGTAAATACAAATTAACAAAACTGATTAAAAAACTGCTACTTTTTTTTTTTTTTTTTTTTCCCCACTCCCAGAAGCTGTAGTGCTTTCTGAAAGTGCTAGAAATGAACTTGAAACTGCATGGAGCCTCACAAACTTCCTCTCTAGCTGACCTTTTTTTTTTTTTTTTTTTTTAAGCATAGATACAGAGTTTTTAGAAAAACAACAAGGTCCCATTGCTTGACTTTTCTCTGAAGTGACCCTGAAACACACAGCTCCAGGAAAAGAGGTGGAGAGCAAGTGTGATGTGCAGTGAACATTTGTCAGTCCTTGGAGGGGTCAGGATATATTCTGAAAGGCGCTTTTGAGTTTTTAGAGCACCTTACAGTTTGCAAGATGTTTGTTGCAAGGACTTGAAGTCTGGGAAGGTACGTAGGTAGGTGTCATTATTTCTGGGTACAGGCTGGCACTGCAGTGTTTGTATTGTGGGAGGAGAGGTGTATTTTTAAAATTTTAAGATAACAACAAATGCTTGTGTTAGTGGCAGTGCACTTAAATGATCAGAAAAGGCATCTGCTCACTTCTATAATTCAGAAAAGGCAGTTATAGGTAATATCCAGGGTTGCTCAAGGAGTCCATGCATTCCATCTGTCAGAAGAGGAAATGAGCTCTACACAAGGAGAAGTGAGAAATATCATCAAAACCCTACAATTTTTGGGCTCTTGTATTACACAGGGCTGTTCCCAAGCTGCCAAAGAAGTTTGGCATTAAAATCCATGTCAGGGCTGTGATGGGACACAGAAGGGAAGAAAACCAAAGAAGGAGGTGCAGTACTGAGGGGCAGTGCCACGGTCATCACCTGACAGAGCCCTCGGACACCTCCTTCCTCTTCTTCCTCTGGCTCTTTCCAAGATCTGCCTCCCTCCCCTCCCTTTCCTGTGCTTTCCAGCCTTCCCTCAGTTCAGGTATCCAGAAATACCATCTTTCAAATCATCATCCTCAAAATCTGGTCCATTATTTTATAGATGTTTATTTCACATACCATCTTCCTTGGGCCCTTCCAGTCTCAGAGTGCCTTCAGGGTGAGGAATGATGTTTAACTGCAGACCAATTACCACACTTTACTAATACCATCAATAATCTACTCACATCAAGTGGCTTCTTGTGAATCAAAAGGTGCCCTTTTTTTCAGCGTGCCTAGAGGTGCAGCTCTCCTCACGAGGGGATGCTGACGAGTGGAGAGCAGGGCAGGCTGGACTCAGTCCCACCACTGAGGGTGGGAAAGGTGGCAATAGTTACTGAGCTTCAGGGCTGAGGAGCAGGTGGCAGGACACTGCTATCATCTACCAGTCATGCAGGGCTTGGTTTGAACAAGTAACTGGCCTGGTGACCAGATTTTAAAATAAACAACTCATATTTCTCCAGCTTATCTGGGTCAGACCCGGTTAGAAGGTTGAAATGCTGAGACGGATCTGTCTCTTCAGCAGCTTCCCTGGCACCCCAGCACGTGGGATTGGTGCTCCTTGGTGTGTTCCTGCCACAGAACAGCTCCTGTTTCACCCTGAGTCCAGCTCGTGTCTGAGCTTCACACCTGCCCAGGGCTGAGAGGAGACAGCAGGAGCCTTCCCTAGCACAAATTGCTATAAAGCTGTTAAGAACAGACCACAAAAGCTCTTCCTTTCACTTTACACTTCGACAGGAAAGCTTTTTTATCGGTGCAAAGGCAGTCAGAGCACAGGAGTTACTGACTCAAACAGAACTGAGATCAAAGGGATCTCTGCTGTGCAGCATCACCTTACATATATGAAATTTGCCTCTCTACCTCCCCTCGCTGCTCCAGTAGGATGTATTATTCAATACTGCCTTTAATCCTTTCCTGAGAGATCACCAGATTTAGTTCAAGTCTAAGGATCGGCCACTGGAAGGGTTGTGGTCAGTGGGACCTGCCCTGAACCCAGCTCCCTGCTGCTGGTCACCCCTGCAGCTCAGCCATCACAAACCTGCAGTTAGCCACTAAAAGGAGGATATTTTTTTCAGAATAAAAAGAGAATGTCCTGTATAGATGGTGATTTCTTTTTAATCCAAGAAAGCATAGAATTGTGTCTAAATTATGTTCCAGAAATGCGAGCCAAGTGGATTCACAAAGCAAGTGCAGTCTCTCTTCTTTGGGGTGGGAAGAGTGACCACCTTAAGATGCTGTGATAGGAAGAAGGAAGTGCTCTCTCCTCTTAGGAGTCATCAAGCTCTGATAAATCCACTTCTCTTCAGAAAGTTCTTATCATTTTTAGATCATAGAAAATACCACGCTAAGGATAAGATACAGGGAATGAACTCCCTCCACTTTTTGAAAACCAGAAAAACCTGCAGACAGGCCCTGTGAGCAATAAACAAATGACAGTGGGGTAAGCACCAACAAATGGGGCAGATACTACAAGCTAGCAGGCCCACGCAGAAGTGAGCTCTATAAACTATCCCACCTCATTTTCTTAGAGCCCAGTGAAACAAGAACAATGCATAGACGTTTAAGATAAATATAGTCTCTTACTAAAAATGTCACATCCTCTCTAACCTCACCATCCAGTCCTAATGGATGAAAACAGTTCACTCTACCTGTTAGCATCCTGCTCAGGCACTGACTGCTTTCCACAAAATACAGGCTGAGAATAAAGGTTTGGTAATTAATTACACCAAGAAATAATTATTTCAGTGGGATTGAACTGCTTAGTTGCCCCCTAAACATTTTTTTTTTTTATATATATATATGTATTTGAGGGTTGGCTGACCTCTCATAGGAGTAATTTCCAATTAATAATTATAGAAGCATTATCACTCAAGTGTAATGATGACTTTTTTCTGGGGTACAGGTGGTCCCCAGGATCCCACTGTAGCAGCAAACAAATCCCCAGAGCTAAAATTTAACGAGGCAAATACATTTATTACCTTTGCAGGAAGCTACATCTGCCTTCAGATGTGCCATCTGAGGGGAAATAATCCAATTCTTTTCAATGCTGTGTGGGTGGGAATGTCAGTGTCCCGGTTTGGAATTAGAAGTAAAAAAAAATCTTTGTAATGTAATGCTCAGTCTGTGCTGACCAAAAGCATCCCTGAGCTTTGGGAAGGCAGAGATCTGTCTCCAGCGGAAAAGAGCTGGACAGGGCAGCTGTAAACTGGTGCACAATAATGTGTAATTCAGCATCCTGGCTACTTTTGTTACTTCAGGCTAATTTGATTGAAACAGCAACCAGTTCCCATGCAAGGCAGTAGAACAGGAGGACTGGAGGCTCTTTTTGGAGGTGACCAACCCCCAGTACAGCAGCTGAAAATGGTGCTGAGCTCCATGGTTCCCTCACCTTTCACTTTTACAAACAGTCCCGGTGTGTTAAGACAGCACTCTGGTACTGCCTGGTTTAGGTGAAAATCCATTTTCTTCAGTTGTTTTCCCATTGTGAAACTTTGTATTTTGAGCCATATTCTAAAGGTATTTCAATTGAGTGGGGAAAAAAATGCCAGTTTTTATTATTTGCTAGATTTAGGAAACACAGAGATAAAACAAACCTATGGGAGTTCTCTGTCCTAGTACTCTCTAAAACAGCTGCCACACTTGAAAACTGGAACCAGACGCTTCCAGAAATCACAGAACAATTAATTCTTGGCCCTTTTCCATCCATCATCATCAGACTTTATTTTTTCAACTCCAAGAGTATAAATGCTGAGTTACTTCAGGCTGTCTGAGTACTGCTTTGGGTTTCAAATGAGAGCTGTCACGGCTGAAAGCTTAGAGCTCTGCTTGCTTGGCAACACCTCACTCTATTTTCAGAATTATGTTGTCAGAGCTGTTTACAATCCAGAGCAAATTACTGATTTCGAGAGGTGCAAATCCACCCAGCGCTCTGGAAAAGCGATTTCACACACATGGAAATAAACACCCTTACTTCAGATTTATTCGGTGCTGAACAAGAAAAATCATTTGGCCCAATGAAAAATAAAAAAAGCAGGATGCTGAAGCTATGCCAGCAGCAGCAGCAGCACTGACAGAAATACACAGGGAAAATAACACTTCAAATCTCCTCAGCTTGCCTTTGGCTCTGCTATTCCATGTGAATAACTACGAGTTTTCCTTTTACTTTAGGTGCTGTCATTTATCATCTTTATCTGCTATATTGCATCTCTAGCAGCTTCTTTCATGATGGCACCACTCCTAGAGTTTCTGCTGGCACTGTTTCTTTTTTTTGCCTACGCCTCCAAGCTTAATGAGAAGTTTAAAGGAGTCCACTGGCCTTTGGCGGTAAGTGAGATGTGCAACAGAAACCTTCAGATTTAATTGTGCAGCATGAGGAGAGTGAAAGGGGCTGGGCAGGAGTTCAGGGTGACAACTTTACTGCCCTGCTAGAACTTCTCCGTGCTGCCTCTGGTTCTGAAAGTCCTGGAGCACACTAAACTATGCTCGGCTCTGCACTGCGGCTTTTGGGGTGCTGACACAAAGCATGGCTTTATCAAAGCACAGAATGTATGCCCAGTTCCAGGCTAATGGCTTAGGGCCAGCATCAGCCCAAGTCTAACTGCTGAGAGCTCCTTAGTGCCACCAGTGCAGAGGGAAAACACGTGTGTTGTTGATAATGGGCAGACTTGATCAGGCTGTGATTAAATTCTTGGGTAGAGTTACACGCACAGACAAACTGAGCTGCTCTGGGAAGGGCCAGCTCCAGCCAGTTCATGCCCACATGAGAGCCCAGTGGCTGCTGGAGCAGTGCTGGGGCTGCAGGAGAGCCCTGGCCACTGGATGTCCCTGCAGCCTCAAATATCACTGCAGAGGGAGCAGCTGCTTTGTAGTACAGATATTGTAAAAAACCCTGCTGATCTTATCAATCTGGATTCTCTTTTGGTACCATCAGTAGTTCATTGCAGTGAGGTTTGAATTAGAGCTTTCAGTGTATAAAAATAACTTTAGCCAAGGCCACTGAGAGATAAAACAGTATAAGTGGCGACAACTGCACAGCTCTCAGCTGGTAATCTCAGCTCCATCATTTTTTTCCATTTTCTACATGCATCTAGTTCCAGAACTAAGACAAAAAAGGCACTTGTGTGTTTATTATGGCCATTACTATAACATACTGCAGGCACAGAATGTAGATAACTGACCTTGCCCCAACTTCAGAGGAGTCAGGTTTCTTGCAGAATTTGTGCTTTGAGACAGGATCTTCCTCCTCCATGTGTTCTGGAAAGGCAGAAGAGCTAATTGTGAACAGAGCTGAGGGTACCATTATTGCAGCCCCCGTGATTTGCATGTGCCCTGGGAAGCCCAGCTCTGTATTTAAAGCTCACTGCAGAGCCATCCCTGCTGGTGCGACAGGGCACAGCTCAGCAGGACATCCCAGGGATCACACCACGCCCCTGCTCCTGGGGCAGGCTGGTGGAGCTGGCAGTGGACATAGGAATAAATCATTGCAACATTAAACCAAGTGTGTGGTTCCTGAAGGAGGGGTTGCACAGACAGGTCTCCCTGAAGATCACCGCGCATCCCTGCACCCACAGAGACACAGGCACCCGTTCCCACAGGAGTTCCTCCTGAGCCTCTGGTGCTGCAGGAATTCCCAATGCACAAACATGAGGTGTTTAAGGCATTTCAAACGATTTTTCCATTAAAGACCTTGCTGTGCCCCAAGAAAATGCCCCACACAGCCCTTCCCCGGTTGAAGGAAGGTCTGCCTGACGCAGGCAGGGTAGAAGCAGGATTTATCCCAGCATTGTTAAGGGCAGAAGTTTATGCCAAGGTTCAGGTCTTCTCTTATTTAGAAATATTTCAGAGAAGAGCAGTTCCTCCTCTACAGCAAACCAGGCTGTGGTCATGTGCCAGCAGGGCCACTGATGCAACAACAGAGGGGCTGAGTGCTCGTTTCCAGAATGGTTTTTAGAGGAAATCCTTGACCAATCTGAGAATGCACCGTTGCTTCTTCCGCAGGATTTCTTGCGCTGCGTCACCGCTGCCATTATTTACTTCGCCATTTCAATTGCTGCTGTCTCAAAATACAGCGATGGAGCATCTAAAGCGGCAGGGGTGAGTAGGCATGAGCTTTCCACCAAAGTGTTGTGCAGAACTGAGTGTGGATGTACTTAGGAAACAGTTCAAATACAACCCCACTGCAAGTCATAGAAGTTTCTTCAATTAACTGAGAATTAATTTGCCTAAAGCAAAGAATAAATGTTCTCTCATTCAGAAAAACATGTCTTGGACCAATGAATAGTTTTTTCACCCTAACAGAGCTGCTCAGTGTTTACTGTGCCCTTAGGGGAAGCACCTATTCTGCTTTTTAATTTTACTAGCTGCTCCTACAAGGACTGTCAAGATCCTTGAATGGAAGAAATAATAATGATGATGAGGATTAAAAAAAAAAAGACTCAAACCTGTAATTGCTGAGGCCAGTCTAAATTAAGTCATTTCAACCTCCTGCCTCTCCTGCTTAGTTCTACTTGCATGAGTTGAAACAAGAGCAGTGTCATTTTACCCTTCAGTGCAAGGACTGTCCAGAAGAGAGCCTTCACCCATCAGCATTTTGTGGTCAGAAATACAATGCAGGCCCTGCCATCTGCAACTTGACTCTAAGCATCAATAATGTATGCAACATAAATAAAATTTGCATAACAATTTTTTAAGCTTGGGAAGAACAATGCCCAGTGGTGTCAGCCAGCAGCCCTTCCCAAAGCAAACCCAAACTTTGTTTAGTCTTTGTCCCTGCAGTGACACATGGAGCAATGGAGTGTGTTCAGCCCGGGCTCCCAGACCAGCACCCAGCCTGTGCTTGGCACAGCTCTGCTGCTCTGACATTGGAGAGGGAACTCCAGGATCATTGTAAGCTGTCGAGTTCACTCAGCAATGGACACATCTTGCAAATAAGTGGAAAATTATTTCCCAAGAAAGGGAGGTGATTTCTTGGTGGCAGAGGTGCCCTGGGACAGTGGAGGTGCAGGAGGTGCTGATGCCCAGAACATGCCCAGAGCCTGAGAGGCCTGCAGCCTGGGGGAGGGATAAGGACACGCCTGGTCACTTCCCAGGCTCCCAAATCAGCTGTAATTCAGTTGATACAGATGTGTCACGAACCATTCCCCTTCCCTGCCTTTTTGGAAAGGCACATGCCAAAAAACCCATGGAGTTTTTCCTGTGTGGTTTTTGGTTGGGTTTGGGTTGTCCCTGACAGACAGGAGCCGTTGGTAAGGAAAGCGTTACTTTGTCCCTCCAGGTGTTTGGGTTTGCAGCCACCATTGTGTTTGCCATTGATTTCTACATAACCTTCAATGACCTGGTCACTTTCCTCAAGCAAAGCAGCTCCGACTCCCCCGAGGGGCGCAAGACAGAAGGTGGGTAAAATTCCCTGCTTGTTACATGAGCTGCAGTGTGAGATTTCCCTCTCCATTTCACCCTCTGCAGGGAGCAAGAGCTCTTGCTCAGTAAGAGCAGTTTCTATTTTGGGGTTTGTCTGCCATGGCTCTGCTCAGTTAAGAAGCTGCAAATGGAATTCCAGTGATTTATGAAGATAACCTGCAAGCCAGGAATGTAAAGTTTCTCAGAGTTTCACAACATCTAACTTTGGAAAGCCCCAAATCCAATTACAGAAATCACCATGCAGCACAGATTTGCTTTCCCTATCTAAATGTCTTGCTGTAAAAAACAAGCAAACTTCTACCTTCTTTTTTTTTTTGGTACATTATAATTAACATTCATTATTCCATACCCTTTTATGTCCAAATAGTGCTTTTCTCTTTATCATTTCCTTATCGTGATTGCCTCTTACAATCAGCTTTGACCATCTGTGGGCAAATGGCCTTAAAATCCAAGGGTCAAACAGCATAAAATTAATAAGGTTGTTAGAATTTTTTTTTCTATTACAATGTCCTTCAGATCAGACAGATACACTTAGAAAAAAATAAGAAGAAGGTGTTGGGTGTTTAAAGCCAGTTCAGGTCAGGACAGGGGTAGTTGTTTTGAAATTTCCAGGAGCCCATATCAGTCATCGTGTCCTTGTGATTCCTTATTGCACCCACATGGATTGAAAGAACTGCTCCACACTGAAAAACAAACAAAAATTATCCCAAACACCCCATTTAAAACCCCCACAACACGAAACACCCAAGGTGTGTATAGAATCCTAGGAGGTGAACAGCAGCATTGACGGTCTCTTTTGGGGATTTTAGCAGACTGTGTGTTTTTCAAGCTTTAGGTTGAAAAGAGGAACAAAGAAAAAAAAAGAATTAAAGGAACAGGAAACAGACTGTAAAAGCTAAAAGCTGAACTGCCCTCAGAAGATGATCAGGTGGCAAGGGTGCAGAATTAGGATACAGATTAGTTGTAATTCCCCTGGAGATGGAGACACAAACACATTGTCTTGGTTTATGTAGACAGTTGTCTGCCAAGGGAAGCTAGAGCTTCCCTTGGAATGGAGAATGTAAACCCCCTTCCCTCCAAATTATTATCATTTTGCAATTAGGGGCTTTCAGGCAAAGATATGGGAATAGGAGTAACAGTTCTTTACTAGGACTATTAAAAAAAAAGGAAAGTACAAATGTAGTAGTACAAAAAAAACAAGCAAGGAAACAAACAAAAATCCTGGAAAAAACCCTGAGAGAGTCAGGGATATGACCTGGCACCCTGTTGGTCAGGGTGTTGGAAGCAGCCCAAATAAATCCTCCTGGAGTAACAGATGTGGTTCTGTGGAGTAGAGGTGGTCCTGTAGAAAGTCCAGTGGTGACGAGATGGTTCCAGTCTTCCTCCGGGATCCAGTGGAAAAACCAGATACCTGGTGGTCTTCAGTCCTAGTTTTTATCTAGCTAGGAACAGCTGGCTCCTCCCCCACTGGGTGGAGCATCTCCCAATGGGATGATGGAATGCGTCATGTCCCTGGTGGGCACTGATGGCCCATTATCAGCAGATGTCCCCCTGGAGGATGGAAGGGTGGTGAAAGAGATAAGAAACACTGCCCCACCTGGATTTAATGGCTGGGCCATTATCAGAAGGCCTCCTCCTCCTTTGCCCCTGGAGTTACAAGAGAAGGATAAAACATCTCCAAAAAACAGCTTCCAACAGATGAAATAGAATACACATTTTTAGGTTACATAATCCAAGACACACATAAACTCACAGAAGTGCAGTCACACAGCTTCATGTTGGTGTTTATGACCATGCAAGGAAGGCTCAGCCCTGCAGCCCAAACCCGTGTTCACAGAGGGACTCTCGAGTGCTGGGGCCAGAAGGATGGAGCTCTGTGGGCCTGGTGGGATTTCTCAGCATCTCAGAGCTTCTGGTTCTCAGAGGCATTGAGCTGCAGAGGCATCTGAGCACAGCAGTGCTCGGAGCAGCCAGGATAACAGCAGGGCCTCTCAGCAGCATCTCCCAACTCCTTCAAACACCATTTCAGATCCCATCATCTCAGCATGAACTGTCATTTCTCAGAAGTGTTCATTCCCAGCCCCGCTGTGTCCTTTGAAGCACACCTTGCCAGAGCAGCCTCTCTCTCCCATCCAGAGTCACAGCTAGGGGAGATTTCCAGTTTGCATTTTCACTTTTGTTCCTTGTTTCACCCCTCAGATGAGGACTCCGACTCTGACTCAGACTGAAGAACCAAACACCAACCAAGCGTGAAGGGAAGATGATCAAGCACTTTCCTCTTTGCTGAATGCACTGCCAATTGAAATATCCCCTCATTTCAGCCCCTTTCCACCTCACTGTTCATGGAATTACCAGAGCACAGACCGGGCAGTGATGTGGAAAAGGAGACTATTCCCTGTGCCATTAACCACTCCTTGACAGCTACAGGTCCTACAGTAGTTGTGTCCAAACAACACAGCTCAGTTCTCTGTTGCCCCTCCTCACTCAGCACATCCATGTCCTGAGGACATGGAAACAGCATTTTTAACATCTCCAGCTTTTAACGTGCTTTCATAATTCCAAACCTTTAACACTTAGAGCTTTTATACTTCTTGATGTGCCAAAGAAGAGAGGTTTGGATACCTCTGTTTGTATTTTTCTTGATTAACTAACAGTATTTCTTTATCCAAAGTCTGAATACTCCCAAGCACTGAAGATAGGGATCACACAACACAATGGTTTCAATACCTTTACATCTCCTGCCTGTCTATGACAAGGAAAAGTGATAACTGGAAATCTGCAAGAGCAAACCTCCAAGTATAATGGTGCTGCAGGGCAGCTGGCTCATCAGGCATTCAGTGTCCCTTGTTTTAAGCTGCCTGGATGGAGTTACATCTCCTCTGCTGCATTTTCACCACAGGATGGGCTGGTACAGGTGAGGCTCTGGCAGCCCTGTCCTGTTTTTGTGGATGCCCCTGTGAGTGTTTGCACAGCCAGGGAAGGCAGGCTTGGCAGTTACCTCCCAGCAGGAGCTGCCTGGGGTAACTGCAGGTGTTTGTGCCCCAGGCACCAGTGCCTGATGCCCTGCTCTGTGCTGAGGCTGCTGGTGCTGCTGTGACACCAGCGCTGCACTTGTGCCTCTGCTGCTGCCACACTGAGGGTGCCCAGGCCCCAGGAGGGCATTGCCTCCTCCCCACTGTGAAAAGGCCAAGAAACCAACCCCAAACCACAGAATGTCTGCAATGAATTCATCTTACCAGCCCCCTTTTTTCAGTGTGGGTGGGGTGGGTTGGTTTTTTGCCCCTGGAAGGATGTGATTTATTGTAGGGTGTTGCATTCCAGGGGAAAAGCCCTCTGAATTTACAAGCTTTCACAGGTAGCACAGCCTACCTTGGAATATCTGTGTCCATTTATAAACACTTGGGAACGCCTGGGGAGAGCATGGTGCGCTCCTCACAGATGGCATTAGACAGGTCTGTGCCAAAGAAACCTGCATGGATTTTTTAAAAATTAATACAGTATCAGAACAGGTGTGATTAAAATGAGAGCAGATGGTACTAACAGAGTAAGTGAAAAACAGGGATAAAACAATAAAGGCAGATTTCCTTTGGAATAAAATCAGCACCTGGGTTCGAGTTCCCTGTGGCAGCTGCCAGCTGGACAGGGGAGCTGGCAGGGAGCAGGGGGTGCTGCTCAGGCTCAGACAGGTCCTATACCTCCTGCTTCCTCATGACTGACAGAGTAAATGCAAAACAAGTGGTTGCTTCTAACTGTGACAGATAATCTTTGATTTATGAGAAAGGTATCTTTGGACCTTTTCCTGTCCCAAGTCCCGTGTTTCTTTCCCTTGTCATATTTTACTGGCACACACTGTGATATTCAGGGGACCTGGGCTCATTTTTGTACTCATTTTGTATTTCTCTCTTTTTTTTTTTTAAAGTAAAAAATGTACTGCATGTCACAGCTGGAGACATGGTTAATATTATAAACCATGCTGGATTAAACCTCTTTTAATAGACGTGTTTGGTGTCTTTACTTACTTGAAGACTTGATTTTGCTGCTTTGCCTCTGCCCAGCACAAGGGACAGTGACTTAAGGAATCCTGAATCTGTGTGGGGAGAGGGCACAGCTCAGAGCCAGCCCTGGGGATCAGCCACAGTACAAACCTCTCCCTTAGGGCATGAGATGAAAAAATTTAACCAAGAATTAGTTCTAAATACTGAGTAGACATGGGGGATGCAGTGCTCTCTCTTGGCAACAAAGAATCCTATAAACAACAAGGTCCCCTTCGGGTTCACACTTCACACACCCAAAATATACTGACGTTTTCTGGTCATTTTTTCCATGTTGGATTAAAATAAACAGGCAGCAAACAAAATGTTCATTAGTTCAGGACTGCTTTAGCAGCTTTCAGTGAGGTGCCTGCCCAGAGAATTTCATTACTGGCTTTTAAGTACTTGATGACTGTTTATTTCAAAGCAGTCTGCTCCCAAGGTCAAGCACTTCTGTAAGATTCCAGCCCTTTATTAAAAAAGATCTGTTCCCATGACTGAAAGAAAACACAGTTCTGTATTTTAGGAATAGAATTTCAGAAAATCAGATTTAAAATAATTACTTCAAAGGCAGTTTGGATTGGGGTGGATGGGGGTGACTCTGGGGTATTCTGCCACAAATACTGCACCAAGCTCAGGGCAGGAGGCACGTGGAGGAAAAGTCAGCTTGGCTTTTTGGGTTTTTATTTGTTGTTTTGTTTTTCCTCAACTGACAACATCAAAAGGGTGCTGGGAGCCCTGGTTTCTCTGCAATTCAGGTTTCAGGAGACAAACACAACACTGCACCTGCAGCGTGGAGCCCTTAATTTTAAGTCCTGATTTCAGTGGCCTCCTCAGACACCTCTTTCCAATCACAGTCACTCATGTCCAGTGGAGGAGCTGCTTCCAAAGCCCCCAGAGCCCAATCCCTGCTCTCACTGCAGCTCCAGCACAGCCACTGCCACCTGGATTCCTGCATCTGCCTGAGAAAGAGTTTCCAAACCCAAGCGTGGACAGATCCCTGTAGAAACAATGCCAGAAGTTCCATGACCTCAGAGCTGCTGCCAGGAAGAGAAAGTGGCACCTCAGGTGAGTTCACACAGTTCTCACCTGCCTGAAGGGCTCTCCCCCCAACCCAAGCTTTTACATTTATCTGTGGACTTGTTCAGACTCGTGCAGTGATTTTTTAGACAGGTGACGCCAAGGAATTCGAAAGACCTTTCCAAGGAATTGAAATACCTTTCCAAAGAATTGAAATACCTTTCCAAGGAGTTCAGAAGACCTTTCCATGGAATTCAGATACCTTTCCAAGCAGCTTTTTTAGATTCTGACTGAAGAGGCTCTCTTGTCCTTTGAACACTGTCCATTACTCCACATAACTCTGCTTTTCACTTGATACTGTTTTGTAATGGTTTCACGTTCACTAAATTCTGGTCTTAGTACTCACTCCTTTTCTGTGGGAGAGAGACTAGGAGAAAAACAAAGCAAGCTCAACCTTAAAAATGAACAAATAGTTTTATTAACACACTAAAAGAATGGAAAAAGAAAGTTGGGGAAAAACTAAAAACAGAATGAAACTCCAAAAACACTCTTCCCTCCCTTTACAAACTATTAACTTTCCTGCAAAACAACATAAAGAGACAAACCTTGTAATTTTCAGTCAGTTTCACTATTTGACAATAATCTTTCATCAATTCTTTAGGGGAAGAGTCTCTCTTAGAGTCACGGATCCCACTGACAACTTAGAACAGTTCTCTTGTGGGTTTTAAACTGTCACAAAAAAAACCGCCCAGAGAAACCAGCCTCTGTGACCCTCCCAGGAGCAGGTTCCCAAGCTGCTTATGGGTCATGGGTCTTAGACTCTTGCATACTGGGATGTCACCTTTTAAAGATGATAACTCCAAAGCAAAGGATTCTTCACCTCAGGGTACAGAGATACCTTCTCACTCTTCACTGGCGCAGAGAGCTTCTCATCTCTATCTCTGTTCAAGCATCTTATGGGATTAATATTACTTAGTCCATCACAAATACCTTTGCTCAAATCCACACACAAATTAAAACAATCACCTCCCCAAATGAATATCTTTCCCATGATTTAAAGGAGTGACCTAAGTATAGAGTTCATTTCCATGGCTTAAGTAAGAATGGAACAACCAACTCTTCAACCCTCTGTCCTAATAGTCTTTTCACTCCCGCTCTACTGACTTCATGCTCTGTCTTCTTTATGTTCACTCTGTCTTTAGTTACTCTCTCAGAGAAGAGCCAAGCTCTGGAAGCTTCATGTTGCCAGGAAAAGGGTTAAATCTGCTCAGAGTCTTTGTCTCTCCTTCTGTAGCTCATGGTGTTAGATGTTCAAGGCTGCACTGGTGAGAGAGGAAGAACTCACACAGAAACATCAGAGATAGTGTTCTGCTCAGTTCCTCTGGTGGCAGAGAAAAATGATGAAAGAAATAGGAGAACCCACATCTTTAACAAATGGCTCAAGGGTTGGTGTTATCGGCAAAATTTTGGATTCTTTGATCATGGAGCAACCTTTATGGCACCTGCTCTACTGGAATCAGATGGGATACATCTCTCTGTTAAGGGCAGGAGATTTTTAGCCCATGAATTGGCAGACCTTATTGAGAGGGCTTTAAACTAGGTTTGAAGGGGGAAGGGGATGCATCTGGGCTGTGTGGAAGCAGGCCCAAGGATGATAAGACTGTGTTAAGGGAGAAATCAGTACCCAGCTAAGGTGCATGTATACCAATGCACGCAGCATGGGTAACAAACAGGCAGAGCTAGAGGCCATGGTGCATCAGAGGAACTATGATATTGTTGCCATCACAGAAATGTGGTGGGATGACTCACATAGTTGGAGCACTGCACTAGATGGCTACAAGCTCTTCAGAAGAGACAGAAAAGGGAGAAGAGGTGGAGGGGTGGCCCTTTATATTAGGGGAGTTTTGGATGTCACAGGTATTGAAACTAATGATGATGAAGTAGAGTCCCTATGGGTAAAAATTAAGGGGAAAGCCAACAAGGCTGACATCCTCCTGGGAGTCTGCTATCGTCCACCCAATCAAGATGAAGAGGTGGACAACTTATTCTATAAGCAACTGAACAATGTTTCAGGATCATCAGCCCTTGTTCTTGTAGGTGACTTCAACCTACCAGACATCTTCTGGGAACTTAATACAGCAGAAAAACAGCAATCTAGAAAGTTTTTAGAGTGTGTGGAGGATTAACTTTTTGTCACAACTGGTGAGCAAGCCCACCAGGGGAGGGACTATGTTAGACCTATTGTTCACAAATAGAGATGGACTGGTGGGTGATGTGGAGGTTGGAGGCCGCTTGGGGCACAGTGATCATGAAATTATAGAATTCTCGATAATTGGTGAAATAAGGAGAAATATCAATAAGATCTCTACACTGGACTTCTGGAGGGCAGACTTTGGCCTATTTAAGAGACTTATTCAGAGAGTTCCTTGGGAAACAGTCCTTGAAAACAAAGGAGTCCAGGAGAGATGGGTGTGCTTCAAGACGGAAATCTTGAGGGCACAGGAACAGACTGTCCCTGTGTGCCGAAAGATGAGTCGACGAAGCAAACGTCCAGTCTGGATGAGCAATGAGGTTTTGAAGGAACTTAGAAATAAAAAAAAGATGTATCATCTTTTTAAGGAGGGACCGATTTCTCAGGAAGTATTTAAGGGAGCTGCTAGGGCATGTAGAAAAAAAAATCAGGGAGGCCAAAGCCCAGTTTGAACTTAACTTGGCAACTTCTGTTAAAAACAATAAAAAAAGTTTTTACAAATATATCAATGATAAAAGGAAGGGTATAACCAACCTCGGTTCCTTATTGGATGAGGCAGGCAACTTAGTAACTAAAGATGAGGAAAAAGCAGAAATGCTTAATGCCTTCTTTGCCTCAGTCTTTATTGGTAGGACAGCTTATCCTCAAGACAACTGTCCTCAGGGGTTGGTAGGTGGTGCCAGGGATCAGAATGGTCCTCTTGTTATCCAAGAGGAGGCAGTCAGAGAACTGCTGGGACACTTGGATATTTATAAATCAATGGGACCAGATGGGATCCACCCTAGGGTGATGAGGGAGCTGGCAGATGAGCTTGCGAAGCCGCTCTCCATCATTTATCAGGAGTCGTGGCTCACTGGCGAGGTTCCAGGCGATTGGAAACTGGCCAATGTGACACCCGTTTGCAAAAAAGGTAGGAAGGAGGATCCTGGTAATTACAGGCCAGTGAGCCTGACCTCAGTACCAGGTAAGATAATGGAGCAGTTCATACTGAGTGCTATCACACAGCACTTACAAGATGGCCAGGGTATCAGACCCAGTCAACATGGGTTTACAAAGGGTAGGTCATGTCTGACCAACCTGGTCTCCTTCTATGACCAGGTAACTCGTCTGGTAGATGCAGGAAGGGCTGTGGATGTTGTCTACTTAGACTTCAGCAAGGCCTTTGATACTGTCTCCCACAGCATACTCCTAGATAAGCTGGCAGCCCACGGCTTGGACAGGAGCACTCTTGGCTGGGTTAGGAACTGGCTGGATGGCCGGGCCCAGAGAGTGATGGTGAATGGTGCAGCATCCAGCTGGCGACCAGTCACCAGTGGTGTCCCTCAGGGGTCTGTATTGGGACCAGTTCTATTTAATATTTTTATAGACGACATGGATGAGGGCATTGAGTCCTTCATTAGTAAATTTGCAGACGACACTAAGCTGGGAGAGTGTGTTGATCCATTGGAAGGGAGGAGGGCTCTGCAGAGAGACCTAGATCGGTTGGATGAATGGGCAGAGTCCAACAGTATGAAGTTTAATAAGTCTAAGTGTCGAGTTCTACATTTTGGCCACAAAAATCCCCTACAGCATTACAGGCTGGGGACAGTGTGGCTGGACAGTGTTCAGGCGGAAAGGGACCTGGGGGTGCTGGTCGACAGCCGGTTGGATATGAGCCAGCAATGTGCCTTGGTGGCCAAGAAGGCCAATGGCATCCTGGCCTGCATTAGGAATTGTGTGACCAGCAGGAGTAGGGAGGTCATTCTTCCCCTGTACTCGGCACTAGTGAGACCACATCTTGAGTACTGTGTCCAGTTCTGGGCCCCTCAGTTTAAGAAGGACGTTGAGATGCTTGAGCGTGTCCAGAGGAGGGCAACAAGGCTGGTGAGGGGCTTGGAACACAAGCCCTATGAGGAACGTTTGAAGGAGCTGGGGTTGTTTAGTCTGGAGAAGAGGAGGCTTAGAGGTGACCTTATCACTCTCTACAACTTCCTGAAGGGAGGTTGTAGACAGGTGGGGGTCGGTCTCTTCCACCGGGCAGGAACTGACAGAACAAGGGGACACAGTCTCAAGCTACGTCAGGGAAGGTACAGGTTAGATATTAGGAAAAAATTTTCACTGAAAGAATAATAAAGCACTGGAATTGTCTTCCCAGGGAGGTGGTGGAGTCACCATCTCTGGATGTGTTTAAAAAAAGACTGGACATGGCACTTAGTGCTATAGTCTAGTTGAGGTGTTAAGGCATAGGTTGGACTTGATGATCTTAGAGGTCTCTTCCAACCTCATTATTCTGTGATTCTGTGATTCTGTGAGATCGGAGCACCTGAGCAGTCCGGAATCACAAAAAAACCAGGCAGGATCATAAATGCCTTCTCAGCCCACCCCTCAGTGTAAATCAGGGCAGCCTCAGCCTAAATGGTGCCCATAGCTCTTATCAGGGGCTCGGCAGAAATCTCTCCCTGCTCCAGGGAAGTTTAGAGAAAGCAGTTGTTGTAAAGCAGCGACCTCTCCTCCCCCTCCTTCACCCGGGAGCTGATGGAATCCGGCCAGGCCTCAGGCCAGCTTCCCCCCAAAAATGGGGAGCAGCAGGCCCAGCTCGATGTTACCTGTCTCTCTCTGGTCAAAGGAAAGAAGGAAAAAAATGACCCACCTACAGGAAATCAAGGGGTTTCATATGGTACTGCCCAAAGTCGTAGCCAACAATTTTCAGTGGTCAGAACAGATGCCAATATTCCAACTAACCCTCTGATAGGTCCCTGTCCTTTCTGAAGCAATTCCCAGGTCCTGACCCGGAGAATTATTCTACATTCCTCTATAACTAAAAAACCAAACTGTACTAACCCATGACATGTTTGAAGCTCCTCAAGTCTTCAATTTCCATCTGACAGCGTCACTTCCAGGATACCAAGGAAGAGCAGAGCATCTCAGCTGCTGTGGTGGTGGAGAACAGCTTGGTGCGCTGGAAAGCAGAACACAACTGGATGCTCTGCCCAGCAAGCACCTGGTTCCACTCATTGTCCTTCTGCTAAGGAGGTTCACTGGGTACAGTTCTGATCAGAAAAAACATCATTGCATGGCTTCACTCCAGATTTGCACCTGGGTAAAAACTGCCCTCGAAGGGCAAAAGCCACATGTGGCAGCACGGGCTCAACAGCCCCTCCTGGCCATCCTTTAATCCTCTGAGAGGGGATGTATCATGGAAGCAGAAGAAATTTAGGTAAGCACTGAGAATGTGAATCTTGTTACAAGATGCTTGAGACACCTTTGTGCATGGAGTATTGGCTTAAAAGTCAGGATCTTTAAAAAGTCAGGAATAAATACACAGGAATGCATCAAACAACCCACACTGCAACACAGACAGTCACTCTAGGACGCTCCTTTACTGGAAGAATTCAGTGTTCAGGGTTTTGTAAACCTTCCAGGTCAGAAAGTAAAACAGTGCTACTCAGAAAATTTAAGTGTGGTTTTGTTTGGGGCTTCGGAGAGGAGTTTGGGTGGAGGTTTTTTGGTTTGGAGTTGTTAGGGATGTTTTTGTTGTTGTTGTTGTTTGGTTGGATTTTTTTGTTTTGGTTTGGTTTTTTCTTGCTATTGCGTTTGTGTGGTTTTGTTGGTTGGTTTTAATTGTTGTTGTTTGGTTTTGTTTTTTTTTAATAAGTCAAATTTAAACTCTATGTCAATTACTGCCAGGAAATACTTGTCCTTTTTTATGGATTTTGGACACAGCCCATCACATTTTGGTAGCCTGATCCATGAATAAATTAATTACAGTCTTCCCAGGAGACTGAAGGAAGACCCAGTATCTAAAAGTTAGACTTTTTTTTTTTTAATCTGACAGCTGATGAAGCTTCTGACCCAGGAGCAACACAGATAATGCCACACCTGGGTAAGCACAGACAAGCACCTGGGTAATGCCAGTGCTGCTGACAGATCCCACACAGGCAAAATGAACTGGCCTCTTGTAGGAGCCTCTGGAATCCTCCCCTTGTGCCACCACCTGTGCCTCCTCCCCTCACAGCCTTGATCCCTCCCCAGTGTGAGTGCAGCATCCACATTCCCAAACCTCTTCACAAACTCACCCATCCCTCCGTGCCTGTCCACAGTTGTCACCTGTAGCGACTCAGTGCTTCCACCTCGTGCCTAAAGCACCTGGAAATCAAAAATCCCACCAGCATCACTTGCAACCCCCAGCCCGTGAGGCAGCAGAGTATTACCCCACTCCCTGGGGCATTTCAGGCCCAAAATCCCTTTCCAGTCCCAAAGGGACTGCTGCAGACCCCAGGATGGAGCACTGCAGCCCATGGCAGCGCGCCAGAACCACTCCAAGAGCAATTCCACCACAAGCATGTGAGCAGCAGAGCAGTTCCACCTTCACACTGCTCCGCTGCCCTCTCCCCAAGGCCTCTCATGTGGTTCACTCCTGTCCCCAGAGGCGTCTCAGGGACAGCCCCAGCCAGGGCTGCCGTGCTGGGTGTTTCACTCTGTGCTGCAATGCTGGGTGTTTCACTCTGTGCCGGGTGTTTCACTCTGTGCCAGGTGTTTCACTCTGTGCTGGGTGTTTCACTCTGTGCCGGGTGTTTCACTCTGTGCTGGGTGTTTCACTCTGTGCCGGGTGTTTCACTGTGCTGCAATGCTGGGTGTTTCACTCTGTGCCGGGTGTTTCACTGTGCTGCAATGCTGGGTGTTTCACTCTGTGCCGGGTGTTTCACTCTGTGCCGGGTGTTTCACTGTGCTGCAATGCTGGGTGTTTCACTCTGTGCCGGGTGTTTCACTGTGCTGCAATGCTGGGTGTTTCACTCTGTGCCGGGTGTTTCACTGTGCTGCAATGCTGGGTGTTTCACTCTGTGCCGGGTGTTTCACTCTGTGCCGGGTGTTTCACTCTGTGCCGGGTGTTTCACTCTGTGCTGGGTGTTTCACTCTGTGCCAGGTGTTTCACTGTGCTGCAATGCTGGGTGTTTCACTCTGTGCCGGGTGTTTCACTCTGTGCTGGGTGTTTCACTCTGTGCCAGGTGTTTCACTGTGCTGCAATGCCGGGTGTTTCACTCTGTGCCGGGTGTTTCACTCTGTGCCAGGTGTTTCACTCTGTGCCAGGTGTTTCACTCTGTGCCGGGTGTTTCACTCTGTGCCGGGTGTTTCACTGTGCTGCAATGCTGGGTGTTTCACTCTGTGCTGGGTATTTCACTCTGTGCCGGGTGTTTCACTCTGTGCCGGGTGTTTCAATCTGGGCCAGGTGTTTCACTCTGTGCTGGGTGTTTCACTCTGTGCCGGGTGTTTCACTCTGGGCCAGGTGTTTCACTCTGGGCTGCCATACCAGGTGTTTTACCTCCACGCTGTCCCACACACAAAGGGCATTTTGCAGCTGTCTGTCTGGGTTATGAACCCAGGAATACCCCAGTGCTGCTCTGAGGGGTTCTGCTGCCTCTGGGAGTGGTTTCACCCCAGCAGCCCCCAGCCCCACAAAGGATTTGCTCTCTCAGTGAGATGAGGCAGAGAATGGAAAGGGGAAAAGTGAGAAAACTCCTGTGTTGAGATAAAGACAATTTAATAGGGAAAGCAAAAGCAGTGCACATAAGCAAAGCAAAACAAGAAATTAATTCCCCTGGGCAGGCAGGTGTTCAGCACCTCCAGGAGAGCAGGGCCACATCCCCTGGAAGGGTGGCTTGAGAAGACAAACACCTTCACTCCAAACATGCCCCTTTCTTCCTTCCCCCCTTCCCATACGGATGCCATAAGGTGTGTGACACCCCTGTGGTCAGGTGGGGTCACCTGTCCAGGCTGTGTTCCCCCAAGCTCCCAGGCACCCCCAGCCCCTCCCCAGGGTGGCAGCACAAGGGGCAGGAAAGACCTTGGCTCTGGGTGAGCTCAGCAAGAACAAAAATATCTCTGAATTATCAACACACATCCAAAACAGCCACCGGGAGGAAAATTACCCCAGCCCAGGCCACGTTTACAGATGAAGACACTGGTTTAGTAGTTTAATATGTCCATTTATTAAACAGGAAGTCCTTCACAAATGATTCTGTACTATATTGATTGGGCTAAGTGTTAGAAAACTACCATTTCTCCTACATACAAAAATACAGACTTTTACCACTATGAAGAATGATCAGAAGAGTACCATGAAAACCCAGAGAGCTCAAATCTTCCAATACCAGAAAGGACAGAAAGACAACTAAATTAAAAAAAAAAAAAAAAAAAAAAAAAAATTACAAAAAGTATTGTGCCCATATACAAAAGACTGGAAAAGCAAAATGACATTTAAAACTGATAAATACACCATTTAAATTATGCTGCAACAGCATGGATTTTAAAACCAAGACTGCTTTGTGTATTGCAAGACTTTACAATTCTTCAGCTTTGTGGTTTTTGATTAGCACAGACACCAACAGAAAGAACACAACAACTGAAAGACGGTTACTGGTGTAGAAACAAGCTGGAGGTTGTGTTTTCTTGTGGAGTACCTTGCCTTTGAGCTTGGCCAGTCCCAGGACACCTTTCCCACCCAGAGCTGGCAGCTGCCGCTGTGCCAGCAGCGAGTTCCAGCCACGGGCACGGCAGGAAGCTGCCCCCAGCTGGAGGCACCACCCTGGAGCAGCTGCTGCAGCACCGCGCTCTGAGAACTCCGGGGCTCAGCACAGTGGGGAATCCTGCAGGGCTGGGAATCATCTCCAGGGGAAAGTGCTGCCTGCTGAAACTCTCCAGTCCTGCAGCAGGCTCTGGAGCTCAGGGGAGCCCTGGCCTGCAGCCCCTGGGGCAAGGGTCATCGCCCTGGGCAGGACAAAGCCGGGAGCTGCCCTTGCACCGCACCAAGGGTTCTCCAGGACAGAGCGCTGCAGGTTTTATTCCAAAAGCAAAGTACCAAGGGTATTGCAGAGCAGACTTGTGCTCATGATAAAAGGAAAATCGCATCCCCTTTGTTCAGCCTGAATGCAATTCTAACCTGGTATTTCCATAATACCTCTGAGCTGGTTGCAATTATAAACCTGTCAATACAGCACCTGCAACCCAGAGGGATAAAGTCTTTTGGTCAGGCATGGATGCTCCCTCCTCAGAAGCTGTAAGTCATGAATTATGAGCTAGAATTGGAATGTTTGGATTGGACTGCAGTCTGTCTAGAGGAGCCAGAGTCAGCCCTGAGAATACACACAGCCCACACTGAGCATCCCTCCACGAGGCCCAAGGAAGGGAATCCAGAGCACCAGAAATGTGCTCAGGGGGCAGCTGAGGGCAGAGCAAAGGAGACACAACCTGTGATTCCCCAGGGGTCAGATTTAGTGCACACAGGGAGGGAAGGCAGTGACCACAGTAGCCATAAACCTGGTGTCGGTGGGAACAAAGCACAAGGCCAGAGCTGCATTAGTGACTCACATTACAAAAATAGTGTTTACTGGATTAATAAATTTACACCTCTATTCCTGTGAACGACAAGTGTTTGTACCACACATGGAAGGCACCCTAGGTGAAGCAGTTTTTCGGTATTTGTTTACAATTCTGTGAAAAGACATACAAAGTGTCAACTTCCAAATCAAATTTGAGCATTATAATGAGAAATAAATACATACTTTACTGTTTTATTGTGGGTTCCTGAACCCTTACAAACTTCAACATATACAAATAGTTTCAAAATTACACTAACGCAGAAGAGACTAAGTCTAGACAGATACAATGATTAGCTAAGTCATTCGTCCTATTATGTCATAAATGTTGCGTCTGAAGTACAGAAATCATTTTAAAATGCAATAAATTGGCCACAATACATAATTCAAAATATTTTCTTACTCAAGGGCTGTGATGTATGAGTTAAAGCTGGATGAGCTGTAGTGCTAAGACACTCTCCCTCCACAAGATCCAACAATAAACTGGTAAACATTCAAGATTAAAAGTAGAAACAGTAGAAAAATGAAGGTAGCAATTGTTGTAATAAAAGGGTTCTAGCCAGGACCACTTTGACCTGCAGACATCAGGATAGCTGGAATATCACTAAAAATATTTAGACAACACTACTTTTGGGATTAAAAGGGTACCAAAAGTGATAAATCAGCCTAGTTAAGAGAGGATGTTTTCTTCCAGACACATGAAGGTTTTAATTAAATATGTCTATTGAGACATTTGTCCGAAGCAAAACAATACAATACCCTGAAATTTCCTGTGCTCTAGACAACAGCCTGTGACACTCAGAAGAGACAGATGCTCATATTCCATTCTGTTACTCACATCCAGATGTTATTAAAATAGCTGCAGGGACCAGCCCCAATCAAAAAATAAGAACCCCCCCTAGATACTCTGTAAAACAATCTGGCTATTGCCTTTTAAATCCTCCTATGTCCTCATTCTGAAGCCATGAAGAAAGTTCCCATATCCTTCCATAAATGCTAACTGGCTTTTTAGAGTTTTACCCACAAAGTCCACGGGATACAGATAAAACCTTCACAGTAAACACAAAGCTCTATGTTATAAATATGTCAATCAAGGTAACTATGTATATTGTATATAAAATTAAATATCTTTTGTTTGCCAAGTATAATTTAAAAAGGAATATCTGTGGCTAGTTATAAAAAATATTTATTAACCCATAAAGATTAAAAGGCAATTTCACTAACTTGTCCATCCAGCACATAGGAAAGAGCTGCACTGGGATTCTGGATAGGTTACTTTATCTAATCACATTCCTATGATAAATAGACAACTTTCATTTCTGGGCATATATAAGAACACTTCTGAAAGCTGCATATCCCAAAAGAAAATTAGATTGTGTTGTATACTCTAAATTAAAGGTTACCAGAAATCACAGTGTAAGCAGATGTTTTTAAAGATTATTTTTAGCATACAAATGGTTAAATTATAGACAGATTTTTAAAATACAACACAAAAAAAAAAACAAAAAAAACCCAAAAAACAAAAAAAACACAAGGGAACCCTTTCAGGTTGGACAGCACCACTCTGACTTGGTCAAGCAAATCTAGCAAGGTGGCCAAGTGGCTGACAGGGAAAATAATACACCAGGAAAGCCCTCTAAAATCTCATTCAGAGATTTCCTGAGTATTTGTATAAATTCATTTTAACCAACTCCCTCAAAATAAAGAGAGGAACATGGCATAATTTCTATGAAGTATTTTCATACATTCCATGCATTTTTTACTGTAAATTTGGGATCATTTTAAAATGCTTTTGTTGCCATTAAAACTTACACGTAGGACACCTCTATCTGCACAGTAATTCTGAGCTTTGCTGGCCCTCCAGACAATGAACAGTCCATTATTTCATGCTACAAATAACACGAGCCAAGTGCCTGATTTTCAGAAGAGCCAGATGTTGGCTTTACTCCTTCCCATGGCACTGAGCAGGGCCCAGCCTCTGGAAGCTGAGCCTGGGCAATCCCAGCCCTCCTGAGATCACCACAACTGCTGTGGCCACTGGGGGTTCTTGCTGTTCATGTCTCACTTTGAAAGCCCTGCACTGTCAAGCATCCTTCTCGTATCTCCAGTTCCTTATCAGACTGGGCCTTTTCATTACCCTGAGTGCCTGCTGAAGAGTTTTGGCTCCAGAGCTCTCAGGACAGGAATTGTTCTGAATGCTCCTCCGTTCGGTATCCCAGCTGAGAATGAGAGAGGATATTATTTCCTACACTACGTGAAAAGCTATTATTTTTGGTTTAATTTTTTTAATTATACCCTAAAACCATTATTCTTGCTTATTTTAGATTTTTCGTGAGGTTTTTTTTTCCCCTCACGAAAAAAATACAAGTAGAAATGATTACAAAGTTGACATGAGACACGAAAATAACAGACACAGAAAGTAGCCTAAGGAAGAGGAAGAAAGGATTGCTTTAATAAAGCCACAGATTCGGAAAGCATCTGCTGTGCCTGCACGTCCCCAAAAGAGCAGAGAAGTGACAAATACCAAATTCATTTAGGGACCTTAAAGCTCCTGACAAGCCGGTGGTTAACTGGCACAGAACAGTCCAGTGCAGCACCCCACGAACCCCTGACTCTGCCCTGGTGGGAGGGGACAATCAGCACTCACAGGAATTCACGGGAAAATAAACTACTGCCTTAGGGAAGGGTGGCAACCTTCCCCTCCTCTTTCTAAAAGAAGCAGTGAAATGAAGAGAGGTGAAGCCAAAGCTGCCATGAGACACAGGGTAACAAACACACACTTGGAAGTGTTTGTAACAACGCTTGACAAAGCCAATAAAGGAGCAACACCCGCTGCTCCCTTACTGAAATCCCATGGAAAATCACCTTATGACTGAAAGGATTTTGAGGAGCTGCTGCCAAGGCACAGGTCTCTGCTGATGCTGTGCTCCTGACGCCAGTGAGCAGCACAGTGACATCTCAGATCTCTGCAGCCAGTGCCTTTCTCAGAAGGCACAGGGAGATCACCCGTGGCTCCTACCAGGAAATCTCACCCCTGCACCAGCTTTCCACATTCCCATGGGAAGGAACAGCCAGTCCAGCCTCCTAAGCCATCAGGAAAGGGAAGAGCACCAGAGCTGAAAGAAAGGGATGTTGGACACTGTCTGATCTTCCTGGCACTACCACACTACACAGCCCAACAAACAAGGCTTAGCAAGAATTAAATACGAAAGCATTTGATCCGTGAGGCACGAATATTCCAAAGGAAAAGGTGGAGAAGAAGAAGGAATTGACTTTACTCAGACACGTTAAGTGAGTTCCTCTGTGGCTTCAGGAGCTGCTGCTGGGGCCGTTTGCGCAGGACAAGGACGTGGCACAAACTTCAGCTGAGGCTGACAAACCCGAGCAGGGAGAGGCAGACTCTGCCAGCACCGAGTAACAGCGCCCATGCTGCTGCTCCACTCACAGCTTACTGCTCAACATTTTGATGTCTGGGCACAGGCTGCAGAATTCAGGCATTTCTACACCCAAAAATACACAAAGATTCCAGGTTTAAGGGTTCTCCTTGACCAAAGGAGACTCATCCAAACCATTACTGTTTCAAGCATCCTGTTCCTACCAAGTTCAACTGTTTGCTTTAACTTAGCTCTATTTACAGTGAGGTTTGAGTCCCTTTATGGAGCTAAACAGCACCCTCAAGGACTAAAAGAAATTATCCCTACGTGCTCGCAATTACAAGCAAGACTAACTGGCTGAAAGACGCAATTTACTCTCATTTTTCTACCCTCTTTTCTTCCTTAAGGTTTTCTTTTGTGTGTGACTGCAGTTTAGATAACAGTCTTTAAAAAGTACCTCTCCAATACACTGTATAAAACTAACTCAGGGGGAATGAACCATGTACACATCAAATGATCTTAATATTTCAAATGCAGTTGTCTCTCTCAGCTACTTTATTTCCCTTCTGTATAATCCAAATAGTAAATAATGTCTCTGCAGAGCAGTAAGTGCTTCAGATTTTTTTAGAAAGTATATACTGTACAATACTAAAATCATCTTTGGTCCCAAAAATAAGGAAATTACACATTTACATTTGCTTTTGTTTCACAAAGTGAATCAGATAGAGTTTTTAAAATTGCCGTTCTGTTTTGCCTGGGAGCTGTGCTAGGCTCAGGGCATGATGTGAATCCTAAATCCTGGCATTCCCCGCTGAAGGACACTCAGCCCTCCTGCAGCAGCCCCGGGGCCATTCCAGCCCCGCTGGCCAAGGATCCCACTGCAGGAGTGACTGCCCCACTCTGCTCCCGTCACTGCGGCTCAGCAGCGCCTGGGACCTCGCTCCACAAACACCCCAGTATCCCTTTTCTAGGCCAGGAAAGGTGCAGGGGTGTGAAAGGTACAAACTCATAAACAGAGGGAGGCACAAGAGCTGTGGCCCAATCACAATGAGATCTGGGAATGCCCCTTCAGCCCCACCAGTGACCGAACAGTCCTGACAAAATCCCTGTGTGACACCATCCTATTCCCTGATTTCAGATGGCAGCCTCTGTCTAAAGGCACGGATCTTCTGGAGAACTGTATTTTGTATTTCAGTAGGTGGGTTTGGCTTGATTTTGGCATGGGATGTTTGGGTTTTTTTGTTTTGTTTTGTCTGGTTTGGGTTTGCTTGGAGTTTTTTACAATCTTTATACAAACTGCTTTGATGGCAGTTTACAGTTCCAGAGTGGGTATGCTTGTGCTACTTCTAAGAAGTCTTTTAGCAATTGACATTGCAAACTCTGCCAGTCCTGGGCAGTGCTGGCAAACAGCAGGGCTGTCACAGCAGTTCTGGCAATACCAAATTGTTATTTCTTACCACCCTGGTCATGGAACTGCCCTGTACTGCTTGGGGGATGCCCCCGGGTGAGACAGCCCTCTGTGGAATGTCTCTGTTCTAACCCAACACCAAGAGCTGGTTCAATCTTCCTTTAAACTGGTGTTCCCTTTGGCATTACATGCAATAAAGCACAATAAAATGTTACTGAAGGAACTGGTAAACCATCAATCACTAAGAAAATGCCAATTTTTCTTAACCTTGTCAGTAACTCTGAATTTTAATCTCCATCTTAGCCACTAAGGTGAAATGCACTGTAGATGTCAATACACTGAAAATGAAAAGGCATCACCTTTTTCTTCACTCATCAAAATAACTCTCTGTTGCTCATTTTGAATATTGCAGCATTAGGTTCACACTTTCACCGTTCCAGCTCCCTGCAATATTAGAAAAGCCTAGGCACTTCTCCTGATCTCCTGTTTGGTGTAGCTTGGCTTTCATGGTTAAATAACTTCTCCACAATACACTGCCCGTTGTTCTTAAGGCTCCAGGTGCTGCAGTCACCCTGAGCGCTGCAGCTCCAGCAGGACACAGAAACTCAGGCAGGCATGGCAAACAGTTCCAGCAATTGCACGGATTTGCATCTTCCTCACACCACAAAGGAGTTCAGCTCTAGAGATCTCCTCCCACACACACTGTCTTCACACAGGCACACAAATGCCAAATAATGCACTACAGACATAAAAACAACAAAGAAGCAGAAAAATATCAAGAGATGTCTTCCTAAAAATATTGTGACGTTGCCTAGCCAATTACTGCTGAATTTGAGTTCTGAGTAGAGAAAATGTAATTCATTCACTGGAAGTACACAGAAAATAAAAACTTCAACTAAGTAAAACTATTTCTAAACAAATCAATATAATCATATTATTTTCCAATTTGCTAAATTCATTTTCCAGAGAAACATGAGGGGAATAAATCTGCAGAAACACCCAGTTGAAATAAAAATCAGGTTTACCTATTACCCATTTAGGTTTAGTTTTAGAACAACCATCCTTCCAAAAAGAAATATTTACCTTACACGAATCACAACACTGTAACCCTAGGAACGTTTTAAAAGCATATAAATTTTTGCTAGCTCTTGCTTACCTTGGGCTTAGAGGGAAAGCAAGATCTAGCAAAAAAAAAAAAAAAAAAAAGAAAAAAAAGAAAAAGAAAGCCACGGCTGGAATGTAAGCCTATAGGATGACAACCCCTTCATTCTCTACTGTGCACCTTAAACCCCTTTTCTCCACCCCGTCTCCTAAATGTATTTATTTCCCCACTTGGGAACGAAAAGTGGAAGGTGTCCCAGCGCGAGCAGGCAGGCACCTGCTCCCGCTCGGCGCGTCCCGGGCAGCAGTGAGCACCAGGCTCAGCCCAGCCCCGAGGGGCCGGCACGCGGCACCCACGGGAGCACACGGCACCCACGGGAACACGCGGCACCCACGGGAGCACGCGGCACCCACGGGAGCACGCGGCACCCACGGGAACACGCGGCACCCACGGGAACACGCGGCACCCACGGGAGCACGCGGCACCCACGGGAACACGCGGCACCCACGGGAGCACGCGGCACCCACGGGAACACGCGGCACCCACGGGAGCACGCGGCACCCACGGGAGCACGCGGCACCCACGGGAACACGCGGCACCCACGGGAACACGCGGCACCCACGGGAGCACGCGGCACCCACGGGAACACGCGGCACCCACGGGAACACGTGGCACCCACGGGAGCACGCGGCACCCACGGGAGCACGCGGCACCCACGGGAACACGCGGCACCCACGGGAGCACGCGGCACCCACGGGAACACGCGGCACCCACGGGAGCACGCGGCACCCACGGGAGCACGCGGCACCCACGGGAACACGCGGCACCCACGGGAGCACGCGGCACCCACGGGAACACGCGGCAGCGCTCCAGCACGCAGGCAGGGCAGAGCCGCGCGCGGAGGGAGCGGGAGGACACACAGACAGTTTGGGATGGACGGGCCACGCTGGCTGAGTTATTGCTGAGTGCCCCCGGCGCCGGGGCACAGCCGGGGCTCCCGTCTGCTCTGTGGATGCCCCTCCTCCCTCAGCCAGGGCAGGGCTGCTCTGTCTCTGGGGCGCGTGCAGGAACAGCGGATCCACGCGGAGGGAAGGAAACGGCCGCGCGGTTAATCCAAAACGACGACACGCCTCAGCGCAGACATATATTACATAATCTACCAGCTATATAATATATGCACGTGTGGATGTGGAGGTCTGGAGGGGATCTTCCTTTTGAACGACCAACGTTTTCTGCCTCCGCGACAGCAGCTTCTGGCTCAAGGCATCTCTGCACACGAGCAGGGCTGGGCATCCCGCGCCACCCTCGGATCCGCCTCTTCCTCCTTAAATAAAGCAAAACCCCTTATTCCGAGAGGGAGCCGAGCGCTTGTTTCCCTTTCAGTCCCATCTGAGGGTGGGTCTCACGCGTCCAGGCGCTGGATCTCGGGGCGGTGCACCACCTCCCGGGACTCTGTCCGAGCGCGGATGTAGTCGCTGCTCTGCCGGCCGCTCTGCTGCCTGCTGCTCACCCGCCACTTCTGAACCGCCAGAAACGTGTTCACAGCGTACACTGCCACTGCCAGGAAACCAAACACCTGCGAGGAGCACAAAGAGTTGTCACAGACGAGTTTGGAAAACGAGAAGTAAAGTAGCTTCGCAGCAAAGTCCTCAGGAGATCGGTTTCCTACGTTATTTGCACCGACAAATCGTCGTGGCCTGGGAAATTACGTTTTTCTTCTCAACGAACCGGAGAATCTGCAGAAGTGGCTAAGATCAATGATCCCAGAAAACAGAGTTCTCTGACTACCAACATGACAATTAAATCCAATGACAATTAATTCCTCTTGTAAAGAAAGCAGCTCTTCATCCAAAAGCTCGTTTATTCCTCAGGGTGCCCACAAAAAGTGACAAGTCCAGAGCATCAGCCTGGAGAAGCAGCTGCTTTGCAGTTTTTTCTCTATGCTTCTGCAGAACTCATGTGATTTTAAGAACCGGGTTACAAAGAAAAAAAAATAAAAATAGTAAGTGGTCACCAACTCACGCACAAAATTAATTTGTTCAAACTCACTGTTGTAGATTTAAAACCCTGAAGTGCTACTACACTCACTCCACAGAACAAAAAAATCATCTGTACTGAGCAAGAACTCAGCAAATTATGTGTAAGCAGCTTCAGTTCCTTCTGACTTTTTGGCTCTATCTTTTCCATAGGCTTTCAACATAGAGCAGGATCATGTAAGGCACCAAAGAGAAAGGCAAGTTCAACTGTAAAGTGTTCTCTGGAAGCCATTTTTCTGCTGTTCTTGCCTTAAGCCTTCAGACAAAGTTCCAAGGATGTTAACACTCTTGAAGTAAGAACTGTCTCATAGCAAATTGTGAAAGCAGAAGTAAATTGTGATGGCAAAGGCAACAGGTGTATTCAATCAATGAGCAGAAGTTAATTTTAATACAAGAGTCAGATATAAAAAAGTTTAAATTCTTACCACAGCAGCAATTTCTGCTCCAGTTTTATGGTTTAAAGCAGCCAGTACTACAGAGGCAATGAAAAAGAAGAAAGTGCTGAGTCCAGTGTTGACCAGATCCTAAAAAAAATAAATTCAGTAGCATTACTAAATGATGTTTGCTTTATCAGAAGGGATGACACAGAAGGCTGGAACGAGAAGTGCAGCAAGGACTGGCAACCCTTTGCCAGTCCCTGTGCAGTTTCCCAGGGGTCCCACAGGACCAGCAGGAGTGTGAGCTGCAGTCCCACAGCACCCAGAGCACCCTGCAGCCCTGGCACATCACCCCTGACAGCAGGGTGAACCAGCCTGGCTGGCTGAACCCCTGCTCCTCACATCCCAGCAGAGCTCCTGCCCTGCCCACACACTTTCCTACCCTTTCCTTGAGGCCTGCATTGAACAAAACTCCATGTCCTGTGCCACTTCTGGGAGTAACAGCTGCCAGCAGTAAAAGAACAGAGATTTTTACCTATTTATTGCATCAAACTGATGTTTCAAGCAGACATTTTAGAACATGCACAGCAACAAGCTCAGGGAAAACTGCTTTGCTCCAGGCAAAGAAAAACAACTTGCTCCACGCAACTCCTGTCGCATGTGCTGCACACGTCACTGGTGTTCAGATGGTGATGCTGCCCTGCCTCACCTCACACAGGGTCCTTAACAGTCACTGCAACCAAAGGGAGAAATCTGAATGGCAGCTATTTGTACTAAAATTATTACATCAATACAAGATTAACTGATCAGACTCAAGGGAAAAAAATATTCAAGGGTGTAAACAATAGAAGAAACCAAGTCTACATTCATTCAGACAAGGTGTTCAGTGTGCTATCAGGACAGCTTTCACATCTGATGTGTATGGACGCTGCAGTGTCTGCACACTCCTGCTAAATTGGGGAACACCATTCCCAAACCACAAAACTACCAGGAATGAACAGATGAGGTCAGGGTGGAGGGACCAAGAAAGGACAATTCAGCACAAACATCAAATCAGTGAAAAGTGAGTACTATCATAGACAGAAGGGATGGAAAGAAAACCTTCATTCAAGATTGCTGTGCAACTTACAGGCTGGAGGTAAAAAAAAAAAATAAACACACAAAACAAAACCACAGTGAGCATGACAACTCCCAGCATATAAAAATAATCACAATAATTAGAATTCAAGGACAATCTGTTCTACTTGACTCTCTTCCCCCGTATGCAAGGCAAGCTCACTTCCTGTTACAGCTCCTTCACTTTTTCCATTTTCTTAATAATTCTTTTTTCCCCAAAGTGCATCTCGTGAAGTGCAATGAGAAGTGAGGCTTAGAAGACTTAAGACATAACTCTAAACTTCCTGTGCTGGGTATGAATCCCACAGCTATGTTCCAGTTACACAGCACAAGGGCTTTGAAGGGAACAGTGCCACCCAGCCAGCCCCAAAACATCTCTTTTCCCAGCCACGATTACAGAACGCTGCAGAAAGTAACTGCAGAAATGGAAGGTTCTGGCAGTGTGTTATTCACAGAAATTCACACAAAATCTATTTTAAGGCTACTGACTCAGCAACAGCTGGTTATCAAAACTGAGTGTCCAGACTGCATGAGGCACCACCGTGGCCTGATCCTCATCTCAAACAGGGACTTTCCCAAGGAATCAGAGAGGCTCCCATGGCTCATGGCCACTCCCATGTCCAGATGTCATTAACCCAGTCAGACCCAAACTCTAATCAAATAGCACAGAAACAGAAGCAAATTGTGGGTCTCACAAATTCCTACCTTTTTTTCACCTGCCTGCATATGGAGATTTTTTTTTTTATCCCTGCTCAAGCTCACTGAGATAGATGCTACCTGACAGATGATCAAACAAATCCAAATTCTATTAACTAGCTTTTGCGGCTTTAATTACTTAACTTTTGCTTTGCAAAGATAAAGTTTAAACGTTATATAAATAGAGGTATTAGAAAATACATGGCACTACACAACTTCTCCAAGAGTTTCCCCTCTGCAGCTCTGAGCTGACAGCTCTAACTGTGCTCCTGCAATTGCCAGCATGAGCTGTGGTTCTCAGCTGCACAAACCTTCGACACTTCCACCAAGTCTCTATGTAAATGTACGTCACCAAGAATGGCGAAACTAAATACTGAGGAGAGGGCAGCTCTTGGATAATTAAAAATATATAAATTAATTCAACTCAAGGTCAAGTTGTGTATTTTACTACCAAAGTACATCTGGTATCTACAGGAAGGACCTGCAGAACAGAGACAAAATCCTAGAAGAAATAATTCAGAAGTACTTAGTAATTACTGCAGGCAAGCATCTCGAGAGGTGCTGCCATGACCAAAAAGGGAGAAAAATCACTTTTGCACTCCTTTGGACATATGGACACGACAGGAAGTTATCTTACCTTTGCAAGGGACAATGGAATGCTGCATCCTGTTCCAGTATCCACATTTTTAAAAGAATGTTAAAAAATTGGACAGGGTACAAAGAAGAGCCACAGAAGTTATTGAAAGGAGGAGAAAATTTCTCACAGTGTGACTCAAAAGAACCTAAACAGCTCTGAATATTAAAGACATTGAGCTGTGTACGTGAAGACACCGGTGTTCAAACAATTAAAAATACTGGTTGTTTTAAAAGCTTAACATCAGAAAGCCAACAAAATTAACAGCAAAACAAAATCAATAGATGCCAAGTTAAGGCAGAAGTCATATTCAATATTCTAAATAACTATAGGAGACCTAACCATCAGAACAAGCAGCCAAAGATGTATTCAATATTCTACCCTTCCACTTATAATCCAGGTTATGCTTTTTCAGACACACACATTTTGTACTTCCTTAGTACCATACTTAAAGACTACATGGATGGCACGTGACGGTCTGTGATTTATGGGGTCAGATGTGCTCATTAATTAATCCTGTTGAACTGACATTTCGAACCTGTCCCCGTGGGGACCTTCCCAAAGGAGCCCAGTGTAAGCAAGAGGGCCAGGCCTGCCCACAACATGACACATTTATCACCAGCTCCACACTACAAATGGACCTGAAGGCTTCTTTCAAGCTGTAAAATACAAAATCCTGCTGAAATTAAACTGCCAATGCTTTTTCTAATGTACTTCGATAGAAGCACATCAGGAACTTGACATCATCACTGGCATTTTATTCTAGTTTACTTTTTACAAAGAATATCAAATTCCATACAGAGAATTCAACAACTTAAATCTAAAGAAGTGATTCTATCTTGAGGCTCCAATTTATTCATCTCTGCAACTTCATTTTCCCTGTTTAGGTCAAACCTTTCTAATGTAATTAACAACCGATTCACATTCATATGATAAGGCTGGTTTTTGTAAAAGCTAAAATGAAAATGATTTTATACCCCCAGAGCAAACTGTTTGGAGCTTAAGGAGCAATGACAGCACTAACATTGCCATACACACATGTAATGGTTAACATCACAGATGCACTGTGCAGTGCAGGTCCTTAATCCAAAATGTGGGAGCTGCTGCTTAGAGCAGAAAGATAAGACAAGCTAAAAAAACCCAACAGTTTTGGTTGAAGTAAGAGGAGAAATAAAACAAACTACAGCAAGAAGCAGAGGACACTCCCTAAAATATTGCAAGTTTTTTCCATGTAAGAGAAAATGAATAATTGTGACAATAAGAAGAATAAACTAATTGAAAAAAGACGAGCTGCTTCAAATCTGGCCATGATGGAGCTAAGTTCTTGCTATTATATTTATACACAAAGTAAAACTACATCACAGAGGTAGAAGAATTTCTGCTGAAATTACAGCAACCTCACGAGACAGTATGCAGTGCCATAAAATACTGTACAGAGCTGCCATCCATAACAGAATCAAATCTTTGTGCTGAATCAAAGCCACTCCAGGCTGCTGCTGCTTCCTCTCTTCTTACCAAAATGATTGCAAATGAACAAATTTGACTTCTGGTCACTTGCTAGCTTATTTGCAAGTTATTCTGTTCAGTCCCCAGTGGTTCTGTCAGTCCAAGGGAGAAGAGCCAAGGCCATGGATTTGCTCTCTGTCCCACTCAGGGGGAAGACAAGGCAGAGGAGGTGTTGTAACTCGTGGATGAAGATGGGCTTATGCCAAGATAAATGTTTTTATGCTAGAAGAGGGCAAATCAGCTTTTGTTCTGCTGATTCTGCTGTGAAGGTGGGAAGCCCCATTCCATGATTCTGTGACCATCCCACACTCTTGTTTTCAAGGGTCCAGGCAGGTACAGCTCCTGGATTAATGAGGATGGAAAAGCTGAACTGGTGCTACAAATGAGAGCTCTGTTAACAGATTGGCAACTGCCACCAAATCGCTCCTGAAATCTTGCACGCTGCTGCTCAGCCTTTCAGGCTGGGCCATCACCAGGAGCTGCTTCTGAGGCTCAGAGGCTTCAGTAACATCCACACATCTTTATCCATAGCTGCCCACAACATCACACAAGCTTTTAAGAATCATTCAATCAAAATTCCTGCCCAGCTTCTTTATCCTGTACGTCACCCTGCTCAAGTGACCAGGTACTCTTTAAAAGGCAGACAGCGCCGTATTGCAGCTGACACCCGTGTAAACAGAGATAGGACATTTAAACTGGTGGTAGCTCTTGTCATTTGCTTTCTGAAATCCGAACGTTTACATCTAGATGGAGATTAGAGTGGCTAAACTAATGTACTCAGGAAGAAAAGCCTGCATGTTAACAGCCTGACTTTGCCAAAAAGGGTGACAGAAGTCAGTGACATGCTGGTGTCATGATTTATCTTCCACAGAAGACAGAACCCAAAGTAACACTTCCTTTCAGTTTTGTTTGGGTTTGCTGGTTTGTTTGTTAGGGGAAGGGGGGGACAGTGTGGTTATTAGTATTTTTTTAATTATTATTTTAATTTTTTTGGTACAATGACCTTAATTTTTCCTCCAAGCAGTAGTTTATTTGCAAGGTTTGGGAACATCTTTCCTTGCTTCTAGATGAAGCTATCACGTAGAAGGTTACAAACAGTCCTTTAAACCAAGCATCTCTGGTCAAACTCCCAGAATTTTGTTCTGTTATTAAACACTGTTTGAGTGTTTTGCACTACAATTAAAAATGAAAACAATGGTTCATCCAGCAATAGTAAGTGCTAGGTAGAAAGAGCCAAATTAACCGTTCAAGCATTAATTGCCATCTCTTTTTCCACTCATATACTTAGTTACCTAGGTAAACACAAGATTCACATAAGCACTGCTTCCCCAACAGAAGAACGCATGAACATAAATTTCAGAAAGTTACTGTCACAAAGCAATAGACTGCACCTGCAATAACTACCAAAATATATGATGTTTCTTGTATTTAAAATTTAAGACTGTCTTTATTACAGAGTAACATTTACGCCATGCACCAAATGAGAACAGTCCATGAAGAGCCCAGAGGAATTTAATTCTAACAATTGTTTTCAAACTTATAAAATGTTCATTTTTATCCTTAATAGGTGCTGCTATTTTGGGAGCAGTAAACATAAAGGTCGAGGATGACTGACATAATTTTTCATTCAGCAGCTAAGGAAAGCAAGATCTTTGTTCAAAATAGAAGGGGGAAAAAATAAATTAAAAATAGAAGTAAAAATCAAGATTGCCCTGTGAAGGCCTTTGAACTACAGCTTTGTGATTACACTCCGCAGAGGCAAGGCTGCCACAGGACAGTTTGTCATTGAGGCACCACATAAAATTTTCTGCCAACTCCTTCAAGTGTCAGTTGCTTTGCACATGAATTTTCACTGCTGCAACAATGACAAACACCCAACCCTGCAGAGATGATGAAATCAATGTTCAGGCAGCACAGAACTCCCCAGCTGGTCTGTGTGTTCTAACACACACACCTGGGTCCTCTTTGCTCTCTGGTGCTTCCCTGGGACTGAGTCCAGCCCAGTGGAACTCTCATTTTATGCTGTGCTCTCTGCCTCACTTCTGAGCTGCTCTAAGCTGAAAAGCTCTGCAGTCAGAACTGGAGTCCCCAAAAAAACTACCACAACTCCAGTGAGTGCTTCAAGAAAATAATTTAAAACAAAAAATCAATGCCCAAAATGTCTTGGAAGTTGGTGTGGGTTTTTTTCTACACACAGACAAATAGCTCATTCTGCTGGCTGATCATGCAATGATTTACATTGGTACTCAGATAATCAGGTTTCCCTTGTCACACCAACTCCCATCCAAGGGACACTGCCAAATTCCAGCGTTCCCAGCTCCTTGGCACCACTGAGGTGTCTCCCTGAGCAGGAGAGAGGATCCCAGTCCCAGCACAGCCCTGGGCAGCAGATCCCAGTGCAGGATCCCAGTGCAGGATCCCAGTCCCAGCACAGCCCTGGGCAGCAGATCCCAGTGCAGGATCCCAGTCCCAGCACAGCCCTGGGCAGCAGATCCCAGTGCAGGATCCCAGTCCCAGCACAGCCCTGGGCAGCAGATCCCAGTGCAGGATCCCAGTCCCAGCACAGCCCTGGGCAGCAGATCCCAGTCCCAGCACAGCCCCAGGACTCCAGCACCTTTCCTGCCCAGCCCTGCTCCTACAGGGCCTGCTCACGCTCACCCCTTGGATACCAGACTTCAGCTCTCCCTGCACATCACATGAGAACGTAAATCATGAATTTTAGAAAAAAGGATAATTTAGACAAAGACAAAACTATAACAAAGCTCATCAGCTGTCTCTGAAAGCAAACGTGCCTGAGCTCCTGGTGGAGCAGGAGCTGCTGTGTTCCCCATTTCCCTGGGCCACTCCTGTCTCCCTGCAGAATGGGCTCCCTTTGAGCTGTGAGACTAAAGGAAATGGAAATTTCAACTGACAGGTTCCCCAGCTTTTGCATTTTTGCATAATATTGATAGTGCTGCACAACACAGACGAGGGGCTGTTCTTTCATCTTGCTGGAACAAACCAGCCTCTCTCCAACACACCCAGACAAGGCTCTTCGCTGCCCCCACCTGCTCCCTGTTTCTTACATGTTTACATGTAAAGTATGAAGATGACTGGCAAGTCTCTAATCAGGATCCAAGCAAATCTCTTTTCCCCAAATGGCTAAAAATATATATTTAAAAATAATTTAGTTTATCTGGTTAGATCCTAGTCTGTACTGATCCACATTTTCATTCCAGCCAGGGAAAGGGGACATCTGCCAATATCCACAACACATTGGAAAGAATTTGAATATTAATGAACTTTTAAAGGAAACAATCCTGTGTTGGACAAGAGCAGCTGATGGCCAGGTACTTTCTAATACACAGGATCATTTGAAAGCAAATGTTTTCAATGGTTCCTAGAGATCTTTCAATGAAAGATTTCTTCCTAAATTTAAGTTGATTAAATTTCTTCAAGCACTGCAACAGCCTCTTCTTCTCACACAGCTTCTAAAAGCAATGTTTGACACTTTCCATAAGGGAAATATGCATTGTAAAGACATATATGTATTTAAATGCATGTATCTTGATGAATTTATACATAAGCAGGAGTGATTTCCTCTGAAAGCACTCAGGGATGTGAAAGACTCTTGTTCAGAAAGCAACTCTTGTAGTAACTGCGTCATATACAGCGGCTGCAAAAATATAAAAGCAACCATCAAAACACAGGGAAGTAATAAATATTGAAAGAGGCAAATCATGTATGAACATACATTTAAATTGCAAAGAATAAAATGCCAAAATAAGCAAAAGAGAAAAAAAAAATCAGCCAGAACCGTACATTCTTAAATTTCCTACTAACTTGGCCAAAGTAATATCCCACAGGTGTTTTATCAGCAGCCTTTGATCTCACACTGTACTTGCAGGAGCAGGAACAGCTGTAGAATCACAGAATGGTCCCAAGCATTCTGAACAATGAAGGTACTCCCTCACTCCTGTCAGAGGAACAGTCCCAGCTGTTTGTTAAAAATCAAATAAGCATAAATAAAAATCAAATATAATCAGACGCTGAAATCTGTAAGAAAAGCCAGGAAGAAGGATGGTCTCATAGGTTCATGGAAGACACAAGCTGCCAGTTCCCCATCTCACTCCTGAAGAACTCTGGTAAAAGGACGGGAGAAGCATTTCATCTTCAGCACACAGCTAAGAGAACGAGGCTTGGGAGATCATGGCAAACCCCTCCTGCCTCTGGATCTGGCAGTATGAACTAAAGCAAAGCACTGCAGTGTATTCCATGGGCCCTTGGGCTGATCTCCAATGTTGCTCCAATGCTGTTTAGGCAGGGGATGCAAAGCACGACCACTGCTCAAAACCCAAAGTATCTTTATAAAACAAAACAAAAAAACCCAAAGCACAACTGATTAGATTTTTACCCCACCCCTTCCCCAAAATATCTCCTAACAGGTGCTATGCAGACACAACTGATGCCACCACAAAGGGATAATTTGTGGACAGTTCACCCACAGCTTGCAGAACATCTAATCTATCTACCAAGCACTCCTAGAAGGAGTTCATCAATTAACTATGCAGCCTCAGGGTAGAAAGGATCATCTAACTCCACATTCCAGTCTCAATTTAAACAAGTCATTTAGGCTGGGAAACTAAGCAAACTGCAACATCTAAAAAAAAAAAAAAAAAAAAAAAAAAAAGTAATGTATTAATCACACAGAAGCCTAAAAACCTCTGGGACTCCGACAGTACTTGCAAAATTACTGTTATAACATAAAACAGAACACTGGCACAATTGTATCTGTATTGTCCAAAGAAGTTGGTATAAATACTGTCCTTGAAGCTGACCTATCTTTTGCTAAGAATGACTTAACATGTCTGAGTGACTGAGTTGATTTGGTGACCTGTGTTTATGCAACCCAGTCTGAAAGTTTAATTCAGAATACAGCACCAAAATAGAGACTTGTACAAAAGGAATGTGCACCGCCAGCAGTTCTCTTCCTAAAACTCCTCGTATCTGAGAACACATTAGGCATCGCCAGTCAGTGTTTAATAGTTAGGTGTGCAGGAAATACAAAACACCAGATTTTCACAGAAAGCACTTAATTTTCTACACTACTGCCCAATGATTGTACTAGTTTATATAAGAAAATACATGTAGCAAATGTGTCCTAATAGAAAAAAAACCCCAGGTTAAGAGAGAACAACGGGCTGTTGTAAATACAGCATCTGTCAAAGTTAAATAACTACAGGCTGCATTTTTATCCACTTCATCCACAAAGTGTAAAATTGCTGGCGTTAGCAGGAAGTTTGTCCTCCCAAAGACAACCTACCACAGAACACAATTTTAGTTCTATTTAGTGTAGTTTACTCTTGCTACATTTCACAGCTCATTCTGCTGTTAGCATTCAAAATAAATACAAGCAAAATGTACACTTTACTCAGCATAAAGAACTCTCGTGCACAATATTAAACAGCAGGAGAAAGCAAAGCCCAGAGACCAAACTTAAACCAGATTTGCGTCTATTTTTAACGGAGTGAGAATTCGGATGAACTTACAGTAAGATTCCAGTTGATCTGGGGTATTCTTGTGTGAAGGTTCAGACTGAAGAGAAGCAGGAGAGCTCCGGTAACCACCAGTGCACTGCAGCTGACAAACTCAAAGAAATAAAGGCCCTCGCAAGGGGAGCATTCCATGATGGTCTCGATGCAGATGAACGCGGTCAATGCCAAAAGCTGGGAAGAAAAACAAGTGGAAAAAAAAAAAAATAAGTAGATTTCCACATTTTGAAAGTAGCCACAAGTATTCCTGAAATTTCCATTGGGAACATGATCGGTTTACACTCAGGAATGTGTGATTTCAGTTTACAACAGGGCACTGTCTAGGGAGCAAAAACAAAAGCAGAGTAATGTAAGATTTTCTGGATTTGTCCCATTCAACTAAGAACATTTGAGCAAAATTACAAGGACCCTAACATCAAAATGACCAAGACACCCCAAAAAGAATGAAACCCCTGCGGGCTGCTGGCTTAACATGCAAACAGCACCCCAAACATTTCATTCCATTTTTTACTCATGAGACACTATTCCAAAACTAGAAGATGGAATGCGTTTGTCAACTTCAAGCGGAATTACAGAGTATTAATGTTGTGTGATTGTGAAAGACATTTCAATAAAGATTATTACTTAAATTCATTACCAACTGAGTTCTAAATCGACTCAAAATAGAATAGATTCAGGATTTCTATCAGTGTCCAAAACTGCCTGCCTTTTTCACATTTATCATCATCAGTACACTGTATTTCATATTAAAACGTATTTAATCATTCGCTTATAGCATAATAAAACAAGCAGATATGAAGGAAAATCCCCTGGTGCTGCAAACACAACCGTGGAACTGGGATAATGATAGAGGGATAAATTCAGAGGATTTACTGGAAGAGTTAACACGTGTGCACTCTGAATTCAACAAGGGTTGAACTCACTGTTTAGGATAAAACCCTGACACTCACTGTACTTGAACACAGTCTGCCCAGTGGCCAAAACTAAAATATCCCCCGCCAGAGCCCAGTATCAGGCAGCAGGGAGAGCTGCCACCCATGGGCACACCACGGGCACACCGCATCTGCATGCGAGGGATCCCTCCTCAAACACAACTGACACAAGCCAAGCAGCTCCATGGATGGTTTGGGGGGTTTTGTTGTTTTGTTGGGGTTTTTGCTTTTTCAGGACAAGCAAGGAAGGCCTGAAGAGTGTTTTGCTTTGGTTTTCAGGACAACCACCCCCATCCACGCACTGATATTTTTTAAAAAGGATTCTCTTCTTGCTGCGCCGCAAAATTCTATCGAGGCTGCAGTAAGCACTTCAATCTGAGGATGAGGAACTAAGGGAGATACTTTCCTCAGAGCCAAATATTCAAGAATCTGAATGTTTTGCACAAATGTTAGTTCAGAATATTGACAGAAGCCAGGATAAAAACCGATTTCTGTTAAATCCTTCTTTGCCAGTTTCAATGTTCTGCAGATACACTGCCTTCAAGCACTTTTTATGCTTCATCCATTGGTTTGTCTTTGCGTCCCACAACAAAACTTGCAAAATTAAGAAAAAGGATTTTGAAAGAAGTCACCAAGAAAAATTTTTTTACGCTAACCTGAGCAGTAATTCTAAGAAAAGGACAATACCCCTCACGTTCACTTGCCACATACCTCAGAATACAGCAGAAAATGTAAATTTAAAACCAGATTAAAGCTCAGCAAAGCTACTTTAATAAAAAACCTGACGCTTTGTTGGAAAACCTCTCACAGTTCACGTAGCACACGTTCATTAAAGAGAGCAGATGTTACACTAATTTTTGTCAGCTAACAGAGCAGGCAAATTCATATCAAACAAATTCTCAATAGATATCCAGTGATTAAACACTTCAGGTTTTATCTTTTAGCTTCCGAAAGAAAGATCATGTGCGAAACGGAATATTCAGAATCAAAGCAGAATCAAAGTATGATTTCAGCAATGACACACATACAAAAAAAAAAAAATACTGATCAGACACAGCCTCATTGGAAGGTATTAGCATGTAATGAAGTTCACCTTCTCTGAAAACACAAGCCTCAAAACTGAAGATGACCATGCAATTAAAAAAAAAAAGCTTTAAAAAATAATCTTTGCTTTTTCAAGAAGGATCAACATCGCATATTAATGCTAAATGTTAGCCAGCAAAATTTCTGCTTCTGGATTTTCCAATGTAATAAAGTTTCTATTTTTCTTGCCACTATTTTTAATATATTATGACACTTGTAATTTTTTTTCTTTTAAAAGATATGGTTCTGCAATATTTTCTAGAAATACCGTAGCACAAGCCCCATTCATCTTCTCAAAACATGAACAACTCTGAATTGTGCCACCAACATTAGGCTGAAGGAGCCAAAATCTCTGGCACATCAGTTGTCGTGCTGTGCAACAACTCCAGTGTTTGGTTGATAAACTTTTACACTGACTCTTCTCCACACCAGGCAGCACTGCTTCTTCAAGACCTACACACCCATCTTGGCTGCCAAAGCTCAAAAGAGACCAAAGAGTTTCCTGCAACAGCACTGGAAATTAATCATGTACTGAAGAGGCACTTGGAGCAATGAACTCAAATAATCTTGTGTTATTTACATATTCTTAAATCCAGAATTAATAAACTCCCAAACAACTCCACATTTAGATTTCATTTCATCCCTTAAGGAACTATAAAATACATTTACCTGTGACACACCCTTCTAAGAAAAAAGCATTAGCTGTGCACACTTAGGCCTGACTTAACCCAAAGCATTTTAAATGCAAGTAAAGATGTGCCATCAGTTGAGGATGTGCAGCAGCAGTCCAGTGGCCTGGGGTGTGGCAGCCCAAGTCTGCTGATAAATTCATCAGACAGGCTGGGAGAAAACCTCAATTGCATCCCTGTCCGATGGAGGGACACAGGAAAAGGACAATACTCCCATGCACACAATTTATTTCTAACTCTTTGGTACTTCTAATAAGATTGCAGCTAAATCTGTTACTATTTTTCTTGCAATAAAAATATATGTCCTCCTTCTCAAAGACTCTACACGCTGCCAGTGCTACAGATGATACCCTCCTGCTACCTGCCACCCCTGTCTCACAGCACAGACATGACAAAAAAAGAAATCCACATTAACCACTACATCAGAAAAAGATCTGTTCTCTTACAGAAATTTCCCTTTTCCTAATCATAATAGAAATCTCAGTCCTCAATACAAAATATATTCTCTTTTAAACGTCAGGATAATCTTGTCCTACACATTTATAAACCTGCCATAAACATAATTCCAACTTGTAGTTACAAGTTATATGAAACTTCTATAAAATATACTTAGTTTCTTTCTTTGAAAGCAAACTACTCAGAATACATGAAATGAAAGTGAAATACATGGGGTTGATTCCACAGCCCCATGACTTACTCAGTGAGCTTTAAAGTGTTGTGCAAATGCCGCCTGTCGTGGGTTATGTAACCAAAAAAAAAAAAAAAAAAAAAAAATTCTATTTTTTCCATCTGTTGAAACCGGTTGGGGAGGTGTTTTCTTTATCTCTTGTATAACCCATTCCTCATAACTCCAGGGCAGAGGGGACGGGTGCCTTCTGTTAATGGGAAAGTTGTTAAAACCAGCTGGGGCAGTGTTCCTTATCTCTTCCAGGACCCATCCTCCCTGCAGGGGATATCTGCTGTTCATGGGCCATGGAGGCTCACTGCAGACTGATACAATTCCATCATCCATTGGGAGATGCTCCACCCAGTGGGAGGAGCCAACCATTCCTACCTAGATAAAAACTGAGTCACAACACCAGGGATCCTGTTTTCCACTGGATTTCTGGAGGAAGACTGGACCCATCTCACCACCACTGGACCCTTTTCTACGGGATCATCTCTATTCCAACAGAACCACATCTGTTTCTCAAGGAGGATTTATTTGGACTGTTTCCAATACCCTGACCAACAAGGTGCCAGGTTGTATTTCTGACTTGGTCAGGGTGTCTAGGATTTTTTTGCTTGTTTGTTTGTTTGCTTGGTTTTTTGTACTACTACACTTTTATTTTTAATATTCCTAGTAAAGAACTGTTATTCCTATTCCCAAATCTTTGCCTGAAAGCCTTAATTGCAAAATTATAATAATTTGGAGGGAGGGGGTTTACATTCTCCATTCCAAAGAAAACTCCAGTTGTCGCTGGCAGACACCTGTCTTCCTAAACCAAGACACAGCCACATGAACCAAAGCTGCTTCTCAAAGGCCATGGCTCATCCAATGGTAGGGTTCATTAAAAAAACCCCAACCATGTGCTAACATTCATTATCTTTGTGTTTTTTAATGTATGAAATAAATAACTTAGGAGGCCATGTACATAAATGAGGCAGTGAATTAACACAGAACATCCTTGGCTGGCACGGCCGTGAAGCAGTGAGTGTCCCACTGCAGACTGCAGCCAAGTCCCTTCTCCAGAGCTTTCTTGGCTCTTTTCCCTGCCACAGCTCACATTCCAGATACAACTGGTGCCTTGCCCTTCCATGTAGCCTACACACACTCTCCCGGGAAGAGGAAATAAAGATCAAGATCTTCCAGCCCTCCTGGGAAGCCTCCATGCTCCATCCAGGTTTGCACTGTTCCAGGTGACTGAGACACAGAGCTACAGAGAAAAAACCAACTCCCCAGCTGTTAAAGCTCAGTCCACGCTTCAAAACACTCAAAACCCAGAATCCTGCTTCTGCCTCCCACAACTGCAGTTCCAAGACAAGCTAAAAAACCCCAGAAAACCAGGGGAATGGCATTGTATCAGAGCACAGGTCTCGGATACAAAATATACCATGACATTTGTCCAACACAGGAGGGAACCCCCACTTTCAAATCACACATCTTTCCATAGTTTAGGGTGATGAGATTTGACAAGTTTTTCCACAAGCAGACATTTCAATGTTGGTTTACCAAGGAAAAATGAGAAGTTGAATGTGGTGGAAATCTCCTCTTACATGAATTACTGCTCTCTCTTACAAATAACACAGCAACAGTTTTCTCTGGCTGAAGCAAGAGAGAAAGTTTTCTCTGACAGACAAAACAAATATTTTCATCTGTTTTTCTCTGCACCGAGTACTTTGGAGAGTTTTCTATTCCACTCTAATTCCTCCAACACCCTAAATTTAGTATAGCCCTCTTTTACTACTAATCTTTCTCTTTTTAGCAGTTGCTTTTGATTTCTTTTCTACTTCCACTTTTCTTAAAGTAAGTACAGTGAATACTGCATTAAAACGCAACTTTATCATGATGGAAGTATCTCTAATTCTGGATGCTCAGGTCCATGCAGAGGTATCCCAGGCTACCTGCAGGAACACCAGGTCTCTTGTAAGAATCTGGTCAACAAAGCAGGCTCAGAAGGAACAAGGTATGCTCAGGGTAAGCTGAGGAAAGGTCTGGCTCTGCCAGCGCGTGCAATGCACCTCCAGGGCTGTGACAGAGCATTCCCTGCCCTTCATCCCCCATTTCCCCCCGCCACATCTCACAGGCAGGAGGAAAAAGCCCCAAGCGGAGGATTAAATATGAGATGTGCTTCCCAATTATGCCATTTTGTGCTTTTAGCCTTGAATAAATTGGCAAGCTGAATAAAGTGACAAATGTTACTGCCTGGGGTGCGCGGCACTGCCGAGGTAACTTCTGCACCAAACGGCACTGAGCCCCCAGAGCAGCTCCATGGAGCCACCACAAATTAGGACCACGGAATTCCGGAGAGAGAGCCTCTGCTCTGGGATCCAATGTCCTTGGAGTCAGCCACATCTGCCTCCTACCATTATTGCATTCATCTCAACTTTCCTGCAAATTCCCCTGGAGAAGGGCCCTTAATGAAGAAATCATCTGCCTCAGGGCTATATAAATGGCTCATATTTACATCACTATCTTGGCAACACAGGCACATCAGACATAAAACACTGTATTTCCCCAAAATGGAGAAAATGTGCTGTGTCAGGTACCGACGCTGAAAAAGAACTTTTAGGAGGTTGCTAATGGTGTATTTTCCATTTCAGAATACGTTGTGTTATATTTTTGAGGGAAAAAAAAATCAAAGAACTTTGCATTCAAAATTTAAAAAAAAAAAGACAGTTCTGCAATGAAAACAAAGTAAAAAATTAGTTTTCCTGTTTATCTAAAATATTACCACAGAAAGCCTTATTGTGTGGTTAAATGACATAATTACGCATGGTTTCCAAAAACCCACAAAATGGTCAGCATTTTTTCTGCCTGAAAAATACCCACAGAATTTTAGTAAAAATGTCACACTAGCAAGACATTTTTACATCCAGACTGTTTAAATTAATGGTACAGCAGAATACACATGCACAAAATAGGAAAGAAAATATTGCTTTTACACCGCTTAAAGTATCTGAAGACATTGAACCTTCTTGAATTAAAACCTAGATTTATTGTTCTCATTTACTTGGCCCAGCAGTCCCAACTTTATGCATGAAATGAAGCTGGTCTCATTCCTTGCAAAGCACATGCATTTCCCACATCTAAAACAGCTGGCACAGATATGAATATTTGGGATCATATGGCTCAAACACAGTCCTGCTCCTCCAGGAGGAAAACATCTTTTACCCTAAGCAAAAAATGACTGATTTCCCGCCTGCCTCTGGTCTGCATCCTCAAGACTCCATGAAAACTGTTATTAACTCTGGTAAGAGGCTGCAAGGGGCCTTAAATTACAAAGGAGCATTAAACTTTTCCTGCAAGACAGAAAGTTTAGGAAAACAACACTTACCTGAGGGAAGCTTAAGCACCACCAGTGACTCAGCACCCAAATAAACTAACTTGTGCTCTGATGGCACAAATACAATCAAACAAACCCAGAGAAATTCAACCAGGCCTCCCAAGTCACCTCTGATCTGCTTTGGGTAGTGACAGTAGGAACAAAAGCAGAAAATATGAGTTTCAGATCATCATTGCACCTCTAGTGTTTTACATGGAGCTGCAAAGTTTTTATTATTTCTTAGTTCACTTTTGGCTGTAATGTGGCAAAACTTCAGCGCATTAAATACTGTCGAATCTTTACTAAATCAGCTGATCTTTTGCCACCTCTAGCAGTTTTCTATAACCCTAAGATTCAGCTGACTTCCCCTTCTCAATTTAGGCAAAAGACTAATCCTAAATACGGAACATACTGCTGAGGCCTGAAACGTTTTGATGGTGTATTAGGAGAAAGGGGCATATTTTAGAGTGAGGGTAATCAACACTCAAAATCAACAACAGAATGGTATTTGTTTTGAAACATTTATGGCATCAAAACTAATGCTTATTCTACAAAAAAAAAAAAAAAAAAAAAAAAGCTGAACTACAGTGAACAGAACAAATTCTCAACTGGCTAAAACAGAAATGCATCAATTTTTAAAGTGAACTTAATCATAGAATCTAGAACAACAAAAAAAAAAAGCTGCAGACAAGATGTGGTGACTTATTTCCTGCTAACTGCATTAGCAGACTTTTGTTATTGCTTGAACACACTTATACAACCAACATTCTTATCTGAGAGATAAATGCAAAACCAATTCCAGTTCAAGTACCATTAAACACACTGTAGGTTTTGACAGATAAAATAAAATCAGTTCTTCCTACGAAAACAAAAACAATGACTCGCCCCCCTTAAAAAGTCTGATTTAGATGTATTTTAGGTTTTATCCAACAAGCAGATGACAAAAAGAACCACTGAACAGCATCTGAAGCCAAGGCACATTGCAAGGAGTTTTTTGTTTTAGGCACATGGTATTTCCCCACTGAAATCTGAATGAGATTCAAACAAACCTTCCAGACTAGACAAAAATTAATGTAGTATGCCACCTGTCCCATAAAGAAAAGCCCATCAAAAGCTTTTTAGCAACCCCACCCTAGAGGAAGGTTCATTTGAAGACCATGCAGAGAGCCATGCTTTTAACAAAGGCAAACAAAACATGCAAAACATAACTGGCTTCTCCCACCAATTTCTCTCCACAGGAACCTGTGCCTCCAGTCCCCAGAAACTCTAATTCTTGTGTAGCACAAATCAAAATATTTTCATAAGCAGCAGATCTTTCAAGACAATAATGAACAAAATCCCAACACAGAGTCTCACATGTCTAACTTTCCCATTCATATTCTCCATTAATCACTTCATTCCTGAACAACCCAGTGAACAACTCATAAATGGAAAGGTTTATTCTGTATCTACAGTACATTAATTATGCCAATGGCTACAGTGAGCGTCATCAAACAGAAAAACTAAGGGAGGTAGATGGTTCTTCAGCCCTTTTTCACCAAATCCTGATACCTGAGGCTTAATTTTCCCATTCATTGTCTCATGCTCATTCTGGCAGTGTCTGCAAGCAGAGTTTATACAGCCATCTCCAATTCCCAGGCAGGACAAGCTGGTGTGGTAACGATGCTCCCTGGTGCCAGATAGGGCAGGTTCCTCAAGGCAGGTTCCTCAAGGCAGCTGCAGCTCACCAAGGTCAGGCAGTACAATTCTCTCAAGGAGCCTCAGTGTCCCCCTGCCTGCCCCAGAGGAGCAGGGAGAGACAGGCCACCAGCCCAGGGAACTCTGCAAACAAACCACTGCAGTGTGCCCAGACCCCAGAACAGGGCTCCAGGGTGCCGATAAAAACCATAATTAAAGCACTCACCAACGCTGAGTGGAAAATCTTAAACAGCAGTACTATCCAGCTAGGTTTCTTCAAGTCCAATTTTATCACAATCTGACCAGCACTTGCATATCACATTCTTCAACGAGACAGGCAAAAATAGGTCAAAGAAACCATCATGCATTTCTTTGGTGCCACACTGAATGTAATTCTGTATGCACTGAGTCATCTGCATCTTCTTCAGCCACTGCCAGCTGCAAGTAGTGGGGGAAGAAGGGAGAATAAAATATTTCCCATGAGCCCCATTTACTGCTATAGTCCTACTCATGCAGGCTTTACCACAACAGTAACACAGAGTAAAAACCAGCTACAGGTAACAAAATGGAGAATAAATCCAGTTCAACTGCTCTGTTAGCAAGCCTCACTTTCGGGCACCAAAGAGGGAAATAAAACCTTCCTTAAAAATCAATGCCAAAGCCCGTCAGGCTTACAGACTAATTTAATAGTTAGTGTCACTGAAGTCAACAGTCACCAGTTCTGTATCAGCATTCATGGGTTGTTAGTAACACCTAGCTCAGCAGGTACCTCCCAGCACCTTTCCCTCCCCAACCTCCCAGCAAGGCTGAAGTCTGCTCTCCTCTCCACTTCCTGGCCATTTCCATTAAGTCAAGCTGTAAGAATGCAGAGCCTATCATATCTTTGCTATTTAAACAAAATGAGCAGATATAGCTGCCCTGTTCTTGTCTTGGGGTTGCACACACACACTGCTGGAATACAGCACATTACTGAGATCACATTTGCACGGTTTTTAAATAAAGTACAAAAATCCCTATTGCTTCACTTATGAGAATTCTCTATGCAGCTTCTAAAAAAGAGAAAAATCAACACTTCTGAACTGGTTCATGTTCCCATCCATGTTCAGAGGCCAGCCTGTGCTGGAAACCTGGCTAGTCAAAACAATATTAAAACACAGTACTGTAAATCCGGTAACAAACAGATAAATTAAGTGATTTATTAGTTTTAAGAAGTAAAGGTATAATCATAACAATTGTCAAGTATTTGGTCTGCACAGCCTCTAGTTTAACTAGCCTGTTTGGCTTTTTAAAAACTGAAAGTTCTATTTTATCACTATCAGAATCAGTCTGTTATCTTTTAAAATCCCATTTAATCCCAATTATGAGTAAACATCAAACATACCACAAATATTAAAACAAGAGAAGAATTTTAATGAGAAAACAGTGAAGAACTTAAAGTAGTCCTACGGAATCCACTGAAATTTTTTGGGTTTGTTTTTGTTTAGAGGAAATGGTGCAAAATGTCCTTGCAATCCCAACATTCCCAGGACGGTAACCCGAAGGCCCCCTTAGATGCCATGCCTTAAAAGGCAAAAAGAGCGCAGACATCCTGGTGAAAGAGAACATTAAAACAAGAGATGTGGCCAGGACACGCAGAGCACTGCCAGCTGTGCCAGGGAACGCTGCTCGGACCGGCTGACACAAGGGATGCAGGAGTAACTCCACCAAAGCAGCAGAGCCCCCAGATGCCATTGCCTAACTGCAAATCCCGGGATTTTTTTTAAGTGGAGAGCAGCCATGCCCCAGGCTGCAGCAGCCTCAGCCTACAGCCTGGAAAATGCTGTGAGCAGCACAGGGCCCCTGCAGCGCTGCCCCCACCTCCGGCACCACCCTGCACACCAGGGGCTGCACGCCAGCCTGCGACGGTGCAGCTGCACTGCTCCCAAAGCACTTCAGGAACGTTACTAACCACACCAGCATCTCAACTTTAAATATCACTATGTTTAACAGAAACTCTCGTCTACATTAGATAAAGTTTCTAAGCATTAAATGCAACAATTAGTTTCTTTTAGAAGAGTGTGTGATCAAATACCTAATTAATCTATTCACAACATTCAAGAGGCAGCATCACCTTCTAGCATGAAAAATAATTTCCTGAGAAAAAAGTTACTACAGATTGTTAAAGACATGGACAACTTAAGCATTTAATAATATTCCCCACCATGCTCGTTGCCTTCTTGTCACAAGCATTTCAGTTTAAAAACGTACAAAAGCACAGAAAATTCCTAATATGGAAACGGTTGTAGTCAATTCATAAAATAATTTGGAAGAAAATTGCCAGACCTGTTTTGAGTAGTGCTGTATCACTGGCAGATTTACAGCATTTGAAAACATCCTGGGATAGCTTCAGTGAAAGTCACAGCAGAAGCAGTACCTTGTGCAACTCAGACGCGGCACAGGACATGCTCCTCCTCACTGGCACCGCTGGGCTTGCAGGCTCTCCCGAATGAAGCAAACCATCCCAGCCAGGTCAGCTCACCTGCAGCCTCAACACCCTGGGAACATACGAGCTAAAGAAAATCTAAAGACGTGCAAGTATCACCACCTGAGTATCAAGTTAGGTATTAACAGAAATTTATCTGGATACTGGAACACTAGTCTGGGTGAAAAGGCATCATATTCTTCCACAAGCTAAGGCATTACAAACCAGAGCCTTAATTACAGTTCATTAAGCATCATAGTCAGGAATCTGATACTCTGAGTATAGTTCCCAGTTTAATTTGCACACGGTGAGATTAAAACATCAGAGGATCTCTGCTCACCTGAACCCCCACTGTGGACTGTGAGTGGCCCCCCCCCTCTGGGGGAGAGCTACACCAGCTCTAGGACCTCTGCCCATTGTCAGCAATATTTCTGACCCATCTTTTCTCTACTCGTGGCTGGATGTTCTTACATCTATTCCACAACAGGTTGGTGTTATCCAGCTTTTGCTTCCCTCCTCCCATATTCTGGAGCTGACCGTACAAGTTCCAGGGAAACCTAAACATTACTTCCATGTATTGGAAGCAACTACACAAATCATCTGAGAATTAGGTGACTTTTTTAAAAAAATAAGAATGTATTTTTAATTGCAGCTCTAATAAATGGCGACTTTAGCACTACAGAACAGCAGCTGACCCATTGTTAAGAGGATGCCTCGGAGTGGCTCCCTGGAACAGAGGCTAGGCAAGGTTAAGAGAATAAAAGTGGTTATTTATTAAAGACCTTGAACAGGTACACCAGTCAGAAGCCTCCAAGAGGGTCTGCACCCAAGATGGACAATGGTGACCAGTTTTTCAGACAATTATAAGTTTGGTCCATTTATATATCAGGGGTTAATCCCCCAATTACAGCTTCAGGTAATGGAGCCATATTCCCCTGGGTTTGCCCCCCACCGCCCCAATTCACTTTTGTCTATACTTTTCAGGGCCTGAGGCTGTAGGGTGTCCTTGAATTTCAGGCCTAAAGGGATTGTTTATCTGACCAAATGTGAAGAGAGTTAATTAACACTCTGTATGGAATTTATATACTAAACAGGATTTGAAAAATATAGAAGCTAACATTCTACGCATCAAGATGTCTCTTCATTGTGTATTTGGTTTTCTTTGTATTCAAAATTTCAGTACAAAATTATTTGCTGAGGTCCTGAATCAAGAGAGATTTTGATTAAATGCAATTTTGAGCACAGGATGATGATGGCTACTGAAAAGTATGCAAGTTGATTTGACAAAACAATGCACTAACTCTCAACAGAAGTAACAGATTCCTCCAACACTGATTATGTTACAAGAAAAACACAACCTCTTAAATTTCTAGTCCTTGTCTTCTTATCTCCAGATGATAATTAAATCACTAGGGACCCTCATCAACAAAAAAATATCACCAAAAACATTACAAGAAGTAATGTTTCTTATTTCCAAGCTTTCCAATTATTAATACCGTGAGAACTAATTAGTGCAGTGTCTTGGTCTGGAAGACAGGTATCTACTAGGGAGGGGTGGGGCCTCTCTAGGAATGGGAATTCCAATCCCTTCCCTCCAAGTTATTATAATTTAGAAGATTAAAGAAGCTTTTCAGGCAGAAGTATGGGGAAAAGAATAACAGTTCTTTACTAGTAAGTATAACAAGGCAAACAAACAACAACAACTCCAGCATTAGTAATAAACAGAACCAGGAACCTCGAGGGGCTTTGTCTCCCAAAGCCCGGGGCAGTCTGATCCCTTGGGACCCCGAGAGCACCGAGCTGGAAGGGTGGAAGCTCCGGGGCTGGTGCTGCAAAGGCAGGATGTCCTGGCAGGCAGGGCAGATGTCCCAGGCAGGCAGGGGGTGTCCCGGCAAAGGGGGCAGTGCTGAAGAAACTGCGACTCCTGGGCAGGGCTGGCCCAGCTCCAGCAGGGCAGGAGAAGGAGCTCAGAATTCCTGGGCACACCAGCAGATAGATGATGGGAGATCTCCCAGGGCCGGACTTTCTGTCGACAGTGGACTCCTCCCACAGCCAGCAGCAGCCTGGCCATCCTCTCTAATGCTGAGAGCAAACAGAACCCCCAGCCCCCCCCCAGTCCTGTCCTTTTCCTGCCCCAAAACTCTGTGATCTTCCCCCTCCTGATGTCTTTTGTATTGGTCAAACACCATCTAAGCACCAGCACTCTGCCTCTTAGCAACTTATGGGGAAAAATTCTTTAAGGCAAAGAGGAACAAACCTAATCCCCAATATGCAGCGTATCTATTACCATTACACTGGTTCATAATGGAAGGGAAAAAAAATACAGCATACTTAGTACAGACATTGTAGGAATTTCTTCTGAAATCAGAATTTAAAAACTATCCACCATCTTAAGAGGAAATTATTAACAGGAATTTGGAATTTACTGGCAGGAGGATATGATCCCATGGCCAGATGGTAGTTAAAGAGACACCATGAAAGAAACCAAAACCTACTTACCTTTCTGCGGGAAGACAGCCACAGTCATTTCTTTAGTTGTTCATAGGAAAAATAAAAGGCAAAGCTAAACAGAGTTATATTACTCTTCCACAGTAAATGTTAGGATAAAAACATCACCACACAGCAACGTAGATCTGCAACCTCTAAAGAGAAATCTTTTTGAAGAAAAATTAAGAGTTTCAGAGGCACTGAAGAGACACCTGAAGAGGATTTGTAAGCATATTGGTGCATTACAAATTTGATCCTCTCAATATGATATGATAACAGCCTTTTTCTAAGACCAAATACCAGAGATCACCAGTATCTGCTGTGATACTCATCATCTTCTGAACAAGCTACAGATGCCCCCAAAAATCAAAGTTCAGCACATGACACAAAAAAAAAAATAAATCACAATGCTTTCTTACAGTAACATACATTCATTCTCTGGAGAGTATAAGAGAATAAAAAGATGGATGATTCAGTTCATCAGAGAATGACTATAAGTTGCCAGTGTGATCCTGGGATGAGAGAGGAGAAGCGTCTGGAAAAGTGCCGTGGCTCAGAGCGGTGGGAGCCAGCCCAAAGGCCAGCCCTGCTCAGGCTGGGCTGCTGAGAGCCCGGCCCGGCCGGCACACGGGGCACAGAGGGCACAGAGCCCTTCGTCCAGCACTGTCCAAACCTCCCTGTCCTCCAACAGCAGCAACAGGGCTGGCTGAGGGCACAAGGGGTCATGAGCACTCAGAGCAAGTGGCAGCAGAAACACAGGAACCAAGAGCTACAAATTGCTCAAACTACATCCACAATGAGGAGGAGGAAGGCTCCTATCCCTCCAAAGTGCAGAATAAATGAAGAGAACAAAACCTTAAGGCGAATCCGTCACCTATGAATAAAAACGGCAGGTACAGGGCTGCTGGGGACCCAAAGTTCTCTCTGAGGCTGGGGTGTCTCCTGAAGTGCTCTGCTTTTCACCAGGAGCACCGAGTGCTTGCCACCGGGACTGACGGCCTGACTGCTGTGACCCCACTCAGAAGCTCACCCTCTGCCCTCTGTTAACTCCCTGGAATTGAATTAACGCCCCACAGACAGAACCCTAAACTTCTCAACAAACAATGCAAAAGCAATCTCCCCTCGCTCACACCGATCCAGCGGTCCCCCGGTAACCTCCCTGACTTACAGATGGAGCTGCCTGGGAGCCACCTGGCTCCTGCTCCAGCCACCCATTCCCAGCCCAGAATCACAGCCAGGGCAGGGGCAAGGGAGCAGGCAAGTCAGACAGGCCCCCAGATGTGCCACATCACACACAGGGGCGAGCTTGGGGGCTCCAGCTAATCCTCCCCTCCAGCTGAGATGCTGAGCTCAAGACACAAGAAGGCAACGGTAACTAATTCTGAGATTACTGAACACCTCAGAATGGCTTTCGACCAGATTCTAATAGTCAGCAACTAGCTTATTCCTTGGAACATAAACGTTATTACTCTAATTTTCTAATATAATTAACAATGAGAATTCCCAATAGTCTTATTACCCATGTAGGCATGCATTGCTGGCTTTTGAATTTTGTTTTCTTCGCTGCACCAGAACCTGACAGCCAAAAGTTTCACTGTAGTCCTGGCCTCAGCAACTCATTTCTGAATCTGGAAATGTATGATGACAGCAAGCCACAAAACTTTTTTTCAATGTTCAGCTACTCTCCACCAATGAAGATGGAACTTTTTATTCTGAAAACTGTGAACATCTGAATTGCTATTCCCATCAGATTTCATTTAGCTCAAACTGCTGTCTCCCCTGGCAATATCAAATGCTATAGACAAGAAGACGAGAGCAAGCATGGAGTGATACTTCCCAGCGCACTCATCAGCATCTCAGAGCTCAGAGACCTCCCAAGCAGAAGTATTATCTTCTTTAAAAGGAATCTCTGATGGATTTTTGCAGCACTTGGAACAAACACACAAGGAGACGAAAGTCATGGGCTGTCTGAGCCACAGAAGCCATCACCAACCCCCACAAATGCCATCCACCCTCTCTCAGCCAGCACGTGCTAAGGGTTTCTGCCTCTTGCAGCTTCCACCAGAAGGCTGCTCTGTGATCCTGCTGCTGCAGGTAAACCATTCCTAACTGCTGCCAATGTCCCGGGAACTGGCCAGGCACAATCCTTCACACCCACTGGCCCAGCTGTTAAAGGTGACGCATGTTACTCTTAAATCAAGTGCCTGTGCAAACTGGCAGGATTCCTGTGAGAACCAACAGCATGCCCAACAGGATCCTGCCTGGTTTTCCTTTCCTTAAAGCCTATGAACAGCCTACCTGGAGCTACACTCCCAGAAAAACTGAGCAGCAGACAAAGAGCAGCCATGACTGGCCACGGGAATTTCAGTAGGAAATATGTCTATGCCCAGCTTTAATGACAGTAAGATTCTTGGAAGTGCAGAGTTTCAATAATCAAGGAGAAAAAAAAAAAAAATTCATTTTGAAAAGCTGAAAACTAAAATGAAGAGGGGAAAAAAAAAAGCAGTCTCATCTAAAATGAAACTATTTCCAGCAAAGAGGTGGTACCTGCTAACCAGCTCATCTCTCTTGCATGACAGAATGGGCCCCTCCTGACTCCTCACACAGTAAACACCTTTTTTCAGCAAGCATACTCAGGAAAAGGAGAGACTGTCCTTAGGAAACTCAAGGGAATGGGGAGAAAGTAATAAAATAAAATAAATCATTTGAGGACATCCACAGCAAAATCTTCCAGTGATACCCATTTCATTATTGCACAACAGTCTCCATGGGAAGTATTAAAGCCCTCAAAAGCACAAGAGACAAATTTATGCCAGAAAGTAATGAGAATAAACGCTAAAGAACATTCCTGCACTGCTCTCCAAGGACAGCCCCTCTCTCACATACCTTCCATGAGAAAAGAGGTACTACTCTTTTTAAATGCCCAAAGATTAACTGAGACAATCTCTCCAAAGGGAAAACATTTCTTTGGTTAGCTCACAAGTGCACTGGCCTCACCTTGACCTCCCTTTTGAGCTCAAAGTCTCATTAGAACAAAACCAAAAGGCACAAACCAAACACGAAAGCTCCAAGCTACCTTAAGTCCTCCCCCCTTTCATTTCCCTTTGTGCCCTTCGTGTGTCACCTCCCACCTGTCTGGTGACACCCCAGGTGTCTCAGCCACCCCAGGAGCCCTGCAAACTCCTTTTCTGATGTGGTCCAACGCTCCTCAGGTTCCTCCACACTGCTGCTGAGAAGAGGCAATGGCTGCATCCCCAGTAGAGCAGACATCCCCTCACAGATCCCAACAAAAACACGCAACTATTTCAACCGAACACTGAGATGCAGGCAGAAGACTCCTTTCTGAAAAGCTCACCTACCTGGCACTAACATTGTCAAAATCAGGGAAATCAGTCCAATGCTAAGCTGTTCTACATGGGCCCTTTCCCTTACTCCCTCACTGCTCCTCACACTGCTGTTACTGACCACTGGCAGGCAGATCCAAGGACCGGGAACTCTTCAGCTTGGCCATAAAGAGGAGCTGCAAGCCCTCAATGGTCCAGTTTTCCAGTCTGCAACCAAATCTAAACTTAGCAAAACCCAAAACAAGGCTCAGAAATAAGCTGCACAACACCGTACATGAAACATCATCATAAACCGTTATGTTGGTGTCCCTTCAAAGGACACTTTGGGGCACATTCTCTTGAAATACTGATGAGTTAAAACTATTGTCCCCTCTAGCAGCACTTACATCACTCCATATGCCTATGTCATCATGGTTTCCCTCTTGTAACAACTCCTTTATCTGAATCCATAAAGATAAATCTATGACAAATTAATAGAGCTTTACACCTATTTTAAGTGATGTGGTGTTTTCCCTGTTCCCTGTTTCTTCTGCTTTTGACAGTCAAAAATGGGCACTTGTAAGCAGAGCCATCAGCCACAAAGAGTAGCAGTTTTCCTTCTCACAGCACCATAGGGCAGTTTGTGGGAAGCCCTTCAACCAAAGATTAGAAAAAGCAGCAGCAGTGTTTGCCTTGAGCTGATATTTTGCCTGCCAATCACAAATGTATTTTAAGGCAAATCCTGATGCTAAATGAAGCATATGCATTGTAATCTTTCCTGTAACATTCTTTTTTACTATAATACATTTAGAGACTTTTATCTTAACCAGCACTTGCCTTTTTCCTTTTTGTAATGCTTTTTTGTGTGCCAGGAGCTCCTTCTTGTTTTTAAGAGATGGAGTTCTAAACCACAGACTTTGTTACATTTCGGTTCTTTCAGTATTTTTGTAAAGGCAAAATTACTAAATATTGTAACTGAAATTATACTTGGCAAATAAGCAACCTAAGTACACAGTGGAATGTGCTCTCTCTTTCTTTTCCAACACTGCTCAATTTTCCATTGCAAATGTCACTCGTCTGCTCTTCCATTACCATGAATGAGGCAGGTTTTGGAGTACAACTAACCAGGCTGAGGTGCTGCACAGCCTTCCACCCTACACTAGCTAATTTAATTTCTTCTTAACTGCTGCCCCTCTGCATTCACACCCTCCTGGGAACCACATGCGATAGCTCAGATCATTCTTATGAAAAGAGCACTAAGCATGGCTCAGGTCCTCTGAAGACACTGCTCTGCAAGTATAAATCTTGCCTACATGAACTGGCACCAGCAGTGTCTTTGTCCAGAGACAGGGAAACCTCTCTAGCTCCCGCAGAGCGTGGTTTTCCCCCATCTTTCTTTACATGACTTAAAATCTTATGAGGTGTACTCCATGATCTTTGGGATTTGTTCCAAGCAAGCCAGATTTAATAATAAAGGATTCGGTTACGATAAGTAATTAGTCATTTTAATGACAAGTTTTTAACAAGACTTGCCACAGTTATTAGTGTACTGCAGAAAGGATCTGTGGTAGGAACTGAAACAGAAATCCCGAGGGCAGATTATTTCAGAGTATCAGGCAGCACCGCCCCGGGATTTCCACCACATGGACAGTTTTTAACAGCTCGAAGACAGGTAGATGTTGCACAGTGATGACAGATCCCTTGGCTCCAGGCCTGAACACACACAACGCACACACTGCTGGTCCCTGTTGTTCTACCGGGCTAACACGCTCACTGCTACCACTCGCAGAGCACAGCTCCTACCCTGCGCTGAGGAGATGAGAAGAAAACAAATCACACTTCCAAATCCTGGGTTTTACTGGGCGTTCATAAAAAATGAATTCATCACCAGAGTCCTCTATAAACTTGTACGCAGCTGAAGCCAGCATACTTCCAATGTGTTTTTCATGAAACCTGTAAGTGCACGTTTTGCCTTGTACTAACCAGCAGTGGTTTTAAACACCGAAGTTATATACATGAAATATTAAAATGTTTCTGGAGCATCACTCTTCTCAGATAACTTGTTTGAGTTACAAGAATTTGCAAGAATTGTAAGAAATTATTTAAAAATCTGTTTCAAGGTGATTGCCATTTTCATAAAACACCTCTTTGCCTAATATCCTGAAAAACACATTTGTTGACTTGAAAAATATAAATATCATAGTGACTTGGAAAGCAGATCAGATGAAGTCAAACATCAGCACTAGCACCACAAAAAACTGCTGAAACGCTTGGTGGTCCAAGCCTTGCATGGGCTCCAAACTGAACCAGTTCAGGCGTCCAAAGTACACGAACGAACGCAGCTCACGTTTGATTTCACAATACGAAACCTCACATTTGGCGTTCGGGTTTTTTTTTTTAGGGTTTCTTTATTTCCAGTCGGTGCATTTAAGAGAACTTCATCCAGTTAAGAGCAAGCAGGCGAGCGAGAGCTCTGAGAGCTCCGGGCGGATCCCGGGACCCCGCGCTCCGCACCCGGCGGGACCCGCAGGGAACCGCGGTCACCCCCGGGCACCGCGACGCCCTGCACGGGCTCAGAACGTGCGGCACCGGTACCGAGGCTGCCTGCCGTGCTGTCCCGGCCCTGCAGCGGGGGTTCGCCCGGCACGCCGGCGATCCGCGGGCACAGGGCCCGGGTGAAACGCGCTCCTGCAGCCCCGGCAGCGGCACGGCCCGGCCCTCGCACCGCCCGGCCGCAGCCCCGCTCCCCGCCGCGATACTCACCACCTCGGCCAGCTTCAGCCTGCCCAAGGTGCCCCGCAGGTAGTCCAAGTCGCAGCGCAGGCCGCCCAGCCCGCGGCGCTGGCTGACGGGCTCTGTAGTGGGCTGGTAGGGGCTGCTGGCCGCCGAGATCATGGAGGCGCTGGACGCCTCGCCGTCGAAGCCCTCCAGGTCATCGCCGTTCCTCATGGTGCCGGTGCCGCCGGTGCCGCCGGGGGGTGGCCGCGGGCTCCGGCCCGAGCGCCGCGCTCAGCTAAGGCAGCGAGGGCTGCATGGCCGCCCCGCGCCCGCCTCAGGCGCAGCGGCGCGGGGAGCGCCCGGGCAACATCGCGCGGAGCGGGGCCGCGCTGCGGCGAGGAGAGGTGCGGAGCGGTGCCCCGGTGCGGAGCGGAGGCGCGGAGCGGTGCCTCGGCGGGGTGCGGAGAGGCGCGGAGCGGTGCCCCGGTGCGGTGCAGAAAGGCGCGGAGGGTGCGCGGAGCGGAGCCGCGCTGTCCCGGTGCGGAGCCGTGCCCCGGCCGCGGGCGAGGAGCCCCGAGCGCCGCAGCACGCCCCGCCGCTCGGGGCCGCGCTGCCGGCTCCGCTGCCCCGGTTTTGATCCCGATGCCGGACCCGATCCGGCTTCTGGTCCCAGTCCAGGTCCTGGTCCCGGTTCCGGTCCCGGCACAACAGCCCGGCTCCGAGCAGCGCCGCCGCAGCCGCTCCTCCCCCTGCGCGGAGCGGAAAGGGCGGGCAGGGCCCGCCCCGGAGGGCGCGCAGCCGGGCGGTGCCTGCGCCGCCCCCGCCCCGCAGGGAGGGCCCGCACCTGCCCCGGGCACCGCGCCCTCCCCGGCCCCGGCCCGCCCCGGCCCCGGCCGTTCGAGTTTCTGCAGCCGCTGCTGGCGCCGAGGTGCGCTCACAGCCCCGGCTCCGCCCTGGCGGGGCCGGCTCGGAGCAGGCACCGGGAGCTGCCCCGGGCTCACGGCCGCGCCCCTGCCCTGACACTGCGCCCGAGCGGCTCCGGCAGCGGAAACCTCCGCGCCGTTCTTCCACGAGTGTTGTGTTTCGAAGCAGTGCCACTTCCAAGGTAGCCTTGACTGGCTTTGGATCAGGTTTTGGGCATACTTTTCCTTTTGCTGTGTCACGACAAATAAGGACAAATTGCAGCATAACCTGGCAACTCCAGGGGAGTGAAATGCAGCTAAGGTTGGGGTTTTTTGGTGTTGTGTTTTTGTTTTTGTTTTTGTTTTTTAACACAGCCAGACTACTGTGTACCACGGTGAAGTTCAAGTGTTCCGTGTTATGTCCTGTGATCTGCCATGGTTATCAGGCAGGCTCCGACAGACCCTTGTTGCTGATCTTGTCACTGACAGTCTACACTGTCACCTGTTCCACATTATAGGACACATTAACAATTCCAGCATCTTCCTCTGGCCTCCAGGAGTCTGACTGCTACGCTTCTGTTTTCCATGGACACAGGTGGATGATCCACCTGGGGATTTCCTTTCCAGTTACCTGTGTTTTCTACTTCATTTCTCCCTTTCAGTTCCTTGAAACTCCTTTGATCCTTCTTTTCATAGGTTCTGCCCTATACACGTGATTTTTGATTTCAAAATATTTTTCTTCTTTCGTTTGGCCTCTGAATAAACATCCCCAAAGAAGGAGGGGCAAGGAGAGAGCCTCGGAGAACCAGGGAAAGAGTCAGGCGTTTGTTCACCACTAACAGTCGTGGCTTGGTTAACTGCAGCCACAGCTGACAGTGCAAAGTCCTTCCACAGCTTCTCTGCCACAACCGGGGCCTGGGAGAGGCCAATATTCTCAACCAAGGTGAAGAGTTGGGAGATGTGTAAAAGAAAGTCATTGCCCTTTGGTGAGGGGTGAGTGGCAGGGAAAGAAAAAAATAAGAAAACATGAGCAAAGCATGGAGAAGGAGGATAACTCTTGCTGGGGTCACATGAACCTGGCCTAACAATATAATATTATGTAAGTGTGAGGGGGAAATCCTGCTATGGCACAGGGCTGGACTAATAGGTATTTAAAGTCTCTTATTTCAGTTCTTGTATAACTCTGGGGAAATCAGAACTCTCACAAAGCTCTTTTTTCTTGCAGGAAGTATCACGAGTATGTGGTTGTCACTTAGGAGAGCATCTCTGGATTGTAACTTAAGGCTCCATGGCTGTTTCAGGAAACAGGTTATGCATATTTACCTGCAGAGACATTTAGCCTTTATTTTGAAGGAGTGCTGTGGCAGTTTCGGAAAACTATCCTGAGCAAAACAAGGAAAACGTTTCTGAAACATCCAGTGAACAGCATTTTGGTCAATCTTTTGCAATTCTAACCAAAACACATCAGTGTGTTGAAAAGAGAATCAAAAGGCAGTGTTGAAGGACAAAAGGGGACGATGGTTGAGTGGTTTAGCAAAAGATGAGGTGGTAGGAGATCTTTATTCTGGATGTTTGTTTAGTGCCTCCTGCACACCCTTCTGCAAACTTCTTAATAACTTCCTTCTCCCATGGAGTGGAGGACATGAAGTGCAAATGTATTTAGATCATGAGAGCAGTTAGGGGGTGCTGGGAGGTGCGGACACACCAAACCCCTCTGGTTTTGTTTGGACAGCCAATTCCTGGGGCAGGGAGAGCACAGCGAGCGAGCTCTGCTCCAGCAGGGTGTTCCCGGGGCAAGAGGAAGGCTGGTCCCAGTGTGTGCTGAGTGTCCCATCTCCCAGGACAGCAGCTCTTGAGTGTCCCAGCTCCTGAATGTCCCATCTCCCAGGGCACAGCCCTGCCAGGAGAGCCCACGCCAAGCCCAGGCCACGCTGGGGATCCCTGGCACGCTCCTGGATGGGTGGGTGGGCTGGACTGACTTGGCCAGGCCTGCTGAGGCTGCTGCCAACATTTAACAAAGGAATCCTTTACACACATTCTTGCCTGATACGGCACCTTTTCAGCTCTGCAGCACGGGAAGGAAAAAAAATGTCTACGTTTAATATGTAAATAAAAGTACGGATCCAGGAACAAGGTCACTGCATTCATCCAGGGCGGATCAGATTGCTCTCAGATAACTTTGGCTATACAAGTTTCTAGCACAGCCTGCCATTCCATTGTGTGCCTGTTCACAGAGACCAGGAAAATAGGGAACTGGGTCAGTGATCAGCACTCCAAGACACCACCACAGTATCGAGCTAATCAGATCAGGGAATTCATCACTGAGTTCTTCACATCCAGCTAAAATACGACTGAAGAGTGAAAATGAGGAAGAAACAGCACTGAGGGAAAAAAACAAGTATGCTGTTCATAGACACTGTAATTAAATGATCTGTTTGTTACAGAACAGTTAGGTCAGCTTTGACAGAATTAAAAACTCCCCATCACAAAGAATCTCCAGGACAGTGGTCATAAATTAAAACCAGCTGGTGTGTTAGGTATAAAAAGCATTTGAAAGAGAATCTTAAATATTCTCAGTGAAGAAACTCAAGAGAGACCCTCATCTCTCAACCTTCATCTCAGCTATTCCTACAACCTCTCAAAAACTTGTGAACCAGTTGTGTGTTCTTTTCATTACGCACATTTAAGTGCTATTTCCAAGATTAAAACCTGTGATTCTATTCCAGCAGAATAGGAATATCAACTTAAAATCACATTTTTAAAGTGCATGTATGTAGTTTTAAGACACTTAAAAATATTTTAATACTTAAACATAAGATCTGAATGGTGCTTATTAGGAATGGTGGTTTGATGCAGTTAAGAGTGTAAAAGGCATCAGAATCCTAACAGTAAAGTTACATCTGTGCAAGTACCTGAAAAGAGCTGAGAGGTTCTTTAAGAAAAGACTCCAGTATTTCCACATGACTTACCAAAGGGAAGGAGCACTGGTATGCTGCCAAATTCCAGGAGAGCTGAGCAGTGATTAGAGTTTAACTTTGGCATCAGACAGGAGGCTTTTTCTCCCCTTGAAATTATCAATGTAAAAAGTGCTGAAGCTTTTTCTCAGCTTTTCAGTTGGAGGAAAAGAAAAAACCAAGCTCCATCCTCAAAAGCTAATAAAGAACTTGCTTTAGGAAAACATCTGGTAGCTTTGAGTACCTTAGTGCAGGGAATTGTGCATCTTCCCAATGTAGGAGTGTGGTGTGCACACTGGTTCTGAAGCCAAGAGCAGCATGGGAGGTGGGCAAATCATTTTGCTGAGTCAGAAGCAGGAATTAATACAAGAAGAAACTGCAAGTTCTGACACAGACTTTAAGCAGCAGGAAAACTGTCTGGGATGGTGGGGAGTCGTGAGGTCAGTCCTCTAATGCTGCTGTACAGTGTGACATTTCCACATCACCATATCCAGCCACATTGGGCACTGCAGCCTCCCAGCGTGACACCACCAGGAAAGGCACCTCAGGAACACCTCCAGTGAGGAGACCTGGATTCCACAGCTGGGAGTCAAAAAGCAGTCCTACCAGCTGAGGAAAGGAGTCCAAGCACAGCCCTGCCAGCTGAGGAAATGGGTCAAAGCAGAGCCCTGCCAACTGAGGAAAGCTCAGAGAGAAGCAGAGAGGAGAACAGAAAGAAGCTGAGGTGAAGGGCAACCTCTAAGAGCTTCTTGCATGTTTCACTGCCTGAGAGCACCATGCCTGTTTGGCCAGGGTGTCTTGGGCACACACCACAGCACAGTGAGGGACTCCTGGGCTTTTCATCTGGTTAAAAAAATGCAGCTGCAGTAGCCAAAAGTGGCAGCAAGTTCTACTCCTTTCCTCAGCTACAACATTGCCCCATGTGGACTTTCACCACCTGAATTCCAGCCCTGAGCCCTGGAAAATAGAGCAGCCCTGAAGCCCCCAGGCCTCAGCCACTGGTGACAGTCCCCAGCCCCAGGGGTGCCACCAGCTCTCAGAGCTGGGACCAGAGGCAGCAGCAGCTGAAGTCCTCACAGGACCCTGCCAAGGAGCTGTACAGGATTAAGGGGACACGTAAAAGTGTCACTTCTGGAACTTTACCATCACTATCAGGAAACAGTGTTTCCTTTTCAAAAACAAACCAAAAAGATAAAAGTCCTCCAGCTCCTCCCTCCACAAACCGAGAAAGGCAATGCTGCCGAACAAATCAGTCCGACCCTTACCTTGCAGACATGAACATGACTTCATGTGCTTTTAACAATGAGGCATTCACAGAACCTTTTTTTTTTTTTTAACTCCAGGATTAGGGACTGACATCTCATTCTGTATCATCTACTGGTCCAGTTTGGTGGTGAAGTCACTGGCTCCTTTCACCTCCAAAAACTTCGAACGGTATCTGCAAGTGCCAGAAGGAGGTTTACCGTGCAGCTACAGCTGGGCTGAAGGGCAGCAGACATTCTACAGAGCAGAAGGTGAAATGAATTTCTATAAACAAGAGAAGCAAAATGCCAGATTCTTAAGAAAAATGCCAGCAGATCTTTAATGGTGCTGGGAACCAGCCAAGCCTGTGAGTTACATTTCTTTTGAAAAAATTCCATATAATGAAGCTGAAAAAATATGCAGAGAGACTGACAGCAGTGTTTATTTTATTCATGGCACTACATTTATCCCGGGAACAGAGGGGGAAAAAAAAGCCATGGACTGAGAAAAAAGGTGGTGGTCTTCCAATAACACCATAAAACCACAGAGACCTAGAGCAGAAGGCCAGAAAACTCTTGTTTCCCCTGTATGGATATGGGGATGGCGCCCCTGCATCATCCAGTAGTTTCATAGCAAGTGATGGAGCACACAGGGGACAGCAGACCTTGGAGGGAAAGAGCCAGGGTTTATTTTTTGAGGAGGTGGGAAGCTGAAGGGGAGGATGAAAAAACTGTATAGACCACGTTTTATAAGCAGAGTTTTAAAGGTCCCTTAGTAGGCTTTAAAAAAAGATGAAGTACACTCACTACATTCTTTCTTTCCACGGACAGAACGGGCCAGCGAAAACAACTGACCTCAACTGTTTGAATCCTGTGTGTGTTGTTATGCAACAACACAGTCAGTCCCCTGCGCTTCTCCTGGGGAACTGCACATGGTAGAGAAGTTCATTCTTTAATTACCCTCCTGAATTTATTTTACTTACAGCTAACCTGCAGCTGATTGCTAACATCAGCAACCATAACAGCAGTACAAAGATTATTCCCTTTTGCAACAGCACCTAATTTCTCCATACGATAGAACTCTTATATTCAGCTCATTTGGCTTGTTCCCTCAAAGAGTATTTCTTTGGTTACATGGGTCTTCTACATGCAAGGGAAAGTTTTGACTTTTTGGCTTTTTTGCCTTTTTTCAACAGGAAAAATAATTTCAAGTCTTCCATCACTGGCTATAAACCCAAGGCAGGCATATGGCCCCAGCTCTCCAATGCTTTACAGAGGAACTAATAAATCCTGATTCCTTGCAGGCTTGTCTTCTCTTCCCACCTTCCCTACCTCACCCCTCCCACCGAGGCCAGTGCCCCAGCCCCCTCGCCAGGGTCCCCTTGCACAGGCAGCAGCTTAGCTCCTATTTCTGTATTCCAACTACTGCTTGAGCAGAAGGAAGCCAGCGCTGTGCCAGGTTCCATGTGTGCAGACCACAGATCTTTGTTTGGCCTGGCTCACTTAGGAACCGGCCAAACTTCCTTGGCAATCCCTGCCTAAAGCAGAGGAAATCTTTGGATTTATCATCTCCACCAAGCCCTTAATTTTCATGCAACTAGGATTAAGTCAGCTGTCTGTGAGATCTTTCTTGTCACTGAAGCTGCACAAAAGATTTAAGTTATTTTTGAGAAGGGGGGTAGAACAGGACAGAGCACAATTGCAAAAGCACTGGAAGCCATGCTAAAAATATTTCAAATATGACAGCATTCTCTTAATAGTTGTGTTGTACTTCTGTTCAGCTGAAAGGTGACTTAGGAGAGATTTTGACAGGCTTTTGCCATTTTAAGTATTTCAGATTCTGCCAGTTTCTCCAACAGTTTCTCAGCATTGCAAGATTCTGGTAAAAACATCCTGATTCAGCCAGTTAAGCACAGCTAAATATAGTCACCTACTGACAATCCAGTGTTGTCTTGGGGCATGTGTGCTCTTCCCAGGAAAAAAAAAAAAAAAACTGGGAGTAACAATTCAGGTTCACAGTATAAACAAATCCCAGTATTAATTCAGTAGCCCCCATCTCTTGCACAGCTCAAAGGCTGATATTCCATAGATTGTTTCCAAACCAGCCCATCACCACAGGAGCTCCCAACTCTTACCAAAGCTTGAGCCCGGCTAGAAACAAGCTCCATTACTGACCTCCACAGCCAAGCAAGAAAGAGCCACTTGTGGGTTTCGTTGGAAGTGCCCAGAACTCTCCCTCCAGGACTTCTGCATTCTGCCTTTGTTTTGCATTCAGGAGATTTTCTCTGTGGTCAGTGACTAGTCTTTAATAAAATGGAATTCTGTCCTACTTCTCCATCTCTGCCTGTAGGCACAGTAACTGAACTCCTGCAGAACATCAGAAAATTTGGAACATCTTCACTTTCTAATAATCCCCAGAGCATCATCAGTATACCAAGTCCTTAGTGGGTAATCGTTTTCCTCCCCTGGAAAGGAGAGGTTTTAATTTGTTGCACCCAGGGCACAGCACTGTCCTGCAGTCCCTCTCACTGGGGCCATGGACAACACACAGAGTGGATCTGATCTCAGCAGCCCTCTCCATCCCTCCCTCCATGCCTCCATCATTTCTCAGTGCTCTCACTCCCTCTGTTCTGTCAATTAAGTCCATTCCACTCCCTCTCTAAAAGGCAAGTCCTTGGTTTTTGGAATGCTGTCAGACTGGTCAGGTGAGTGCCAGAGGTTTTCAATGGCATTCTCCTTTCCTTGACTTCAACATTTCACTGCACATGCTTGCAGTACTTGCAACTCCATTACTGGCACGTTTTGAGGGATTGTTTTTGGTTTTAAGCATTTGGCAAGCCCAAGTTAAAAATGACATTTTTATGCCATAAAGCTACACTGAGTGTTGTATAAAAAACATTTGTACTGAAAACTCAGACACTTTTCAAAGGCAGCTTGTGCAAGCCAATTCAGCTTTCTTGTGGACAGACACAACTGTTAGCTTTCAGTGCTGAACACTGCTATTTCAGCTTTTGGTCTGAAACAAATAAACCAGTCAAACCCATGTCAACTTAGTCAACTTGAATTTAGAAACAGCTTAACTCATATTAACAAAATTCACAGAACTGAATGAAATCGCTTTTCTTTGGGAAAAAATCAGCAGCTCACTCTTTGGAAGATACTTAGATGATGAAAATAATCTGCCAAACAGGAATTATTAAGGGAAGCTGACAAGCAGTGCTACAGAATCTCACAAAGGCATATCCAGCATTGTTACCTTCAGGCACCGATCCCACGCCTGCCACCTCCTGGCCTTGGAATATTTCAGCTCCAGAAACATTCAGCAAAACATAATTGTAATTTAGTGTCAGGGAAAGCGGAGTGAGAGATCTTTTCCTTCAGATAGTGTTACTACTCGTAGTGTTGGTTCTGCTGCACTAAGTCTGCTACCAAAGGCAACAGAGAGAAAATTAATTGCTTCCCTTAGTTCTGACATCATCTCACAGACCTCCTGCATGTAATTACTAAGGTGCTTCCCATAGAGCCCTCCAGGAACTCGCAGCCTAGGGCTCTGACTCCTGGAACAAGTCAGGGATTACACAGCTCTTTCAGAGGGTGACACTGCTCCAGATCCACTCACACTGCCGGGTCACACCGCTGGCATCAGCACTGCTTGCCACAGCAGTGCCGCGCTCCTGGGGCACTGCTGCACTTGGCACAAGACACGTCTGTGGTGCTAATATTGCAACATGTCCATGGTGCTAACACTGCAAGCCTTTTTACTCTTTTAAGACAGCTGAAGCAGAATTAGGTGCCCTATCCTTCAGGTTTTTGGAGACATGCATGATTTAGAAGCATTGTAACAGGATATTTCTACTACCACTTGTCAAAAACTTCATTTGAGAAAATTCTTTGGCAAAATTTTTTTCTAAACATTTGAATTTCACTGAGGTACATGTGGAAGCACAGATTGCTTCCTTTCACTCTTCCAGGGAGCAGAAATCCCACTTGATCCCATCCTGCCTTCACCTGCAGTGCCCATTCCATGGAGAGCTGCTGATAAACCATGTACAGGGAGTGCAGGAATCTCAGAGGAGACAGCAGTGTCCCAAAGCAGCAGGTCAGACTCCCAGCTTTTGTGATTATTTGTGCTTGTTGTCTTCTCCACACAATCTGAGAGGGTCAGTGAAGAAGTTCATTACAAAGGCTGCAGCAAGTCAGGCTGGAATTTTTACATCAATTCCTTGAAGGGAGACTGAATTCCAGCAAAGGAGTGCCTTTGGAATTAAACTGTGTCTATCCTATGAATATATTATTTATTTTTAAATGAAAAAGACCATATAACAGACAAGTTTGGATTTGGTACCAAACACTGCATTCAGCTCTAAATACAGACCCAGACAGTAGAGTCTTGTTCAGGTCACTGATAACAACCTCGTAACCCCCAGCCTCTGTACAGGTATTTGAACTGCAGTGACTCAGAAATTCACTGTTTTGTTCAAGCAAAGGCTCTTACCTGAGTAGTTAATCCTCTAAGGAAACCTGCCACATTGGAAAAGCCAGAGGGCTTAACGCCACCATTTGGAACAGCACAGGCAGTGATAGACTCTTCTTCTAAGAGAAGCTTAGAAAGCTTAGAGCAGCCTTCAGAGCAGCCTTCAGAATGATTTTTCTGCACCACAGCCTGATTTTCCCAATTTTTTTTCTACCTTGAGGATTTTTCGCTTTAGAAAAAAAAATTACAGTTGAAGAGCAACAAAGTAAATGTAAAGAGTTATAAGAAGTTCTTCCACTTCCATCACTGTCACTATCTTTCCAAAGTCACTTTCAACTTCACCTCATCTGAAGATGAAGTCTTCACATGGTTTTCTCCCAATATAATATAATATAATATAATATAATATAATATAATATAATATAATATAATATTCAAAAACTATTTTCTAAAGCCCATCTTAAAGGGCTAAAATTGATTCTTCACATTAATGAGCTAATGAAAACATTATGGCAATTCTAAAATGATAATTGTTTCATGGCCTCATAAGGATTCTCTTCTGGAGAAATTATATTCCAGAAAGACAAAACCTTATCTGATTTATATTCCAGAGGCAGGGTGACTCAACAAACATTCTTACCTAGACCTTCAATCTGTGTAGGGGAACAGAGGCATCCAGTTGATAAGAAATGAAACAATGAAAACAAGCAGCAGAATCCTAATTAAATGCCCACTCGTTCCGTCCTTACTGGAAAGCTCTTCTTATACCCACCCAAGGGAGAACACTTGGCTATTGGCAGAGAAGAGGAATTTTCAACACTCCAGCAATCATTCCTTAAACTTCTCATAATCTGGATTTGAATCCTGCTAATTCAGGACCAGTGCTGTGCTTGGGAACAGTATTCCACAAAATACCTGAAGCTGGTGAAGCACACAGCTGTGTCCCCAGCCCCATGAATACGTTATTTTGTACCAAAGCAGCTGTGCTCTGAGCTGCCACCAGCACAGCTCTGCACCACTGGCACAGGACACAGCTCCCAGCTCCAGAGGTCTGGCACTGGCAGAGGCTGGGCCCAGGGACACAACTCACAGCCAACCTGCTCCTCCTGCTCACAGAGCTCACCCACACCCTGCTCCCACACAAACAGCTCCAGGAGGGCACTTCCCAGACAAATGCACAGCAGAAAGCAGCCTGGATTCATGTTTATTGAAGCCAGTAATTAAAGATGTCCTCGTTTTGCCAGCACTAGAAAGCAATGTTCCACATGACTGCATACTGCACCGGGTTAAAGCCATACAACTGGACTAAGGTTTGTTTCATACATTTGCCGTCCTAATTGTAAGTTGGAAGAAAAACCAATAAACTTAGTATACAGGACAGTGAACTTTCATTTACAGCATGTATATTGTTAAGTTCATGATGTACAGAGCAGTCACTTTCAACGTAGTTAAATTAAATAAAATACGAAATTCTGTTCAGTTTAAACAGTTGTTTTTTTAAATGCCAATAAAAAAAGTGCAAACTTAAACCCAAGCAGCATAACCACAGCATTTTTATGGAGGGCCAATCTTTAAAGTTTTCTATTTGCTTCAAGTTGAATGCTTTCATCTTTTGTTTTCTTAGTTTAAACATGAACAGTAGATGCAGTCACTATAATGCATATAAATATAGGCATATAATAGTTTAAACAGTCTACCATACAAGTGTATCTGCAAATAAAATGAAGTTTCACTTGAAAATGTAAAGGCTGTTTGCATTTGGCCTTTGGTTCCAATGCTTGAAGACACCAGGATAACAACTGTGCAGCTCACCAAAGCCAGCAGACTTTGGCACCCACAGGATGCTACATTACTTACACCTCTTGTCAGTAAACTAGGAGCATTCACTTGCAATTAGAAACTGAAAATCTGTCCCTGTTTTGTCTTTCTGAAAAGCTGGTAAGTTATCACACAGTAACAGGTTTGATCCGTTTTAGTATACTCAACATTTTTGTACATCTGGAAAATACTTCAATTGTTAAGTTTTAGCCATATTGCTAGAAAAGTGCTTATCAGGTTAGATGACAAAAAAGGCAGTTTCAGACTGAGGTTTTCAAAAGATGCCACTACAATCATACACTTCAGTTTTCCTGACCAATTTTTGATAGTTTAGTCCCCAATCTCACTTCTCAGTGTCAGGAAGACAGTGTGTAATTACTTCTGGTGTGGTAACTTGCAACTGGCACCCGTTACACCAGGAAGTGCATCCACATCAACATCAGCCAGCCACAGTCTTAGTCTAACTGTTATCTAGACAACAGTATAACTTCATGTCATAGCATTTCTTAGAAAAGTTAAAAAAAAAAAAAAAAAAAAAAAAAAGTATTTAAAAAAAACCCACCAAAAAAAACCTGGCACAAGTAACATATTTTAACATATTTGATAACGTTTGTCAAAGAGGCAAGTAAATACTCTTAGCTTTTTAGATGTCTAGACAGACTTGCACGAACAGCCTCTTGCTGTAACATAGGAGTTGAGGTTAACACCCAGCACTGTGTTAGTGGTCAGTCTAATTCCATATATTTAAGTAACAATATATATTAGGGAAGTTATATCCAGACATCAGATTTAGTACAACAAGTTCATATCAATAAAAAGTAAACTCTGTATAATTCAAATTGTGGTTTTTCCCTTCAGCATTAAAAGCACAGAATATGCTTGGTATTCTTAATTTCTGGTAGTGTGTCCATGTAAAACAAGCATACCGTGTATAAAATCAAAGTGCCATTTCCGTAACCACTGCAGTTGTGTTTGTTTGTACAGAATGAGGGTTTATGTGACCATGGACAGGGTTCCCTTAGAGCAACGGGGACAACCACAACCCATCTTTCCAAATGAAATGCTACATGAAAGAAAATACAAAACAACTTCTTCAGGATGTCCATTGTGTACACATTCATACTTTTTAGGTTACTTTCAGAATTGGGAGTTGGCTGCACCTGCAGCAATGTGGTTGGAACTAGGGCCTAGAAAGTTTTTTTTAAAACCTCCATAGGTGTAAGGCAGGAATTCATTTTAGTTTGGTAGCTAATATTTAGTTACAAAAGAAGTAAGAAAGAAAAATACTGAGAGTGTTCTGTAGCACATTTCATTATGGGAAAATGGTCCGTCACCCACCATTCTTCATAGGCCAGCCTCTTGGCATAAAAAAGGCAGAAGCTATCAGAAAACAGGATTTAAAATTAAATACAAATTGCCAAACTACTGTTTTTCAAATAAAACCAAACAGTGACTGTTTGTACTACAGTGCACAATAAGTTCAAGCACCTTCTAAAGACACATCACATACTGTGCCAGGCACTTGGAGCTAAACAAGTTTAGTTTCTCCCTTTGTCAGCTACACCAGAAAGGGCATCCACACTCTTAAGACTTTTTTAAAAACTAAAACAAGATTTATAACAAGAATAAATTCCCATGGTTCTTAGTGTTTGGCCTGGAATTCTCCAATGTAAAGTAGTCTTTTAAAAACAGTGACTATTTACCCCCTGTGAAACACAGGATTTGACAACATTGCTCCTCTCCAGTCAATCCAACATTCTGGTTTCTCGCTGTCCCAAATCCGTTTCTCCTTTTAGGGCTCCATTCCCCACCTCAGCTTCTTTTCTCCAATTAATGCCGTTCCACCACCACCACTCCAAGAATATAACGCATTGCAAACATACGAGTGGCCAATTCCAGTAACTCTGAAAGAGGGTTTCAGTTCTCTTTCTTGCCTCATGTGCAGTCAGTAGTACTTTAAAGAGAATTCTCCGTTTTGCTTCTCTGTTTTCTTCACAACAGGAAATGCAGCTGCACCTGCTTTACCTCCAAACCAAAAGAATTGCCCTATATAAACTCTAAATGGTTATCTTATACAGAGGGATTTTATATGCAAACTTCCTGAATGTGCACTTTTTACTGGGACAAGGCAATGATGTAGTAAGCTCATTTCCCCTGCCCAAGAAAACTGATAGCATCTGCCATAGCAGAAAATTCCTGGTCTTATCAGATCACTATACATAGTTATTTGGTCATTTACATCTGCATTGTTCTGCCCTATCAAGCCTCATTCTCTGTTGGAGGAGAATTTGTTGTTACCATGGGGTCAGGCTTGCGAGTGATCCTGTCCAGCTCCTCCTGAGCATTTGCCAGAACTGTCTTTTGTCCTGGAGAGAAAAAGGACACAAAGCAATAGAGTTTCAATGAAATGTTTCAACCAAGAAGCACAAATGTTCAATAAATCACCTTTAGATGACAATATATTATTTATTTCTCATTATTTTGCCACCTCCCCAAGGCCACAAAGCCTGGCACAATGCATGGTATTTTTTGTGTAAAAACTGATACTCAGATTTTCACTTAAAAAAGATGAAATGCTGAACTATGAAGCAGCAAAAAGCACAACACCACCAGTGATATGTTTATAGCAACTAACATTTTAAAATAACCATATTTGGAATTTTCAGTAAAAATCAACCATACACAATTCCATTATTAGCATTGACAGCAAGGACTATTTAAACCCAACTTTTAAGCACAAGGTATGTAGGACACCTGCTAAAAAAAGAATTCCCATTTATTTGGTCGCATTTGTACTCACTGCATTTAAATATGAAACAACTAACAGAAAGAACTCTCTTATCTGCAGCCAATGCTTCCCTTAAAAAGGGGACAGGAATTGCATATTCATGTAATATCTCCAAGCAGTCATTTCAAAGGACTTCTTCAATTGGAACCAGACACACTGAAGTATTTCATGGAAAGGCATATCTAACATTTCGGTATTAGACTCAAAACTTTTTAACAATTCCCTAACTGAACCATCAGCTTACTTCAGTGTTTTTGAAAATTATAAACCCACAGACAAATTCATCACCAAAACTGGAACAATATATCCTAATGCATGGAGCATACAAGCATTTAAGATTAAAAAGCTATATTTTTAGACAAAAAGTAGATTATATAACCATGTACAGCTTCCTTATACAGCCAAAGAATTTAACAAGCATCTGTTTTCCAGCTCAAATGTGTGTGAAATATTAGGTGGATTTTTTCCAGGGTACATGCTGAAAACATTAAGAAGGCAAGATTTGACTGTTAGAGACTCAAGTGTTTTTTTCCAAAGTACAAAGACATAACCAAGTTAAAAGGTTACCTTTAATCACTAGGAAGGTTTCAGACCTAAGCACTAGTCATAAGCCACAGCACTGTACACAACATCTACTCAAAGTAGGAGTATTTAAGCAAAATTTAGGAATTAGTACATTAATTAATGTACTGTAACAGAACTTAAAATACAAAACACTTCACATGTACACTAACAGCAAATAGGAATTAAAAAAGCCTAAACCCTAAAACAATAAAGGTCACACAAAATCCTCGCTTAAACAAGAGCAGATCTAAACAAAAACTATGATTTATTTTTTTTTTTTTTTTAATTCTGGATGAACTGGCTCCTTAGGGCTCCAAAATAACCCCAAGCAAACACCTCGTGGATAGGAAAAATCTCCCAATGCAGAGGAACACACTCCCATTTATCACCATGGGAAGCACCTTCCAAAGGAGAAGAAATACAAGGAGCTGTTTTTAAGAAAATACGAGTTTCCCCTCAATTATGACTGAGAGTGTCACTTGCTTTCAGTTTCCCCACAAATCTGTGAAGGAATGATGGCCTCATTCAGTGAGATGTGTTCTGGACAATTACATGCACCCAGTTCTGTACAATTAATTCCCCTTGCTAGGTCACAGTGAGAGCACGGAACCTGAGTTCTTTATCCTCTGTACAGGAATAGAGAGGGAAGGCAGCCTTAGAATTTGCAAGAATCTTGTGAATATAAATGAAATAACTCTGTGACTATACAAGTTAAGATGTAAAAAAATAATCCACCACAGAAATAACCAATTGAAATTTTTTGAAATATCATGGTCTAGACATCAAAGAGAGTCCAGAAACAAAGGCAAACAAGAAGCACTGAACAGTAGAAAAATGGACACGACACTGCCCAGAGGAGAGATTTCTCTCAGGTAAGAACTGTCACAGTAGAAACCAATCCATCAATGAGGCTGACCAATATTGTCGAGACCCACGATGTCACTCTCATCCTGGGACAGAATCTCAACGTTTCAACCTCAGGCTACTCCTAGCTATGAGAAAAACAGATAGTCTCTTTAAAGCTAAATATTTTTGTCATCAACCTTCTGAAAATGTCAGGCTCTTTAAACAGTTTAGACATTTGAAATGCCTACAAAAATAATTTTAGCACATCCACTCGCACAGAGGGTGCTGCTGGAAATAATGCTTTCTCCAAGATGTTGTGCTCAACCCTTCCACAAAGGAACAGGTCATCTCTTCTGTTCTCACCAGCACCAGGTACCTCACAAACTCAACAAGAGCTTTTCAGAGAGCACCATGAGGAGCCCTTACCTTTTCAGCCCAGTTTAATCTTACACTGGTTCATGTAAGGTGTGAGCACACCAGGAGACAAGAACAAGCTCCTTTCCTGTGAGTGAAAGCCAACTGCTCTGTTCCCAAAGTCATGAAAGGAATGGGAGCTGCCAACTCAATGTAGCCAAGAAAAGCCAACCTCGAGATCATTCAGGAGAAGCACTTCTACCCAAGAAAGAGAACTGCTGCAGCAGGCACAACGAGGTAGATCTGCAGAGCTGAGTACAATATTGCAATCATTCATGTTCAGGTCAACATAAAGCCCACGATGGGAACTAATGAAGAAACTAGCAGGGAAAACAGAGCTCAGCCTCTAGCAGGAGACTAAAAGAGAACTTGTCTAATTTAATCTATCAAAATCAAGGGAGTTAAGGAAGAATGTATGATTGCTATCTCTACACATTTCAGGAGAGAAATAATCTGTTCCACTTAGAAGTTAATACTGACATGAGAAAAAAAGAATGGCAAAAAAAGCTTGTTATCTTTGAAAAGTCCCGGAAGGCACAGAGAGTTCTAGAAGACTGAAAGAGGAAAGAGTATAGCCCATTACAGACTAGTTTAGCATTTTTTTCCAGAAAATGCAATTATGTTTTAGGTGCTTAGAACAGTCTACGAGCAGAACAACCAACAGGGTCTTTCCTGACAAGTTCTGCCAAGCCACCCACATTTCTATGAAAGGATAACAGGTCCTGTGGAGAAGGAAGAAGTGGTCGGTATCACATCTCACATCACCTTCACAGAAATAAACTTTAAAAAAAAAGCCTTGATATTTCAGAGAAAATGAATGGATTATAATTCATAAAATTACCCATTAGTTATCCACAGCACCGGTCAGTACTTTTATTCAGCAATCTACCCTGTCCAGCTGTTGAAGAGAGCAGATATGTAGATAAGTGTGCCTGAAGAGACAACAAAGAATTTGGGAAGATAGGATTGGAAGGAAAGTTATTTACATAAACTACCAAAGTGGTGCATGATGATAGAATGGAAAACAATGATTACGCAAACATACAAACTTTTGAGACACTGAGGGAATTTGATACAGACAAGAAACCCTCCTACCAGGAGGCAGAAAATGTATTAAACTGGCTGAATTATAAAAAATCCTGCTCAGTGTCACACAGATGAAAACAACCCTGTGCCCCTCTGAGAGATGTGAACAGAATAAATCTGTAGCACAGATCAGCTCACCCCTTCTCAGGGCAGGCAGAGCCTTGTCTGCCATCCCCAGCTGTTTCTGAGCACAAAGCAAGCAGAGTGAGCAGAGTGCCAGGGAGACAGAACTGTCACAGCCAAACAACACGGCCTGCACACAAATCTGTTCTTGCGGGCCACACACAAGTCACAGGCAGAGGGGAGCAGCTTTCAAACCCAAACACTGCTGCAAACACCAAGGGGCTACACTGAGCTCCACTGCCACACAAACAAGACCAAGAGTACTGGGATTCAGGAACACTGAGCAAGGGAACAAATAACTGAGAAACGAAGTACTGGAATAGGCTTCACGGAGAGGTGACCTTACAGCTTTTATTTCTGAGTTTGTTTGCTTTTTAATCACTAGCCAGGTACTCCCTAACTGACTTTGCTTCATAAAAAGCATGGATGAAATAGCACCTAAAAATATTTCTCGTTCTATTTCTATAAAGAGTTACTTTGGCCTTGTGGTGAGTAAAACATGAGGCTGTTATTTGATGAAGCAGGAGACACCTTTCAGTGTTTAACTGAAGAGGGCATTCTGGATTATGAAAGAATTAGTTCACTGTTCTTATAACATGGAAACAATATTATTATGGAAATAACACATAATACAAATCCCTTTTGCTGTTATCTTCATACTAAATAAATTTAATTGATAAAATTACAGAATTCATCACGCTGAAACAAAACACACAAAAACCCCACACCTGACTTGCTGTAAGTCCACTCCTAGCCATTTTTGAGCTTCCAGAACACGAAATGTCATATATAAACCTTCCCAGTTAAAAAGAAAAAAAATACCCAGACTCCAACTGCCTTGGCTCTCTGACTGACAGAACCATCAGTGTGGCTGGCAGCAGATCTTTCTCATTTCCCATTCGGAATGTCTGGGCCTTACCTTCCCCTCTCAGCATGAAGAGCTGTGGGTTTGGCATCACCATTAACACCCACAGGATTGCACAAGTTTGGGATCAGAAGTAGAGTATCTATCCATAATTTAATAGTGAAAGAATTCTGGAAGGAAAGCTCCTGAACATTCAGTGTGATGGGAATGCCAGTATTGAACAGAAACAGTCCAAGAATCAAAGCAGTAAATTCCATCTGTCAGGTGGACAATGCATTTCGCACCACCAAGGTCTGGGTAGGTACCAACCACTCTGACAGATGTCTTTCATTTTCACTGAACTGCTGCAATATTTATCAGCAAGGATCTCCCACAGTGCAGTCACAACACACATACAGAAAGCACCCACTTGTCAGTGTTATCAGCTGTGTTGGATTGCAATAAAATACCAAATAATTAATGAGTGAAGAAATTCAAGCAGTCAGAAGCAGTAATTCATTTCAGCTTGAACTCTGGGAAGATTTCAATAGTTTCACTGTTAATTCCTGTCCAAACCCAAACAACTGCATCTCCTTTGCAACAGCAAAGTATCAAGAAAAGAAAGGAAGGAATTCTGAAGCTGAGAAAGAAATCAGCACTTTCAGCATAGGATCAAGACTCAAATGTCACAAATCCCAGCAGTGCAACTTCACTTTAAGAATTAAGTTATATCCAGAAGCCCTGGAGTCGTGAAGTTGCAGTAGTTTAGTTAATATTTTTAAGACATTTTGGTACTGTCATCTGTCAAGGTCTGTCACTTTTCTGACCACTGTGAGACACACCCATGGACCAAGGAGCCAAATAAACTATTAAAAACAAGCTGCTATAACAAGTCCAATACCTGATTTCTTGGCTGTACTTTGCACTCCTCCAGCACCAGGACTTCCAGGAGAGCCAGTCTTTTTGCTCAAGAGACTGTTAAAGAAACTAGCCAAGACACCTTCACTTGCAGCATTATCTAAAGAAAAAAACAAATATAGATCACAGAACATGTAGAGCTGGTACATCATAACTTATTTTCACATACATACATACAAATCTCTTGCTAATCGAGGAAATAAACCTCATCTCTGAGAAAGTCTGTCCTTGTTAGTTTGAAGACCACAGTCCTTTGCATACCTTGGCATAGGCTGAGATGACTGAACGCACATTCCTGCTTTTCTGGAATGATTTGGGGTAATGAAATTTTAATCTAAATATTTGTACGTTTTTAAGTCTCTAAAACACGTAAAAGTCAAGAGCAAGATTATTAAGTACGGACATGAAATTCAAAGACTGATAAGCCCATCGACAACCTGCACAGATGTTCTAGTGCAGCCTTTTGTGCCACACTGCTTTTAACAACTCAAAACTTGGCAATTCAGCAATGAGACAGAATCCAGAAGGGCATTTTACCCCCTGGAAGTGAGGCATGGCTCTACAGTGCACAACAAAAAACAACAATGGCCCTGCAGACCTTCTAATTGCTCAGAGGAGGAAGAAACCCCTCAATATCTTGGAGCTGCATCTCAGGGAAAGATCTCATTACCAAGTGACTCCATCTGCTCCAGCAAATGGCATTCCATAGAAGGTTTAGTGGAACAAGGTTCGCCGTGGATCTTAGAATAAGTGATATGAAGTATAAAACTGTTGGTAGTTTAGAGCAGTCTCAACCCTAATAATCCAACTGATGCATAATCAATGTATTGAGGGAATTTAAGGAAATTAGAATGCATTTGACCTCTGTCTGACTGCTTGGCAGTAACAGAACGCTATTCCAAGTCACATAAATGACCAGAAAAGAAAAAAAATCAACCCAATGTTATGTCGTAAATGCACTTCTGTTATTAAGTTAATTATTCCATTAGTGAATAAATCCCCCAATCTTTCTACAGAAGAGGATTCACTTTAAGGGAAATAACACATGATAGAACAGTAAAATGCTCATTCATACTTTTAATATTTGGATCTGGTTTCTTAACTGATGTGATTGGTGAGGCACTGGGTACATTGGCGGGACCAGCTCTGCCTTGAGTTCTTGGGGATCCTGCAGGGCCTCTTGCAGGAGATTCCTTAAAAAGTCCAAATCACACAAATCAGAGAAGAACTTCAAAGGATTAGTTACATTAAGCAAGTTTAACACCACATACCTTTTCAGCTCTTCTGTTGGCACTATAGTGATGCACACCAGAGAAAGAAAACAAACAAGCCCCCAAAACAGAAGTTATTTTGGGGATGTGCCTCTACTACAGAAAAGGCTGAATCACTGTAGAAAATTTTCAGTTCAATAATCTGATGTTTCCACAGTGAATTTATAAGCAACATTTTAAAATATTGCCTCATTATTTAATTCCTTTCTGCAGTTTGGGGAGATTATGTAGGTTACATTTAAATATAAAAAAATAGATTTCTGCACGTTAGACTCATTCCCTTTTCCCTTGAAGGAAACTAAATACCTCCTACTCTTTTCCTTGGATCTACTTACTGATGCTCTTGTAGGCGTTGCTGGCTGTTTGGCAAGGAATGACTGCAAAAACAACATATTGGCATATTAAATATATTTCAAAGAATACAGAGGAATAAAATAGTGAAGCTGAGTAACCATTAATTTATTTGAACTTTTTCCTGATATTTACAGGATTCCTCTTAGACATTTCCATTCTTCCCCGCTCTGCCCCTAGAGGACTGACTGCAAGGAGTAAATAAGCTTCGGGCCTTTGTCTCACACAGCTAGTCCAGAACTCAAAGTCAGAACCACAGATACCCCAGTCTGTAACCTCCAGGACATTTATAATGACCTGGATAGGAAAGTATTGTTATATTTTTTATACTAGAGCGTAATAAAGAAAATAACAAGTTACAGCATAGCCAAATTTGACACATTAAAGTCTTTCAAGCCTCTTGCTGTAAGGAAACTGCAATCCTCAGATGTTAGGCTTGAAAAGTATTTATATTGCACAGATACAACTTTGTGGTGAAATACAAAGTCTCTTCTTCCTCTTCTCCTTTGACATGTAAATTCTTTCTGTTCTCAGCATATCTTCCCTTCAACTTGCCAAGATAAGTGACCATATTTCCTACTTGCATTTATTAGAATAAGGTCTTACTTCACAATTACATCTGAATTTGCAAAGCTGAGAAACAGCTACCTGGTGATTTAAATGAGGAATGAAAAACTACCAGCAATAACAAGGGAAAAATTGAAATGAAGTCTTACACAGTAAGGACTTATTTTCATTCTTCCATTCTTACCTGCTGCTTCATAAGAAATACTTGCTCATCTTCTGCTGCCAGCTCTTTGTCATGGACTAACTGTTGAACAAAACATTTTGTTGTTTTAAGTAAAAAACTGTAATTACTGTAACTGTTTTTTATGCTTTGCTGATCAAAAGGGTAGAGAGAGAGGCAAACTTTAAGACTATTGCTCACTTTTTTTTTTTTTTAAACTGTTCTTTCACATTTAAAATAACAGTAACATTAAAGAAGCTGCCATTAAAAAATACTGTAAAATAAAAAAAGTATTGGAGCAGACAAACAGTGATGCCAGCCTGTGAGCACTGTCCTGTAGAGATGAGCTCCACATTCCTCTTTTTAAGTTTGGATATTGATCTCATCAGCATCTCTTCAAAGACTTGAGGTGACCTTGCTTTGCCTTTGCTTGGCAACCTCAAAGCCATGTGAGTACAAATGGAAATGTCTTACAAGAGAATTCTCCATTTTCTGGTTGTGTTTCTGCCCCACACATGCAAAAACAGTAAATGTAAAATAGTTATTCCTGGACTGCCTTTCACTCAATAAGGAGAATGGTTTCTGGGTTTGCTTGCAGTATTTTAAATAATAATAAATGAAAGCCTGATGTTTCACATATTTCTATCCAAAAAAGAAAAAGTCACATTTATATTTGGAGCTCTTCAATATTAATAGTCCTTAGCAGCCATTCAACCAAACTCTACTTATTTGTAGGGGTACAGAAATAAGTAACTCCTTTTTACCTTTCTTACAGGAGGTTTTACAATGAAGTCCTCATATGCATCTTCTGGTTTTACTGTTGTGAAGTTTTCATGTAAAATGGCAATTTTCTTCTCATTGTCCCAACCAGCAGGTCTGTAAAAAAGAAAAAAGCTTTGTTTTTTCAACAACTTCTACAGGGACCATTTATTTACTGCCCTCTACTTAAATAAGGCAACTTTCTTACAGATCAGCCCTATTTCTCAGCTAAATTCCAAGGATACAAAAACTGGAATGGTATAGTCTGAGTCAAGTCATATGCACTAAGCTGGGGTTTAAATTTGGGATTCCACAAGACTTGCATACTAAGCTTTTGAACAACAAACCTTTTCATTTATTTTTATATCCATGTTACATGCAGTGCAGTGCTTAATAAAAACCCCTCTGACACCGTGCTGCTTGTCCCAGTGACTCACATAAAAACTGCATCCTTCTCTACCACTAAGGCAGGTGTGGTAAACTGGAAACCGTAGGTTTTATGTACAATGTACTTATACAACAAGTCAAGGTTCTTCTCCTCTTTAACTGATGTATAAATCAAGGCAGCCCCATCTGGGCTTCTAGTTAAGGAAAATTAGGTAAGATACAGTTTCTAAATTCAACACAGGAGTTAATAGATTTATAGCTACTACATTTAGCTTTGAGCAGTAGTTCAAGGCAAAACTAGAGACATTTAGCATGCAGGAGTGGAGGGGATAGAACAGGGTAAGGCTCATGGCACTTTTTTTTGACATACACAAAAGTTACCCATAGTCTCAGGCTTACATGGAAATTACAAATTCTGAGGGGAAAACCAAGAAAGAACATTTCACAAAATGTAAGACCAATCCTTTGTAGAGGAACAAAAGGTCCAAATCTCATGCACAGTTTAAAAACTATAAAATATTTTATACATCTGTCAGCATTTTCAAAAACACAAACGCTACACATACCTACTAAGGTTAGGTATGTGTAGCACATACCCTAACCAATAACTAAATACCAAGCAATCTTGCAGAGCAGTTTCTTGGATTAACATTATGTGGCAATTCAGCATGAAAACATCTCTCCTTGCCTCCAGGTAAGAGGCAACCACCCCAGCACAGAAAAGGATACACTGTAAGCAGAATCTGCGGATGTGTGACTGAATGAAGTCGAAGTGTTCTTCCCTGTAGTCGTGCTCCTTCTCCAGGACACTCACTGCATCACACTGGGAGAGGCAGGGAAACAAACCAGAAAAACCCAGGCATTTAATCCCAGCACAACTTAAAACACCTTCTTTAATCTTACACCCTCCCATTACATTTACTTTGAGTCTCTGGTTCTAAAATAGCACCAATAAACCAAACGCTAAAGTAATTAACGTATAATTGATAAAGTTATTGCTATTCCATAAAAGTAAAACTTGATGTTGGTGGTAGAAGCTCACTTCTAAAACAAATCCCTCCACTGTTAATGCAGAATTCATATTGCATGTCTGTAGAAAGCATGCCTTTAACAGAGAGGTAATGGAACTCTTGCATAGCAGCAAAGAGAAGCAGAGCCTCACTTTAGTGCACACCACGAGCACTGGAATGCCCAGGTTGTGAGTCAGCACGTTGTCTCCGAGGGGCAGGGAAACGTGTTCATCCTCCTGGCCAGAGGGGCCTCTCCTCTGTGGTGATCCTTGGTAGCCTTCTTCAGGTTCTACATACTCCTGAAACTCCTTTATAACTATTAAAAGAGAGAGATTCTTAGGTTACAACAAAGCAACTAGTTATTTTAAAATCGTAATTAATCTACAACTAACTAGAAATATCAAGGGGTTTTTTTATTTATTTTTATACTACATGAGAAGTGAATGCAAGTTAAGCCTTGTTGCCCTTTCCAACACCACAACACTCCTCCATCAAAATTTACAGGATGCTAAATCAAGTGGCATCTGGAGTCATAATAAATAATCACAATTACCAGCAAGAGCTATAGTATGTACAAATGCATATTCCTGAACATTTCATTATAGGGCAGCTGACAACAGAAAACACCAATGTGGTTTAGCAACACAGCCTACACTCTGCAATTTGTACCTACTGTGGAAGAAAGCATGGTGAAAATGTAAATGGAAACACCAACCTGAAAGAGCCACTTTTGCTTACAAACAATTACTTTAGTTCCTATTACTCTACATTTCTGTTGCAGGCATCCAATGCCGGAAATATAAAACCTACCTGTGTAAGCACAGACTGAAGGGCATCTGCAGGCACCCTGAAGGGACTCACTTGTATTCTGGAAAACTACAGTGAGGTCCAGAGGAAACTCGGTGCTTTTTATGTTTCCAGTATTTTAACTTTATGGCAATAGCGAGTGTTCCACTAATCCTGAATACTATCCAATACTGAAGCACCTAAGGAATAGTGTTAAGGCCATTCTGGAAATGCACTGTGAGCCCACACATGCTTTATCAAATCTGGGCTGCAATCCACACTTTAATGTCTTTTAATCAAGACTAAACCCACAGACTAGCCAAATCTGGATGTGTCTGCTCCAGGCACACACTGCCCAAGGCCCAGGGCTCTCCTTCTCACTCAGCCATGAGGAACCCTCATAGAAAGGGCCAAGCAAACTCCATGATCTCCCACAAAGGCTCCTTTATTTTAGAAACAGTGGGAGCAGAGTGACTGTAGGGACAGTGGGGAAAACTCCTCAGAAAAACCACCGGTCTCCAGCCCAGCCACAAAGAGAGGCTGCTCACCGTGTGCCAGGGAAAGAACTGCAATGCACTGCATGCCTGAGCTTCAGGAAGTGGTAAAACCTCAGGGAAGTTTCTTATACCAACCTTGCAAAAAGAAGTCATGGTACCTTTTCAAAACAGGAACCATTCCTGCAATGGTATTGGGTGCACAGGAGGAAGAACAAATCAGAAAACTCCTCTGTTTAAAGCTGCACGATCTACAATGTTTAGCTGAAATATAAAATTGTGTGATTCTTGTGGAAGAGAGTTCCATTCCAGAGAAAAGCCTAAAAACCCCAAACTAAATATAGACCTTAAGACTTCCAAGCACCAATTCAATATATGCCAGGGTGCAAGGAAATACAAACAAATGAAAATGAAATGCAGTTGCTTTTAACATGGGGAGGCAGTGCCTTCTTGTGGAGAGGAAACAGCAGCACTCCAAAGGATGCTTCCTCCAGGACTTTTTCTTAGTCAGCTACAGGAAATCAAAATTCCATCATATATGCTGCACATTCCATGTGTTTATTATCTCACTAAAAGCATTTAACCAGAAAAGGAGTTTTTTGAAGCACCTCTTTACTTTATTAGCTTTCCTATTACTATTAGCTATTGAGGCCAAGTGTATTAGAGAGGTTTAAAGAACACCATCTGCATCTCCCATAATGGTTCAGACGGCCTCGCTGACTTAATCACACAGAAAAGACTATTTGACAATACAACTCTCAATTTACCACAGCATTATAATCAGACAGGATTCTTTTCCTAAGTTTTTGTTCATATCAAAGCAAAATAATCTCTTCTTTACTGAGATACTTGGGAGCACAAACCCCTTCAAGTTTGGGGAAAAAAGGCCTCTCCCAAAAAGAGTAACACTCGACAACATGACCAAACACAAGATGCTCTAAGAATTTTAGAAAGGTAAATAAGAGCAAATGCAACGTGGAAATTTCAGAAGTCTGATGGTTTCATCCTCACAAATTTCTGCTGAATGGGACTGAAGGGCACAATCCCAGAGAGCCACAACTCTCAGGTCCCCTCTCCCCAGGAGTCAGCAGGACCCAGCAGCAGCACACTACACCTGACACACAGAGGGAGAAAACCCTTCCATGTGGAACTGAGCTCTGTGCAGATAACCAGGGATGCACCTGGCCTGGCATTAATCCCTGCCAGACACAGAGCAATGGGACACAGCACTGGGGCCAACAGGGGCACCTCTGAACAAACAACCACCCGAGTTACAGGAGCTACCAGCCAGAGCAAGAACCTCCGACTACAGCACACAGACACCGCTTTAACTCAGGAACAAGTGCGAGTGCCTGCCAGCAACAGGCTCTTAACACTGCTCCAGGCTTCCACTCAACCCCCGTTCCCTTCAGAATTTAGTCCTGTTAAATCCAAGTGAACCTGGACCCCACACACTGTCAGATGCCCCGATGAACGAACTGCACTCCCACAGGTAATAAAGCAGCTCACTGCAGTTAAAACATTTCTTTGACACAGCAATTTCACACTTTTTCTTACCTTCCACAGCAATCTCATTTGCGCTCCACTCTCAGGCTTTTAATGGATATAAAGTATCCATATTTAATGGAAAAAAAGTTGTGCGCTCAAACAGCTCAAAATCTTTTATTTTTCCTTTTTTTTCTAGCCAGCGATGAATATTAACTCCTCCACACAGTTCTAATTGAGGAATCATCTTCTATATGATATGGAAAACAACTCTTTTCTTTATTAAGAAGTGGTAAAAATTACTTTGGTTCAAGGTTTTTCAACAGGAAATATCCCTAAGATGATGCACGTAAAATAGGATGCCAGAAAAACAACAGTTCCTCGGGAAATCTGTAATATTCTGCCACCCATCACTAAGGTTGAGTACTCAGAATGCCTTATTATGTTTTAAAAATTCTCACCAGGTGATGATGTGTCATTAAAATCACATCCCCACTACAGAGTGCTGATTTATCTACCAAACTTGTTGCTCTTTAGAGTTTTGCTCTGAACAGTGAATGAGAGCAAGGTTCCAGCAAACTGGTTTGTTCCTGTTGCTGTTGATCACACCATGTAACTCCAACAAAAACTACTGCATCACTCAGGACATGCATTGACTGAGACAGCAATCCACAATTATTAGGCTTGGTTGTTCCAGCAACAGCAATATGGCTCAGGCTTGGAGTGTTCTTTAACATCAACATGGAAATGCAGGCAAACACTACAACTTAATGGATAAATCCCAAAGGTCCTGAACAGCACAATGAGAAAAAGAATATTTTTCTGAGAGAGTAATTCCATATTTACACTCTTTAAAGTTTCACAGTCACTTTTAGCTTTTCTGTGCCCTATCTTTATTGATCATTAAAAGATTTAGTTTTGTGAAAATAATTCCTAGACAAAAGATACCTGGAAAAACTAATTTCTTTTTTTAATCTTTTAGCTTAAGAAATCTTTCAGCTTTATGTCAGACCAAAAAAGCAAAAAGGTAGGTAATCTGAAACTAATTCAGCTTAAATGGGACAGTACACAATTTCCAAAACATGTTATTGTGTTTCAATCCTTTAGCTTCAAACACCCCAGAGGTCATTGGTGTAATGGATATATTACCAGTACACTTCCTTTCTGCAGTTGATTCCTGACAGCCACTTTATCTGCTCTGCTGTCTTAAATATGGGGGCAACATTCACATCTTCTCTGAAATAATTATTCCAGTATGTGTTATTTAAATAATGATTTATCACAATTGAGCCTGAATTAAATGAGCATAGTTGGCATTATGTACCTGACTTCACATTAGCCAAGTTCTTAGCAAGGAACCCCCAGAGCAGCTCAGTGATGAGAGTGAGTACAGGCAGGCAATGCTCTGGGTACATTCCTAAAAAAGCAGTCTGGTGCTTCCATGTGTATCCTGCTGCCCCTTCTGGAAGCTCTTGAACTCCAAAGGGAAGTTTCTTACCCACCCAGGCAAGCCAAGAGTCAGAATCTCAAGCAGCAAACACAGGAGTTAGGGCTGGGTGCAGAAAGGCCTCCCAAATCCTGCCAGCTGAGACAAGCAGTCCAAAGTCCAACTGCACTGACAAGGGTGAGCTAACAAAGTCGGGAAACTCTTAGGAGCTTAGCGGTGGAGAAGAACAACCTGGCAGCACTTCCAGTGGATGCCAGTGGGGCAGGACTGGGAAGTGTTTCCACGGTTCCCGGTGCTGAGTGTGACAGCTAGGGAAAGCACCGTGGACATTCAGCTTGGGATGGAGAAGCAGGAGTAAGGGAATATTCTGCAGGTGAAATCAGGAAACACATCCATCCATCCCGCAGTCTTATGCTGCAGGGGGCTTAAATTCAGCATTTCCTATCACTCTGCATTCCATTTCTACATTTCAACTGCCCTCACGTGCACTTTATTGTCCTGGTTTTTACATATTTGGGCTGTTGTAACCCAGTGACTTCATTTTCTGAGTGGCAGCCTACCCCAGGGGGCACAGGCAGCAGGATTTCAGTAAGGAGAGCTCTGCTGTGTAGTTTTAGGATGGGCAGCAGTCCCAAGGCATTCATCAGGCATGTGTGCTCTACCCTGTCTAGTGCATTACCCTGACACAGTTACAATGGGCCTTCCCTCAGCACCGGCTGCTAAGAGAATTACAGGCCATGGTGGCCAAAACCCTGAGCACAGAGCTAGCCCTACGGACAGTCTGCAAGAAGCCAGAGATGGGTCCAGGTGACACAAGGGTCCTGCACAGGGCCTGAGAAGAGATAGAAATTTGAAGACATCCAGTGCCCTGTGTGCCACAGCTGAGCCAGGGGACGGCACCGGAGCCAGGCACGGTGGAACTCAGCCTCTCTCCAATCTCCTCTTCCCTTGTCTCCAGGACAGCTCAGAACAAGCGAGGAGTTTGTATGATACTTTAATTTAGAATTCTCTAAGATACCACTATTGGAAGGCCTTCTAAATTCCTCAGACAAGGCACTCGAGCTTTGCCATAACTCTTTCACAGAGTGCACTCTGAAGAGAAGGCTGAAAAGCTTCTCTTTTCAAAAGAAAAATCTAGGTGCACAAACTCCCCCTTTATTTGGATTGCCATAACATTTGCTATGTCTCAGAAACTTGCAAATTGGGTTAGCTGTTGATACTAGAACAGCATTTCCCATTCCCAAAAAATCTCTGACACATATAAAATCCCCCAATCGTTTTCCCCTAAAAACTCTCATATTTTATTTTTTATTTAAATGTAACCGGATGATCAAACCTGCATGGTTTCAATCATCAACTTTAAACTCCAGCTGGTATGCTGTAGGCACCAGGCTTCTGTGAACATAATATTTAACATTCAGAAAGGATCAGCTGTACAAATACACCTGAGTGCTCACAGGTCAAACAGATCACACTGAGCCCTAAAGGTAGCTCAGGAAACTATCAGACCCTATGTGCAAGGGTTCCACACTCCAGCACAGAGAGATACCAGCCTGGAGCAAAAGGATCAGTGTGAACCTACTTCATCTGAATCTGAAGTTGCTAAGGTCTTTTCCACTAAAGGAATTTATTTTGGAGTAATTCAGTATCAAAACAAACAAACAAACAAACAAACAAACCTCAAGAAACATTCAACACTACTTTAGGAAAGCAGCTGCAGGATCCAATACTGCAACAATGACTGCCTGCCAATGCTAGATTCTTCCCTGCCATGGATATGCCAGGAAAGAAGGTTAATTTATACAACATTCCTAAAGTCACAGGGTAGGAATGGCTGTAGTGAGACACAATTAACTGCACCATTCACAGCCTGAGCCAGCAGAAAAACAAGGGCAGAGAGACCTTCTGAAAGACAAGCACAGTATGGGAATGGGACATGGCTGAGATATCACAGCAAAGCAGGTATCACTTCATCACTGAATTTTGTCACCCTCTTTTAAAAAGTGCATCTGACATTTTATTGAGTTTTTTTTTTTAATTGCCCTTTTTAAAAATCAAATTATCAAAATCTCATTATTGCCCAGTATCTAGACCAATAATTCACCTGATGTTTTGTCAGCACAAAAAAACTGGAAGCGCTGTTCTAAAGCCTAACATTGTCTATTTGAATTAGAATTGCTACCACAAGTTAAGAGTAATTTCTATCCAACCCATTCTCAAAACACTGATCCAAAGAAATCCATCAAAAGTTGTAAGAGCTAATTCAAAAACCAGCAGCAATGTATGGATGCACACTTACACTTAGTGTAAGACTTAAAGACTTACACTTCTGCTCCATGTGCCTCATCTCCTCTGGAGGAATTTTCATCTTATCAATGTGTTCTTGCAAGACACTGGCCCATTTCTGTAAAGACTCCATAACAGTCCAAGGTCTAGACATATCTGCAACAAACACCACGATGGTGTCTTGCAGGGATTCAGCAGAAACTGCAAACTTCAGCAGCCCTTTGTGGTACAAGTCTCCATCCAGGATCCAGACGTTGCAGCGAGTGTGATCTGAAAGGAAAAGGCACAGTTGGAACTCAGCAGGTGCCAGGGTTTGCTTTGCCAGGTTGGGAGTGACCAGGTGAGAGCATCAGTGTTCAGTGGAAGGTGCAGGCCCACCTACCAGTACAGTTGGCCTGCTTGTTTATAAGACAGGTTCCCGTGTAAATATATATTAGCGTATATTAGTCAGAAATGCTTTCCTTTCTCGGTTCAGAACACTTTCCTTTAAAAAAATAATTCCTGTTCTTGAGCTTTTACTCAGGACAGCTGTCAGGACAGGTTTTAATTGCTGCAGAACAGTCCTGCATTAGAAACATGCACACTGAACCCAGAACACAGGGGATGTGTAAGTGCAGGCCTAAATGGGTGGCCCTGCCCCAGCCCAGCAGGGAATGAATGCTGCCCTCGGTGTTTCCCAGACACATAAACTGGTTTCACACACTCAAGACACCTCCCAGCAGAAATAAGCTGCAAACAAGATACCAGCAATAAGCACCTTAAGTTTCTAGCAGAAGGGTGGGAGGAGCAAAAATAGGATGAAGTTCCCACCTTAAAACAAGGTTCTGCCACCTGCTCTTAACCCACACTGACTTAACAGCAGCTCCTTCTGCAGGCTCCTAACAGACTGACTACTGGAGAAATGACCTGGTATTGCAGCTTTTCTGCTTCTCCCACAAACGCTTTTGATAGTGGCTGGATACTTCGTTGGAATACAAGGCAGAGTAAAGAGGGATCAGCTGAAGCAGACAGCTGGCATTTTACCTCAAAACTGAACTCTTGGCAAGAATGTAAGAACTGAAAAAGGAGTTTGCTCCACAAAAAGATCTATCAGGTGCCACAAACAAACGAGAGAAAGGGGGACAGAGAGAGAAAGGGCGACAGAGAAAGAGAGCGAGAAAGAGAGAAAAATTACATTATTCTCAGAACTTCTTGCTGAAGAGGAGCAACTCCTGTTTCTATCTTCTAGACTCTTCCTAGTACCTCTCCCTAAATATTCCATATTTAACTACAGCTATCCAGAGGGAAGAGTGAGTCTTCTCTTGCACTACATACACAATATGTGACTTCTGAAACACACAGGTCTGCAAACCAGCCACTGCAGAACCCAGATTTTCAAAGCAGCTACTGAGCTTCATAATTACCCTGCCTCACTGTACTTACGTGTCCTGAATCTTTCAGCTTCACAAAATAAATCCAGTTACTATGGCTATCATAACTTTATTCTAGAAAGAATCCACCCCTCCTGACTCCAGAAAAAGGCAAAAGCTTGGCTAAGAAATCTGGAAGAAGAAAAGATGACAGATACATACATCCTACCTGTTAAATCAGGACTTGGACAAAATTACTGAGCAGCCCAGTTTCAGACATCTCATCAAGGTGCTGCATGTGGGCAGTCTACATTTAGCATGTGTTCTAAGTTCTGTTGGGCTGTCCCAAGACATTCGAACATCAGCCATCACACAAACAGGCCAACAGCCACGCTGTGACCTTACAGCTCCTCTCACTGCCAGCTGCCCCCCTGGATTCGCTCTCCAATGATCAGTGAAGGTAAGCCCTGTGGAGCTCAGAAATGCACCTGTGCACTGTTCCCCTCCCTTGCCCCGCTCCAGGACACCAATCACGGGCATCACAGGGATCCCCAAAGCACTGGAGGTCTGAATCTAATGCTCCCAAAGACCTCTGATGAAAAGTCTGGAAAAACAGAGAGCAAGGTAGGACACAAGGTGAACACATTGATATGTTTGCTATTATGCAACAGTAAATGAAACATCTGTGCAGGACTCTGCATTCTAGAAACATCCTGTGTACATGCCCTAAAGCAGCAGCCTCCCAGTAAATAAAAACCCCGTGAGCTTTCTATGAGCTAAAGGTTATTAATAGAAAGGGACTGTGTGTATATACAACTGTCTCCTTGGAGCACGAATGGAAGTTTCAAAAACTTAATGCAAATCTATCCATAGTTTATGCAAGTTTACAGCTCTCCTCAGCACCAATGGATTCTCCTGTGGGGAATACTCTGCAGGAAAGACTTTCACACCTTGGCAAGTAACAAAAATTAATAATATCCAAATTCACTGCTTGTAAGTCATGTTTTAAAGCCAATATCTAAATTTATAATTGTTTTGTTTGCTATGCGCCTTTGCTCCCCTTAAAGATTTAATTTTTCCTTAACATGTGGAATGAAGACTGGAACTAGAATACAGGTGAAACTAGAATGCAGCGGGAATTACCACTCAAAATCAATCTACTAGGAAGCCTGGAAGCCTTGCACTCCCATTAAAATGTACTTTAGCACAAAAATGTAACATCGTATGAAAAGGAAAGGTTTTGCTCCTTTCTAAGAGGAGAGAGGAATGTCTTGTGATTTACATTTGCCAAAACATAAAACACACTTAAAAATACAGCACTGGATGCTCAGAATTTGGCAAGGACTTGATGGTAAATACAGCTTTGTCAGCACCACATCAAGCTCCTACTTAGTCATGAATGTTAACTGGGCCCTTCTTACTGGCCATGACACAACATACAAAACCAGAGCAAACAATTACCAGATCCTGTTGGAAAAGCAGGGGCTAGTTATTACAGGCTATTACAAAAGCTGCTAAAATCACATCTTTAAATCCTGTCAATATTCCATTATCCCTTTAGTCCTGAAAAAGATTTTCCAGCTTTGATGAATTTTATTGCACACGGTTGATTCTGTGAACTGCAACTACATTTGCATCTATTCAAAAGATACCAGTGACAATTAGATATCCCTTGCTCAAGAAGAGAAGAGAAGCAAAAAAGGAGAAAACTTTCAAGAGAACCACTTTAAAGATGTTGAAAAAAAAAAATTTACAACTTTCCCTTTAGAAACCAGTGCAGCAGCAAGATTTGGCTCTATCTGGAACAACCAGTTCAGCTGGAATATGCATATGATATGGCTGAGGCCAGTCCAAACCTCAGGCAAAACCCAAGACTGCTTGATTTTGTCACAAGTAGGAATGCAACCCCCGCACACTGGGCACAGCCAAGGTGCATCTGCAGCCTGGGCAGGTCAGAAATGTCCCTGTGGTGCTTGTGGCTCCACTGATACAGACAGCACAGAGCAGGCTGTGCAGTCTGGCTCCCTGTTCTGCTCTACATCCCCACTGTAACTTTGCCCTAGCCCTGCAAGGGCCTCTGAAAGCTATTCTGGAAACACAGATCCTTTAGGAAAATTATGCACAGCTTCTTTTCTACCTCCTACGAATTCAGATTCTCAGTCCTCAAAAGCAGACTAACCAGTAGAGACAAAAAACATCTGTTCATCATAAAGACAGGCAAAGAATTGAAACTTGCTGCACTCCCTAAGAAATTGGGCCTGAGCTCCAAGAGCAGTTAATATTCCAAGCTACGTTTGCAGGCAGTGCTATAAATGCTTTCATGCAGATGAACTATGGTGATGACACCATATGCAGGAGCAGCCATATGCTCCAAGGATAATGTAGCTGGGGATTTAGGAGAATCCTCTCTCTCCCAGGATTACTTCTCAGGTCTGTCCAAACCTCTTCTTGAGCAAATGCCTTGGCCTAGGCAGCATTTGGGATAGTGATAAAATATATCTTTAAAATAAATATATCTTTTCCCTAGGAAAGAGACTTTTCAGACAGAGTAGCAGACTTAGAATCTAAGTGACTCTGAGGCCTGGGGACCAAAGGCCACATGACAGCTGGACACAGCACTGTGCCCACGTGCATCCAGCTGCCAAGAAGCCAGCAGGGGACAGGGAAAACCACACAGTCCATGGGCACCTCTGTGAGCCAAAGGGGGCCTGCAAGGCAGACATGCCTTCTGGGCATTCGTTAAACTTTCCTACAAACCGAGCTGAGCAACCAGCAATCCAGAAAAATGGATGGATTTACTTTAGATGTAGGAGCAGCCAGGTTCAAACATCCCTTGAAGAGGAAGGAGGAGGGGAGACCACACCATAGGAAACAACACAGATTTGCCTTAAGATTTCCAAGGGGAAGTGGAAGTAGATAATGAACAACTCAGTACTATGAGAAAAATATGTCTCCTGGAGAGAGTAAACTTATCTGAAACGAAGAAGAATGAGACAAAGAGGGCAATTAAATCTTCTATCACCTGGGAAAGAAGCTGAGATCATCTCACTCCACTGCAGAGTTTTGATTACCAGGGTTGATCTGGCACCCCTGGAAACCCTTGTGATCTGGTCTTGGCTAGGCTGGAGTCTAATAAAAAGCAGAGACCCTCAGAACCATTCATCTGCTCCTGAATGCCTACCCTGAGCTTCTTTATGGCTTTCAGAATTGTGGGTCAATTATAAAGGCTTTGTCCCCCAGTCTGTATATGAGCATACACTCATCTGAAGCACATAGAGAGTTTAAAAAACAAATCCAAAACTGTACTAGAAAAGAAAGAGTGTTATCTCTGCCTGCTGGGAGGTCCTGACCCACATTGCTATTTATTTTGCTTGTGGATGACACTAATGAGACAGAAAGGAAAAAGGCACGTATTATTAGCTCCTAACACACCCATTAGAGAATGCATGAAGACCTGAATCGGCCAGCTGAGCCTGCAGTCAGTCAACAAGATCTCTTTTTTTCCTGCTAGTGCTGCCTGAGTTCTTATGACAGGCCTTTCCTAATCACTTCAAATACTTATCACTTTCAACCACTCAGGAATACCCCCAAAATATTTCCAGTGTAGGGACATACTTGAAGTTTGATAGATAACACTAGGAAATATAGCACAGCAAACATTTTTCTGCTTGTAATAGATTCTTCTTTGAAGCTGCAAGAAGCCTGATGACATAGACTGTCTCAGCCCTCGTAATCATAGGAGCTTCTTCCCCCCTGAAGTGTTTATGCAGAACTAAAGCAGATCGTGCATGGTGGAAAAGCATTTACATCCAGAACCTGAAGAAGCCATGAATGGCTCAGCAGTTAAAACTACAGTGCAAAAGATTTTTAGGAACTGCAAGGAGGCCCCTGGAAAGACATGGCAATGTACTCATTCTTTCATTGTGCCTAACTCAGTATCCAAAGGCAGCTTCCTGCCACATGAGTGCAGGCCCAATCTCCATAACAACCAGTCACATATGGCACTTAATCACTCCTGCAAGCCTTCAGTGCATCTCGAGCTTCAAAATACCACTATAGGATCTTCCTACTCTGCTTGTTCCCAGGAACAGGGATGAACCACCACCAGTGCTTCCCTCTTCTGAACTCTGAAGGAAGTCATGAATAGGAAGACATTCCCCATTTTTAAAGACAAATCAACCCAAGGAAGTCTAGCAGCTTGCCCAAAATGAGATCAAGCAGAGGCAGGTTTAGGAGCAAAGACAACTAACTCACTCCCCATCTCTTCCTGACCCCAACCTTCCCAAAAACACGAGTAATCTGATCATGAGGCCTGCTTTTAAATGGTCTCTTGGCATGATCTCGCTCCATACAGTAGAGACAACCAGTCAGCAGCAGCAACAAAAAGACACAGGCCAAAGAGACCAGCTCCAACTTGAGCAAAAGAAACACTAATTTTGACTTTAAGTTCTGTTCTTCACTCAGTCAACTAAAACAAAACATCTGTTGTAGCTAACCAAAATTCCACACACAGCCCCTACGAGAAACCCCAAACCCCTGCGCCCAGAACTCCATGCTGAGCATGAAATTCTCACGGATGTATCCCTCCCTTTCTCTAGTCACAAAGTAGCCACAGCCACACCACTGCTGCTGCTACAAAGTCAACATCAGCAAAAGGATCTCCCCTAGCAGTGAAGGGATCCCCAGAGCTGCCCTGTCCCAGGCACAGGTCAGGCTGACAGAGGGGCAGGAGGGAGAAGGGACATTGACTGTGAAACCTTTCCCACCACGGGAATGGACACAGCTCCAAAACTCCCAGCACCATGCTGAACCAGCTAATGGGGCGTGGCCCAGAACGCTCTCATCAAACCACAATTATTAAAATAGCATGGCAGCTACTTAATCAAAGAGACTGCATTTAAAACAAACTTACCATCTCTGTCTTCATCATGAATATTCAGATACAAGTATTCCAGTCCTCTTCCTTTCTTGCCATGCTCTGCTCCCTGTATTTTAGCCATAAGTGTGGTTTTGCCTGAACCATCATCACCTGCCAGTAAGTTTGTAGAGGAAAAAAAAAGACACCTTCAGAATTACATTTGACTTCACAGAAAAGATTTTTTCACAACTTGCTTAATTAATGAGAAGCATCCTTGTACACTTCTGAATCACAGTTATTTGCTGTTCTCTTTCAAATATTTCAGCTAAATCCAATGGCTTATACCAGAACAATAAGAATGAAGAACTATCTTATTCTCTATTATTACTTAACAGACGCTATAAATCTAACAGTGGAAATCAAAGAGAAAGCAGATCTGTAAGGACGAAGACAAAACCACAGATTAAATTACATAACCCAGCTGTAAGGAACCTATGTGTCACTTTGCTCCAATCGGTGTCTGAAATACACTTTGTTTCTACAAATAAAAAAGCAACAAACCAACACCTAACTGGTTGCATGTGTTACTTACCAAAAACAAGAATATTCTTGCCCGATGGCAATTTAGATCTGGACCGTGTAGAGACTTCGCTGAGGATGGAGGACCTGGGGAAGCAGCAGAGCAGCCACGTTATCCCGGCTGTGACAGCACCATGAGCTCAGCACATCCGCACCCACAGCCCGGCACATGCGGGCTGTGTACGGACGGGGCTGTCACCGCCAAAGGCCAACTGCACTCTGAACCACTACAAGCATCCCACCTTCCAGAGAAGAGCTTTTATGATTTCTAAACCACAGGCAGGAACATTTAAAGTTCTTCTCCCTTGTAAGAGGCCACAATACTGCAGAACATTACATTTGAACTAACTCTCATCACAATCGATTGCTGTATTCGATATACGCCTTTCTGCCACTATAGGTATTTTTTTTAAGCGTTCTTTAGAAATAGAAGCCGAAAAAAAACCACGAGATCGCCTGTGTCGGTGCCGGGCCCACGGATATCCCGCGGAGCCGCGGTCCCGGGGCCCGCTCCTCCGCTCTCCCGTCCCCGCGGCCACGGGGCGCCCGTCACGCACCCCCGGCGCCCCAGAGCTGCCCGCCGGCCCCGCCGCCGCCGCCCGCGGGGCCCGAGCACGGCCCCGACCCGGCCGAGGGCCCGCGCTCCGTTCCGGCCCGGCGGAGCCCGGGCTCGCCTCGCCGTACAGGCCCCGGGCGGTCGCGGGCGCTCACCAGAGGTTCTGCCCCTCGTCCTCCTCGCCGGGCAGCTCGGCCCCGCCGGGCCCGTCCGGCCCCAGCAGCTTCTTCTCCGCCAGCACCGGCGCCATCTTGGAGCCGCCGCCACAAAGAGTGACCTCACCGGGCCGCGAGGACCCCGCCCCGCCCCGCCCGCCCGCCCGCGCGCGCCGCCGGCCCCGCCGGGCCCTCCGCCCCGCGGCCGCCCCGCCAGCCCCGCGCGCGCCGCGCCCGCCACGCGATCAGGCGGTGCCCGGGCAGCCCCGGCCGCGGCCCGCCCTGCACGCGCCGGCCTGGGGCCGCCAGCGCCCCCTGCTGCCCGCGGGAGCGGCACCAGCACCAGCTCAGGTACCGCTCGCTGAATCCTCGGTACCAGCTCAGGTACCGCCCGCTGAATCCCCGGTACCAGCTCAGGTACCGCCGGCTGCATCCCCGGTACCTGCTCAGGTACCGCCCGCTGAATCCCCGGTACCGGCTCAGATACCGCCCGCTGCATCCCCGGTACCTGCTCAGGTACCGCCGGCTGCATCCCCGGTACCTGCTCAGGTACCGCCCGCTGCATCCCCGATACCAGCTCAGGTACCGCCGGCTGCATCCCCGGTACCAGCTCAGGTACCGCCCGCTGAATCCCCGGTACCTGCTAAGGTACCGCCCGCTGAATCCCCAGTACCTGCTCAGGTACCGCCCGCTGCATCCCCGATACCAGCTCAGGTACCGCCGGCTGCATCCCCGGTACCAGCTCAGGTACCGCCCGCTGAATCCCCGGTACCTGCTCAGGTACCGCCCGCTGAATCCCCGGTACCAGCTCAGGTACCGCCCGCTGCATCTCCGGTACCAGCTCAGGTAACGCCGGCTGCATCCCCGGTACCTGCTCAGGTACCGCCCGCTGCATCCCCGGTACCTGCTCAGGTACCGCCGGCTGCATCCCCGGTACCTGCTCAGGTACCGCCCGCTGAATCCCCGGTACCAACTCAGGTAACGCCGGCTGCATCCCCGGTACCTGCTCAGGTACCGCCCGCTGCATCCCCGGTACCTGCTCAGGTACCGCCGGCTGCATCCCCGGTACCTGCTCAGGTACCGCCGGCTGCATCCCCGGTACCAGCTCAGGTACCGCCCGCTGCATCCCCGGTACCAGCTCAGGTACCGCCCGCTGCATCTCCGGTACCTGCTCAGGTACCGCCGGCTGCATCCCCGGTACCAGCTCAGGTACCGCCCGCTGCATCCCCGGTACCTGCTCAGGTACCGCCGGCTGCATCCCCGGTACCTGCTCAGGTACCGCCCGCTGAATCCCCGGTACCAACTCAGGTAACGCCGCCTGCATCCCCGGTACCTGCTCAGGTACCGCCCGCTGAATCCCCCGGTACCAACTCAGGTAACGCCGCCTGCATCCCCGGTACCTGCTCAGGTACCGCCCGCTGAATCCCCGGTACCAACTCAGGTAACGCCGCCTGCATCCCCGGTACCTGCTCAGGTACCGCCCGCTGCATCTCCGGTACCTGCTCAGGTACCGCCGGCTGCATCCCCGGTACCTGCTCAGGTACCGCCCGCTGAATCCCCGGTACCAGCTCAGGTACCGCCCGCTGCATCCCCGGTACCAGCTCAGGTAACGCCGGCTGCATCCCTGGTACCTGCTCAGGTACCGCCGGCTGCATCCCCAGTACCTGCTCAGGTACCACCGGCTGCATCCCCAGTACCTGCTCAGGTACCGCCCGCTGAATCCCCGGTACCAGCTCAGGTACCGCCCGCTGAATCCCCGGTACCTGCTCAGGTACCGCCCGCTGAATCCCCGGTACCAGCTCAGGTAATGCCGGCTGCATCCCTGGTACCTGCTCAGGTACCGCCCGCTGCATCCACGGTACCTCCTCCTGACCTTCTTTACCTGCCTCGTACCTTCTCAGGTACCTTCTCCTACATCTGTGGTACCTTTTCTGGGACCTGCTCAGGTACCTTGTCCTGATTTTCAGTACCTGCCAGAATACTTCTGCCCCCATACTTTCCTGCACCGCCTGGCACCTGCCCTGGTACCTCCCCGCAGCCCCGGTGCCCGACCCGCCGCGCCCCTGCCAGTGCAGCCCCGGTGCCGGTGTCAGGCAGTGCCAGGGTCAGATCTGGATGAACACACGGTATGAATTGTTGCTGGCTGATCAAGCTGTCATTACCACCCCTTTGTTTAACCAACAGAATCAGAGAGCACATCAGGGTTTTTCTGCCTTTCAAAGTGCTGAAATACTGCCCTGGGTGGCCCAGCCAGCCTAAAAGTGACATCAACTATTCTCATGCAATTTTGGTTTTGTGGTGCCTTTTACATGTATCATGGGTTGGCACAGTTTTATTTCTAGTTATAGAGAAATGGGGAATGTTTTTCCATTCCAGGACCTTAGAGTTGCTTTTTGGGGTGGGGGGGGAGGACAAGGACCTATCAGAAAGCTAGCCGAGATACTGACAGCTAACTTAACCAATGAAGATGCCAGTGTGACTTTGGGCAGGACACATTTAAAATTCTCATCCCCGGGAAGTCACTCTTTCTTCTAAGAGAGCCATGAGGTAACATCGTGGGCAGCTGGGGAGCACGGGTCAGACGCCGCTGCCCTCTGGGTGGCCGGGCCAGGCCCGGCCAGGCCTCCAGGAGTTGCTGCCTGCATGGAGAGAGAGTGGCCCAGGATGAGCCCTTCTCCTGGATGCCAGCGGGAAGAGGAAAAAAGAACAGCTCAGCAATGCCACGTGCTCACAGCTCTGTAGCAGCTCTGAGCCTGGCCGCCCTGGATGAGACCAAGGGAAACTGTGCCAGTTTCCCTATTGGCACAGCTTTGCATCTCTACAGCCCTGCAGCCCGGAGCAGAGAGCGCATGGCCACCCCTTCTTAGCAACATGGAGCTTCTAAAGCACAACCCTTCCTTGAGAGAGAGAAGAAAGAAAACAGAGGGTACGTGGAATAGACACTGCATGAAGTCAGTGGATTAGAAGTGAAAGAACTGATAATATTACTGGAATTGGATTGAAGAAGTGGACATTTTTAACCGGACTTCTCTGGGGTAAACAATGGAGAAATGGACTGCTCCTTGTAGCATCTTAGTGTTGTTGGGGAGAATGCTAATTCTGATCAAAATTGAGGACTGATGTAATTGAGATTTAACTGAGAACTTTAAAACCCCTGATCCTGGGTTAAAGGGAGGTCTCAGCCTTTGAGACAAAGATGATTTTAGACTAGAAGAAGTATTTGTAAACAGTACCGCAGATACACTGAGAGGCCCATAAGTGGCCAAAGAAAAAGGCTGCTGATAGAACATCACAGTCTGCAAAAACTCCAGGCGGTTGCAGATGTGACATTAGAAGCCACTGGATTATTTTGTCTTGCAGCAAATGTCTCCATAAAACTCTAGAGAGACTCTTCTCCTAAAATATGAATGGTTATGTTTAAATAGTGAAACTGACTGAAAATCACAAGTTGTGTCTTTCTACGTTGTTTTATAAGAAAGTTAATAGTTTGTAGGGGGAGGGAAGAGTGTTTTGAAGTTTCATTGTATTTTAGTTTGGGTTTTCTTTTTTCCCAGCTTTCTTTCTTTTTTTCCATTCTTTTAGTGTGTGTTAATAAAACTATTTTGTTCATTTTAAAGCTTGAGCCTGCTTTGCTTTTTTTCCTTCTAATCTCTCTCCCACAGAGAAAAATAATAAACACTAAAACCACTACACTAAATTTGGCAACCAGAATTTGGCGAACTTAAAACCACTACAATGTGTGGATTTCAAAGCACTTGTGCAAGAAAATTAAACTGATCAAGACTGTAGTTAATCCAAAGGAGAGCAAAAGACTGACTTGCCCAAATTCACACATCAGGTTTCTGCCTGGTCCATGACTTCCCTTTTGGATCCCACCAGAATGTTCCAGTGATGTGGTTCTAGCCCTGACTTCTGAGAGGAGGTGAAGCACCAGCAGAGACTGCCCAAAGAGGCAGCAGGAATTCCTTCCTTGAAGAGTCTCAGAACTTGACGAAACACTGAACAACTCAAATAACTTTGATCTCAGCCCTGCTCCAAAGAGGAGAGGAGACAAAAGGTTCCACAGGGCCTTTCCAACCTGAATTATACCTAAGGTGAGGTAAATTGTCAGCACTGCAACATTCTCACCTTGTGGCAAGTAAAGATTCACATTTTACATATTTTAGCCACTTGAGATATAATTCAGGCATTGATAATGTGGATACTAATACACATGCACTCAAAGGATGAAATAACAGCTTGTGCAGACTAGGCTGGAGTCCCTGGAAAAACACCTGGAGAGTGTAAGGGACCCCAGTGTCCTCCTTGGGGACACCACCTCGGGAGCCCTTTTGGCTTCCACTCTGCCAATAGTCCCACTGATACTCAACCCTGCTACTGGCAACAGCTCCACACAGAACAACTTTTATAGATGTTTCAATATTTTAATAATAAACAAATCCAAACTTCAACAGCTGAAAACACTGGAAGATGTATTTATTGCATCACTGGCATCATCTTTCTTGCAAGTCTCTCAGATTTTGGTTACCTTGCCTGTTTTTGAGCATTTAAGCCACATCATAGTGAAAACCTAGTGCTATATACAACAACTAAACCTTTTCCGTAATAAATTAACTATTGATTAATCATTCCTTTATCAGAACAAGTAAAGAAAATAACTTAAATACTAAGGCTATCTCTGAAAAATCAAGTTAGCAAGGCTTTCAGTAAAGCTTCCTATAAAAAATGTGTAATTAGCAGAAATGGTGGTTCTGCTCACTTACATGAAAAATACACCAGAAAACTGTCCAACTATAAGCAGAAGCCAAGTTCTATCAGTACCTACTCAGTTCAACAGTGAGTACAGAATTTCTGTAACAGTGAAAGATTTGCCTCCTCTGTGCAGCAGTGTTTAACCACACATTGTGTTTTCTGTCACAGAGACATTTTTCTGCACCTGCAGTATATTCAATGCATGCCAAAATATCCCACCTGCTTTAAACATTTCACTTATTAAGAGGAAACAGATTCAGACACTACAACATTAACATCAGTTTCAGACATAAAGTATTCATTTTAGCAATATAGCCTTTTCTTACAAATGGTATAGAACAAGCTGCAAAAAGTTAACTCAAAAGTTGCATAAATCAAATTCTCAAGAAGGTTAAATTAAGTTCCAAATGAATGCAATTTTTACTGGTAGAGATTCTGTTGCCTGTGATAGCATTACTTAAAGAAATCATCAAGTTATGGTAAATCAAATTTACGATGTGTAACAATTCTGTCAGCTGTCACTGAAAAACAGGAGTCCAAGCCAACCTAAATTCTCCAAGGGCTTGAGTTGTTCGGGCAATACCTCACTGTTACAAAGGCTGTTCTTGAACGTTCTGCAACGAAATCCAAAGCACTCTCAGATCATATTATTGATGTCCTTTGTGGGCTTTTTTCATCTATAAAACGGAGATAAAAGAGAAAATATCAAGATAAATGTTGCCCCAAACCACTGCGCTATTACAGACCAGCTTTCAGCAGACAAAGACTTGTCACTTAATTGCACCCATGGTCTCCAAAGGACAGGAGCAATGCTGTCTGTGTGAGGGATGCATGGATTAGCCACTGGGAAACGGTTGCAGAGCTTCTCACAGACCAGCATCAAAACAGAGGCTGAGGAGAGAGCAACTTCCTGATCAACACAGGGAATAATTCAGCTCTTAATGACACACTTTTTCTCTTTGTACCCTGTCAGGTGGCAGTGGCAGGTTCCAAGGCTCTCTGGTCTTGCCCTACTTTAGTTGTCTCTCTCTAAGCACCAGCCCTGATGGAATTACACCAGAGACCATTCTCAGGAGCATCCTCATGGGCACTGCACTGACACAAGGCACAATCCTATGGCTGCATACTCTGAAAGTCTGTCTTTATTTCTTCAAATCATCTCAGGGGCTAGCGATGAAAACTGGGCTCACAGCATTTGCTATCAGTAGAAAATTCAGTGATGACTACCTGCACCTGTAACCTGTAGTACTTCTTGGAAAGGTCAACACTTGTCCGTCCTTTCTGGAAAGGGTAAGACCACAAAATCAAATTCCAGTGGTTGCCCATTTTTTGGACTCCTTTCAAAAGGCAGTTGATTTCTTCAGTTGTGAAATCTTTTCGGGCTCTTCTCTTGTTCAAAGGTCTCGTGCTCATGGCCAGGGGACACATTTCATTGTCCTGCAAATAATTATTTTGGTGTCATTAAGAATTATATAGATGTACATACTATTTTGCACATGGAAGTACCATATTACTGGCAATTCGCCATTCAATAGTTGTAAAGAAATGGTCACATTGGCAAAGGAACAATGCTTCTTCATGGTTTCTTCACTGTCACCACTTACTGAAATACAGAATTTTTCTGTGTTCTTCATTTCTATTGTGCCTACATAGTTTATTCTTTTAGCAGGTTTATTCCTTTAGGTTTCTGTTACTTCCATGCTATGCAAATCTTCATCAGTACAGGAAAAATCAGATATCCAGATCCATGATTCTGAAAAACGTCAGCTGAAAAATGCTGAACTCAGTTCAGGGCTAAATCAGTGTGACTGGAGCAGAATCAACACAGGAACATTTTTTTAATAAGGTTCATTTTGCTACTGGGCTCCTGTTAAAGGTGGCTAAAAAAGAAACTATGCAATTCCTAGTGCTTTTATTTGGCCATATATGAACATGTCAGTGCATGATTAGGCTTTACATAACTAACCTCATCTTCACCAAGTGAATGTGTGCAATTTTCTTTTAAGCGCTGACATTTCTGGCTGCACATCTCTTTGACTCTCTGTCTCTTCTGGTTAGCATCTTGGGTTTTTTGTAAAGCTATGAAATTGTGAACAAGGAGGCGACTTAGTCACTTTAACTAAAATGTACTGAAAAAGTAATATAAATCTGCAAAGGAGCATTTATTCTAAGGAATCTGAATATGCACACATTGTTCTGTTAGTAATATCTCATTCTCCTTACATCTTTTTCTCATAATCCACATTAAGAAATAAGAACTATTGATGAACCAGAAGCAAAAAAAAAGTATTATTGATGTTCAAGTGGATTTCTGTGAGAGAAAGGATAACAGTTTATTTAAATTCATAGCCATTTATCTCCAATAGCAAGGACAGTTGCTTCTCTCAATGCTCTGACCTAAATGCAAACACTGATCTTTCAGCTGTGCATATCAGAGAATTCATTTTCTGGTAATACTCACACTTTTCACTTGCAGGTGTCAAGTTATAGTTGCTAGTCCACCTAGTATTTCTACTATGTTCATTTCTCTCTGAAGTGTTAGATTTGTCTTTTATATTTGGAGTCAAAAGAATGCCTAAAAAAAGAAACAATAAAACCCCAAACAATAAAACATTACACATCTTTCTTAGAAAAAAATTGAAATCATAAAACACAGGTTATGTCTTAGGAATTAAAATTTAAAAGAGAACCATCTTTTGAGCCATACCACTAATCTGGTCTTGGAAGACTGGAAAATTTAGTTTACTTCAGCTTACAGGAAATGTGAGCTTGCTAAAGATAATATATTGCTGTAATGGGTTTTCAAGATGAAATACAGTTGCTTTGGTTGTGTTTTTTTACATTGTAAATACCTTTGTGGCTTTCATAAGATAAATTAATCAATTTCTGAATTGAAGGGGAAAAACATAAACATTTAAAAATCAACCTAATAGCTTTTACTGGGCATTAATTTAAAAAAATAACCACGTAAACAAGAGTTTTGAAAATAAGAATAATAAAAATAAATTTCTGGTGGGAATTTCAAAACTCAAATTTCAATTCTCATTTCAAAGAAGAATTCATTCTAAAGGATTCCCCTTGTAGCTGTTTATCACAAGCCGTAAGTCCTCAGCAGAGCTTCCAGCAGGAACAGGAATGGGTCTAACGGAATAACATGACTGGAACTGTATAAGGAGTGGTGCTGAATCCAGGTTCAGGCAGCTGAGCTCTGCTCTGAGCCTGACTAAACCTCTCCATTTGTCATGGGTTGGCACAGTTTGGTTTTAGTTAAGGCGGAACGTGGAGTGTTACCCTGTCAGGACCTTGGAATTGTTTTAGAAAGGAAAAGGACCTATCAGAGGCTAGTTTGGGATACTGGCATCTGCTTTGACCACTGAGAATGTTGAATGCGACTTTGGGAAGTACCCATCTAAATCCTGATTTTGTTCAAGTCAGCCCTTTTCCTCCTGGCCAGCTGAACAGGTAACATCGAGTAGGACCTGCTGTTCCCCACCCTCTCTTTGGCAGGGGGGAGCTGGCCCGAGGCCGGGCCAGACTCCATCGGCTCCTGGCAGGGGAGGAGAGGTTGCAGTTTAACATCAACTACTTTTTAAAACTTCCCTGGAGCAGGGAGGGATCTCCACCGGGCCCCTGATAACAGCTATGGGCCCGGTTGGGCCGAGGCCGCCCTGATTGTCACCGAGGGGTGGGCAGAGCTCTCTCCTCCTCTCCTCCTCTTCTGATTCCCAGGTGGAGAGGAAAAGAATGGAGGGAGAATCTCAGCCGATCCGAGATGCACTGGGGGAGAGACTGCTGCCGGCAGAGGTCACACAGCCACTGCAGGCCTGGGCAGCGTTAACCCTTTCCTGGCAACATGAACCTACCAAGGCCTAACCCTTATCTGAGAGAGAGAAGAAAGAGACAGAGTGGACGTAGAAAAGACACAGCATGAAGTCAGGAGAGCAAGAGTGAGAGAACTGATAAAGATTATTAGAAAGAAGGATTGAGGATGTGGATATTTTTAACTGGACTTCTCTGGAGTAAACTATGGAGAAATGGACTGTTTCTTGTAACATCTTAATGTTGTTTGGGGGAATGCTGGTTCTAGTCAAAGTTGGGGATTGATATGATTGAGATTTAAGTGAGAATATTGAAGCCCCTCACTCCTGGGGTAAAAGTCTCAGTCTTTAAGATGAAGATGATTTTAGAGAGAAAGTGATTTGAAGCCCTTGGCTCCTGGGGTAAAAGGAGGTCTCTATTTCTTTTGAGATAGAGACAATTTTATAGATAGAAGAGAATCCTTGTTTTGTACTAGAGGAAGCATTCTTAAACAGTACCCCAGATACACTGAGAGGCCAGGGAAAAGGCTGCTGATGGGTGGAACAGCACAATCTGCAAAAACTCCAAACAGTTGCAGATTTGTGACATTGGGAGCCACCAGACTGTTTTTGTCTTGTGGCGAATATCCCCATAGAACTCTAGAGAGCCTCCTCTCCCAAAGTGATGAAAGATTATGTTTAAATGGTGAAACTGACTGAAAATCACAGGTTTTGTCTTTCTGTGTTGTTTATAAGAAAGTTAACAGTTTGTAAGGAAAGGGAAGAGTGTTTTGAAGTTTCATTTTGGGTTTGGGGTTTTTTTTCAACTTTTCCAATAAAACTATTTGTTTATTTTTAAGCTTAAGCCTGCTTTGCTTCTCCTCAACTTCTCCCACAAAAAGAGAGTAAATACTAAGACCACTACACTAAATTTGGCAAATAGAATTGGACGAACGTGAAACCACTACATTAATTGGCATTTTCACCTGGTTTTAACTAAAACCACTACACCCTTTTAGAAAACAATGCCACAAAACTGAGAAATGGCAAATGCCATGGAAGGTGTGCCTGACAGGATTCAAAACAGGATCAACACAGCTAGTGACAGATAACTTTGCAGGGAAATTATGTGCATTACACAATTTCATTGTTATAGAGTATGCATTTTATGGCCTAATAATATACAGATTATTTTCAGAATCTAGAGGAAAAAAAAATAAAATAACTTCCTATCCACAGTCTCCCATGGTAAAGTTCTGCAAAAGAATTAATAGACAGTAAGAGCTTTTCACACCAGTTTCCAAGCCAAGCCCTTACTTTGGAAACTATCCTTCTTGCTCCTAAAAGCTGGTATTTCTTTATGCAGCCTGTCTTTCTTCACTGGGGCCACCAGCATTTCTGGAAAATATAAGATGGACACCAGTACAAATGCCAGTAAGTAATAACTGTTTAATTTTCAGAATTCCTTCTTTAAACCAGAAAAGTATAGGATGTGCTTCCATTTAATTAATTAAGATTTCTAAGTATCCTACAGCCATAAGTGTGTAATATTGAATGAAATTACTTTGGTGTGATGTCATACATCTACTCACACATATTTCAACTTAATACACTCCTTTCTCTTAGGACTTGACTATTTCTGGCAAACATGAGAGTCTTATCAAGGCCTCTAATGAGCATCTGTCACCATGGCAAGAAACACACAAGATCCTTGAAAACAGAAGTGGCCAATTCTGATCTCACAGTACAAATCATTGTAAATCGAACTGCATGAGTGAGTTTAAAATAGCAAGACAATGAGAAGTAAATAAAAAGTTCAGACTTTTAAATGCAATTTAAAGCAACAGTTCCAAGTACTGAGAATAGACTCCATACTCTGGTGAGTTGCAGATCTGCTGTTGTTACCAGCAGCCACCCTGCGGAGCTCCCCTCGGTATCTTTCTTCAGCCTCCAGGATGACTCTGTGGTGCTCACACCTGTGCAGACAACTCTGCAACATCTTGGTGAACGTTTTACTGTTCAAGGACAGTCCTCCTGCTGTGCAGCCTGGGAAAAATAGTATATTGCAGATACAGCAATCACAGCTTCTGAAGAAGCCACCACAAAGTTCAGTGTTTCATTTTCCTCACTGGGATCAATTTGACCTCAGGTTTTCCATACTCATGTCATTTTTATGTGCCCTCTTGAAATACTTTGTATTCGCTGTCTTAATTTTTTTTTTTTTCCAACATTTTACGGGACTAAGTTATACTGCACTTCCACTCCAGAAGTACTGAATGAGGCATGGATCCTCGACAGAACTACGAACAATGGTGAGATGGGAAGACCCGGGACTCAGTTCCATTTGCACATTTATCCAGGAGCCAAAATTTATATATTATGTGCTATATATATATTTTTTTTGAAACTTTGTGTTGTAACAGTTACCTGTATCAATCTGAATCAATGGTAAGTGTAGTTTAGTCATTAATTCCCTCACAGGAAGCCTTGCTGTTCATTTTTGAGGACATTCCTAGGGTAATTTATGGTTTAGATATCATATCCTTGGATGCTCTCACAGTTAAGTTACATCAGCTGAAGGAGAACTTGTGTGAGGAGTCACACTCACCAGAGTTACAGTCTGCATCTGTAACATTCTACCTTAAGATAAAGCAGTGCTAAAGCTCAGCTTGAATTTAGTTTGACAACTGGGATAAAAATAATGTTCAACAGTGGGTTATGGGCTGCTTTGGGGATTGTTTGGTTTTCTGTGGGTTTCTGTTTCTTTGGGGATTTTTAAATAAAGAAACATTGGCTTGATTACAAAATCCACTCACAAATCCAGAGTATCAGCAGTATTCTCATGACCTACTGATGGAGCAGGCTGAGGAAGTAGAGCCTTGGGTAACTGAAGGCTGTAGTCATGGATTACCATAAAACTGCCTGCCCGTACTTCACAGCGGTGAGGCAGAAAGAACAGAAGGGCTGCAGAACACTGAAGAGGCTTAGCAGCAGAATAAATGAGGGAAATGAGCAGGGCTACATGTTTTTCTTCCCTCTCTGCAAGCAGAGAAAGTAGGAAGACCCCTGCTCAAATAATCTTCTAATTAGGGGGTCATTTTTTAAGTTACTGTATATTCTGTTGTCACATTATCAGTTGGACCAAAACTGCAATTTGTCAGCTTTATTTCAAGATAGGCCAAGGCCAAGGCCAAGGCCAGGCCAGGCCAGGCCACGCCAGGCAAGGCAAGGCAAGGCAAGGCAAGGCAAGGCAAGGCAAGGAAGCAGTTGAGGTTTTGTTATTATGTAAGAGGTAATAGAACAGATGGGTTACAATTTCTGTCAAGTCAATCCACTTACTGCACTGATGACTCTTTAAGGCTTCTTTATGTACTCCAGAAAGCAAGCAAGCAAGCAAGCAAGAAAGAAAAGATCTTAAATAATATTTACCTAAACACCTTAAATCTGTCATTTTATGGGATGATGATGTAGCTGAAGTACTTTTGATTCTCTCAGTTTTCTCTGAGCAGAATGAATGCTGATCTAAATGAGGGAGGAAAAAATTCATGAAGAAGTATAACCTATCTTTTGCCATAATAATCATGCATCAGCATAACAACATTCAACTGCATTTTCTATTTGTAGATTATTAAAGTTTAACATAACGTAATTAACATAACAACAGAAAATCCAAATGGGATTTCTCAAGTTAAATGACTCACATTCGCATTTCTGTAATTCCAGAATAACCATGTTCAAGTCAGTGTTTTTTCATAATTCTCCTAAAAAATATTACTTCAACTTGAACACAGCACATTAACCTTGTAAACCCATACTGCTTAACTAAGCCCTATACACGTTATTCCTGTTTGGAATGGGATGCTGAAAAATACTGAAATAATACACATTCTCAGTTTAAACAGAGAATAACCTGGAGATTAGCTGGTCACTCGTAAAGATCCCATTCTGGCAAATTCTAATCTAATGAATACTTAGCAATTTTATAAATTAACAGGAAATGAAATAATGAATAAATATTTGATTGAAAAGATCCCAGCTGTGAAATAAATGTATCAGACTGGGATTAATGCAAATCTGAAAAACTTTTCTCTTAAACACATGTTCACCATGTAGGAACATCATCAGGCTGTCACTCTCACAGGCAGGCTCGATCCCAGCCTTACAGGGACAGGACAAACCTGCATTTTCTATTAGTGGCTTTCACTAATAGAAATACAGATTAAACACTAAACTTAATCTCTGATACATTCATTTGAACAATTAAAATAAATTTAAAGAAAGAAAGCTAAAATATGTATTAGAAGAAAAGTAGGATAAATGTTATCCTGCTAAAATTGTGTACGATATAAAATTCCAACACTATGCAAACCAGTTAAAGGCTATTACACAAAAGGTACCTCTGTCATCTAATGATACAAAACAAGTGATAAAAAGTAATGACAAATGTACAGAAAACTAATTAAAATCTCATTAAGAACAAAATCAGCTCAGAAAGGAATATGTGTAGCTATTTGTACCTGATGTGCATGTCTGTTTCATATTTCTAACACTCCCTGCTGGTTGTTTAAATAACTCCTCACTGGGAAGATCAAAATGTGAACAAATTAAAACCAACAAAACAATAAAAACAACATACATTTACCTGCAAATAAATACACACTTTCCAAGGGCACAACAAAAAAACCCCATATTAAATATATAAAAGAGAAAACTCTACTAGAATCACTCTATCCCAAGTTACGGGACTTATGGTACCCAGCATGTAATCAGTGCATGTTAAAACCTGCTTCCCAGAGATCTGACTGGCATTCATTGCAGTCTGTTCAGCAGGGAGTGCAGAACTGTCACTCGTTTCCAGAGTAATTTGTAATTCAGATTCACATAAAGATTACCAAGTGCACATAAAGCTCTCACAAAGTCTTCAGAATACTGTAGCCTTCACCATTTGCAGCAAATGCTCTAAAAGATAATTGCTTTTCTTATTTTCTTACACTAATTAACTTCCATGCAATCAACACACTGCTATGATACCCTGATCAAGCATTTTTGTGTCCCTGACTCCCTCTGAAAGCTGGAGCAAGGAGCCTGATCCATGGTTACCTTCCAGTAACTCCTGTGTTCACACAAACACATATTCAAAAAGAGAGAATTTTTTTTTAATTGATATTTTAACAGCTTTGTGCATCAGAGCCCAGAACAACTAAAGAAGCTGGGAAATTATGCTAACTAGCAGCAAAGCAAAATTTACCTGAATGTACCATGGAAAATATCTAGGCCCTTGGTGATTTCTGTGGTAGTTGCAAAGTAACAATATAATACCAGGAAACTGCACAGAGCAAGGTGCAGCCAGACACATAAAAAAAAGCACAATAAAAATGTAGAACTCAAAAAGCCCAAAACAAAACATAAAACCCACCTAAAATGTAGTTTGGCTCATACTTTTTCATTGACTGTCTTGAGGAATATTCCAGATATAAACTCAAGAGAATTGAATCTGTATCTATCATTGCAAGTTAGCTATAAATAATTTTGGGTTTATCAATAGGAAAGATAAAAACAAACAGCAAAAGAAAAGGAGGAAAATTAGCATTTTTGTGGGAGCAACAAGCAAGAGAACACGGAATGACCACACAGGGCTGTTCCTTTCTCTTCCCATGCTTCTCTTCCCATGCATCACTGGAACATGAGGGGAGAATAGCAGAGGCACAGAAACTTTCCCCCTACTTTGCATACACTCCAATTTCAGTATTTTTCCAAGCAGTTCTCTACCTGTTGTTTCCCTAGTAAGGGCACATTACAGAAACCACTGTGGTTTTGTCCAAACCAGTGTGTTAAATCTTGTTCTGTTACATCAGTGAGAACTTTGGGGCAAAAGCCATGGATGATTTTCAGCACTATGTTGAAGGCACTCAGACGTGCCCTAAAAGAAGCTCTCTGTACAACACCAGCACTCAGAGATCAGCAGCTTTGTTACTGCAATGACTGTAATCTTTGATCTGTCACCTCAAAAACAATCTCTAGTAGGCCACCAAAGGGCTATGTCTTTGCACTAGAAAAAAACTCCATAGTTAGATAATTTAAAAGCCTGTCAATTTGGAATGACTAAAGGAAAGCAACTTATTAGGTGTAAGATTCTTACCCTGCTTGAAGACCAGACCAATTATTTCCACAAGCAGTTTTTCCATTTATATTGTGACTTGGAGGTACACTGTCTGTTTGCAGCTCAGTAACAGAACATGGAATGTTCCTCTGTTCAGTTTGTCTGGTAGAGGCTGCATCCATAGTGTTCACTGTTCCATTTCTTTGTGGAGCTGAAGTTACAGATGGAGCAAGAACCTGATTATTCAACTTTGAGGTCAACTGTGGACAACAGACATATTTATGTGCTCTTTCTGTGCACTTCTTTGGATCAGTAGGATTCACTTCATGGGATTTTAATGCTTCAGAATTGGCTACTGAAGATTCGTCTACAAATATTTCTCCTTGCACTCTTTCCTGTATTGAAAAATACAGGTTAGTGACTATGTAAGCTCTATAAAAATGTTAAATAAATCCAGTAACAGGATTAACTAGATAGTCTTAACTCTGAGGGTAAAGCAAATTCCAGAGAAGCTTCAGAAAACCCTCTGACTGAACTGAGAGCCAACAAGACAGCAATGCCACTAAAGGTGTTGAGGGGGTACTTTCTAAGTGCTAATTTCAGGCTGAAGCAAGGAATTTGCAACTCATGCAAGGCACTGCTAGCACTTAAGAGCCATCTAAATAACTCGGAAACTTGCTGTTCCAAACCCACAGATACTTAGCAGCTTTAAAGCACAAGGAAAATCTGAAACAATCTATCTCAGCTTGTATTCACATTCTCCTTTGTCATCTATCCCACCACAGCCATACAACCCTGAATATTTCATGCATGCAAATATTAAAATTATAGGTTTGAATGTCCAGCAATTAAAAATAATTTCAACTTCCTTTTCCATCTCAAAGAAAATCTGGGCTTACAATAAACTAGAATACTTCATACAATACAGATGCCTCCATTCTCTGCACACCTGTAACCTAATCAACAATAATGATAAAAGTTGCAGGTTGTAGTATCACACAAATCCAACCGTTTTCCTGGGGTTTTTTTGCTCACACTGAAATTATCTTAAGGATTTACTTTTGCTTTCTCCTTAAACTCTGGAAAGATGGGATTCGTTTTAACCTATTTTGGTAAATGGGCCAACCTCATCATGCTCTTTTTCAATCGAGTTTATTCTGTGTAAAATTTCTTTTGCTTTCTTCCAGTAGTCTTGTAGACATCTTTTCCTGACTTGCACATCCAATTCTTCTGCATTGTTCACATTTAATGAGTTATCGTGTAATTTCAGGGACAACTGCTCAGCTTTATTTAAAAAAAAAACAACATTAATATTTAAAATTTTATCAATTAACATTTTTAAAGTATTTATTATATTTTAGTATGCTGAAGATTAGCCACAATAATTTAATGCAAAATAACAATTTGTATAAAACTTAAATTTATACATAAATGTTAACACACTTGAAATATAAGCTGCAGTTACAAGAGGTGAGCTTACAATTATAGTTACTTTAAACTGTTCCCACAATGATGCTGTGAAAAAAAATGACTTTTTCATTGGCTTAACTCTGGGTTCTTTACCAGTATGAGTCTCAGTTTCTTTAAAAAACAATTCCATATTTATGGACACTACAAATCCCCACACCCCCTCAATCTTACACAAACCTCTCAGTTGTGCTTACAGGACAAAAATGTAGATACAGGTTTGTTTTTTCCTAATTAGCAATTGCACACCCTCCACATGCTCTAGAGATTAGAGGATAAGGTCTCTCTGTTCCATCAGTAGTACTGTACGGATAATTAATAAAAAACTGAAACAGGGGACCTAAAAAGACATCCTACTTCAGAAAAAAAAAAAGATCAAGATTTCTTAATATTAGAAATTAATGTAGTCACAGTGATTTCAGGCTTGATTATCTCCTGGTTTGTTCTCTCTCTCTAGTGCTACATCCCCAGGAAGAGAGTATCCCCTGGGTGTTAAATGACGATGTTCCTATTTTCTACAGAATATATAGATGGGAAAGCTTTAAGAACTGGCTCTACACAGAGAGGTTTCCCAAATGCATTATTGCAACACTGTTGGAATTTCCACTTCTCTTTTTTTCTACCTAAGTCTGTTCTTGATGACAAATAAGCAACTTTCTATGCAGAAAACAAACATCTCTTGGAGTACACAGAATTACAAAGCTGCCAGGGTTAAAATCACTTAGGGAACCAGCAGAACACAGATGGAAATTATCACTGTCATTTTAAAAGCAATGACAGCATGCTTACTCATTTGTTTGCAGTTCTGCAGCACGAAAGTAGCAGCTTTGATGAGTTCCTCGTCCTGAGACTCTGTCAGTACCTGAATCATAAGTGGCAGACCATTGTTCTGAAGCAGCTCACACTGATTTTCTTCTAGAATAGGGCATGGTAAAGGAAAATAGGTTGGTTTCAGCCCCACACACCTTAACCTTACAGTAATTTTAAGAGCCAATACTGGCAACTTTCTGTAAGTTTCTGTAAAAAAAGAGATTTTCATTACAGACCCGAGCCTGCTGCAGTGACAGCATGAGACCTTTACATCACATAGGATGATTTGACCAGAACTCACATTTCTCTAAGAAAACTGAAGAATGATTGAGACAAATTATAGGATGAAGTTCCAAGCTCATTTACTTGTGGCCAAAAACATTTGAATGACTCCTGTATTTCTTTTCTTTCATTACCTGCTCTTGGAGTAGATATGCTACATGTCTGTGAGGCATGAGATGCAGAAATACCAAAATCTCAAGGTTTATAATTAGCAAAATAAAATTAGTAATTTAATCCTGGTCTAGCCAATCTGTTCCTCCTCATTTATCATGTAATTAGCTAATTTTTTATTGTGATCTCATTTGCATACATATTCAAACAACCAATAACTTGCTAAAATTGGATCATTTTTGTTTAAACTTAATTTAAAAAAGGAATTAAAAAATTGAACTTTTTTTATTTTGACAGAGTTGGTATTTTATGAGAAACTCGTTGGTTTAACCATTTTTCTATTCAAAAGACATTTTCCATTAAGTCTTGTTTCAATAATTCTTCATGAAAAAATGTCTGCTAAAATAAATTTATGACCTATTGAGCTAATTATTGAATATGTTATTGGCACTCAGAGGATGAAAACCAACCAGAATTTTTGAATATAAGCCCTTTTTCTTGTTTATCTAAACATACACGAGAAAAAACAGTAGTACAAATGAACTTCCCTTTCTATTTATTTACACTACCATAAAATACCAACTGAAGTATTGTATTTTTACCAGATATTTTTGGGAAAACCCTGAGGAACATGAGAAAAACATTTCAGGGCTACCTACTGGTTTTGTGTCTTGAAAACCAATGCTTTTACATGGCTTTTACAAATATTACTGGCCTTGTAAGCAGTGGACAGAAGCTGTATGCGCCAAGGACCATGAAAAGAGAGCTCAAGACAACTCATTTGCTATGTCTGGATTGTAGCACTTTTCAGGGCTGGATTAATTACTCCCCCCTGTGATCCCCAAGCCCAGCTCTGAATTCCTGCATATCAGTCTATTCTTCAAAGCTACTAAAGCCACTTCCTGACAACAAGCTTTAAAATTTAGAGATGGAACATTATAGAAAACTTTTTTCCAAATAGTGACATCATATTATTTAATAGAACTCTCCCTCATGTTCCAGTCTTGACGAAGTGACACCACTGGAGGAGTTAGTGTATGAGAATTTAGGAGAAGCTGACAGACAGGAAAAAGAAAAAGCAAATCTTACCACAAACTTCAGTACAGTGTCCAATTGTTAGAATAATACTGATTTTTTCTCCTGTGCTCAGTGTCTCATTGGACAGCAGCTTCAGCAGCTCTGACACAGTGTGATACTTGGCCAAGACAACACCCATGGCAGCTGTTTGTTAAAATAATCGGAAGGAAAATAAACTAGATAATGAGTGTACAAGAATTATCCACGTATAAAATGCTGGGTTTTGAGGAAAATCTACAGACCCCTCAAAGCCTTGGGCTTGCTCAGCCCTGCCCTGATCTGCCTTTAATAGTTCAGATTACCCCATCCCTCCTGTGCTGCTCCCAAATCCAGCCCTGCCCATCCTCCCAGCCTGTGCTTCATGGACATGAGGCAGAAGATCTGATGAACGAGGGCTTTGCACTGTGCAAGTTTTGGAGATGCCTGCTAAGTTTCTCCACATCCTTAATCAGCCCCAGCATGGAGCCAGAGGGAGTTGAATAAGCTTTGACACACAGAGTATCTGCCATAAAAAGAACAGAGGGCAAGCCCTTCCTGGCACGGGGAACACCACTGCTAGTCCATCCATGCTGAGGCCTAGTACTGTCACAAACCAACTGATCTGAAACTACACTCAGAATGAGGAGGTTTATGATTTTAAACTTTTGTGAACTTCCATTTGAAGCTCTTATGGCAGAAGTATGAGATACACCAACCACGGCCACAGGTTTGCCAGGAATCACAGGTTTCTCCAAACCTTCTGATGGAGTACACAGGACCTCATTAGCAGAGCAGCACCCAGCCAGCAAACCAGAGCAGAGGTGTGCTGTGCAGAAACACCACATTTGTTCAGCTCCACCTCTGAATTACTAAAGCTGTCTAAAGGTACACAGTTTATTATTCAGGCGTAGGCCTAACTCCAGGATCCACACTGACTGGGCAAATCCAGGCCCAGAGCTCAGCTTTACTTACCCGGGACTAGCTGTAGCATCATATCTTTAATTTTCATTACAGTTTAAATTTCACTGTATTTATTTTAGCAACAATGGGACAGTAATCCACCTCAGATGAAATGAATCCCTCCCCACATACGCCTTTGAATTTTAAAAAACACTGCAACATCCGCTGGGATGTATATAATTTAACTGCCTTTAAGTGTCCATTTATGTATTTTTTCCACCAGCACGAGACTATAAAAATTGCAATTTAAAATTACCATAGATAAAAAATGTCTTTTCACTCACAGTTATTAGCAATGCAGGCATCCAGAGTCTTTGTTACTACTACTGCAAGTTTCATGCTGGAGTCACTCAAACAGGAATCATGCATAAGCTCAAGGAGAACTTTGGCTAATGTATCCAATCCTCCAATAGAAACAAAATATTTCTGCACATATGCTTAGTGAAAAAAAGAAAAAATGTGATTTAAGCAACAGAGTTTGCAAATTATTAAACCATCGCGGTTTTTCTGCGCATGTGTTAGTCATTACATTTCTTATACAACAGAAGCTGGATATATATTAATCTCAAGAAATGTAGTAACTGCATATAAATTAGATACAGGAAAACATGGCCCTAATATGTGCACACAAATGGCAAACATCATGCCTGAGTTCTTCCTAAGTCATTGTTTTCAGTCAAGCAATAATGACTTTAATTTAGAAATACTTATAATCGAAACAGCTTCCAAATAGTTTTACTGACCTTCCGAAATGTAATTAGTTTGTGGCTATTTGTGGACTTGAGCTCAGTGGAGTGTAAGTAAGGATGGTGGAATACAGATGTCAGAATAAAAGTTGTAAGAACAAAAAATGACTTTGTAGAGATTGACAAGAAAGAAAAAAACATTTTACTCTCTAACTTAATGTACTTTTATCAAACGCGAAACTGTGTAAAGCTTGAGCTGCACTTACAGTTATTTGCAACTGTGAGACCAAGAAATGAACAAATGGGACGAACTATCTCAGGCTTTGCGCAACTCTCGAGCCACTCTTTGGCATAGGGAAAAACTGAACAGCAAATGTTTTGATTATCTTCTGGAAAAGTAAAAACAAATTACCCCAAATCAAAATGCAATGAAATGAAATTTCAGCTGAACAGTAAAAATGAAACCAAAGTTCTACCAATTTGAAGAATATCTTCAACATTCTTTTACAATTTTCAGAGCAACACATACCATTCTGGGGGTTGTTCACACAGGCACACAGAGTGCTGCACACTGAGGACCAGAGCTGATAGCTGGGATCAGTGTTTTCATCTGACAGATTCTTCTCAGAGGTGGAAAGAGTTGTTCTGTTCAGGACAATGCAAACAAGTCCCAAATAGTCAAGGAAACATAGCTGCTAGCCAGTCTATTACTCGTCTGTTGGAATTGCAACCCTGTTTACCTGAATAACTGCAGCAGTAGGCTGATGCAGCCTGTATCCCTGACGTAGGTTTGCCCATCTTCTAAAAGAAAACACACACAAGACTCCAGAGACAAATGAAATTGCAGACAAAATCTTAATATCAAGTTTAATTTACATACATACATTCCCTTTCCTAAGCACATATCCACCCCATTAGTAAATACAAAATCATATCAACATATTGGTAAATAACCTTTCTATGTCTCTCTTTTTCTATAAACTCTCAGAAACTATGGGTTTGAATTTGCAAAGTATATTTTTAGAACTAAACCACGTTCTGCTGTTTAAGGAAATCCCAGTGAGCAATGACCTACTTAGACAATTCAGGTTCAGTTACATGCAAACATTCATCTTTATAAATTAACTTCACCAAAACATTATTTATTGAATGTTCCAAATTCTGTACTGCAGATTGGCAAATAGAAAGAGTGTTGCTGTAACACAGAAAAAAACCCCAACTTACTATTATTTGAAACCAGTACTAAGATGACATAAACAGACATTCTTTTCAAGTTCACACCAGAATCCTTTTTAATTAAAAATAAAATGAGGTCTTCAAACAATGGAGAAGTACACAAAGTCTGTTGACAATACACTGAAAACAGAAAGTGAAAACCATTAAGTCCTAAAGTACGCCACTCTTAATCCCAAATTATTAAATCTCAGTTGTGGCAAGTATGTGGGGAGTGGGGACAAGGCAGGACTACAGAGTGACTGAGGGCTTCCACCTGCAATGAGCTCTACACCAACCAGAATCCTGGCAAGCTTTGGAACAATCCAGAAGTCATTTTACACTTGCTGCTGGGGGAGAGGGGGACTACAGGTATCTGGTAACTTAAAGACACCCTGTGTGCCCAAATCAACAAGGCATAGATCAAATCTGGGGATGGGCAGTGCAACTGGGGCACCTTCATTGCCCCTTGCCCTAACTGACAATCTTGTAGTCTAATTTTGTGAGACCAAAAGAAAATTGAGACAAAGCACAAGCACAAGGAATGACAGGGAGCCATAATGAACTCAGAAATAGAAAAAAAATTATTACCATTACTCTCTATAATAATCCCCAATGTAAATAAAGCTGCTTCCTTCACCATGCAATGAACACTCGACTTGGCAAGGTCATTTATAAACATCAAACCACCAATTTCTCGAAAGTATTCACTTGCTTCACCTACAAGAGGATAAAAGAACAGAAACTTTGTCTTTTGCTCCTCTGCAAAATGAAAGGCTTGTAAGATTTTCCTACATCTCAACCCTTATATCCTTTAGACAACATTTTTACAGTGCCCACCTGTTTCTTAACATACATGGTGAACATAAATGACTGCATTATTTCTAAGGAAAAGCCTTTCTTACTGTTTTGTTGGCAAATGGAATAGATAGTGATCAAAGCCTCTTTCTGAGACAGAGGGCAGTCCATCTGATATTTAAGGCATTCAAGCAGTAAGTTCAGATCTGTTTTCATATCTAGGAGCAAACACAAAAAAACTTCATTAAAATTGTTACATTTTCTATATATTAATCTAGTCAGCATTAGAATAAACCTGTCCAAAATGTAGTATGCACATGTATTTTTAAAAAAAGGGAAAAGTGAGCCAAAATGAAGTTGTATCACTTCTATTCACCCATAAACAACAAACGTAGAAATATTCTGCCCACAGTTTGTGATATGAGCATGATTTCCTTTGTAGAGTAACAGCCTCCTTTTAATATTTCTTGCCTTTAATTACTAGTAACTGTTAGTGAGTGTGATGTAAACTACTAACTATTACATGCACAATTGCAAGGTGCTTTAAGTATAACTAATACATGACCATTAAAATATCCAGAGTGCAAACACAGTTGAAAATCTATGGAACAGTAAGGAAAGAGTCGAAGAGCACAGAGCTGCTCTGTGGTACTGAGTTACAGGAGACATAAATCATGCACCACAGCAGCAAAGCCCTAATCAGGTGGTTAGAGATGTTAACACAAAATATTCTCTGGGCACCTACATATAACCCTAGGTGGGTAAACAGACTTGGAAAATCTGTTTCTTAGTCTTTGGGGTATAATTAAAAGACTTATTTGATAATTAATTCTAATCGTGATAGAAGGTATTGTTTGTTGTAAACCCATACAAGGTTTGGGGGTCCTTAAAGAAGTTAAAATACAATTAAAATGTGGATAAATATTAGCAAATTAAAAAAAAAAAAAAAGTGACTTTGTGGTGGTGTGCTTCACTATATGTAGGTTTGTTATTGGATTTACCCTTTGCATATCCAATACAGTATTCAAAATTTGGCAACTAGGAAAAAGGACGTTTTCCCAACTGCTCACTACCCCACAACAGGCCTATCACACACCACTAAAACTTTGTAAAATTGATACTTTATAAAATAGATTACAATAACAAATTATATTAGATATCTTACCACACTGATTTTTCTGCACCTTTTGAGTGTTCATTTTTGTTTTATCGCTGTTCTTGTTCTACAATGTCAAGGAAAAGGTGTCTGCAGTTCTGTTCAGATTAGCAGTGTTTATAATATATGCAGTATAAATTACATCACTTTTCTAAAATGCACTCTTCCCAGTTTTCGGGTTTTACTCTGTCATCTCACACACACAGTTTAATGTATTATTGTACGGCAAAGCTTTCCTTTGGAAATGCAGTATTTTATAACAACCCTGCATTTGTAACTACCAGGTTATTGCCTTTTGAAAGTGGACTTTCTGCAAAAATCAGGTAGCTCCATGTTACCACTGAGGGGCACTGTCCGATATCCCAGCCAGTAAAGAATATCCACTGCTCTGTGTCATTGATCACAACAAAGCTGATCCTGGCACTAAGACCAAGTAACGTTACTTAGAGGATGAACACTATAAAACACACAGCCTCCTGCTGCTCAAGGAGCCACTAAACCATCAGCATTGTTCTAGCAGTATTGATCAAGCCAAAGACAATTAGTACAATTCCTTATATTAAGAATTTATTTAAATTCACCAAAGACATTGTCACATTACATGAATCATGTACCACAGCACTGATTCTTCACAAACCCAACGTGGTAGCCTCTGAGAGCAGCAGAGTGACATTCAGTTTTGGAGGCAGAAAGATGGTTCCTCAAACATGCCTGAAGTCCCAAACACAAAAGGTTGATGCAAGCACCACAGTAACATAATACAATTTCTCAAAAAAATTACTTGGCTCCAGGTACAAACTTTGAATCAGTGCCTAATCCAGCTTAATAGTGGGTTAGTCTTCCTTCTCAAAGTGGAGCACACTTTGAGATACTGCTCAAAGCAGTATCTTCATCTTAATGAAGACAGCCCTGCTTTCTGTTTAGAGTTACTGATCACCCCCAATCCTTTGCTGCTTCCATTAGAGAGGGTGAATTTAGAGAGTTCATCTCCCTTTAGCCTTTTGGAAGTGATAACAGACATACATTTCATTTTCCTGCAAATCCAACCCTGTCACAACATGGAAAATCTTCTGAGTCTTCCTCATCTCTTTTTGTCCTACTGCTACCACCCCATCAGCCTAAGAAAAAAACAAACAAACAAACAAAACAAAACAACAAAACAAAAAACCACGCCCCCAAAAAAGGAAGGCTGTAAAAATTAGTTCACTCTGGAGCTAATTGCATTTCAGAAGAGCTTAATTTAATACATGTTTATACAATTATAAAATATAGGAAGCACAGAGGGTTTAAAACTGTAGGTATTACAAGGATACATCTTGACCTTACCTGGATCTTTTACTTTTGCAACCTACGGAAGGCACACAAAATAGTATTTATAAACCAGCCTACATTAATTAGATGCAAATAGCTCACCTCTGGTGTTGCATCACCGGGCAAGGTGGAAAGACAAGCAACTAGATTTGCTTCAACAAACATCTGGTGAATGTTGCATATAAAGTAATTACCTCTTTCCCATCAGTTATGGAAAATAACCCAGTAACATCCCTTAAAAGCTAAGAGAGAAACACTCCTGAGAAGTGCAAATCTGTTAATGTGTGTGTTCAGCAGCGCTTTAGTACATAGCTGGCACGGTCAGTAGACCAGCCAGCCTAGGCGGGACTTACCCTTTGAAACCCAGAGACCAAACCTCAGAGAGGGGAAGTGGGGATTGCTGGCGTCCAGTGGAAACCAAATCCCAGAGCAGCAGCTGAGGCTGTGAGGACGCTGCACTGTGGAACAGGACCTGGGGGTGTCCTGGCCTATTTCAGTTCCCTCCCCCTCAGACGACCTGTGTGTGATTTACAGCTCATTCATTATCAGAGCTCCACTTTGAAGTCCTAGCAAGCACTCCAGATATGCCCAAATATAAAAAGGAAAGAACATATAAAAATTTTAAATTAAAGGGGGTGGGGGGGATGGAAGGCAACAGTCTAAAGATTAAACAGCAGCTGCATTCTTCTGTGGGAGGGCTGGGAAGTTCCGAGGGGGGAAATGGGGTACGGCTCAGGTACCTGTAATCCGGCGGCGCGGGTGGCTCTGAGTAGACCCCGAGGCGAGGCGGGTGCCCGCTGCCGAGCGCTGCCCGCCGGGCTGAGCGCTGGGATCTCCGGGCTGAGGGGCAGCGGCGGCCTCGCCGGGCTGAGCGCTGGGATCTCCGGGCTGAGGGGCAGCGGCGGCCCCGCCGGGCTGAGCGCTGGGATCTCCGGGCTGAGGGGCAGCGGCGGCCCCGCCGGGCTGAGCGGTGAGATCTCCGGGCTGAGGGGCAGCGGCGGCCCCGCCGGGCTGAGCGCTGGGATCTCCGGGCTGAGGGGCAGCGGCGACCCCGCCGGGCTGAGGGCAGCGCCCGGCCCGGCCCCTCTGTAGACGCCGCAGCCGCAGCGCCGCCCGAGCGCCTCAGGGTGCAGCCGCCCTGACTCCCTGACGCTTCTCGTGACAGCCCTGACCGAGCCTTCTCAGCCAGACGGGAAGCACTTGGAATTGTAGAAACGTCAGAGGTGGAAGAGATCTTTAAGACCATCCAGTTCAACGTCAGCCCAGCACTGCCGCTGCAAACCCTAAACCAATAAACCGTTTCCCAGTGTCAGATCCAGAGGCCTCATTAACACCTTCAGGGATGGCAACTCCACCACCTCCCTGGCCAACCTATTCCCAGGCCTGAACAATGAAAATTTTTTTTTCTAAAATCTAACCTGAATTTCCTCTCTCAATGTGAGGCCATTTCCTCTGGTTCTTACTGCACACCCAGCAGAACAGATCGATCCTACCTCACTGCACACTCCTATCAGGGAGATGGAGAGAGCAGTGAGAACACTCTCGAGCTTCCTTCAGACTGAACAAACGCAGCTCCCTCAGCTACTCCTCATGGGCCATTTTCTGAACCCCTCATAAGCCTCGTTGTGCTTCTCTGGACACACTCCAGCCTCTCAATGTTGTTTTCAACGAGGGGCCCAGAGCTGGGCTCAGCTCTCACGGTGTGGCCTCAGCAGTGCCCAGTGTGAAAAGTGCATATTATATTATATGGCTCTACGCAAGATATTTACTATATGTATTATGTTGTATTGATTAGTAATGTTGTATTAATATTTTGATAGTATGGTAAATGTAGTTTTGTAGTTAAAATGTAGTTTTTGTAGTTAAAATAGAAATTATGAATTTTTTAAGAGAGGGAGGGAATACTCACAAAGAGATAGCAGCCACAGGAAAATGTAAATCTTTCAGAGAAAAATAATTTATTAATTCCTTATCAGAAGAGACCAACTTCTTCCTGCCTCGCTCAGCCCTGAAGACACCATAGAGATTAAGGGAAAAAAAGTGACACTGACCAGAGAGAATTCTTTGTTTGAATGGAATTTATGCATCATATATGAAATGAATGAATATTCAACAGGCTATTGCTTTTAAGAGATAATCCTTTGTTAACAGGAGTCCTTTTTCAGAGCTTATTTCCCCAGAAAGGCACCCAGATGTCTGTTACTTTGTTTTTATTGTCTCGTATTGTCCTAACCCTAACTGTTCAATTTTTTTATTACTCTAATTCTATTTTTATAACCATTTTATTACTATAAAACTTTTAAAATTTTAAAACAAGTGATTGGCATTTTTCACACCAGCACAGAGGGGCAGGCACTGCCCGGGTCCTGCTGCCCACACTGCCGCTGATACAGGCCAGGTGCTGTTGGCTTCTTACCCCCTTGGGCACACTTTGGCTCACACTGAGGCAGCTGGTGACCTGCAGGATGTGGCGCTTGGCCTTGTGGAGCCTCATGCCGTTGTCCTTGGCCCATTGATCAAGTCTGTCCAAGTCTCACTGTGGAGCCTTTCTGTCCTCCAGCAGATCCACACTCCCACCCAACTGGGCGTCTGCAAATTTACTGATGGTGCTCTCAATCCCCACATCCAGATCATCAATAAAGATGTTAACCAGAACAAGCCCCAAAGCTGAGCCCTGGAAAACAAATTTCAGTGCAGCTCAGTTTGCATACTCTGTAGTTGGAGGCTGCAATGCCCCCACAACAGAAAGAGCAGCCATCCCTTGGCACTGGTCACACACATGGGTGCAGGAAAAAACCTTTTACTAGGTGAATATGTCTGACAGAACCAAGGTTTCAGGCACACACTCCCTTTCCCTAATGACTCTGAATTCAATAATAGGTATTTCACCTTTCAGCTTTTTGCACCATTGGATCCTTAGACCCTCAGAGCTCCATCAGCTTCTCTCACTTTTTTGCATCTTCTCACCACTCAAGCTGATGAGCTGCTTTTGTAAGAAAAAATGCCGTTCTGGTGCCAGCAAGGGGAGCCAATTTGTAAATGCCACTTAGCCTGCCGAAAATAGTACTGCCTTTTTCTTTCAGAGGTGAGTCATCAGGTATAATGAAAATGTGTTGCATTTTAAACCAAAGAGGAAAAGAAATGAAAGCACTTATAGAGGATTTGGCAAAGCCAATATATTCCAATATGTCTTATCCTGTTGGCTGCTCAGTTATTGCAGCCGTTTACTACTTTACCATTTGCCTTGTTCAGAGATTGTGCTCAGGTAATTCAGTGATGGCTACAATAGAAATTAAAGAAATCATAGCCGATCATGAAATAATACAACTTAGGAAAATTTAAATGGATTGTAAAGTACTTACATCATGGTGATGATAGTTAACACATAGAGACAAAAATAAGCCCTTTTAACAAAACTTCATTTATAACCTTGTTCCTCAAGCCCTACTATCCATTTGTTTGGCTGATGTACTATAATGTAAAAATACTGTTCAATATCTTCCACTATTTAATGCATTCCAACACTTCTGTTGTTTTCTAACAACAGTAAAACAGAGAGTAAAAATACTCTCTGAGTATTTTTTTACTTTGAAAAAACATATATTAATTTGGTAGTAACACTGAAGTTCTGTGTTTCCTCTCAGCACTCAACTGAAGAAATGACAAAAAAAAAGGTCAGAAAAAATTGCAGATGTAGATAGTAGATCACAAGGAGCAAAGTTACAGGAGATGAGTACATTGCTACTGCCACTGCTTAAGAGAATCTTTCACAAAACATAGACTGGCTGCACTGTCCCAACCCCATCGTTTGAACTCTCCATGACTTGTTTCCTGCTTTGTGAAGCTGAGTTGAGCCATTTTTGCCTAATATGAGTAACAACTAGTAATACACACTTACAGTTCTCTTGTATTACTGGACCAGCACTAGGTACCCTTAGAATTTTTTAGGTTATTGCAATGCCATCCCTGAATTTAAACAGATTCAAGATATTATTTGTAGCTTATTCTTTTAGGCAATTTGTAGAAAAAGTAAAAAATGACACATGTAAAAAAAAACTGCACGTTGTATCTCCCTTTGTAAGTGCTATGGTCAGTAACTGGACTGTTACGTATATGGAGATGCACACCATGATTTATGTAGTGCTTCATTCTGTGTGACTCCAGGCTTTGAGAAAGAGTAATCTCACTTGGCATTTTGACTCAATTTGGTCTCAGTAATTATGGATCCAGAGTAACTTGTTAGAAGCTTGTGAAAAAATGTCTCTGAAGTTTACAGCAGAGCTGAAGTGTACAGAAGAATGAGAATTCAATGAATACTAAGAATAAGTTTGAAAAGCATATCCAGTTATTGATATGGATATGCTGGCTATGCCCAATTTTTATCCACTGTTACGGTACAGTGCACAATATCACCAGGGAACATTGTAAATGTCATCTTCAGACCGATTCAATAACACATTGTATTTTTGATCAAAGTTACTTTCCTCAAATTGCCAAGCTGTTTTGCCTTGAGCTCCTGAATCTGCTCAAGGAAACCAAAGTGAGCTTTTTAGGTTTTCTAAGCTGAGGTCTGTTTTGCCTGTTTCTCAAACTGCAGTCTAAGAGCAATGAGAGAAGGGTTGCTGCTCTGGGAGCAGAGATGCGTCTAACTTGAATTTAAACCTGAAGGCATTGTACTAATTTACAGCTCTTACAACAGCTCTGTCACTGCACAGAATTTCCATAGGCATTACAACACAAAGAACTCTTTCCCCCCACAAGCTCTCGATGCAGCTTTCTGTATCACCCTGGTTGTGCCCTCTATGATAGGCCTTTTGCAGAAAGGAAAATGATATTCTTTAACATAACTGTGTTTTCTGTGGACTGTTTTAACATGGTCTATTGATATTCTGTTTTCCTCAGTTCCATAGCAACTTACTGCTTTCTAACTCATCGATTTTAATAAACCAATTGAGCATGCTGCTGTATTCTCTTCTACTCTCCCTGTATTTTTTTCTACTCTCCCTATGGAGGAAAAAAAATTGCCCATAAAACCAAACATAAACACCAGCTTATTAGGAGATTGGTTTTCTCTGAGCACCCTTAAGGTGCTAATGGAACTGTTCATTACATA